>NC_089226.1:16132163-16764402 GCF_963924675.1 Phocoena phocoena
CTCCTCCTCCCCCCAGGGGGCATTACCTGGAGCAGCTGCTTCTTGGGATGAACTGAGCAAGCAGGCAAGAGGGTTCTGACCTGTTTTATATTGTCCCCAGGGCAGCAGGCACTGAGGGTGGGCCATAGTGCCAGCTGCTGGGACAATCTAAAACCAGGGCCTGAGAGAGGGTAGCCAGAGGCAGTCAGGCCTGCTGGGAGGTGGGAAACCTCTAGAAAGCTACGGGTGCCCATGCTGCTCTCTGCTACCCCTGTAGCCCACATGGGCTCAGGAACCCGGGGGTGGCTGGGGCCTGGGGAGATCCCATTCCTCCTGAGCAGCCTGGCTCCCCAGGAAGAGGCTGGCGAAATGGGAGAAGGGATTAGAGGACAAACCTCAGCCCTTCACACTTGGGTTCCAGGTCCTTCCCACCCCTCCACCCCCCTGCCCCAAGCCCTGACAACAGCCTGCAAGGGGGGTGGGTGATGTGAGAGGGGGATGGGCTGTTTCAGACTTGGGAGCAAACTCAGCGGGTCGGGATGGGGGTGCCTAGAGTGAAGTCACAGAAGACCTATGGGTAGAGGCTTGTGTGGGGAGGTGGGACACAGTTAAGGGCACACAGCCACCTCCCCAGCATCTCCACCTCTGGGCTTCAGTCCTTGTGCTGCTTACTCCAGAAGCCTCCTTGAGCTGATCCCAGAGCAGGGGGTGGTGGGAGAAGGTCAAAGGCCGCTCTGAGTCCCAGGCCTTTATCCTACCACCCCCTCCTCCTCACCTTGCTCTCTGGACCCACTGATAACATTCCCTGGAACAGGATCCAGGCTCGTGGTGGTTGGGGCCCTCCCCAAACCGCGGCAGCTGGGATTGAGTCCCCAGCGCTGAGTACTCTCACCTCAGGCTTCAGCTTCCTCAGCTCCCCTGGCTGGCTAGGCAACTGAAGGGAACCAAGGTAGTGGTGAGGCCGGTCTGGTGACGAGAGGGGCCAGACGAGCTCTACAGGGGCAGTCAGCTGTCCAGGAGAGGCCTGGGCCCTTCTCGGGGTGAGGTGCTCCTTGGGCCCACACTGGGAGCTGTAGCCTGGATGGCAGGATCAGGGGCCTTTGTCTTCTGGATGTGAAGACGTCACAGCCAAGAAATTCTAGGTTTAAATGATGACTTTGGCACTTACTCATATGACCCAGGGCCAGAGATCTAACACCTCAGTGCCTCGACGTTCTCTGTAAAATGCGGCTAGAATACCGATATGCCAGAATCGCGGCGAAATGTAAATGAGATATGTACAAAGCAGCTGGTTCATGGAGGGGGCTTCATAAATCTCTCTCCCTTTCTCCCAAACACCTTGTCCTTCCCTAGACAGCATAGTCTGAAGGTGGGAGGGGCCTCCAATGTAGAAGTGGAGCTTTTAACAGGCAGTCCTCTTCTCAGGAGGAAGGAACTAAACCCACAGTGTGAAATCACAGGCCTGAGAAAGTGACCTGGCCCTACCCTCAGAATTCTTTATCTGTGGCTGAGACTTGAAGTTTCTCCATACAGATTCATTCCTTTGACTTAGACCTTGTTATCTGCTAAAATACAAATAGATTCCTGTGAAGTAGACATTATTAACCCCATTTTACAGGTGAGAAACCTAAGGCAGGGCCAGCGGCCTACCCAAGTACCCATAACCCATCAGTGGCAGAGCTGGGAACAAGAATCCAGGCGTTCAAATAGCCACGCTGGTACCAAAGCGCTTGGAGAGATGAGACCCTTGGAGATTTGTGTCACTCACTCATCAGAGTCAATCCGTTTCAGATCCTGAGTACAGATTTTGGTGATGGGGTGGGGAGGAAAGGAAGGTGATTAGGAGGTCACGGAAGGATGTGGACATTGGGGAAGGTAGAGGGCAACTGTGTCCACTTCCCTCTTCTGTTCTGGCCTGTTCCTCGGCCCCAGGGGTGAGGGCCACAGTGGGAGTCCAGGTTCCAGGCTGGGCTGGGGCAGGCTAGAATGCGCTGGCTGGAGCCCTTGGCCCTGTTTCCTCCAGCTCTCTTTCCATGCATGTGGAGGGTCTGGAGGAGGCTGTGCTCTCTGTCCTGCTCAGCAATGGGCCACTGATCCCAGGGAGGTCAGAAGCCGCTGGCAGAGAGACCCAGCAGTGAGGTGCCGCGCTGGGCAGAGAACCTGGGTGTGCGGGCCCATGCAGCTGGGTTGCGACATGCCATGGGGCCTGGGACCTTAACTCTTTCAAAGGGCTTGGTGCCTTTTTGTGCCTGTATCCCTCCCAGCAGCTCCAGCTGGGTCTCAGTAGGGCTATCTCAGTAAGGGTCTTATCGGTGGCCCAGACTAAGCCACCTCTCCCCGCCTTCTTCTCTCCCTCCCCCGCGACCATGGCTGCCCTGGAATGAGGAGACCGCTCCAGGCTTGGCCCCCAGACCATAACTGGTTGTGGGAGGAGAGGAGGGGGGTGGGTGGGAGGAGGCCTGACCAGCTGAGGCCAAAAATGGTCCTCTGGGGTTAGATTGACTCTGCTTCCACTTGTGTCCGAGTGAGGCTTAGCACATGAGCCTCTGTGACCCACGCCCCTGCCACAAGGCTGGACTGGGCAGTGCTGATTCAGCCGTGCCAGCCAGAAGCCCACTGCTCAGACTGTCAGTCCAGGAGGCCAAACTCAACTGAGTGTCCTTGGTGACTCATTGCCCTCCTCATCTCTGGCCTGGAGGGGGGAAGGGATGGGACACTGACCTTTGCACCTAGCCCAGGCTGGACTGTGCCTGATTCGGGAGTGCTGCAGGGAGGTAAAGCGTTCAGGGGTAAAACGTGGCTCGCGCTTGATGACCACTCTGCTCCAGACACCATTCCCAGCATTACTCAGATTAGCTCCCTGACTCCCCAGGAGGCGGGTACTATTCTACGCCCTGCTGAGGCAGACGGGGCTCAGAGAGGTTAAGACACTCACCCGAGATCACACAGTCAGTACGTGGGGAGCCCACACGCAAACCCAGGGCGTCCGACTCCAGCACCGGAACCCTTAATAACTACTGCGAGACGGCACGGGCTGCTCCAGAAAGGAGGAGCTCCCTGATGCTGGAAGTGACCACGGGTGGTGTGGAACACTGCTGGGTAGTGGGGACTCTGCAGAAGGGGTGCAAGCATCAGAAAGCCTTCTAGCTGTCTTCCATCCCACGATACAGCAAGCCACTTCTGGTATATGAAAAAACGGAGACATGGAAGTCAGGGTTAGCACAACTGTGGTCTATTCCAATGGGAGACTACTGGAAGCCCATCTACGTCCCAGGCACTGCACTCACAGAGGACAGCCAACAGTGCGATATGATGGAGCTCATCTCAGAGTCTCTCACAGTGAGGTGTGTGGTCCAGCAGAGGGGCCCAAGATGACCAGGCTGTGTCGCCTTCTTGGTGGATATCTTCCTGTGTGTGATCTCATTTGGAGAGAACGTTGGAAGCCCAAGTAGAAGATCTCCTGGACACCACCACCATCCCCATCATCCCCTGGTGAGAGGCCCCCTGAGAGCCTCAGGTCCTGTGATTCATCACAAGCTGACTGCTCCCACCCAGGGAGTGTGGCTGGAGAGGTGGGCAGAAATCAGGCCTCAGGCCAGCCTGCCCCTCACCCTGCATCACGCCTGCCTGATGACCGCCGGAGGGTTGGGTCTAACTCTGCCACTCTCAGTGGAGCCGTGAGCACTCTACTGTATTCCCTGCTTTGATCCAAATTAGGACAATAGTAATATTATTATTAACAACAATAACAACTAAGTTTTAGTGCTCACTCTGTCAGGCACTATACCACTCACTTCCCCAGTGATATTTCATTTACTATACCCAACAACCCCATCTTTCAAAGGAGAAACCGAGGCTCAGGGCTAGGCCAAGTTGAATCACTAGACCAAGGTGACACACTTGGCAGTGATGGGACATGAAGCACACTTACAGTTAACACCTTCAACACGGGACACCCCCCAACTCCACCCACATTCCCAAAGGCTTGCAGGGGTCCCCTGCTCCTGGGTGCACCTTGACCAGAGCACTGGATCTCAGCTCGCTGCCCGCACCTGTGGCCCTGGATGTCCCAGCCCAGAGTCTGGTGCTCTGAGATGGAGTCCGGGTCTGGGGATGTAGGAGTGGGAGGCCACTCCTCACTGGAGCAGACAGAGGAGCTGTGAACTTTGCCTCCCCATCACCCCCACCAAGCCTGGCACAGACTCAGAGCTGCCACAGGGCCTCTGGGGCATCAGTCCCAGGCTCAGGTGTTCCCTAGGCCTCGTTTCTTCCCCGGCTCACGGCCCCCCACCCATCCTCCCTTCAATGCTGGGTGGGGCACGTGCACAGAGCTTCTGACTGCTGCCCGGGCTCCAGTCTGCCGTCAGCTTCCACGTTGCCTTAGGGTCACGAAAGTCCAAGAGGCCTCCTGGGAATGTGTCACCTTCCAGCGTGGAGTCACAATGGGGAGGAAGGCGGGGAGTGCAGCCCGGGGAGGATTTAAATGTCTGGCTGGCTCTGAGCTTCAATCAGTTCGAACAGCAGCATAGGTGAACTACCTGAGAAGCTCTCCTTTGGCCCCTCTGAACCCAGGAAGGATCCAGCGCAGTAAGAGACTTTTCCAGCCCAGCAAGGAGCCCAGGATGTTCCTGAAGGCTGTGGTCCTGAGCCTGGCCCTGGTGGCTGTCACCGGTGAGTAGGAGCTGCCTTTGGATGGGACTTTCAGGCAGGACCCATCTGTTGCATCAGGCAGGGAAGAGTGGAGAGTCTGAGGCCAAGGTAAGAGGACAGTTCTGAGCGCCTGTCAGCCCTCAGCTGGATGCAGGCGGCTGCCCAGTTGCCACCTGGCTCACAGGACCTAGTCCATTCACAGCGGTGGGCCCCCTGGCATTGGTGCTATACCTGTTTTACATACCCCTGTGGCTTCCAACTAGCCAAGCGTAGAGAAGGAAATCAGTGGCTGGGCTCCCCCCCCATCACCCGGCCTGCAGCTCAAGGCTGGTGCAGAGGGGCAGGGAAGGAGACAGGTCCTCATGAATTGCTCTGTTTTCCACCCAGGTGCCCAGGCGGAGGTCAGTGCCGACCAGGTGGCCACTGTGATTTGGGACTACTTCAGCCAGCTGAGCAACAATGCCAAGAAGGCTGTGGAACATCTCCAGCAGTCTGAGCTCACCCAGCAGCTCAAGTAAGAGGGGCAGAGCTTGCAAGGCGGAGCTTCTTAAAGGCCATGCGATGAGTGGGCAAGGGCTGAAATCGGAGGCAGGAGACCAGAGCTTAGGATACCCACTGCCCTGCCACCAACTCACCGGTGACCCGAGGTCTCCAGACCTGGGAGCCACATATACAGACAGAAAAGTTGGGCTGAATAATCCCCGCTTTAACTTTCTAGAGCATGACGAATGGCCACATCTTAGTATTGCGGCTTGCAGAAGAAAGGAAGGGAAAGAAATGTCGTGTGAGCTGGCTTCTAATACATTCCAGAAGGACAAGCCTCTGTGAAATCATGGGAAGGGAGGTGGGGATATTTGGCAAGCTTCTGAGGGTGGGCACATGGCAGGGAAGCAGCACCTGGCGTAGCTAGAAGATGCTGGAAGAGGTCCAGAACATAACATTCTACTGGGGAATGTGATCTCTGTCACAGCACACCTGGGCTGGGAAGGACCTCAGAGTCCACACGTTTTACTTTACAGGTAAGCAGAGGAAAGCAAACTGCTCCAGGTCACATGATAGGTAGATATTGTGACTCAAGCTCAGGGGGAGATTCAGAGATATGAGTCCAATGTTAATACCTTCGTCTATTACATCCATTTGCTCAAATCATGATCCACCATAGGGGAGGCCACAGGGAGAAGATGGGTGGACTCAGTAACCTGCATACTCACCTGGCCTAGGCAGGTGTGTGTAAGGTGAGTGCTAGGTAAGGAGTCAAGGTCCCGGCATGGAGGGCCAAGCGTAACGGTGGCCCCCTTGTGTCCTTTCGTCCCAGCACCCTCTTCCAAGACAAACTTGGGGAGGTGAACACCTACACGGATGACCTGCAGAAGAAGCTGGTGCCCTTTGCCACGGAGCTGCACGGACGCCTGACCGAAGACTCAGAGAAGCTGAAGGAGGAGATCCGGAAAGAGCTGGAGGAGCTGCGGGCCCGGCTGCTGCCCCACACCAGCGAGGTGAGCCAGAAGATCGGGGCCAACATGCGCCAGCTGCAACAGCGCCTGGAGCCCTACGTGGAGGAGCTGCGCGCGCAGGTCAACGCCCAGACCCAGCAGCTGCAGCGCCAGCTGACGCCCTACGCCCAGCGCATGGAGGCGGTGCTGAGGCAGAACATGGACAACCTGCAGGCCTCGCTGGCGCCCTACGCCGACGAGCTCAAGGCCAAGATCGACCAGAACGTGGAGGAGCTCAAGGCGCGCCTCACGCCCTACACCGACGAGCTCAAGGCCAAGATCGACCAGAACGTGGAGGAGCTGCGCCGCAGCCTGGCCCCCTACGCGCAGGACGTCCAGGGGAAGCTCAGCCACCAGCTCGAGGGCCTGGCCTTCCAGATGAAGAAGCACGCCGAGGAGCTGAAGGCCAAGGTCTCGGCCCGCGCGGAGGAGCTGCGGGAGAAGCTGGTGCCCGTGACCGACAGCGTGCGTGGCAATCTGCAGGGCAACGTCCAGGAGCTGCAGAAGTCGCTGGCCGAGCTGAGCAGCCTCCTGGATCAGCAGGTGGAGAAATTCCGCCACACCGTGGAGCCCTATGGCGAGACCTTCAACAAAGCTATGGTGCAGCAGGTGGAGGGGCTCAGGCAGAAGCTGGGCCCCCTGGCGGGGGACGTGGAACACCACCTGAGCTTCCTGGAGAAGGACCTGCGGGACAAAGTCAACACCTTCTTCAACACCCTCAAGGAGGAAGAGATCCAGGCCCACGCCCTCACCGCCCAGGAGCCGACGCCTGCCCCTTTGGAGGGCTGAGCTACACCTGCTGCTCCTGCCCCACCACTGACACCTGCCCTGCCCTGCCCCCTGTCTGTCTGTCTGTCCCAAAGCAGTCCTGGTACCAACCCGTGGATACCTGTCCAGTGGAAAGTGACACTACCTCTCGCTACTCAATAAAGCTGCTGAGAAACTAGCCCAGTCTGGTTACCATGGGGATCCTTGGTGTTGCAGGGCCTGAGGTGAGAGCTTGGCAAAGCTTAGCAGGGGCTGCCAGGGGATGCTTAGAGGGACACGGAGGGCTGGGAGGTGTGACGGGGGTAGGGGGGAGGGCAGGGTGTGCTGAGAGAGGTGTGGGGGTAGCTCGAAGGGGGAGGTGGATAAAGACGTCACGTGTTATCCAAAGATGAAATATGCAGCCCGTTTCTGTTCACTTAGCCAACAGATGTCTTCAATTAAGTACATTAACCTCGTTGTGCAACCGTCACTACCATCCATCTCCAGAACTTTTTCATCTTCCCACCTGAAACTCCATAACCATTAGACAGTAACTTTTCCCCGGTCCTCGGCAACCACTACTTTCCGTCTCAGTGAGTTTGCCTGCTCTAGATATTTCTTGTATGTGGAATCACAGGCACCAGGCAATGAGCAAAATAGCTTTTGTGGAGCATCGGTCTGACAATGTGTTTCACTCTGAGAGGGCCACCGAGGTAGTCAGGACAGGGTCTTTGGCTTTGGAGAGCTCACGGCACAGTGGGGGAGATGTCCCTCCTGGCATAAGCTCTTTTGTGCCTTTAACCCGACTTATTTCTGTGAATTTTGATTTATTCTACCCCACCCCGCCACACTTCCATTATATCGATTCATGCTTATTTCAGAAATTTCTTGACTGCTAAACCCATGGTCTCCAGAGTTGAGGAATGCGACCTAGAGACCGGGCAGAGTCCTGGGAGGTCGGGAGGAGCAGGTGCCCGTGGGGCCCTGGTGAGCTCTGCCCTGGAGCCTCCTGCAAAGGGGCCTGTCGGTCTGGGGCCCGGGTTGCCAACTGCTGGGGCAAGGGGCAGGGGAAGAGGAGTCGGGCTCTGAGCAGTTTCACCAGCACAGCCAGCTGTGGACTGCTGCTGCAGCCTCGGAGGTGGGGTATCCCCCCACCCTCAGAGGCTCACAGACCCTCCCCAGGAGGGAGCCCCAGAGAAGGGCCAGTTCAAGCCTTTGTCCCAGATGACTTGACTTCCCAGCTGTTAGCTCTGACCCCAGGTCTCCAAGTCTAGCCCGACACCCCTTTCCTTCCCAGAATGGGGGTACAGGGCTTTCAAGGGAAAGACACCAAGGGACGACAGGGAGTAAAAGAGGAAGCTACCCCCTGCCCCACACCCCAAGATCATGGCCAATAAGGAACGACCAGTGGCAGAAGCTTCTAGAAATTTTAAATACAGAGATGACACTAAAGCTGACACTCTACTCATTAATGCTAGATGCTTTAAGAAATCATGGTATATGTACCACATCGACTCATATAATCCTCACAACAGAAAGTGACATCAAAGATGCAGTAGGTGAGAAAAAGGCAGTACAGAATGCTGAAGTAACGTTATCTAGCAAGTGGTGGGATTGGGATTGGAACCCAGGCCATCCAGCTAGAGAACTTTACTTTTAACTACCAGGCTGTGGCGCCACCAGGGTAAGCCCAGCACAGTGGGAAGTGTAAGCCCCACCAAGAATCCCATAGAGAAGAGGGGATGCCCACTACACAGAAGAAAGAACTCTCTAAACCTAGATGGTAAATTCATCAGGTCTCCTCTCCGGAGAATAGGATTTTTCTTTCTACTTTATAGATTTATGTAGTGTTGGGACTTTAAGATAATGTTTTAGTATTAGTTTTTTATTGTGGTAAAATATATATAACGTAAAATTTGCCATTTTAACCATTTTAAGTGTACAGTTTAGTGGCGTGGCATTAATTACATTCACAATGTTGTACAACCATCACCACTATCTCCAAAACTTCTTCATCACCACACAGAAACTCTGTATCCGTTAAGTAATTCCCCATTACCACTCCCCCATTCCACCTCCTGGTAATTGCTTGTCTGCTTTCTGTCTCTTAGAGTTTGCCTATTCCAGATAGTTCATGTAAGTGGAATCATACAATAGTTTTACTTTTGTGTCTGGCTTCTTCCACTTAGCATAATGTTTTCAGGATTCACTCGTGTCGTAGCATATATCAGAATTTCATTCCTTTTGACCGCTGCATACTATTCCATTGCATGTATAGATCACATTCTGTTTATCCATTCATCTGTCTGTGCACACTTGTGTTGCTTCCACCTTTTGGCTGTTGTGAGGAATGCAGCTATGCATATGGGTGTAGAAATACCTCTTCAAGTCCCTACTTTCAATTCTTCTGTGAATATACTCAGAAGTGGAATTGCTGGATCACACAGTAATTCTGTTTAATTTTTTGAGGAACCTCCATATTGTGTTTTACAGCAGCTACACAATTTTACATCCCCACCAACAGTGCACAAGGGTTTGTTTTCTCTCGTCTTCTCCAACACTTGTTATTTTCTGTTGTTGTGTTTAAAAATAGCCATCCTAATAGTATTACTTTAAAAACTAGAAACAAACAAACAAGTAAATAAATATTCACCAGAGTTTCGCCAGGATCCGGTTTTTACCACCTGGCAAGACTGAAGCACTTACACACGGGAGAACTGAGCCCTAAGAGTCCCTTGTGAGTGGCAGGGGAGGGCGTTTTCTGGACTCCGGTGCAGCCCACATCAGTGTCTCCCAATGGTCCTCCCAGAGCCCAGCACAATTTCAGGCCTGAAGCTCCCCCAGCTACCTCTGGCTCCTCGGGTGAACTGGAGATAACAGACTCCTCCGTGCGCATGGGTTAGTGCACCAAACCGAGGGTCGACCAGCACCAGTGTGGGCCAGGCTAAGACATTAGCCATACCCCTGCACCCTTCCACAAAGCTTGAAGGTAAAAAGTCATCTGAGAACGTCCGAGGGGTCACGGCCCCTGAAGTGTCTGGTGGTTGGCATGGCCCTGATTAGGGACAGAAGAGCACAGCAGGGTAAAGGGGGGCGGGGTCTGCTCTCCTCTTGAACCCACAGGGCATTGCTGCTGTTGAGGGATTGCCCAGCTGGATCGAAAGCAGCTCCCGCATGGGGACACAGTGTTCTCTTGGCATTATCATAGGACACCTTGCACTCCCAGGAAGAGGAGAACAGGCAGTGGTGCACTCTGGGGAGAGAAACAACAAGCGTGGGGTTATCCAGGGACTTCTGTATCTGAGAGCACCAAGAGTGGGACCATGTTATGTCGCCGTGTGATGACAAGCAGCTAATAATGGAGACCTCAGAATTGCCCGTGGCAGAAGAACGAGGATGTGAGTTGCTGGTTCTGAGATGGTGGCTTAGTGGTACAGTGAGTAAAGAACTAAGACCTAGAAGAGCAAAATCACAGGACGTTAGGATTGGAGGGATCTGTCTTGTGTCTCAGTCCTGTTCCTTTGACATCATCTCTAAGAAAAATCCAAACTCTACACTAACAGACTCTTGAGGTCAGGCACCCCACTCGTTTGTTCATCATCGCATTCACACTGTGGTAGCCAGCCTCTGAGACTGATCCTCATCTCGCTGGCACTCACGACCTTGTGTGGCCCCTCTCACATTGAAGAGGGCTGACCGAGGTGATCAATAGGCTTCGTGAAAGTCATGGTATATGACTCCCAAAGCTAGGACAAAAAGGCCATTGTGGCTCCCATCCTGCTTTCTCTTAGACCGTTGACTCTGAGGGAAGACAGCCACCATGTTGTGATGACACTCAGGCAGCCCTGTGGAGGGGTCCACATAGGAAGGAACTCCAACTCAATGCCCCTCCTCAACAGCCAGCACTGACTTGCCAGCCATACGAGTAAGCCACCTTGGAAACAGATCCTCCAGCCTTGGTCAAGCCTTTAGATGAGTGTAGACCCGGGCAACGTCCTACTTGCAATCTCATGACAGATCCCGAACCAGAACCACACAGCCAAGCCACTGACCCACAGAAACTGTGAGAGATCATAAGACATTAAATTTGGGGGTGATTTGCAATGCAGCAATGGCTAACTAATACACAGTGCCTAGCCCAGTGCCCAGCACATGGCCATCATGCAATCACTCAGTGAATGAATCCTGCTTAGTATTGAACACCTCCACTGACAGCCAACTTACCACCTCCCCAAACAATTGATTCCATCTTTGGACAACTCTGTTCAAGGTTATCAAAATTAAGAAAATTAAATTGGTTCTTTCTCAATCCAGCTTTGTTCTAATTTTTACTCCTCTTTTGAGCCACAGAATAATTACAGTTCCTTCATACACATGTTCTGCCCACAGGAAATCTATCCAGAGACTCCTTGCACGAAAACCCAAACCTTGCGGATAAAATTGAGCCTGAGATGGGTCATACTTCCCAGCTGCCTTGAGATGAGAATCTTGGTTGGTTTCTGTGAGGGCAGAGGTCTTGTCTATCTTGTTTATCATTCTTGTATAGTCAATGCCCAGCACGATGACTTAGCAGGTGCTCAATAAATATTTGTTGGATAAATGAATGAATTTAATAAATCTTTATTCTCTTGCTCAGTGGTACAGTATACGTATGTTCATCTTTACCAGGTAATGCAAAATTGTTTTCTAAGATGATTGTACCACTTTTGCTCAGTCGCTTCCAATAATAGGACCTTCCTGGACAAGTCTTCTAATTTTCTTTTCACTCATTTCTTCCATCTCTGCATGCTCTCCTTTCTGGGAGATTTCCTCACACTTTATTCCGTTTTCTGTTTCTACAATTGTGTTTTTAATTTGCAAGGGCTTTTTAAAAAAAATTCTGTGAATGTTCTTTCGTAGTATCCTGTTCTTGTTTCATCATTGTAATATACTTTTTTAACCCTCTGATGATATTAATGGTATTTTTAAGTGTTCTTCTGTCTGCATAGTCTCAGTTTTCTTCAAGTTCCTTTTTAAATGTCTGTTTGTTTTGGTCTCTATCTTTCATGTTAGGCTCTTTCCTCAAATGCCTGGTAAACTTTGCTTATCTGCTTAAACTGCAGAGTGGGGATTTTAAAGCTGATTTGCAGCTCCATGTACACGAGTACACAGTATTGTTGACTATGAGCTTCACTGTTGGGTGATCCACTGGAAAGTTTAGTTCGGGAACCCCCAAAGTAAAAATAGTTAGGTATTTTCCTTTGAGCAGGTCATGTTTCCCTAGGAAGTTTCTCCTACTCTCCTGCCTGGAGGGTAAAGGCCGGGATACCAGTGCTCCCGGGGCCAAGTGGAAGAAGCAGGATGGGACTCAGCATTCAGAGGGCACACTTTGATTTAATCCCTCTATTTCTGGTACTCAGAACTCTGCCAGGCATTCTCTGCCTGTCCTCAGCTCTGCCAGGCATTCTCTTTCCATAGATATTCGGTCCTCCCCTTTTCAGAGAATAAACCTCCAATCTTCCGCCAAGGTGAGAGAGATAAAGCTAAAGCTTTTCCAGCTTTTTAAATAGTTTTAACCAGTCTTTCATATTTTACAACAGCCTCTTCATTCACGTCTATTTTCAGTGGTACCTGGTGCCTCCAGGTCAGGGCTGGTATGTATGGCTGTGCAAGCTGTGCAGGGCACAGTTCCGAGTGCACCTTTCCCGCGCTGTAGACATCATGGAATTGTATATTTATTATGACAAACTTCTGGTAGATGGCAGTAGAGTGTCTTGAGAAAAGGGAGGGTATTACTAATTCATACATGGGTGTAACATTGGCTAGCAGAAGATTTACTACAATTGTTAACATTTTGAGAATTCAGTGCAATCAATCAGATTGGCACTCATCTTTCCCCACTGCCAACTTCAGATCAGTTTGCTCAGGCCTGCTAAATTAGTTGTAACTGGTCTGTCTGCTTTCTAGCTTTCAAATTTTTGCTGTGGTCTTTTTTTCCATTCTTTTTGTCCCTATGGGTCTACATCTTTTCTAAAAAGAAAAAAAAGAAAAAAATCTCTTCACTACATTTTGAGGGAGGTTTCAGAGAAAAGTGAAATTAGATACATGCACTCAATTTGTATCTGAAAATCCATGAAAGTAACAGAGACAGAAGATGCCTGAAGGCTTTGTGGTGCATCTTTCCTTTAGAGTCTAAGCCACTGGTTCCAACCTGGGAGGTTAACTGGTCCTAACACTGGGAGGTCTCAGTATTACTGCAAAGGGTTTGTGAACAGGGATACACCTGTTTAGAAAATGTTCTTCCATTTAAAAATTAATGGTAAGAGAATAACCACAGAATGCATGCATTTAGCTGTGAAAGTGTTCATTACATTGCTGTTTATAATTTTAAAAATTAAGAAAACACAATGTACAAGAGGAGATTGTTAAATTATGATATGTCCACATTAATCTCTATTAAAAATCATATTGTGAATGAACATTAATTGACATGGATTGTAAGTATGACATATTCTAAACAATAAATCAGGCTACTAAACAGTCTGAGTGCATAAAAATAAATTTGTAAAAAAAACTAAACGTATGCCTAGATTAAAAATAAAAGCTATTTATTAATGTTAGTTAATATTTTAATAGACAGAACATCCTACTAAAAAATATCAGGCACTCTTCATCCTATCCACAGATCTTATCACCAGAAGCTTAGATATTTGGGCTTCCTCACCTTGATCTTATACAAAATTGACATCCCTCAGTGACTTTTTAATACGATTCAAAAGTCCTTGTATACAAAGTCCCATCGAGATGTTTATTTTGCGACTCATGTTTGGAAAAGCTTATTTTACTTTTGACTCTGGTCTGTTTCTTTCTTCTGCTTACGACAATTATGTAACTAACTGAATTTCCCGCTTCATGGATTTCCAGGAAACCCAAAAGCCAACGCAAAAGTCAACTGTTGCAACTTTGTCAGCCCTTATTGCTTGTGCTTGTGTTCTTCAGGTCTTGTGCTTTCTCAGGTCCTGATTGTCTTCTACACTTTTTACTTTCACTGGTCCTGAGGGTCTTCTCTCTTTCTCTCTCTCATCATCATCGTCATCATAACCATAATCATCATTTCCGTTTTCACTGCCAGGAGCCTCAAACCTTTGGTGATGAAGGAGGGTTTACATAAGCAAAACCCAAACAACTAAAATCCTTATCTTTCTTGGCCCCCGTCACTGTGTTGACTCAGAATGCGCTCAGTACATTTTGTGGTATCAGAGTCCATGTCAATAGCTAGGTCTCATCTAGCTATTGCACCACCAGTAGGTGTTTCTGACACAAACATCTTGTTGTGGGGCGTTTCTGAGGCACAATGGATCATGGCCTGTGGAGGCCACGGCTGACAAGGCTAAAGACCTAAGGACCTGGTGTTCCAGCCACAACTAGAGCTGCTTCTACCTCTGTAGGGGACAGTAGAGAAGGGGCACTGAAGGGGGCATATTTAAGTGTGGGATGGGACAAGGAGGGAGGGGTGGACTCCATTCCCTATGATGACTTGGCAGCTGTCCCGAGCTTGGCTGTCCTTTCCCTGGCTGGCCCTGAGCTATTGTTCCTGTCCCAGATCAGCTTACACATGGACCCTGGCTCCCCTGTGTTTCAACAGCCCTCTTTCTACTGAATCATAAATTCCTGGCACCTGGTCTTCCACTGAGCACGTGGGTCCCTGGGTCCCCCAGTAAGGTGTGTAGAGGCTTTGTGTGGTACAGGCCCCACGAGCAGAGTTCTCTCTCATCCTGAGCATGAGTTGGTGTACTGAGCATGGACTTCAGAGTTATACAGACCCGGGACTGGCCCAGGGTAAGACCCTGAGCAAGTTCCCGAATCCCTCTGAGCCTCAGTTTCTCAGTAAGTAAAATGAGGATAACAATACCTACCTCGGAGTATTGACTTGAGCATTACAGATGATAAAGGGTAAATACCAGGCACATGGGAGTTGCTCAGTAGAGGGCTTATTGTTATCAAGTATTTTCAAATCCTACTGGGCCAGACTCTGAGGGGCAGAGGGACGTGCAGATGTGCTCAGGCTACCTTCCTACCACCACACTCTAGCCACACTGAGCCCTCCTTTCATATTATGGATTGCATAACTTCTGGCCTCCACGTCTTTTCTCTTGCTTGGCATCCTGCTTCTTCCCTTCATCACCTGGAGAACTCGTCCTTTGCTGTGTAGCACTTGGAACATCCCTGGGCTCACAGTGTAATCTAGTTGGGTGTTGCTTGGTACCAAGTTCATCTCCAGACCTGGCAGAGTGTCTGGAACACAGTAAGTGGTCCCACCCTTGAGGTCCCAGCCATATTGGTCTCAGTGTCAACGGCTGCCTTCATCAAGGCTTTGGACATGTTGGATGCAACATTAACCTCTCTTCTAAACCCACTGTGCCTCGCATCCCTTTCATTCCTGGTCACAGCCCCAAAAGTAAGGCTCTCTGGCAAGATGAACACTCCTACACTCTCCTGCATCCTTCTTTGTTTATTCTCTCTACACAACACCCCAAAGTTCTCTTCCCTCCCAATTTTCCCATTGCCCCATGGATCAGACGCCTCTGCATCTTCAGCCTTGCCTAGAACTCTCTCCACTTCCTGGCCTTTGTGGGAACTTGGCCTTCGTGCAGGATGCCTGCTCCCCGGTTTCTCCTGCAGCCCTCCTTCACAGAGGCAGACGATTTGCAGCCCGGTTGCTGTTTCCAGACCACTGACTCCTGGAGGCTGGCTCCACCTGGCCATGCTCCCTCACTGATCCTCATTGTTGACCTCCACATTCACTACAGACTTCAGCATCTGGCTCTTAGTTGACCATCTATCTCTTCTCCTCGGAGACTGCCTTCCTGCCTGTGGCATCATGTATGTGGAAAACCCATCCAAACACCTTCAACTCCTTGACCTCCTCAATTTCAGCATCCTTTTCCTCTGTCTCATTTCAGCCACAGTGCCCATCCTTCTGATCTCTCATTCTCTGTCTCATATTCATGGCTCCTGCTTCCATCATTCCCATCCAGTGCATTACTTCAACAACGCTTTTGCAATTCCCTGGACCCTTTGTCCTCTTGTCTTTCTCTTTCATTTTCCTCACAAAAAGCTGGCTTCTGGGCTTCCCTGGCGCAGTGGTTGAGAATCTGCCTACTAATGCAGGGGACATGTGTTCGTGCCCTGGCCTGGGAAGATCCCACACGCCACGGAGCAACTAAGCCTGTGCGCCACAACCACTGAAGCCCACGCGCCTAGAGCCTGTGCTCCGCTATAAGAGAAGCCACTGCAAAGAGAAGCCCGTGCACTGCAACGAAGAGTAGCCCCTGCTCGCCGCAACTAGAGAAAGCCCGCACACAGCAAAGAAGACCCGATGCAGCCAAAGATAAAAATACATAAAATAAATAAATTTATATATATATATAAAAAGCTGGCTTCTGCTTTTTCAACTTCACCTTATGGAACCCTGTTAGAGAAGACTGTGCTATTATTTATGCCACTGTATATTCAGACCTCCAGCTTCTAGTGGGCCCTTGACTAGTCTGTTAATTAAGACTTCTATGAGTTCCTACTCAGTTCTCTCTCCTGCTCCCCCAAAGCAGCTACACCAAAGGTCCATTCAAGCCCCTTCCTTCCTTCATTTCTCCTCACTTCCCTCTATCTGGCTTCTACCTCCATGGAGCCACTGCATCTGCCTCTATTGGGCTAACCAGGAGCCTCTTGTGTACAAAACCAGCGATACTCTTAAGCCTTTATTTCCTTTATCTCTCCATCAATTTAATCTCTTGCTTTTTATTTTTAAAATTTTACAATGAAATATTTCAAACATACATACAGGTACATGTGACAGAGTTATCAACATCCATGCACCCCTTTCCAAGATTCAACGAATATTAATGTTCATGTCTTAGAATCTTTTTTTAAAGGAATAGAATCTGACAGATATAGTGAAAGTCCCTCCCCATTTCCTTTCTCTCCCCAAAGTCTATCACTAGCCTGAAGTTGGTGAATCTCCTTTCCATCCATGGTTTATTCTTTTATATGTATTTATGTAGCCAAAATGATATGCAGTATTGTTTCACATGCTATAAAATTTTAAGTGATTAATATACAATTGTTTGTATTCTCCTGCACATTGCTTTTTTCTACTTTACATTGTTTGGGAGACATATCCATGTTAATACATATATATCAAACATGTTTATTTTTACCAGCTAATGTTAATACTCCATTCTGTGAATTTACCACCATTTATTTGTCCATCTATTTATGACATTTAGGTTGTTTCCCTTTCTTTTTCTTTCCTTCCTTGCTTCCTTTCTTTCTTTCTTTTTCTTTTTTTGCTATTACAAATAATGTTTGGATTTCCCTTGAGGTATGTACTTGTGATGGTAAAGATTCTCCGCTTCCTGGGGTGTACAGAGTTCTTTATATATCAAGTTTGTTGACTATTATTCACATCTTTTCTCTGTGATTCTATCAGTTTTGAGAAGATGGCACTAAAATCACCTATCAAATTTGTCACGTTCTCTTTGAGACTCAGCAGTTTTTTGTTTATGTCTTTTGAGACTATACGGTTAGGTTTTTTTTTTTTTAATAAATCTATTTATTTATTTTTGGCTGCGTTGGGTCTTTGTTGCTGCACATGGGCTTTCTCTAGTTGAGGAGAGTGGGGGCTGCTCTTCGTTGTGGTGCGCGGGCTCCTCTTGTTGCAGAGCACAGGCTCTAGGTCCGCGGACTTCAGTAGTTGTGGCTCGTGGGCTCTAGAGCGCAGGTTCAGTAGTTGTGGTGCATGGGCTTAGTTGCTGTGCAGTATGTGGGATCTTCCCGGACCAGGGCTCAAACCCATGTCCCCTGCATTGGCAGGCAGATTCTTAACCACTGCGCCACCTGAGAAGTCCCTACTGTTAGGTTTTATCTTTTCCTGGTGAATTTTCTTTCTATTAATCCTTTTTGCCCCAAAGCTTATGTGTTCTGATATTATATTGTCATACCTGTTTTCTTTTGATTTATTTTTGTCTGGTATGTCTTTTTAAAGCCTTCCACTCTCCCCCCCACCCTTTGTTAAAGGTTACTTTCTCTGACATTATGTTACAGGTGTGCCTCTTTAAACAGAAAATGTCTGGAATTTTTGTAAAGTCTGATGTGAAAATAATAATAATAGTAAATTCTTACACAGCACTTACTATGTGCCAAGCATTGCTCTGAGTGCTTTTATTTTATTTTTTTAATATATTAAAGCATTTATTTCCCAAAGAACCTATGAATTATACCATACTATATGCTATAATTATCCCCATTTTACTAATAAGGAAACCGATGCACAGAGAAGTTAAATAACTTGCCCAAGGTCAAAGAGCTAATCCATGTCAGCATTTTAACCCAGGTGGTCTAGCTCCAGATTTGATGCTCCATGGGCTGGTGTAATCTGTTTCCTTTTACTGTGATTGTTGATTTGTCTCTATCATATTATTTTATATTTTCTATTTACCATGGTATTTCTTTACTTCTTTTATCTTCCTGCTTGTACTTCTATTTGTTTTATTGTATTCCTTTAAAAATAATTTTATGTACTTTTAAATTCTGCTTTTATTTCATCAAAGTACACAGTTTTAAAAGTCCAACAAGTCTACAAGTTAGTATAAAAAAACAGAAGTCCCTCAAGCTCATCCCCGTTTTTCACTCTGCGAAAACAACTTTTGGCTCTTAGAAAATCTTATTACTCTGATGTTTCAATTTTAGCTTTACCTTATCTTCAGGCTTATGACTATCCACTAATGGTCAATGAAAATTGGGTGCTCTTCCACATATACACAACTTGTACACATCACACACACACACACACACACACGCACAGACACACAGACACACACATACACATTTCCTGCCTTCCTGAAACAAAGCAGGACCCTGTGGGGCTCTCCTGGCTTCAAATCCTTTCCGTGTCCCCTGTTTCTTGTTTGAAGGAAAAAGGCTTCAGCCTCCTAGACCTTCCCTAGAGTTCCAAAGGTTAGACTTAAAAGTTACTAATTAGGGAGGGAAGGTATTGCTGAAACAAAGGAGGAGCAGACAAGAAACTGTGGTGCAGTGATAAAGCAGTGTCCTGGTTGTCCTCAAGGAATATACATATACATACATATCTTTCAGTTCTTCTGCAGAAATGGGGTTCCCACCCAGGTGGAGGATGGTAACTTCAGGCTGAGCACAAGATTCCTGGAACACAGCCTTGTTACCCCACAACCAACCAATCAGAAGAAAGTCATACACCCTGCATCCCTCACCCCAAATCTTGCCTTTAAAAACTTGTAGCCTCAGACCATTGGGGATTTCAAGGTTTCTGAGCATGACCTACACATTCTCCTTGCTTGGCCCTTGCAATAAACTTTCCTCTGCTCCAAACTCCAATGTTTCTGTTTGTTTGGACTCCCTGTATGTCAGGCACATGAACTTGCGTTCCATAACATCTTCTCTTTCTCTTTGTGAAACAGGAGGGAAGGAGGCAGGGCACAACCTCTGAGAGAATGACATAACCCAAGGACATGACATAAAGTGATTAGAACCAAATGGGTCCAAGATGGTGGACAAGTCGACTTCCACTAGACCTTGAGCCTCAGTATAGGCTCACATCAGCAAGCTAAATGACATGCCCACAGGTGCCATGACAGTTCCAAGACCGACCATAAGGATCAAAAATTGGGCGGTGGTCCAATTCCTGGAAATCCCAGCCCCTTCCTAAAATAGCTGGAATACTCCTCCCGCTCATTAGCCTATGAAATTAACCCCTTCTATAAAAACTGACAACCCCAGACCCTGGTGTCTTTCTCACCTTCTGAGATGGCCCTCACTCTGTCTGTGGAGTGTGTTTCTCTCTAAATAAATCCACTTGTTACCTATCGCTTTTTCTCTCGCTGAATTCTTTCTGCGATGAGACATCAAGAACCTGAGTTTCATTAAATCCTGAAACCAGGTGTGTGATCTCAGTTGGAAGACTGCGGGTTTTGGCTGGGTTTGAGTCCCAGCATGGGGGTTCAAGTCCCAATCTGAGGGACACGGTTTCATTTGTGGTCATGAAAAGTCACGATGAAGTGCTTTTGTGTGGGTCTATTTGCAGCCACTTCCTTAGGCATGAGAGTACTTGAGGGGCCCCTTCAATCTGGAAATTCATTTCCTGAATAATTTCTTTGATGGTTTCCCTTATTCTGTCTCTTGCTGGAACTCTTACTGTCTGAATGTTAGACCTCCTGGATTGTTCCTCTCACCTTCTAACTTTTCCCTTCTCTTTACCAACCTTCTTTATATTGTAACACTTCTATTGAGTTTTGGTTTGTTTATTTTGATTGGTTTCATTTCTGTTATATTTTTTAATTTCCAAGAGCTTTTTTTTCTGGTCATCCATATTGACATTTAAAGAAAAATCCTATTGTTGTTTTATGGTTAAAATATCTTCTTCTTCTTCTTCTTTTTTTCCTTTTAACCACACTGCATGGCATGTGGAACTTCTCCAACCAGGGATGGAACCCATACTCCCTGTACTGGAAGCACAGAGTCTTAACCACTGGACCACCAGGGAAGTCCTAAAATACCTTTTCTTACATCTCTCTGCACTTTTCTTTTTTTCTTTTCTTCTCCCTGCAAAGACTCTTTCTCTACATTGCTGCTTTCTACTTTTTATTTTGGCCCACATTTTTCATATGAGAGACTCCTTAGATATGCCATGATTCTTTTTTTCTTTTTTTTGAAATTTTGAATTTTATTTTATTTCTTTTTTTATACAGCAGGTTCTTGTTAGTTATCCATCTTATTCATATTAGTGTATATATGTCAATCCCAATCTCCCAATTCATCATACCACCACCCCTCCCCTGCCACTTTCCCCCCTTGGTTATGCTATGGTTCTTGATTGTCTGCTTATGTTTATAAGGGGGAAACCCTTAGGGAGCTGACACACGTACTATAAAGCTCTGAAGTAAACAGTGTGGTAGTGGCCTATGAAGAGACAAACCGATAGAACAGAATGATGAGTCCAGAAATAGGCCAAAGAACAAATGGAAATCTAGTATGTGAGAAACGACTGAATAGCTATTTGGGAAAAGATAAAGTTGGATTCATTCCTCATGCCATAAACTCCCAATGCACGAGAGATCTAAATGAAAAGATGAAACCATACATGTACTTAAGAAAAAATAGGTGAATTACTTTATACAGAAATAAAAATATTTTGCAGGGCAAAAGATCAAATCACTCTAAGTAAAGTCAAAAGACAAGCGATAGACTAAAAGAAACTATGTTATGTGTATTGTAGGTTAAAGCAAATTAATACATAAGAGAAAAGGAATAAAAAAATTAAAAAAAGAAAAATTCTGCAGTTTAAAATTTGAATCAGAAATATCTATATGAAATCATGGTTTTTTCCCATATATTTCATACCTTTAGTTGACTGCAAGGGCCTACAAGCAAAGACAACCCAACAGCAATGCTAAGCACTGGAACCTGGTTTGGTAACACCATTCTCCACTAAAACAAACCAGGGCCCCTTGGAGATGCAGGTCTGGGGCAAACAAAGTACAAGGTGAGCTTGGGAAATCTAGTTGTATCAGAAATCAAGGAAGCACTCAAAGTGTCAACTTGATGCCTAAGAAATGCCCAGATAGCTAGTAAATATTATTTCTGGATGTGTCTGTGAGGGTGTCTCTGGAAGAGATTACCAGTGGATTGAGTAAAGAAGATTGCCCTCCCCAATGTGGGTGGGCATCATCCAATCATCTGAGGGCATGAATAAAACAAAAAGGCAGAGGAAGGGCAAATTTGGTCTCTCTACTTGAGCTGCAACGTTCATCTTCTCCAGCTCTTGTATGTTGGAGCTCTTATTCTCAGGCCTTTGGACTCTGACTGAGAGTTAACAGTATCAGCCCCCAATACTTGAGCTTTTGGGTTTGTACTGAGACTTACACCATTGACTCCCCTGGTTTTCAGGCCTTTGAACTAGAACCAGCTTTCCTGGGCTTCCAGCTTGCAGGTGGCAGGTTGTGGGACTTCTCAGTCTCCATAATTGTGTGAGTCTCCTTCATAATAAATCTCTTTATATATCTATATATATATCCTATTGGTCCTGTTTCTCTAAAGAACCCTGACTCATAAGTGGGAGGTGTTAAAAGAGCATAGGAGGGACTTCCCTAGTGGCCCAGTGGTTATGAATCCGCCTGCCAATGCAGGGGACACAAGTTCGAGCCCTGGTCCAGGAAGACCCCCACATGCCACGGAGCAACTAAGCCCATGTGCCACAACTACTGAGCCTGTGCTCTAGAGTCCGCGTGTCACAACTTCTGAGCCCTCGTGCCACAACTCGTGGAGCCCACGCGTAGAGCCCGTGCTCTGCAACAAGAGAAGCCACCACAAGGAGAAACCCATGCACCACAATGAAGAGTTGCCCCTGCTCGCCGCAACTAGAGAAAAGCCCACACACAGCAATGAAAACCCAATGCAGCCAAAAAAATAAAATAAAATTTAAAATCTTTTTAAAAAAAACAAAACACAGGAGCACCTTGAAGGGGCTCCACACTGGCCAAATTAGGAAGAGTCTGAGCACCAAACATGGCTATATTGCATTGTAATAACTGTGTATTATCATAAAAATTGAAAAAGAGAAATTCCCCGAGTCCATGGTGACAGCCAAAAGAAAAATATAAAATGTAATTTGCCACCATTGAGGAGAATATTTTACCACCTCCTTCTTCTGTAAATTGGTCAAAGGAAAGAATTAAGCATTTACCCTGCTGCTGCTTCAGGAAGAACTGTAGTTCATGCCCATTGATAAGGGAGAGCTTTTCTTTACAGAATAATGTCAGCTAAAGCATGTAGAAGGAATAATAGAATTAGAAAATCCCCAGTGAAATAATAATTTCAGGCAGAGATCTTGAATGTGTGATAAATTCATCAGGTTCCCAAGGACAGAGAGCCAAGGGATCACCTGCTAATTACAAAGGGAACTAGCATGTCTTTACAGCTAAGAGATCTCCTCGTCACTGCCTTGCCAATTGATGAAACTTAGGATCATTAACAGTGGGACAACTGGACACTGCATTTCTCCTGATGTGATGTAATATGAAGTTCCTGCTTCCTCTTTAAAGGAATAGAGCCAGAACATAACTGAGCCTTTAGACTTAGATTTCAGTTTATGGGAAATACAGAAGATAGAGAAACAAGGCTAATGACATTACAAAGAAACAATCAGACAAATTAAGAATATGGCACATTCTACAAGACAACTGGCTTGGTCTTTTCAAATAGCGTCATTTTTAAAAAAGTAGGAACAACTTAGTAAAGACTAAAGAGTACTTTAGTAACAACAAGGGGCAATGCATAAATGTTGACTGGATCTTTTTTTTAAATTTAATTTTTATTTTATATTAGAGTATAGTTGACTTATTACAATGTTGTGTTAGTTTCAGGTGTACAGCAAACAGATTCAGTTATACGTATATCCATTGTTTTTCAGATTCTTTTCCCATATAGGTTATTACAGAATATTGAACACAGTTCCCTGTGCTATACAGTTAGGTCCTCGTTGATTATCTATTGCATATATAGTAGTGTATATATGTTAATCTCAAACACCTAATTTATCCCTCCCCCCACCTCGATTGGATCTTGATTGAGAAAATAATAAAGCACTAATAAAAAACTTGTTAAATGATGAATGGGGAAATTTGAACATGGGCTGTGTATCCAATGATATTACGGAATTCTTACTAATTTTCCTAAGTATGATAAGAGTACTGTGGTTTTGTGGAAGAGGGTCCTTGTTTTTTAGAACATACAAGCTAAAGTTGTTAGAGGAAAAGTGCGTGCTCTCTGCACCTTCAAATGATTAGGCACAAGTATGAAATACATACATATATAGAGAGAAAGCACACGTGGCAAAATATTAACAATTACTGAACCTAGATGGTGAGTATTAGGGTGATCATTGTACTGTTCCTTCAACTTTTCTGTATGTTGGAAAATTTCATAGCAAATTAGAAGAAAAAACGAAGCTGATGTGAAGCCTTGAGTCCATGGGTCACTTTACAATGGACAATCTTGACCACAAAAACCCCCAAAAGTGTTTCTTTAGGCCTATTTTCTTGGCTTAGTCTAATTTCACAGGGAGAATATTCCAGTCTCCTTTCTGGAGGGTAAAGTCAAACAGGCCAACATTTTGGCTGAAAGGAAGGATGGTGTGTGGAAAGCGGAGTCTCATAACTTAATATATAAAATTTTACTTAAATCCTGTATTTCTGAGTACAGGAACCCTGGCCCCAACAATATCTTGTTTTTCCCAGGCCAGAGACCCATTCTTTTACTCCCTCCAGAGACTAAACCTCTGGCTTCCTGCCTGCTTTAGGCGAAGGACAGAAACCCAGCTGAGAGGAATCTGCTTCTCAAACAGACTCTCAACCATTTGCCACATTTTCAGCCCCACTGCCACCCATGTTTCCAGAAGAATCTGTTGCTGCTAACGTCTGAGCTTTCGGGAGTTCAGTAATATCAATCAGGGGGTTTCTTGCCTTTCTCCACTGCTGCTTCAAAATTCATCTTCTCAGGTGTGTTTAGTTACTATTGTTTGACTATCTAGAAGCGTTCCAGCTTCCAAAATTTCTTTTGTCTCCTATTCTCTTTGTGGGTTTATGCATTTTTTAAAGTGCACTTTAATGTCATTTTATTGGCATTTCAGAAAAGAGCAGAGGCTAAGGCACACAGTCAATCCACCGGCCTTTACTAGAAGTCAACCTGATGTTCTTTAGTCTCTTTTTCCCATTTGCTGGTTTGAAAGTTATGTATTCTTTGTATCTTTAATGGGTTACCCTTGAAATTTTAATCCTCCCACTTGACTTAAAGTCTAAAGATAATCAATATTCTTATCTTCTTCCTGACTAATGTAAAGCCTGCCGCATGCTTTCACTTTGACCTCTCCTTTCCCATTCTCCACGTGATTTTGGTCTAGTCAATAATATTTTCGTTCCTCGTTGTTTACAACACCTTCTCTAAAGCAATCCCTTCATCAGTAATATTCATTGAGGCCCCTGCCATGTGACAAGCAGCGTTCTGAGTGTCGGAAATACAGCAGTGACTAAGACAGACTAAACTACATGTAAAAATGTTTCACGTTAGGTTGAACTATATGAAATTGCCAATATTTGACCAATTTTAGTTATATAAAACTAATCTCATATGGGTTAAATATATGTATGTATATATATATATATATATATATATATATATATATATATACACACACACACACATTTACATAAATACATGTGAAATCACCAATGCTTTTTTTTTTTTTTGGCTGCGTTGGGTCCTTTTTGCTGCATATGGGCTTTCTCTAGCTGCAGTGAGCAGGGGATACTCTTCTTTGTGGTGCGCAGGCTTCTCATTGTGGTGGCTTCTCTTGTTGTGGAGCACAAGCTCTAGGTGTGTGGGCTCAGTAGTTGTGGTGCACGGGCCCAGCTGCTCTGCCACATGTGGGATCTTCCCGGACCAGGGATCGAACCTGTGTCCCCCACACTGGCAGGAGGATTCTCAACCACTGCGCCCCCAGGGAAGTCCCTGCTGTTTTAATTTACCTAAACATTTACTAATTTCATTGTTTGTTGCTTCCATGTTATTTGTATCCCACTCCTCTCTGGGTTTGTTTCCATTTCAGATCCTTTGTAGTCTTTCAATGAGGATCTGTAAGTGATAAACTCTCTCAGTCCTTCTCTGAAATTAACTTGTTACTCTTGAATAATAGTTTACCTGAGTATGATTCTTGGTTGGCCATTAATTTACCTTCAGTCTTTTGAAGATAAATTGCTGATAGGCCAGCTGTCAGTTTAATAATTTTTATTTGTAGATCATTAGTCTTTTCTCTTTGGTTGACTTTAAGATACTCTGTCTTCAATGTTCTGCAGATTCACTATAATGTGTCTTGATTTGCATTTGTTTTAATTTTAATCCTACTCAAGACTCAGGATGCTTCCTATAACTGACGATTCATGTCACAGCTTTATTCAATTTTCAAAATTTCTCAGCCATCATCTTTTGAATAGTGCCTGAAGTGTCTCTATTCTCTTTGCAGAAATCCTGGTAGGAATATATTGGACTTTCCTATTCTGTTCGTGTCTGTTAACTTCCATCTCATATTTTCTTTCTCTTTATTTCTATGATTCTTTCTGGGTGATTTTCTCAGATCAACCTTCCAGTTTACTAATTCTCTTTCCAATTGTAGCTGAGTTTTTTTTTTTAATTTAATGACAATATATTTCACTTCTAGATGTCCCATTTAATTCTTTTTCTTTTTGACAAATAATGCAAATAGATTGTCGTTCAAGACAAACAAAAAAACGATCCCACGGGTCAGTGCTTAACCTGTCTGGCTATTTTAATGCTGTGTAAAGCATAAATACCTTTCCTTTTGAATTGTATTTGAGATGTAACTTGTTTTTTTAAGAAATGGACTTCCATTAAGACTTGGTCATAGAAATATAAGCAATGTAGAATGGATCCATAAAGAGCAGTTATTATATTATGATTATATTCTATGTCCCTGGTGTGTTCTGAAAGGGAATCCAGGAACTGATGCCACACTGAGCGGAGACTGCTGCATCACAGCTTACACTTGAGATCTTGGCAGAGTACACTGAAGGAGGGCAACCTGCAGCACAGTTTATACACTACATACAACGAGGAGTCACTATTGTTCCTCTGAAGAACAGGTCACAAGAGAAAGACTGTCTAGGAGGTCTTCCCACTCGGTTCACACTGAGTTTTTATTTGAGATCCGTATGCTTGTTTAATACATGTGTTTACAGTAAAACTGCTGCTACAGAGCATTAAAGAGCAAGGTACCTTCTAATCTTTATAAATATACATTTTAAAATTCTTTTTACTCTACAGTCAGATTATGTTGGCAATTCTCGGATCAAAAAACAACAACAAAAACAAAAAACAGATGGTTAACTCTCTTCTAAAAATTCAGCTGTCTGTGAATACCGTGATTCTACACAACAGGGAGACAGTGAAGACAGGGAAGCTTAAACAAGTTCTGTGGAAATAATCAGGTTCAAGACACTTCAGAGGTGACCCTTCTTATTGCATTGTATCTGGAGGTACAAAATATCAGGTTGTTCCACTGTTTAGTGATGTTAAGTTTGATCACTTGGTTAAAATCAACCACCAGATTTCTCCATTGCAAAAGTAAAGTTTAGTGATTTATAAGTAATTTGTGGGGAGACAGTTTGAAGGCATGCGAGCATCCCTTTCCTCAATAATTTTTCATTTAATGGTTTTAGCATTCATTGATGAACCTTGCCTGAATCAAATATTCCCTGAGGGTTGAAAAATAGTGATTTTTAAAAATTACATCATTCCATTTACATGTATTAGCTGATTTCTTCTGTAAGTAAGAGCTTTCAGGGGACTGGTTTTTGAATCCAAAGACTTGAACAAAAATGTTTAACCTGAATCTAATGGTGAGGAAACGACTAGTCCAATTCAGATCACTTTTCAAGACATCTTATCTGGACTCTTCAAAAAAAGTCAATGTCAAGGGTTGGGGAATACTGTTCTAAATGTAAAGAGACAACAGAGGCATAACAACCCCATGAAATGTGTTGGATCCTGAATTTAAAAAGGAAAAAAGAGAGAGAAAACAGCTATTAAGGGCAATTTGGGAGAATTGGGAAAATTTGAATATATGGTATATATTAGATGATAGTAAAGAATTATGTTAATATTCATAGGTGTGATAGTGGTATTCTATTTATGTTAAAGTGTCCTTAGTCTTAGGAGATGTATGTTGAAATATTTAGGGTGAAGTGTCACTCTGCCTACAATGATTTAAAATGATTCCACACACAAAGCACTTAACATATACACATATACAAATACCTCCAACCAACACAAACATTTTAAAAACTAAAACTGTATCATCAAATAGGGAAGAATGAGTGTGTGTTGCATCTACCTACTGTATTAATCTAAGTCCAGTCAGAAGAACAGAAGCCACTCTATATTTTTCAAGTGTGAAAGGCTGTAATGTAGAAAATACAGTTTTGTAAACTGTTGGAAGAGCTTGAGGAGTGACCATCTCAGCTTGCACTTGAAGGAGTGAGTCTCAAAAGTTCACTTGTAAGTGGCTACAAATGGGAAGCTCACCTAATTATCTTAGTTTGCAAAACCAATGAGTGTGATTCTTAAGAAAATCACCCAGAAGCTGCTTTAAACCCCAAGTCTGGCTATGCATCTGCCTGCAACAACCAATGAAGAATAATGGTCTCTCCTCTTCCATCTCACCCTGGTGACTCTAACCTAGGCCCATAGAGAGAAGGGGATTCTGGGAAATATGGTTCCAGGTGTCTCCTCTGCATCCCAGAAAAGACAATAGAAGGAGGGGTGATGATGATGATTCACAGAAAATCCAGTGCAGCTATATTTTATAGCATAGGCTCAGCAGAAAACCATTAGGATACCAGAAATGCTATTTAAAAATATTGTGGTAAAATATGCATAACATAAAATTATCATTTTTAAGTGCACAGTTCAGTGGCATTAAATACTTTCACATTGTTATACAGCCATCACCTCTATCCATCTCTAGACCTTTTTCTTCTTCCCAGACAGATACTCTGTATTATTAAACAATTTATCTCTTCATCCTTCCCTCCCCCAGCCCCTGGTAACCTCTAATCTACTTTCTGTCTCTGAATTTGGCTATTCTAGGTACCACATGTAAGTGGAATCATACAAGATTTGTCCTTTTGTGTCTGGCTTATTTCACTTAGCATAATGTCATCAAGATTCATCCAGTTTTGTAGTATGTATCAGAATTCATTCCTTTTTAAGACTAAAAAGTATTCTATTGTATATATGTGTATACCATCTTTTGTTTATCCATTCATCTGTCGATGGACACAAGTTATGCAATCATCTACATACTTGCCCAGGAACCCGGGAAGCATCTAGTTTCCTTCCTCTCCTTCACCTCCTTCATCCAACCAGTCAGCAGGTACTATTAGTTCACCACTTCAGTATCCTTCAAATATATCCTCTCCTACCAATCCTCATTGTTATGCCTTAGTTCAGAGTCTTCATCATCTCTCAGGTTACTCAAACAGCCTCTGAGCAGTCTTCTCACCTTCTGTCTTGCTGCCCTCCAGAGTGATCTTTCCATCATATACCCTTCAGTGACTGCTTGCACACGGCTTTTCATGACCTGATTGTTGTCTCTTTACCCTTTCTGCCCCATCCTATGCTGGCCTTAGCTACCTGGGTTCCAATTCTGGCTGCGCCTCCTACTGTGTAATGATGGACAAGTCATTTAATATGTGCTGTGCCAAACATAATAGGGGGACATGGAGATGAATTAGACAAAGTCCCTGCACTCAGAGAGCTCTCACATATGTCAATGAATCATTGCACTGCAGGATAATAAGTGCGATACTCCAGGAATATACAAAATGTTCTATGGTTAATATGGAATCGTCTGTCTCCAGAGAAGTGTGAGGGCAGAAGAGGGCATTTAGAGTGATACTGGAGCTGTGCAGTGGAGCCTACTCATGTCCTCCCAAATCCATTCTTCTCTTTTTCCTGAGTAATATAGCTCTTTCCCAGCTGGGAATACAGCCATCCAGAATAAAGACTACATTTCCCATTCTCCTTTTCAGCTAAGTGTAGCCATGTGACTATGTTATGACCAAAGGGATGTCTGTAAAAGTGGTAAGAACCGTTTCTGGGATGTGTCTTTAAAGGAAGGGTACATGTCCTTCTTTCTGCTGGCTGGGAGATAGACTTGATGGCTGGAGCTGAAGCAGCTGAAACTTGGACATGAGCCTTTTGCTGAGGATGATAGTACAACAAGACAGAAGGAGCCTTGATTGGCCTATGTTTACATAAGAGAGATACAGAATTCCATTTCGCTTAAGCTATTCTCTTTCTCCTTTTTTTTTTCATCATTTGCAGCTAAGCCGAATCTTAACTAATACAAACTAAATCTGAAAATAATGAATATAAGTTCACCAAGGAATATTTCAAACAGGGAACGGCAGGTACAAAGGCTTAGGGTCCTGAAAGAGGCGGTATGCTCAGGGAATGCCAGGGGTTTGTGCGGCAGGAGATGAGGCCAGAAGTGGGTTGGGACAGCCACAGCAGAGCACGGACTGAATAGGGAGGACCATGGCAGGGAGACCTGCTGGGGGCTACAAATGTGATCAAGGTGAGAGACAGTGGTGTGGTAAAGTGACCAGTGGTGGAAATGGAGGGGAGGAGATCGATTCAAGATACATTTAGAAGCAAAAACCAGGAGTTTATGAATGTGTGTGTTTAAGTATATGGAGTGGGCGTATCATCAGAGGAAGTCTGGGCTTTTTGGCTTCTCCTCCTCAGAGGCCCTGTGGGTGGAGTTCAGCCTTTCCCCATGGGGAGAATCCTCCTCTTCTCCCATTCTTTGGGTCCAATGTCCCTGGCCCAGATGCCTCTCATGATGTCATCTTCACCCCATCAAACTTCCCCAGCTTGTTCCAGGATTATTTCATAAAGTGGAAGGTGGGTGGGTCTTCAACCCTATAAATGCTGGCTCTTCCCAGGCTGCCTGAGTAGCCCGTGGTGGAGGTGTCAAGGGCTGCTCAGGTTCAGGCAGCTGGACACTGTCCCTGTCTGGCTGGGGCACAGTGCTTCTGGGCAGTTGAGTAAGAGCCGGGCCCTCAGCAGACAAACAGGCTTGTCTCTATTGGTGGGTCAGCCAGTAGGTCCACAGGAAGGTTGGAAGTCAAGGAGTTTGGGGGAACTGGGTGAGGAGTTCAGGCCCACTCCTTGTAAAACTTTCCAGGAAGCACTTTTCTACTGGGGCAGCATCCAGATGCTAGGGTACTCATTAACCCCCTGGGTACCAGGAAAGGGCAGGAGGTAAGCACTGGGAGGCAGCTGAGGTCATCCTTCTTTGAACCTCCACGTGGTATTTACTCAGAGCAATTGTTGCCAGAGGCCCAGGCCCTGGACTATAAAGCGGAATGTCTGCTCTCTGTGCCCAGAACCGAGCAGGTGAGCAGCCAGGGCAGAGGGATGTGGGTCGGAGTCCTAAGGGAGGGGACTGAGCAGAGAGCTGTGGGTGGGAACTAAGAATTAAGGACCTCCTCTTGGAGCACTTTGGCAGAGTAGCTTCTTCCCCCACCCCCGGGATACCTCAGTTTTCCCAGCCATGAAATGGGGGCAGGAATAGGTGAGCAGGGGAGTGGTGGCAGAAGTGGCTGAGGGAGCTGCTCCTGGGGTCTCCTGGGCAGGGTGGGGTCGGGGGAGAACCTTTACAAAGCAGTTTGAGCTCCACAAACTCCATATGGTGTGATGAGGTGAAAAAGGAGCCCCCCAACCCATCCCAGGAAGACACCCTTTCCCTCCCAGCCACATTCAACTAGGTCAGTCCTCTTAAGCCCTGATAGCTCTGAGCTCTCTACACCCAGGCGAGGGTTAACAGACTTGGGGCAAGTCCCATGGGAGGTGTCCCTTCTTTGCTTCTTCACTCTCACCAGGCCTCCATTCACCTTTCTTCTCAGAGAACATCATGACAAGTGTGGCTGCAGTTCTGACCTGGGCTCTGGCCCTCCTCTCAGGTGGGTCTCCAACCCTGACTTCACTGTGGAGGTGTGGGTGGAGGCTGGACTGAGGGGTCTGTCCACCCTGGGGGAGGAAACCCAGCCCCTGTTCACCCGCTCCCTCTCCACAGTGCTTTCAATCACCCAGGCACGGAAAGGCTTCTGGGACTACTTCAGCCAGAGCAGCACGGACAAAGGCAGGGTGGAGCAGATCCAGCAGCAGAAGCTGGCACGGGAGCCCACGTGAGTGGCCAGGGCAAAGGGTGCGGGCAAAGGGAGAAGACACCCAGAGGGTGGGATGATGCAGTGCCTGATTGCTCAACCTGTGGTCCTCCCTGGGAAGAGAACAGAGCGGTGCTAGCTCTGCCCTCTATCCTGGTCTTCCTGGGCTGTTCAGCAACCCCTGCCGGCAGCCTCCGCCTTTGATCTCTCTTTAGCTGCTGCCTCCATGCCTGCTGAGGCGTGGGACCAGGGAGCAGGGGAGAGGACCCCCCATTGCAGCCTCCAGAACGAAAGGATTATGTGAGAGGCCAGGTGCCTCCGTGCACAAGGAATTGGGAAGTGTTCACCTGGACATGCGTGTCCCATGTGTTTGTACTTCCTGTGGGAGGAGTCATGGTTGGCTTGGGTTAGTACTGGAGACCCGGCTCTGGGGCCACCGCCCTGCATCCTTGGTTTCTCCATAGGATCAGTGAGTGATGTCTTTGGGGCAAAGGAGATGAGGGCGCTAGCAGTCTGATGGCCTGATTGTCTCCTTCCCCAGGAGCCTGAAAGACAGCCTTGAGCCAGACGTCAGCAATATGAACTTCCTGGAAAAGCTGGGCCCTTTGAATGGGCAGGGGAGGGAGCCTCCCGGGCTTCCACACGACCCGGTGGGCATGCGGCAGCAGCTGCAGGAGGAGCTGGAGGAAGTGAGGGAGCGTCTGGAGCCCTACATGGCGGAGGTGCACGAGCGCGTGGGTTGGCACCTGGAGGGGTTGCGGCGGCAGCTGCAGCCCTACACAGTGGAGCTGATGGAGCAGGTGGCCCTGCGCGTGCAGGAGCTGCAGGAGCAGCTGCGCGTGGTCGGAGAGGGCACCAAGGCCCAGCTGCTGGGGGGCGTGGAAGAGGCGCGGAGCCTGCTGCAGGAGCTGCAGGACCGCGTGGCAAACCACACTGGCCGCGTCAAGGCGCTCTTCCACCCGTACGCGGAGCGCCTGGTGACTGGCATCGGGCACCACGTGCAGGAGCTGCACCGCAGCGTGGCGCCGCACGCGGCCGCCAGCCCGGCGCGCCTCAGCCGCTGCGTGCAGGTGCTCTCGCGCAAGCTCACGCTCAAGGCCAAGGCTCTGCACACACGCATCCAGCAGAACCTCGACCAGCTGCGCGAAGAGCTCAGTGTCTTTGCTGGCGCCGGTGCTGACGGTGCGGAGGAAGAGGCCCAGCCGGACCCCCAGGTGCTGTCTCAGGAGGTGCGCCAACGACTCCAGGCTTTCCGCCACGACACCTTCCTGCAGATTGCCGCCTTCACCCACGCCATTGACCAAGAGACCAAGCAGATCCAGCAGCAGCTGGCGCCGCCTCCCCCAGGCCACAGCGCCTTCGCTCCAGAATTCCTACAAGGGGACCGAGGCAAGGTCAGGAGCGAGCTGCAGGCTCGCCTCGACGACCTGTGGGAAGACATCAACTACAGCCTTCGCGACCATAGTCCTGGCCATCTGGGGGAGCCCTGAGAGTCTACTTGTCCACGTCCCAGATTCTTGTCTGGGGAGCCCAAGATCTGAACCTCTAACATAGCTATGTCCTTGACAGTGGCCTGTTGGGCAGAGGGTGGAGGGCCCTGCACAGGATAGCTGAGGTCACCCAAAGGGCTGTTGTCCTAGGCCATCCAGCCACCTGCAATTCCCCCGTCCGGATGCATTACATTCACCAGGCTTTGCAAACCCAGCTTCCCGTGCTCATTTGGGAATCCTCCTGAGTTGCTCCATTCTGGGGTGGCGGGAGAGGGCGGGAAGGAGGCACTGTCATTATGTGCAAGCCTGTTGCCATGGTGCTGGAAGCCCGTGCCTCTTCTTCCCAGGGCCAGGCTCTGATCACTTCTGGCCACCTGGTGGCCACTGCTAGAGCTGGTCCACGGAGAGGAGCTCTTTTCTCCCCAGGTCTGCCATGACAGCTTCTGTTGGGGGAAGAGAAGGGAGAAAGAGCAGAAAATATGATGAAGAGAACATGTGATGGTGTGTGTGTATATATCCCTGCTGGCTGATGCCGGTGCGGACAAATGGTGTGGGTCGTGATGGGAGGGAGCAGAGCCTGGATTTCCTTACATAACACTACATCTAAACAGCTGACTGAGCCCTCCAATCTGTGAGGGCTACTTAAAACTCTCTGGGGAGCCTACTGTGTGCCCTCCCCATCTCTGGCCCCTCCCTCCCGACTCCCAGGCGCAAGTCTAGATTTCTGACACAAATGAAATAGATGCTTATGATGGAAGCTTATTTGCCTGGTGTGACTCTCATTTGGACTACGTCTGAAAGCAGTGGCCTCACCACTATCCCCAAAGCACACCCATCACCCGCCTTCAATCCCTCGCTACTCTTTCTCATTGACCTCTTCCTAATCCAGTTGTATCGGAGGGGTGTTGCTCTGGCTGGGCTGACAGCTGTTTGTCACACCTGTGGTGTGCCTGGGTTAGAGACCCTTCCTCTGCACCTGCATTGTTCACCAGCCTGCTTACCACAGGACGGTGTGCATGAGGTATAGGCCCCTGAGGTGGCCTGTCTTCTTTGTCCCGGCTGTTCCAGATTTTGAATGGCCTCTTTTTTTTTTTTTTTTTTCGGTACGTGGCCCTCTCACTGTTGTGGTCTCTCCCGTTGCGGAGCACAGGCTCCGGACACACAGGTTCAGTGGCCATGGCTCACGGACCCAGCCGCTCCGCGGCATGTGGGATCTTCCCGGACTGGGGCACAAATCCGTGTCCCCTGCATCGGCAGGCGGACTCTCAACCACTGCGCCACCAGGGAAGCCCCTGAATGGCCTCTTTTTTGACTGTCCCTCTTTTTATGACTGACCCTCTTCTTGGACCCTCAAACTCATACCCCCACACCCATTCCCCATGTACATATTCACTTGGGGGCAACCAAACTCCTCATAGCTCCCTGGAAAGTCTGAAATTGGGGGTGGCTGAAGTGAAGGGAAGAGGAGAGAGGAAAGGGTAAACACACCCAGTCCAGTACCCTTAGAACATCCAGGGCAGCTCCCTTTCCTCCCGGCTTAGCCCACCCTGCACAGAGTTCTAACTGCCACACTCCCTCATAGCACAGACCCCATCTGAATCTGGCCTCATCATGCCTGCAGGCTGGATCTCTTCCATGACACCCTAGATTTAGCACCAGAAGTGGGAGAAAGGTGCCCAGGGAGAGGAGGTGCTGGAAAGGAAAGTTTACCCCCCAAAGAGGTGTTTTTGTTGGTGGTGGTTAGGAGATCAGGAGGGGTGAGTCAGCTGGGGTTGGATATGGTGGGGATGAGCCAATAGGGGTAAAAGTGAGGGCCGTGTATTTGAGGCAGGAATTTGGGCAGGTGTTTATGAGGACAGAAATAGGGAGTGAGAAGAACAGAAATGGAGACAGATTGAGGGACAAAGGGAGGGTGATCTAGAGCCTAGGCAGCATCTGGCCCAACGGCGGATCCAAGCAAACCCAGGGAGGAGCGCACCTCCTCAGGGATACCGATGGACGGCCAGGCCCCTTGCCGTCAAGCCTCTCGTAGTTAGACTTGTGGACTAATAGTTAGAACCCAGTACGGAGGAGCTATTGCAAAGGAGCAAACTACTGCCCTGGGTCTGAGAAGACGCCCTGGGGGCAGTGACGCCTGAATTGAGGTGGAGGCAAAGCCTGGATCCGGCTGGCTTTGGAAGTCTGGACCGAATAATCCCGGCAACTGGAAAACCGCGTGTCAGGTACTGTTCCCCGAGGAGAGTCCTCGGCCTCTTTAAGGATGGGCGGGGCAGTAGCTGGCGGAAGTGCCGGAGGAAGGGGTGGGGCCAAGAGAGGCGCTGACGACCGACATTGGGGCCTGAGCAGCGCGTGGTCATGTTGGCCGGTGGGGCTGTGGGTCCCGGGCTCCCGGCGGCTGCTGCCGCCCCCTCGCCCGTCCAGGCCCGACAGCCCGGAACGGGGCACTTGTTCCGGCCTATTAGCGCTGATGACGAGGAGCAGCAGCCTACCGAGATCGAGTCGCTGTGCATGAACTGCTACCGTAATGTGAGGCGGGGGCGCGGCCACGGGCGGCTGGAGGGTTGGTCTGAGGAGGGGAGGAGCGGGGGTCGGCGACCTGGCCAGGCTGGTCCAGTTGGGGACCCGGAGGCGAGGCACGCCCGGGGGTCAGTAGATGGGGGATGGGGGTTTCATTGGTTCTTTCCCTGTCTTCTGCTTCCCTAGGGCATGACGCGCCTCCTGCTCACCGAGATCCCCTTCTTTAGAGAAATAATCGTGAGCTCCTTTTCCTGCGAGCACTGTGGCTGGAACAACACGGAGATCCAGTCGGCAGGCAGGATACAGGACCAGGGAGTGCGCTATACTTTGACCGTCAGGGCCCAGGAGGTGAGAGGAGCCCAGAGCAGTTACCCTAGTGTCCTAGAGAAAGCTTGGGGACTGGAGTCAGAGCTCTGGTCCAGGTGGTCGGACCTCAAATAAATCCACTTAAGTGTTCAAGCCTCAGTTTCCTCCTTTGTAAAATGGCGTTGGTGCTGTCATCTGCTCAGGTGAGGTAAGACTTGTGAAAGCGCTTTGTAAACTTTGTCAGAAAGTATCAAATGAGCAGTAGTTGTTACGAATAGTACTCTCTTCGTTTGGGTAGCTGGTTTTCACATCAAGGTACTATTCCGTAGGAGTAGTCCGGACTCCCCCTAGTGGAGAGAGGAAGAGACAGCTGGGCTGGGGCCTCTGAGGGTGGTGGTTGGGGCGGGGTGGGGGGGGCACTCTTGTTATTTCCTGAGAAGAACCTGTATTGTTGAGACCTCTGTGGACTGAAGGTTTTTCTTTCTGCCCAGGACATGAACAGAGAAGTAGTGAAGACTGACTCTGCCACCACAAGGATCCCAGAGCTGGATTTTGAAATTCCTGCCTTCAGCCAGAAAGGAGGTAAGTTTAAGGTCAGAGTGTTTGCACTGTTCATGCCTAGCTCAAATCTTACTTTCTTGCAAAACTCCTGGTGCCAGGTCTAGTGGCTTGTGTGTGGGTTTGGCCACATCATTGTTATCTTCACTGGTTTAACAGAAGCAGAAAGCTTAGGTAAAGCAGCTTAAGATAGTATTGGGTTGGCCAAAAGCCTCGTCCGGGTTTTTCCACATCATCTTACAGAAAAACCAGAATGAGTTAGAGGTGAATGGAACCTTGTTCCCTGCCTCCTTATTTTACAGGTGAAATCAAGGCCCAGAGGGTTCAAGTGAACTGCCCAGGGTCCTGCAGGCACTTGATAGCGAAGTGAAGACTGACCAGCCTTTTGTTCTTCCTCACCAGCTCTGACTACTGTTGAAGGATTGATCAGCCGTGCTGTCTCTGGCCTGGAGCTGGATCAGCCCTCACGAAGGGTGAGCTGGGGTTTTCTGATGGCGGCAGCTCAAGGAAAAATTATTTATGTACACTTGTTCCCCTTCCCACGTGGCTGAGCTGTCTCTGATTGAATGTTGGAGAACTTTGTGGGGAAGCACACAGCGATGTTATAGCTGCCTGGATGTTGCGTATGCTGTACCATTATCCTTTCCTCTTCCCCTCCCCCACTGTACATTGAGGCCCCTTCTCAGACAGACACTGTAACATTGCCTCCAAAGACCCTGTCCTGATATTCTTGGGCTTATCTGTGCTTCCTGAGTGTTCCATTGTATCTTATGTTTATTATGACATTTCACATATACATATATATATATGTATGAAATAATATAATTGCAAATTTAGTCATCTGTCTTCTTAACTGGCTGTGGAGCCCCATGAGAGGGCTCTGGTTTATTTACTGTTATCTATAACCTGGCACAAATGCCTGGACTAAATGGCTGAATGAGTGAGAAAATGAGGCTCATCTGGCACCGCCCATAAACTTCAAACTTATTTGCTACCTCTTATTGTGAAGCCTGAGTCTCTGTTCCCAGTCACACTAAGACAGGTGGTGACTTCCTGTCGGAAGTGATGGGGGCATAAGTTCTATCCCCAGGGCTGATCTTTTACTCTTTGTTCCTGTCAGGCGAATGAAGAAGCCATGGCTGAAAGAATTGATGAGTTCATTGTCAAACTGAAGGAGCTAAAGCAAGTGGCCTCTCCTTTCACCCTGGTGAGTACTGAGGGACTCCAGGTGCCCTAGATTTAGGGTAGGAGGGACCATTGAGACAGTCTGAGATTTTTCTGTGGCGCCTCCATGGTCTGATGGTAGGTGGAGGATCGTACATGATTTCTTGTTATAACTGCTCTCTCTTTACCCATCTGTTAGATCATTGATGATCCCTCAGGGAACAGCTTTGTGGAAAACCCACATGCTCCCCGGAAAGATGATGCCCTGGTGATCACACACTATAATCGGACTCTACAGCAGGAAGAGATGCTGGGGCTCCAGGTAAGTGCACTGAAGAAGCCAGAAGAATGCTCTGGAATTATCTTGCACTCCGATTGCGGGGAGTCAGTGGGAACTTATTTTGCTGCTGCCGCCCTGTGTACGCTATCTCAGCATGTGTGTGCCTCCGCTCTAGCTCACTTAAGGACTTTGGGTAAACTTTACAACACAGGACAGCAGTGGCTGTGATCCTATCCTAAGCTCTGTTCCTCCCTTGCCTGGGGCTTTGCTTTCCAACTTCTCTGTTAAACCCACGAGGTGGCAGCTGACGTAAGCAAGCCAGAGCATTTTCTCTCACTTTGGGACAGGGTGTTGGCGAGGCTGAGGTCTGTGTGCCAACATATGATTTGCATCTCTGCTACTTTAGGCAGAGGAACCAGAAGAGAAACCAGAAGAGGAAGATCTCAGAAATGAAGTGAGTCACACTGGCCACTGTGGAGGAAGGAGCAGAGTGTGGGGCTGAGACTGCCGCTGTTCACGGGTGGCCGCCAGTGTACCAGCTGAATGTCTTCAGCCTGAGCAGGTTTCACCTGCTTGGGAGGGCTCACTCTGCGTCCCCCTGTTGTGTTCCAGGTGCTCCAGTTCAACACCAACTGCCCGGAATGCAATGCTCCGGCCCAGACCAACATGAAGCTAGTTCGTATCTTTTGTCGGGCAGTTGGGTTGCTCTTCATCTGACTCAGGCATGAAGATTATATTCAAGCTGGAGAGTACTCCCTTCAGGGAAAGCACAAGGCTTTATTCCGAGCGATGAGAGGGATGTGGCCTTTGATGAGACCGTGCACCTTGGCTCTTGGGTTCAAAGAGAGAATTAGGCCATGGTCTCTAGGCTCCTGTGTGTGGCCTGAGCCATGTCATCAAACACTGATGAACAGCGATCGCCGTGGGTGGTGACCTTGCCCTCTTCTGGGGGGCTGTCTGAGTTAGGCTGCTTCTTGTGATCGCTTTCCTGCAGTCCTGGGACCAGCAACTGTGTGTTTGTGGGGTTCGGATTTGTTCTTCCCCACAGGGTGGTCTTGCTGTCCTGGAAGCAGATTTCCTTAATTCCATCTTCCAGAAATTCCCCACTTTAAGGAGGTTATCATCATGGCTACCAACTGCGAGAACTGCGGCCATCGGACCAATGAGGTGGGTGGGCTTCATCGTTTGGGAAGAGTAGCTTTCATCCTTTCTGAAGCTGCTTAGGGTGAGGAGCTCTTGAACTAGAAATTAGCTTAGAGAAGAAAAGTTAGAGATAGCATAACTTGTTGAAGACATTCAAAGTTGGTTATATGGAAGAGAGAGAACTACTTTTTGACCTACAGCTCAGAGGGATGGAAGAGCAGGGAGGCAGATTTTGACTCAGTAATAAAAAACTTTCTAGGTCTGTCTGAATATAGAGTGGGCTGCCTTGGAGGGTTGTAAATTCCCTTCTCCTGAGTGTATTCAAGCATAAGCTGTTTCAATTCTTAAACCAGAAAATTATAAAGGGAATCTACACACTAGTTGCAGTTGGAAGTCCCTTTCAGCCCCAAGAGTCATTTTTTTAACCGTGAATTCAGTTTCTTGGCAATCTGGGGTGAATCTTTGGCAGGCTGCCGGTGCTGGGCACTCTGCTCCTGGCCAGCTTTCAGTGATTTTGGTTTGGGTGACTGCTGCCACTGTTGGTTTAGAAAGCACTGCCCTTGGTGGCCATTAGTGGGCCTGATTGGAGGTCCAAGCCTACTCCCCAAGCCCTTCCGGATCTCCCCGCACCAGGTGAGGATGGGTGTCTCCTCTGCTGTTTCTCCTGACACTGCTGTCTGTTGCAGGTGAAGTCTGGAGGAGCAGTAGAGCCCTTGGGCACCAGGATCACCTTCTACATCACTGATCCCTCAGATATGACTAGAGACCTGCTCAAGGTAACAACCTGCTTGGGGAAGTGACTCTTCTCTGCACATGGCTGTCTCTGTCGAGGGGGAATTTGTCTTTTCTCAATCATGTCCTGGCGTTGTGAAGTACCTCCTTACTTCCTTGGGTTTGAGGATCCCTGAGCAGAGTTAATCCGTGGTAGGAAGCACAGATTCAGAAGGTGACCCCTAAGCTCTTTCTGATGACTTGGCAGCCTTTTGCCTCTAGTGTCTGTGAGGGCCCTTGTTTCTGATCTCTAATGACAGGATGTCTGCCAGCTTGGAGCCATGACTCAGAATGCCCCCTTTTAAGGTTGGTTCTAGGAGTGAGTCTAGCTTTAATTGGAGATTCAGAGAAAACTGGGACAGCTGACTTTGTCCCCAGATTATCACTGGTGGTACTCATTTGGCAGGAGGACTCTGGTTAGCTTTCTCTAGCAGCTCCTGATTTAAAGCCTAATTTGATCTCTCATCTCACAGTCCGAGACATGTAGTATGGAAATCCCAGAGCTGGACTTTGAACTGGGAATGGCTGTCCTCGGGGGCAAGTTCACCACACTGGAGGGGATACTGAAAGACATCCAGGAACTGGTGAGTCCCCTGAGTATAGTGCGTGGCATCTTCCGCAGCGCAGCTGTGGGGAAGGGACTGGAAGGCTGCAAAGGTCCTAGTTTTTGGAGCTGATAACTGAGGTTTCTTTGCTTTAAAGCTGATTTGAGAGGCTTAAATATTATTTTGGATTGTGATGATAAGTTTGTTGGAAATTCAGAATGGAAATTCTCACACCTAATTCTGGGCTGATGTAGATATTTTGCTGTTTTGGATAAGTCATTTATTTCACTGTAAAATGGGGTCATGAGGGTCCTTCCAGCACCTAAAAAAGTCCCGAACATACATATATATGTGTGTGTTGACTTAACCCATGTGTTTATCCTCGTAGTGAATCATTTTGCTTAACTGGTTATCAGTCGTCGGGCATTTTGTCTTTGTAAATTATACTTTATTTTGCACTTCTTCCAATGAGGACTGGAGATCATATTTAAGAACATTTCTATAGTTTTTGTTTCACGTTGCCCGTTATCATCTTGGCAGATTAATTCACACGGTTTTAGGGGTGGCCGCCTAGGTCAGAAAGGCGGTGCGGCATAAATGGCGACCAAGCTTCCCTGACAGGCACCCCTGTCACCCTACACCAGGTTTATGGTTAAGCCTATCAAACATGGAGCCAGTATTCTAGCAGTTTGGATGCCATTTATTGCAGGTGACCAAGAACCCTTTCACACTGGGCGACAGTTCCAGTCCTGGCCAGACAGAGAAACTGCAGGAGTTTAGCCAGAAGTTGAACCAGGTGAGAGGACTCTGGCCGGTCAGTGCTTGTGGTCCTGGGGCTCCAGTGAACAAGAAGCTGCATACCCTTTCTTGCCACATGTAAACATCTAACCGACATGTTGGGGATTCTCTTGGTTTCTGATATCCCATGCCATCTCCTTTCTTGGTTTTCTCCCTTTTTTTTGTTGGAGCCTCTTCTCCAGTAGCTTCTTAAGAAAATGCATGGGAAGTAAAATTTCTGGGACTTTGCATGTCTGAAAATTTTTTTATTCCACCTTTTTTTAAAAATTAATATTTTAACTTTGGCTGCACTGAGTCTTCGTTGCTGCACACGGGCTTTCTGTAGCTGCGGCGAGTGGGGGCTACCCTTCCTTGTGGTGTACGGGCTTCCCATTGCGGTGGCTTCTCTTGTGGAACACGGGGTCCAGGCGCGTGGGCTTCAGTAGTTGTGGCACGTGGGCTCAGTAGTTGTGGTTCACGGGCTCTAGAGTGCAGACTCAGTAGTTGTGGCGCACAGGCTTAGTTGCTCCGCGGCATGTGGGATCTTCCCGGACCAGGACTCGAACCTGTGTCCCTTGCATTGGCAGGTGGATTCTTATCCAGTGCACCACCAGGGAAGTCCTTATTCTACTCTTACATTAGATTAATGGCTGGGAATAGAATTCTAGGATGGAAATAATTTTTTATCAGAATTTCTGAGGTCTTTCAGTTTCCCAGTTTGGCTGTTGAGAAGTTTGAAGGCATTCTGATTCCCTATCTTTTGTTTGTGACCTATTCTTGTGATACTTTTGTGTCCCCTGTGATGTAAAATTTCAGGATGTGACTTGGTGTACGTGGGTCAATTTTCAACCATTGTTGCTAAGCATTTGGTGGGTTCTTTGAATCTGGAAACTCATGTGGCTCAGTTCTAGGAAGCTTTTAAAAAGTATTCTATTGCTTCCCCTCTGTTCTCTCTTTCTGAAATCCCTGTGTTTTGGATGTTAGACTGACTTGTCTGGTGTTCTGCAATTTACTTATTTTTTTGTCCTGTTTTCAGCTTCTTTGTGTTTGCTCTACTCTTGGAGATTATCTTAATTTTCCAACCCTTCAATTGAGTTTTTCATTTCCACTGACATTTTTATTTTCCAAGTGGCTTTTGGTCTTTCAATACTTTCTCCTCCTTTTAAAAAAATAGCATCCTGTTGTTTTAAGGTTGTAGTATTTTTTTCTCTTTGAGAATATTAATTTTGGGTTTTTGTGTTTTTTTTTTGACGTTTTATTTTCCTCGCATAGTTTCCATTTCCTCTTAAGTTTTTTTTTCCCATTTGATTTCTGTCTTTCAATATTACGGGCTTTGCTCAGATGTCTGGTAATCATTGGTTGTCTATTTAAAAGTAGAGGACTAAAACATCTGAGTGGGGTGAGTCTTGCTGACGTTGGGCTCGTTGGAGGGGGATTTAGCTTGGCCATTTTGTTGAGGTAACTCCAGTGCCAGAGTTGTTAGGTGTTTCCTCTTGGGCTGGTCAGATTCCCATCAGTGGGTGTTCCATTTCCTGTCTTGAGGGTGGAGGCTTGGCTGGCAGTGTTCTGAGAGCTGAGTGTGGGAAGAGGGCTGGGGTGTGTGTATGTCTGTTTCCAATAAGGGTACATTGACTTCTGTTCTTGATTTCTTTCCCTCTACCCTCAACTGGGCGAGTGTCCCCCTGTCCATAGTGTGCTGTGGTAACTTCTCCACAGAATTCTCTTTTATTGGGGTGGGGCAAGGGCAGTCGTTGGTCTGTTTGGAATGGGAGAGGAGATTAGGGATGCCGGATTGCTTCTTAAATAGCTGTCAGACAGTCTTTATTTTAGATTCTCTCCACTCCACCTCTAGAGGCACCTTCATTTCACCAATTCTTAAAACTTTGGGGGATTCTGCAGTGTAAATGGCGTTGGTTTCTGTGTGGCAGACATAGCCCCTTCCTGCCAGCAGCTATGTAAGATTTACATGCTCATGCTGTATTCTGTCTCCTTTAGATCATTGAGGGTAACATGAAGGCCCACTTTGTTATGGATGATCCAGCAGGAAACAGCTACTTGCAGGTACTGTAGACCTTCCCTGGTATTTCACAGAGATATCTTTTCTGACCTTCCTTAAATATGTATCATTTCTCCAGAAACTGAGAGACTTAATTCTAAATGAACTGCTTTTTATCAAGGAACCTTTTAGCAGAAACTGGAACATAAGAGAGGAAGGGGGAAGGTGTATGGGACTGTAAGTGTGTGTCAAGAGGGGGAAAAAGGAGACTCCCAGGTTCCCTCTTCCTCTAGTCTAGCTCGAGTCCCAGCTCTAAGTCCAGCAGTGGCATTTTCATTTTGCAAATCGGACTGTGGATTGAGGAGAAATGGTGCCTTGTCCAGAGGCCAAGATGGGAAAAGGCTTTAAGCTGACTACGGAGATACTCTGGTGATTAACAGTAACTTTAACATTTATTGAGCAGTTATTATGGGTCAGGCAAAACTGTTCTACGGTCTCTCCACTGCTAAGACTATGCTACTCTCTTCGTAAGAAGGTGCAGATAGAAAGTTTTTCTGCCTGCAGTCCCACTTCTAGCCCATGTGGGTTCTGTTGCTGCCCACGAGTTGAGCCTAGCCATGGGGTGTTGGAGGCCCTTAAAAAGAGAATAAAGGGACTTCCTTGGTGGTCCAATGGTTAGGACTCTGTGCTTCCACTGCAGGGGGCGCACGTTCAATCCCCGGTCAGGGAATTAAGATCCCGCATGCTGTGCAGCCAAAAACAAAACAAAACAAAGAGGAATAAACACCTCCTTAAGGTCCTGGGAAAGTGGGGATTGGAAGCTGTCTGGGGGGTGGGGGTGGCAGGATGGCACAGGCACTGATGGTCTGTCCTTGGCCTTGCAGAACGTGTACGCACCGGAAGATGATCCTGAGATGAAGGTGGAGCACTATAAGCGCACATTTGACCAAAACGAGGAACTGGGGCTCAATGACATGAAGACGGAGGGCTATGAGACAGGTCTGGCTTCCCAGCGGTAGCCGTGGGCGGTTCCCGGCCAGCCTCCAGCGCTGCTCAGACCGCGGGGTTATTTATTGCTATTGGAAAAGACTGGAGTGGCCTCCCCACCAGGCCTTGCCCATGTGGGGAGGACACCTGGTCTGAGTCGGAGAGCTGAGCACAATTTCTGAACAGTTTGTGACGGAAACGCAAGCCTCTTGGGTTACTTGACCTTGTTTTGGAGGATTTGAATTGGCCTGCGAAGAAACCCAGAAATGAACCATCAGGCATGTCATTGTCATTTTTTTCCTATAAAGTCTTTACCCTCCCTCCACACAATGCTCTCTCATGTCAAGTTGGAACTCTGAAGAGCTGGAGAAGGTGGAAGACAGCTACGTCTGGAGTTTGGAAGTTGGTTTGGGTGTATAAAATACTGACTCTCAACAGGAAGAGTCTTCTGAGGGGAGGGAGTCTAGGACAGGTGAAGAAGTTCTCATTAAAATGGTGGCTTTCAAACAGCACTGGCCTCTGAAATCACTCTGTCCTTGTTTTATTATTATTTATTATTATTTTATTTTTATGTTTTGCACTCTGTCCTTGTTTGTTATGCTGGTAGAATTCAGCCTCCTGAAGAACATTTTCTCCGGTGTGGCTACTGTAATTTGGGGACTGGAGCTGGCATTTCACTCATTCCTTCAATAGATGTTTGAGTGCTTGCTTTGTGCCTGGCACATCATAGAACTGAACAAAATAAAGCTCTGCTTTCACGGAGCTTCAAGTGTAGTGGGGAAAATTGGCAAACAGAGTGGGTGGGGGGTTGACAAGAAACCAACAAGTAAAACAGTGTCAGATTAATCACCACGTTATGGAGGAATGTCAAGCAGGGAAGGGGTCTGGGTAGTGCCAGGGAAGGTGGGGGCATTAGCTTTATTAGATGGAACTGCAGAGACAGGGCAAAACTTAGACCATGCCACTGGTCGTGAATGCATTTGATCCTGCTTAACTGCCCTGTGAGGCAGGGTTAAGACCTGAGCTTAGTCTTGTCAGGCTAAGGTTTGGTACTGAGTAGAAAGGGTAGAGGTGGAACTGAAGACAGAAATGGGCAGGAGGCGATGGGGTGGAGAGGACTATACTGGTAATGTTCACTGGAGCAGAAATATGAGACTTTCCCGATGTCTGCTGACACCAAGGTGGAGGCAGGGCTGTGGAGTTCAGCTTGAGATACGCTGAAGTGTACTAGAAGCCAAGGCAGCGTTGTGGATGGGAGACCTGTGGGGCCCTGCAGCTAGTGAAGCCCTATCAGTCCAGTGCCCCCTTTTCATAGGCCCTGAGGGACCCAGCCTGCTCTTCTTCCTGGGCCTGTGCTGTGACCACCCAGTGTAGCCCAGTGGTTAAAAGTTCATGCTTCAGGGCAGTGACCTCCAAACCTGTTTTGTTATGTATATTTTCTGAACATGTGTTCCAAGATATACGTATTTATTTATAAAGTATAACAATACTTTATTGACTAATAAACCTTAAAACGTGACAAAAATTTAACATATTGTGAGATAAGTAAAATACGCAATCTAATTCTTTTTCAAGAAATTTGGATTACCTCTTGCACCCCACTTCGTTAGCCTCTGCTCCCAAGGGTCATATGTTCTGGCTGTGTGAAGTTGGGCAACTTAACCTCTCCAAGCTTCAGTTTTCTCACCTGTAAGGTAAGGATAATAAAAGCATCTGAGAAATGTGAGGGTTAAATGAGATAATTCAAGTAAAGCTCTTAATGCCCACAAGAAGAAAAGTCTTCTCCCTAAATTTGAGTATTAGAATTCAGTCTCTCTAGGGACTTCCCTGGCGGTCCAGTGGTTAAGACTCCGCTTCCACTGCAGGGGGCATGGGTTTCATCTCTGGTTGGTGAACTAAATCCCGCATGCCACCTGGCCAAAAAGTAAATTACCTGAGTTTTAAAAAATAAAACACTGAATGACAAAAAAAAAAAAAAAAATTCAATCTTTCTAGCTTCTCTCTTGCCATGCTGAAAATAGATCCAGGTCATTTTCATTGGAAACATAAGCAAGAGATAGCTAGGGGCAACAAATATCAAATGTGGGTAAGATACATAGGTTAGAAACCTCCATATTTTTCATAGTAATTATATTGGTTTTGGAATTCCTGAGTTCCTCTGTTGAATAGTTCTTTTTTTTTTTTAAAGGGCTTCAAATGCTTGGCTTTTTATTTATTTATTTACATATTTTTGGCTGTGTTGGGTCTTCATTTCTGTGCGAGGGTTTTCTCTAGTTGCGGCAAGCGGGGGCCACTCTTCATCGCGGTGCGCGGGCCTCTCACTATCACGGCCTCTCTTGTGGAGCACAGGCTCCAGACCCGCAGGCTCAGTAGTTGTGGCTCACGGGCCCAGTTGCTCTGCGGCATGTGGGATCTTCCCAGACCAGGGCTCAAACCCGTGTCTCGTGCACTAGCAGGCAGATTCTCAACCACTGCGCCACCAGGGAAGCCCTGTTGAATAGTTCTTGAAAGCCTATCAAAGCAGATTTCTCTCCACCTAAACATACTAATAAAAATAACCGACACACTATGCCAGATGCTGTTCAAAGCACTTTACACAGTAATATTAACCTAGTCCTTGCATCCATTGGGTTCGGTGTCATTTTTATCCCCATTTTGTTAAGTATGTTGCCCAAGGTCGTACAGTTAGGAAGTTATGGAAGCAGAACTCAAACTTAAGCTGCACTGCAGCTCCAGAGCCCCCGAACCTAACTACTGCTCTCTGGTGCTTCTGAAGCTGCTGGGGGCAGAGATCTTGTTGGGGTCGTGGCTGTAGCCTCGCGGCTACAACAGCGCTTGCTGCACGGTCTGTTGAATGACAGAATGGACAAAGATAAGAAACACGATTGTCACGTCAGAGGGATGTAAAGTGGGCCCGCAAGGTGCGCGTGTCCCTCGTAAGCCCGCCAAAGCTCACATGAGACTCCCTGTCGGTTCCAAACACCCTCCCTCACTTCCGGTCCTGGCCCCGCCTCCCAGAGTCCTCGCTCTCCGTTTCGCGTTCAAGAATTTTGTCCGCAGCGTCGATCCGTCTCCCCGCCTCTGCTGCTGCCATGGCGGCAGCTCCGCCGCTCTCAAAGGCCGAATACCTGAAGCGTTACTTGTCTGGGGCAGATGCCGGTGTCGACGGGGGCTCCGAGTCCGGCCGCAAGCGTCGCAAAAAGCGGCCGAAGACTGGCGGGGCTGGCGGCAAGGGGTGAGTTGGCCCTGGCGGGGCGCGGTCCGCGCGGCTCGCCACCCCTCATCTTCCCAGCTCCGCCCATGGCCCGGCTCTTCCTGGGCTCCTCGCCGGCGGCCCCGAGGGGCCCAAGCGCCCTTGATTGCTCGCCCGGCGCTGCCTGAGCCCAGAGTCCGCTCAGACCGCTCCTCGCGCCCCTGGGCAGTATCTTCGACGTATTCAGGCCCGGCTGTAACTTTCATTACTCTTTTCCCGCCTTTGTAGCATTCTGTCCTCTCCCGCAGAGAATGAATATTGTGCCCTGAGACTAAAGTGGTGAAGCAAATTCAAAGGTTCTGTGCGTGGATATTAAGGGCCCAGGACATGTCGGTGGGGATTCTCCAATGCCAAGGACTCCGGTTCTGAGTCGGAGACCTATGCTTACTTCCTGTTACTCTTCCTACTACTACTAACAATAACAGCTAACGCTTATACAGTTCTTGTCATGTGCCAGGCACCGTTCTAAGTACTTTAGACCTAAACGAATTTATTTAAGCTTCATAACAGTACCATGAAGTAGATATTTTTGATACCCCCACTTTTCAAACGAGAAAACTTATGTGGCCCAGTGTACTGGGTTGAATAGTGCCCCTTCCCTCCAAGGCATGTCCACCCAGAACCTCAGAATGTGACATTGTTTAGAAATAGGGCCTTTGCTGTTGTAATTAGTTAAGATGAGGTCATAGTGGATTAGGAGGGACGCTGAATCCAATATGACTGGGGTCCTTTTAAGAAAAGGGAAATTTGGATACAGAAACAGACTTAGAGGGAAAACTACCACGTGAAGATGGAGGCTGAGACTGGACTGGATTTATGTGACAATAGGGGTTACCAGAAGTGCGAGGAGTCAAGGAAAGGTCTTTCCCTAGAGCCTTACTGGTGGGCATTGCCTTGCAGACACCTGATTCCAGACTTGAAGCCTCCAGAACTGTGAGAGAATACATTCCTGTTGTTTTAAGCCACCCAGTTTGTGGTACTTTGTTAGGCAGCCCTAGGAAACTAATAATATACCCAATAAAGTCAAGTAGTTCCGAAGAACTAATCCATTTCCTCTCCTGGTTTGGTTGTTGTGTTATGCTTGCTTTCTGTCCCCTCTGACTTGTGTGGATTCCTTGGAGGCAGTGCCATGTAGTGAAATTAACTTGAGCTTTGGAGTAACACTGATTAGGCTTTGAGTCCTAGCTGTGCCACTTTATGGGCTGTGTGGCCTTGGGCAAGATATTTCATCTGTCTAAGCCTCAGTTTTTTCATCTTTAAAAATGAGAGTAGGGCTTCCTTGGTGGCGCAGTGGTTGAGAGTCCGCCTGCCGATGCAGGGGACACAGGTTCGTGCCCCGGTCTGGGAAGATCCCACGTACTGTGGGGCAGCTGGGCCCGTGAGCCATGGCCGCTGGGCCTGCGCGTCCAGAGCCTGTGCCCCACAACGGGAGAGGCCACAACAGTGACAGGCCCGCGGGCCGCAAAAAAAAAAAAAAAAAAAAAAATGAGAGTAAAACTGAATGATATCACTTACATTAAATGGTTGTTGTCATAAGTGATCTTGCCTTTTCAAATAATAACTGTTAATAATAACTGCTTATATCATGGCATTGTTATTATTTGGACTCATCCATAGTTTATCCACGTAACAAACATTTATTGAGTATTTCCTATGCCAGTTTCTGCAGGGTGTTGAGGATATCACTGTGAGTGAGAGAGGCATAGTCCCTACTCTGATGGAGCTTATAGCTTAGTGGAGATACAGCCTTTAAACAACTAATTACACAACTGGTTGATATATTTCCTTTGTGATAAAGTATTCCAAGAATGAGTAACGGGGGTTCTTAGTTGGGGGAGGTAAGTGAAATAGTATTGGAAGGTCTGTGAAGGAAGTTATATATATGCTAGGATTTTAAGAATGCGTAAGAGTTTCCCAGTAAAGAATGAGAAGAGTAGGTCAGGCAGAGGGAAGGAACTGAGACGTGAAACTGATATGGAAAGGAATTTGGCTCATTGTAGGCACCAAAAGATGACTAGTGAGTAGTGAACTGAGGAGGCAGTGGTACAAGATGAAGTTGGCCGTATTGGCAAAGAATGGACCATAGATCTTGTAGGATTTTGAATTTTAGCCTAAAACCAAAGATAAGTGTTTGTAGGCTGTTATCCAAAAATGTTTCTTCTCTTTTGATCTTTTTATTTTTCACATTTAGAATGCGGATTGTGGATGATGACGTGAGCTGGACATCTATGTCAACCACTAAAACAGAAAAGGAGGAAGAGGAAGATGATGGAGATTTGCCTGTGGTGTGTATCTTTTGAGGCTGTGAGGACTTTGAAATGCAAGCCTCTCAATCTTGACTCCCAGTGCAGGGTAGATTAGTAAGGGGGAAAGTTGAGGGCAGAGAAGAGGTGACACTTTCCAGGAGCTATTTTAAAGGAGTCTTCTTTGCTTATGCCTATACACAGTCTTTGTATATGGAGGGCTCCATCTGCCTGGAAACGGGAACTGATCACAGAGAGGCAGGATTCCTCAGTGTCGGTGATAGAGCCATGATTAGAATTCACCATGGTTCAATTTGTTGGAACCTACCTTAAAAATAACATTCAGGTTCAATCAAAGGAAACTTTTTAATTGCTCATTTTATTCCCTGATTCAACTAAGCTTTAAATTATATGCTCTTGCCTAAGTACAGGAGATATGTAGATTAAGAGAACATAGTGTCTATGCTTTACAGGTCATACTCTACAATGGGAGACTGAATTTCAAATGACAATATGATGAATGTTGGAGATAGAGTTCACATATGTACCAAGTGCCATTAGAACACAAGGGAGTTAGCATACTTTTTATTCCACTGGGAAATTCCATGAAGGATGGAAATATCTGAATTGAATTTTAAAGGATGAGTAAGAGCCAGGTGGGTAAAAGCATAGGCAAATAAGTTAGCATTGGTATGGTCATGGAACCTTGCTCAGAATTGCTGAGAAACAAGGTGAAAAGGAGAGCTGTTGATAGGCTGTATTATACTAAAAGGTTGTAAAGGTGAATTCCAGATGAGTATGTTTAATGTTAATCCCCAGCATATTCTATAATATTGATAGATTATTTAAAAGAAGGTTTGTTAGTAATTAGAAGGGAAATAGTGATTATAAGGAGCCAATTTAGTTTCAATCAGAATGAATTACTGAAACCTAGTTAATGTTTATAACATTTGTTGTTATTTTTAAATTTTATTTATTTTTTAAAAATTAATTATTTTATTTTATTTATTCATTTTTTTTTTTGGCCTTGTTGGGTCTTCATTGCTGCGCACAGGCTTTCTCTAGTTGAGGCGAGCGGGGGCTACTCTTCATTGCGGTGCGCAGGCTTCTCATGGCGGTGGCTTCCCTTGTTGCGGAGCACGGGCTCTAGGCGCGCGGGCTTCAGTAGTTGTGGTTCATGGGCTCTAGAGCACAGGCTCAGTAGTTGTGGTGCATGGGCTCAGTTGCTCCGTGGCATGTGGGATCCTCCCGGACAAGGGCTCAAACCCGTGTCCCCTGCATTGGCAGGCGGACTCTCAACCACTGTGCCACCAGGAAGCCCTATTTTTTTATTTTATGAAAGCAATACATGTTTATTATAGAATATTTTGGAACTGTAAGAACGTTTAAGTTTTAAAAAGAATATATAATCACTTTTACTGTGACCATCCAGAGATAACAACTGCTAACGTTTAGATGCTTTAATTCATAGATTGTAATACTTGTATTTTATTTATTTTTTCAAATATAATTGGAATTATACTATACATATGGTTTTGGAGCCTGCTCTTTCAGTTAATAGTATGTTGTCAATACTTTAGTAAGACTTTAAAATATTCTTTGAGAATGTGACTTTTAATGGTTGCATAGTAGCTCAATATACATATTAATTTAATCTGTCTTATTACTGGCTGTATGGGTTGTTTCCTGTTTTAAAATATCACAATGATTTAATAAACATTTTGGACATAAATCATTATAAGAATCCATTTATTTCTTTATTCCTATGAAGTGAAATCAGTAGGTTAGAGAGTATGGTCATTTTAGGTGTTTCCCATATTGCTTTCCAAAAGGTGGTATGAATTTGCACTCCCACTAGAGGTGTATGGGAATGTCAGTTTCCCCATTTCTCCATCAATATTGGAGCATTATTCATATCAACAAAGCAACTGCAAACCTTTGTCAGTTTGGCAGGTGAACAGTGGTATCCATATTCTTTGAAAACATAGTAAAATGAATGATTTTTCATATGTTTATTGGGCTTTTGTATTTTATGAATTTCTTGTATTTGTCCATTTTTTTAGAAGCTTGGAGTTTTTATTTTTTTCATTGATTTATTTGATAGTTGTATAATAGAAATATATTATCTGTTTTACATGCCGTAGGTATATTTTGTCATTTGCCTCTTCATTTATAATAGTTTTTGATATTTAAAAATTTTGATTTTTTGTAGTCAGGTCTGTTAATTTTCCTTCATAATATTGTCTTTTGCTCTTATGATTGTCCCAAAACCTACATAAAGGAAGCTTTAGCCCCACTGCTAGACTCTATGCTTGTTACAACAGACCTTGATTATTGAATTCATTTTTGTTACTCCAAGATGATCACAACCAATAATTAGGACAAACCACAGTAATAGTGGCAGCACAAGATTAATAGGTGTAATTTACCATGTACCAAGCACTGCTAAGCTTACATGAATTATCTGTTGAATCCTCATAGCAATCCTTTGATCCTGCTTTTACAAATGAGGAAATTGAGGCTTAGAGAGAATAATTTGCCAAAGGTTATACAAATATTAAGGGGCAAAGCTGGGAATTTAGATCTCAATTCATCTTGTTTTTTTAAAATAAATTTATTTATTTATTTTGGGCTGCATTGGGTCTTTGTTGCTGCACGCAGGCTTTTCTCTAGTTGCGGCGAGCGGAGGCTACTCTTTGTTGTGGTGCACGGGCTTCTCATTGCGGTGGCTTCTCTTGTTGTGGACCACGGGCTCTAGGCGCACGGGCTTCAGTAGTTGTGGCATGCAGGTTCAGTAGTTGTGGCTCGTGGTCTCTAGAGCACAGGCTCAGTAGTTGTGGCACACGGACTTAGTTGCTCCGCAGCATGTGGGATGTGCCGGGACCAGGGCTCGAACCCGTGTCTCCTGCGTTAGCAGGCGGATTCTTAACCACTGCGCCACCAGGGAAGCCCCATCTTGTTTGAAAGCCTGTGTTTTTAATGCCCAGTGAGAGATCTCAAAACTAGGTTATATGAAGAATGATGGTAGGATCTCGGGAGAAGAGAAGTAGAGGGGAATTCAAACCTGGGTTTGAGTTTCAGTTGTGCCACTTGCTAGGTTGAGAAAGTTACTTAACTTCTCTGAGCCATAGTTTGCTCTTAGTAGTGTGGAGCCTTTCTTTCCAGGGCTTTTGCGAGGATAAAGTGAGATAATGTAAGTAAAGCACAAAACACAGTGCCTTGCTCATAGTTGCTACTGTGTAATTAGAATTTATTATGCCAGCCATCTTTGAAGGTCTGTCATGTGGAAAGGGGATCATTTGCATCAGAGGTAGGACTAGGGTGGATGGAAAGAAGTTATAGGAAGGTAGATATGGGTCCAATGAAACTAAGAACTTTCTAGCCCCAAAATGCAGTGGACTGCCTTGTAACATGAGTTCCATGTCAGTGAATTAGTTCCCTGTCAGGGAGGGACTATGTGAGTGATCATTTATCAGGTATACTGTAGAGAAGATTCCAGATTTGTTTGGGAATTTGGATGATATGAAATGTGGTCTTATCCCTTAAAAATTCTATGAGTCTGTGTACATTTTATTGACTTCTTTTGGTTGGATACTAGAAAAACTGTCATTGTGACTACCTACAATAAGAAAGTTTTCATAAGGAGTCCAGAGCCCTTAATGAATGATAGGATGACAGGAAACCTGCCTGTGTTTTCACTCTGAATGTAAAAGTAAAAGGGTAAAAGGAGTTTAGCTTTTAGCTTACAAGTGGCAGTTGTATACCTGGCACATTAATAAGAAGGTATGTAATGAAAGAAATTAACCTCTGGAGGGAAATTGATTAGTCAGAGAAAGATCTATAATTAAACCATCCAGTGACAATCACATGTTTATGGAGCAAATGTAACTGAGGACCAGTACCTGTTTCTTCATGGCCGTTTTGGGTCTTCGTGTGCCGTGTATTATTAGGAATGGAATAGTCATAGCTTCAGGTTCTTGAGACAACAACAGTGTTACTTGGCTGGATCCTGTGGATTTCCTTAACGTATTGTTCTCACTCCCACAGGTGGCTGAGTTTGTGGATGAGCGGCCAGAAGAGGTAAAGCAGATGGAAGCCTTTCGTTCCAGTGCCAAATGGAAGCTTCTGGGAGGTGAGTTCCAACAATAGGTAAATCTGAATTTCCCATTTATAGGAGAAGGCTTTTTTCTTTTTTCCTTTTTTAATTGAAGTATAGTTTACAAGATTGTTTTAGTTCTAGGTGTACAGCAAGGTGATTCAGATATATATATATATATATCTTTTTTCAGATTATTTTCCATTATAGGTTATTACAAGATATTGAATATAGTTCCCTGTGCTATACAGTAAATCCTTGTTGCTTATCTATTTTAGGTACAGTTGTTTGTATCTGTTAATTCCATACTCCTAAGTTCTCCCTTCCCCCCTTCCCCTTTGGTAACCATAAGTTTGTTTTCTATGTTTGTGAGTCTGTTTCTGTTTTGTATATAGATTCATTTGTATTATTTTTTAGATTCCACATATAAATTATATCATATAATATTTGTCTTTTTCTGACTTACTTAGTATGATATTCTCTAGGTCCATCCATGTTGCTGAAAGTGGCAATATTTCATTCTTTTTTATGGCTGAGTAATATTTAGTTGTGTGTGTGTGTGTGTGTGTGTGTGTGTGTGTGTGTCCATCCCGCAGCTTCTTAAACCAGTAGTCTCGTGATGGACACTTGGGTCGTTTCCATGTCTTGGCTGTAGAAATAGTGCTGCTGTGAACATTGGGGTGCATGTATCTTTTTGAATTAGTATTTTTATTGTTTCCAGATATATACCCAAGAGTGGAATTGCTGGATCATATGGTAGTTCTATTTTTAGTTTTTTAAGGAGCCTCCATACTGTTTTCCACAATGGCTGCACCAATTTACATTCCCACCAACAGTGGAGGAGGGTTCCCTTTTTTCCACATGCTCTCTAACATTTGTTATTGGTAGACTTTTTGATGATACCCATTCTGACAGGTGTGAGGTGATACATCATTGTGGTTTTGGTTTGTATTTCTCTAATAATTAGCGATGTTGAGCGTCTTTTCATGTGCCTTTTAGCCATCTGTATGTCTTCTTTGGAAAAATGTCTATTCAGGTCATCTTCCCATTTTTTGATTGGGTTGTTTTTTTGATATTGAGTTGTATGAGCTGTTTGTGTATTTTGGATATTAATACCTTATTGGTCGCATCATTTATAAATATTTTCTCCTATTCCATAGGTTGTCTTTTAGTTTTGTTGATGGTTTCCTTTGTTGTGCAAAACCTTTTAAGTGTAATTAGGTCCCATTTGTTTATTTTTGCTTTTATTTCTTTTGCCTAAGGAGACTGAGCTGAGAAAATATTGCTACAGTTTAGTCAAAGAATGTTTCACCTATGTTCTCTTCTAAGAGTTTTGTGGTTTTAGGTCTTGCATTTAGGTCTTTAAACCATTTGAGTTTATCTTTGTATGTGGTGTGAGGGAATGTTCTAATTTCATTGTTTTACATTTGGCTGTCTGGTTTTCCCAGCACCGCTTGTTGAAGAGACTGTCTTTTCTCCATTATATATTCTTGCCTCCTTTGTCATAGATTAATTGACCATAGGTGTGTGGGTTTATTTCTAGCTCTCTGTTCTGTTCCATTGATCTGTGTGTCTGTTTTTGTGCCAGTACCATGCTGCTTTGATTACTGTAGCTTTGTAGCATAGTTTGAAGTCTGGGAGGGTTATACCTGCAGCTTGATTATTTTTTTCTCAGGATTGCTTTCACAATTCTGGGTCTTTTGTGGTTCGATATAAATTTTAAGATTACTTGTTCTAGTTCTACAAAAAATGTCATGGGTACTTTGATAGGGATTGCATTAAATCTGTAGATTGCTTTGGGTAGTATGGCCATTTTAACAATATTAATTCTTCCAATCTAAGAGCACAGAATATCTTTCCATTTCTTTGAATCATCTTCAGTTTCCTTTGTCAGTGTTTTATAGTTTTCAGCATATAGGTCTTTCACCTCCTTGGTTAAGTTTATTCCCAGGTAATTTTTTTTTAATGCTGTTTTAACCAGGATTTTTTTTTTTTACCTTCTCTTTCTGATGTTTCATTGTTAGTGTAAAAGAAATGCAACAGATATCTGTATATTAATCTTATATCCTGCTATCTTGCTGAATTCATTTATAAGTTCTAATCATTTTTGTGTGGTGGCTTTAGGGTTGTCTATGTAGAGTATCATGTCATCTGCAAATAGTGACAGTTTTATTTTTTCTTTCCAGTTTGGATAGGTTTTATTTCTTTTTCTTGTCTGATTGCTGTGGCTAGGACTTCTAATACTATGTTGAATAGAAGTGGTGAGAGTGAGCATCCTTGTCTTTTTCCTGAATTTAGGGGGAAAGCTTTCAGTTTTTCACTGTTGAGTATTATAGCTCCATTGGCTATGAAGTAAGTGCCAGTTATCAAAGGTAATCACATCACCTAGACAAAAGATTTTTTTCAATATGAGTATAATCCTGTGTGTAAATGATTTGCTGAGCTAGAAAATGTGAACTGCAAAATAGCATTGCTACCTGGTTCACATCAAGACACAGTATGTTTATTTCTTTACATGAAAACTGCACATTTGCTTTTTCATACAAATCAGGCCCACTGAATGGAGACAGCTTTAGATCTTTTGACATTTGAACTACATAGCTTGGGGGGCCTTTGTAGAGACTTTTATATTTTATAATTCTTACTTAAAGTATTATCTCTGTGTAAAACTTTTTTTTTTTTTTTGCGGTACGCGGGTCTCTCACTGCTGTGGCTTCTCCCGCTGCAGAGCACAGGCTCCGGACACGCAGGCTCAGCGGCCATGGCTCACGGGCCCAGCTGCTCCACGGCATGTGGTATCTTCCCGGACCGGGGCACGAACCCGTGTCCCCTGCATCGGCAGGCGGATTCTCAACCACTGCACCACCAGGGAAGCCCTGTGTAAAACTTTTGAATTGTTCTTCCTGATGGTTACTCATCTCTTACTCAGAAGTGTCTTTTTTTTTTTTTAATTGAAGTATAGTTGATTTACAGTGTTGTGTTAATTCCTGCTGTACAGCAGAGTGATTCAATTATATATACATTCTTTTTTATATTCTTTTCCATTATGGTTTATTACAGGATATTGAATATAGTTCCCTGTGATATATAGTAGGAAAAAAGTAGTAGTATACTTTCTGCCTTTAGGTTAATTATCCTAAAATTCTGATTAGAAAAAAATGCATAACAAAAGTGACAATTGGCTGTGGGTTTGTCATAAATGGCTTTTATTATGTTGAGATATGTCCCCTCTCTACCCACTTTGGTGAGAGTTTTTGTCATGAATGGGTGTTGGATTTTGTCAAATGCGTTTTCTTTGTCTACTGAAATGATCATGTGTTTTTTTTTTGTTTTTTGTTTTTGTTTTTGTTTTTGTGGTACGCGGGCCTCTCACTGTTGTGGCCTCCCATTGCGGAGCACAGGCTCCGGACGCGCAGGCTCAGCGGCCATGGCTCACGGGCCCAGCCGCTTTGCGGCATGTGGGATCTTCCCAGACCGGGGCACGAACCCATGTCCCCTGCATCAGCCATCAGGGAAGCCCGATCGTGTGTTTCTGTCTTTCCTTTTGTTAATGTGGTGTATCACACTGATTGATTTGATCTGTGTATGTTGAACCATCCTTTGTGACCTTGGATTGCATCCAACTTGATCATGCTTGATCATGGTGTATGATCCTTTTTATGTATTGTTGGATTTGAGGGAAGCCTTTTTTTTCTATCCTACACTTTTCTTTTTAGAGGAATGCATAGTTTATTTTAGTGTGTCACTGATCCTGAAAAATATAGTGAAAAAGAATTCGGAACTTATTCAGAGGTAGTAAGATATGAGAACTGAGAGACCAAGTATTCCACTTTTTCTTATATTTTGGTTTTAGGGTTACTGAGGTCAGGAAGTGACTCATTTGGGTGTCTTTCAGCACCCACTCCTTTCTGGCCCAGAATAGGAGAGCACTTAGTATATATTTGGAGGAGTTTATGAGAATCTGAGGAACAGAATTTGGAGACTAAAGCAACCTCTGTCCTCTACCAGGTTGAAGTGACACATGTATGAGCCAAGGATCAATGCTTTCTATCTTCTTTTTTTGTATTAATAAATCTTTCTTTGTTCTTCCCTTAATTATTGGTATTTTGCAGCACATTATCCTCCATTTGCCACTCTACACCCTCTCCCTAGGCTAGTAATTTAACTATCTATTTAAAACAGTTTTTGAGTTCTTGAGAGTTTGATAAAGGACATTTGTTATGTCTGAGCAGAAATGAGACCTAGTCTTATTTGCCCTAGTATTCCCTCTGCCCAGCACAAAGAGTTGCCATTAAGACATATTTCCTGAATTTCTAATAGGTATTTGATTCTTACAGCCTACTGCGCTTTGGTAAATCATCACTTGGGGCTTAGCAGTCATTTCCCCTTTTCCAAAAACTTGGTGGTAGCTCTGCTTACTAAGGGACACAGACTAAGAAATACTTGGTCCCAGTGAGTCACAGCCCTGGTCCCAGCAGTCATTTGGGCTCTGTGTGGCCAGTGGAAGAGTGCTGATTTTTACCCTCTCTGTTCCATTCTCACATAAGGAAGGATCTTGCTTCTTGATAGTTAACTCCTGTTTACCCTTGATGCTTGTTCCCTTTCACATATGGAGGGTAGAAGAATTAACTCCTAAACAGGATTTATTCTTTCTGTGTTATACTTTATGCCTTTAGTTTAATTATCCTAAAATTCTGATTAGAAAAAAATGCATAACAAAAGTGACAATTGGCTATTGGTTAATGACCACCTTTGCCTCCATTTTTAGTACATTATTATTATGTTTTATGAATGAAAACTTTATTATCAGTATTATTTTATCAGAATCCTGTTCACTCATATCTATTATTTTCTGCCTTATCCTGTGGTTGTGTTTCCAGTCTTCTTCACAATCTTTTTTTCAGAGAGAATCTTCTGATTTCCATATCTGTAGGTCTAGGAAGTGACACACAGAGACACACACACACACAAACATAAACGTGCATAGTTGTTTTTCATTTGCCTCACCCTCAGTGGCCCATTGGTTACTGGAAATATCTTGACTGATCTCTGACCCTTACTTCCTTTTTATAAATATCATGGAATCTATCAACCTCATGGATTAGATTTACTGTCAGGTACCCCACAGATATCAGTACTTTTCTCTGAGGGGTGGATTCCAGTCAGAGGATCCTATTCTCCAAAGTAAAGGAGTTGACTTCGTTTCATTCATCCATTTAACAAGTATTCATTGGGTCCTACCCAACTTTTATTTGTGTTTGTATTTTCTTTGTTTAGGGAGCTCAGTGATGAGAAATAGAGGGGGAAGAGAAACTGGATTTTGGAACTGTCCTGATTTGCTATAAACATTTCATTCTGTTATGCCTTTGAATATTGAAAGTCTCAAATGCTTTCCTTTTCAAAGATTGCACATGGACTCTGGAGTCAAACAGATCTGGATTTGGATATTCATTCCACCACTTACTAGCAGGATGACTTTGGCAAACTACTTAATCTTGCTGAGTATCAACTTCTTCATCTGTAAAATAGGGATAACAGTGTTTATCTCCTAGGCTTGTTATGAGAATTAAATGAGATAATCTATATAAATAATGGGCATGCAGTAGGTGATCAGTAAATGCTGATCCTTTCTTTCTGGTGCTCTCCCCAACTCTAATAAAGAGCATGATGGCATGGATTAAATAGTTAACAGCATTTCATTTTGATGTGGCACAGATTTAGTCAATTTGCCTTTTGAAAGAAGAGTGGATACAAACTGTGAATTATCTAGGCTAAATATCCGTAGGAGCTTCTGATGGGGAACTCTGTACAAATAAGGTTTTGGGAAGAACATTGGATTGGGGGTTAGAAGGCCGGAGTTCTAGCCTATCTCTTCATCTTAGTAGCTATGACCCCTAGGTAAGAAATCACTTAGTTCCCTGGAGTCTGTGTTTTCATGTCTGTAAAGCAAGGATACCTGCCCTGCTTACCTAACAAGATGTAACATGAAAAATACATTTAAAATGCTTTGCAGATTTATGACTTGTTAGGCAAACATGAGAGATTATTCTTAGGATATACATGAGTGCTGGTTTACTACCCCTAAGTAAGAGTTGTGCATACCTTTTGGGCTTTCTGAGTAGTTTTGAGATGTATCCTGCTGGGGCATCTTTTGAAACTTTGGTTACAGGGGTGAACAGAGCATTTGTAGGAATCTGACTTTTTGCTATTTCTGTTTAGGCCACAGTGAAGATCTACCTTCACACAGACATTCCCGTCATGATACCCCGGATTCATCTCCTCCTAGGCGGGTCCGTCATGATACCCTGGATTCATTTCCTCCTAGGAGGGTCCATCATGACACCCTGGATTCATCTCCTCCTAGAAGGGTCTGTTATGACACCCTGGATTCATCTCCTCCCAGGAGGGTCCGTCATGACCCCCTGGATTCATCTCCTCCTAGGACAGTCTGTCATGACACCCCGGATTCATTGCATCCTAGGAGGGTCCGTCATGATACCCCGGATTCATCTCCTAGGAGGGTCCGTCTCGATACCCCGGATTCATCTCCTCCTAGGAGGGTCTGTTATGATTCCCCAGATCCATCTCCCCCAAGGAGGGCCCGTCATGATTCACCGGATCCTTTTCCCATCAGGAAACCTTACCGTCATTCTTCAGGTGTATCTCCTAGGAGGGCCCGTCATGACACACCAGATCCATCTCCACCTAGGAGAGCCCACCACAATTCCTCAGATATCTCTCCTCGCAGAAGGGCCCATAACAGCTCCCCTGACACAGCTCAGCCTAGAAGGACTCTTGACTCCGTGGACACACCACAGCTCAGGAGGGCCCGTCATAATTCCCCTGACTTGGCTTCTAGTGTCCCTCATTCACTGTCCAGAACCAAAAGCAGTAAAGCCCCAGAAAGTTCTAGTAAAACTTCTCCACATCGGAAGGGGCCAGGACCTTCTCATCTATCACTCCCAAAGAACAGCAAGTATGAATATGACTCGGAACTCTCTCCTCCACGGAAAAAGCAAGCAAAATCCCGTTTTGGAAGTAAGCAGCATGATTCTAAAGGTGAGCATTTGATTGTCCATGAGAGAGACTTGTTCCTGAGGCACTTTCTTTTGGACATTTTAGTTGCTTTATTAGGTATTTGTGATCTTCAGAAATGACAATGGAGCTTTGGAGACGTTTTAAAAACTGGAGGGAAGTGGTGACAGGTTGGGCTGAGGAGAGTTAAAAATTTGCAGTAGCAGGGAGGAAATTTTTATATATCCTTTTGTTTATTCTCTCCACCTCATATAAAGATATTATATACATGTTTGTTGCATGTATAGAATGCATAGAAATGTAGAAAAAGGTCATACAAAATTCTGTCATTCAGAGGCAGCCACTGCTAGTGTTGTAACCAATGTCCTTTTGGTCTTATTTTTTTTCTTTTCATTTCTGATGTAGTTGAGACTTGTCTAGGCAGTAAATACATATTGCATGTGTAATCTTGCCTGTTGTTTTACACTTAACATTATCTTCCCCATGTCGTAAAACATCTCTTTGTTAATATAATTTATGTTGGTGTTTACTTAACCATTTCCCTAATGTTGCACATTTTAGGTTATTTCTAAACCTTTTCTTTTATAATTCTATGATGAACATCCTTATACATAAACTGTTGCCCTGTTCTGAGTTATTTCCTTATCTACTTCTAGATAGATTTCTGGGGAATTGAAGTATTTGTAGATATGTTTCCTAGGAAACTAAGTACAATAGAAATGGATTTATTGGGTCAGAGGGTTCTGTACTTTTAGGACTGTTGATATGTATTGCAGATTGCTTTTGGGGAAGGTGATTTGTGATGCTTATGTCTACGATTCACAGCTGTGTGGTGAAATTTGTTTACTCCATCTTTTGTCCCTAGGTACTATTTTAATTTTTAAATTCAAATACATTTTTATACTTTAGTCTGAGGACATGAGAATATAATCCAGATAGTTTTAAGTTTCACCACACCACTGAGACCTGAGTGCAGTTTGTTTTTTGCCCACTCTATGTATGGATAAATATGACACAGATGATAGCCTCATCCACCAGAGGGTAGACAGCAGAAGCAAGAAGAACTACAGTTCTGCAGCCTGTGGAATGTAAAGCACGTTCACAGAAAGACAGACAAAATGAAAAGGCAGAGGACTATGTACCAGATGAAGCAACAAGATAAAACCCCAGAAAAACAACTAAATGAAGTGGAGATAGGCAACCTTCCAGAAAAAGAATTCAGAATAATGATAGTGAAGATGATCCAGGACCTTGAGAAAAGAATGGAGGCAAAGATCGAGGAGATGGAAGAAATGTTTAACAAAGACCTAGAAGAATTAAGGAACAAACACCTAGAAGAATTAAAGAACACACAAACAGAGATGAACAGTACAATAACTGAAATGAAAAATACACTAGAAGGGATCAATAGCAGAATAACTGAGGCAGAAGAATGGTTAAGTGACCTGGAAGACAGAATGGTGGAATTCACTGCCGCAGAACAGAATAAAGAAAAAAGAATGAAAAGAAATGAAGACAGCCTACGAGACCTCTGGGACAACATTAAAGGCAACAACATTCGCATTATAGGGGTCACAGAAGGAGAAGAGAGAAAGGACCCGAGAAAATATTTGAAGAGATTATAGTCGAAAACTTCCCTAACATGGGAAAGGAAATAGCCACCCAAGTCCAGGAAGTGCGGAGAGTCCCAGGCAGGATAAACCCAAGGAGAAACATGCCGAGACACAGAATAATCAAATTAACAAAAATTAAAGACAAAGAAAAATTACTGAAAGCAACAAGGGAAAAATGACAAATAACATACAAGGGAAATCCCGTAAGGTTAAGCAGCTGATTTCTTAGCAGAAACTCTACAGGCCAGAAGGGAGTGGCACAATATATTTGAAGTGATGAAAGGGAAGACCCTACAACCAAGATTACCCAGCAAGGATCTCATTCAGTAAGTGGGAAACACAAGAGAAGAAAAGGACCTACAAAAACTAACCCAGAACAATTAAGAAAATGTTAATAGGAACATACATATCGATAATTACCTTAAATGTGAATGGACTAAATGCTCCAACCAGAAGACACAGGCTCACTGAATAGATACAAAAACAAGACCCATATATATGCTGTCTACAAGAGACCCACTTCAGACCTAGGGACACATACAGAATGAAAGTGAGGGGATGGAAAAAGATATTCTATGCAAATGGAAATCAAAAGAAAGCTGGAATAGCAGTACTCATATCAGATAAAGTAGACTTTAAAATAAAGAATGTTACAAGAGACAAGGAAGGACACTACATAATGATCAAGGGATCAATCCAAGAAAAAGATATAACAATTATAAATATATATGCAGCCAGCATAGGAGCACCTCAGTACATTAGGCAAATGCTAACAGTTATAAAAGAGGAAATTGACCGTAACACAGTAATAGTGGGGGACTTTAACACCTCACTTACACCAATGGACAGATCATCCAGAGAGAAAATTAATAAGGAAATAACAATCTTTAAATAACACAATAGACCAGAGAGATTTAATTGATATTTATAGGACATTCCATCCAAAAACAGCAGATTACACTTTCTTCTCAAGTGCACATGGAACAGTCTCCAGGATAGATCACATCTTGGGTCACAAATCAAACCTCAGTAAATTTAAGAAAGTTGAAATCATATCAAGCATCTTTTCGGACCACAATGCTATGAGATTAGAAATAAATTACAGGGAAAAAACTGTAAAAAACACAAACACATGGAGGCAAACAATACATTACTAAAAAACCAAGAGATCACTGAAGAAATCAAAGAGGAAATCAAAAAATACCTAGAGACAAGTGACAAAAAAAACACGATGATCCAAAACCTATGAGATGCAGCAAAAGCAGTTCTAAGAGGGAAGTTTATAGCAATGCAGTCCTACCTCAGGAAACAAGAAAAATCTCAAATAAACAATCTAACCTTACACCTAAAGGAACTAGAGAAAGAAGAACAAACAAAACCCAATGCTAGTGGAAGGAAAGAAATCATAAAGATCAGAGCAGAAATAAAATAGAAACAAAGAAAACAATAGCAAAAATCAATAAAACTAAAAGCTGGTTCTTTGAGAAGATAAAATCAATAAACCTTTAGCCAGACTCATCAAGAGAAAGAGGGAGAGGACTCAAATCCATAAAATTAGAAATGAAAAAGAAGTTACAACGGACACCGCAGAAATACAGAGCATCATAAGAGACTACTACAGGCTACTCCATGCCAATAAAATGGACAACCTGGAAGAAGTGGACAAATTCTTAGAAAGGTATATAACCTTCCAATACGGAACCAGGAAGAATTAGAAAATATGAACAGACCAATCACAAGTAATGAAATTGAAACTGTGATTAAAAATCTTCCAACAAAAGTCCAGGACCAGATGGCTTCACAGGTGAATTCTATCAAACATTTAGAGAAGAGCTAACACCTATCCTTCTCAAGCTCTTCCAAAAAATTGCAGAGGAAGGAACACTCCCAAACTCATTCTACAAGGCCACCATCACCCTGATACCAAAACCAGACAAGGATGTCACAAAAAAAGGAAACTACAGGCCAATATCACTGATGAACATAGATGCAAAAATCCTCAACAGAATACTAGCAGACAGAATCCAGCAGCACATTAAAAGGAACATACACCACGATCAAGTGGGATTTATCCCAGGGATGCAAGATTCTTCAATTTATGCAAATCAATCAATGTGATACACCATATTAACAAATTGAAGGAGAAAAACCATATGATCATCTCAATAGATGAAGGAAAAGCTTTCGACAGAATTCCACACCCATTTATGATAAAAACTCTCCAGAAAGTGGGCATAGAGAGAACCTACCTCAACATAATAAAGGCCATATACGACAAACCCACAGCAAACATCATTCTCAGTGGTGAAAAACTGAAAGCATTTCCTCTAAGATCAGGAACAAGACAAGGATGTCCACTCTCACCACTATTATTCAACATAGTTTTGGAAGTCCTAGCCATGGCAATCAGAGAAGAAAAAGAAATAAAAGGAATACAAATTGGAAAAGAAGAGGTAAAACTGTCACTGTTTGCAGATGACTTGATACTATACAGAGAAAATCCTCAACATGCCACCAGAAAACTACTAGAGCTAATCATTGAACTTGGTAAAGTTACAGGATACAAAATTAATGCACAGAAATCTCTTGCATTCCTATACACTAGCAACGAAAGATCAGGAAGAGAAATTAAGGATACAATCCCATTCACCATTGCAACAAAAAGAATAAAATACCTAGGAATAAACCTACCTAAGTAGGTCAAAGACGTGTACTCAGAAAACTGTAAGACACTAATGAAAGAAATCAAAGGTGACACAAACAGATGGAGAGATATACCATGTTCTTGGATTGGTAGAATCAATATTGTGAAAATGACTGTACTACCCAAAGCAATCTACAGATTCAGTGCAATCCCTATCAAATTACCAGTGGCAGTTTTTACAGAACTAGAACAAAAAAATCTTAAAATTTGTATGGAGACACAAAAGACCCTGAATAGCCAAAACAATCTTGAGAGAAAAAAACGGAGCTGGAGGAATCAGGCTCCCTGACTTCGGACTATACTACAAAGCTACAGTAATCAAGACAATATGGTACTGGCACAAAAACAGAAATATAGATCAATGGAACAGGATAGAAAGCCCAGAGATAAACCCACGCACCTGTGGTCAGCTAATCTATGACAAAGGAGGCAAGGACACACAATGGAGAAAAAGACAGTCTTCAATAAGTGGTGCTGGGAAAACTGGACAGCTACATGTAAAAGAAAGAAATTAGAACACTCCCTAACACCATACACAAAAATAAACTCAAAACAGATTAATAACCTAAATATATATATATGGCACAGATGAGTATGTTGAGATCTCAACATGCTAGTCAGTCACTAGTAACTTGGGAATAGAACCCCACATCCTGCCTATTGATTTTAAAAGTTGTCTTTCACTTTGCTGTTCTCCCATGTCATTCGTAATTGTGTTTAGGTTAGTGATAGTTCCTCACAAGAGGACTAAATGAATATTGAACATTAGCCTGACAAATTCTTTTTTTAGATTCTGCCAAAGGGATTAAAGACTTTACTGTTTAATTTCCAGGGTCTTCCCCCAGCCATAGGAAATATCATACAAGCTCTTCACCCAGGAGACATCAGAGTCACATGTTGGACGCTTCTTCCTACCCAAGTGACAGTAAGAAAGCCTCTGACTCAGATCTTTCTCCTCCACGGCATAAACAAAGTTCAGGGCCCCGGGATTCTGATTCAGATCTGTCACCTCCACGGAATAGACCTAGGCACTGGAACTCTGATTCTGACCTCTCTCCACCAAGGAGGAAACAGAGGGCCAAATCATCTGATTCTGACCTGTCTCCACCTCGAAGGAGTCAGCCTCTGGGAAAGAAGGTAAGAATTTTCAGGAGCCATATCTTCTCTTAGAGAGAGAGAACTCCTGTCTTCTAGCTCTGTACAAGTCCCAGAGATCCAAGCCAAAGCAGCAAGAGGTAACTCTTAGTAGCATAGTAAATCTAGCTCACAGGACCTCTAGGGCTCTTTTCTTCTCTCTGAAGTCAGGACTGCCTAACCCAGCCCAGGTGAACTTGCAAATAGCAGATTTCCTAAATAGCTTCTGCCTTTATATCCTCTCAGTTCCATGAATCTCATTTTAATAGGTCCAGAGAAACTTCCTATTTTCTTACAAATAAACTGAGAATGTAGTTTACAGAGTGGAGTTAGGAGCATGAACCTTGTGTCAAACAGATTACATATTGGGATCGTACTTCTTATATGTACTATCTGTGACATTTGAGCAAGATACATAATATCTCTAAGCTTCAGCTTCTTCATCTTTAAAATATGGATAATAGTAGTACTTACTTCATAAGGTTCTTGTGGGAATTAAATGAGTCAGTAAGTAAAGCTCTTAGCACAGTGCCTGGGACAAAGTAAGCATTTAGTATAAGCAGTCTACTATTATAAATTGGACTGTGTCCAGAGCTCAAAGAGAGGCACTTAAAATATAAAACGACTTTTAGAAATCATATCGCCTGGGAAGTAAGTGTTCTGTATTATTTTAAATCTGTGATGAAGCCTGAATTAGCAAAACAAATCTGCATGAACCCTGAGTAATTGTGTTGTAAAGAACACCAGTACTAGTAAAGAAGTGTTATTCCAGAGCTTCCTTGGTGGCGCAGTGGTTAAGAATCCGCCTGCCAATGCAGGGGACACGGGTTCAGGCCGTGGTCCGGGAAGATCCCACATGCTGTGGAGCAACTAAGCCCGTGTGCCACAACTCCTGAGACCACGTGCTGCAATTACTGAAGCCCACGTGCCTAGAGCCCATGCTCCGCAACAAGAGAAGCCACTGCAATGAGAAGTCTGGGCACCGCAATGAAGAGTAGCCCCCACTCGCCGCAATTAGAGAAAACCTGCACGCAGCAACAAAGACCCAACGCAGCCAAAAATAAAAAATAAAAAAAATTTTAAAAAAGGTGTTATTCCAGTGAGTTGGTTAAGAAAGAGAATGATAGAGCCTGTGGTATGCACGTTTCCTCTAACACAGACGTTTCAGGTAAGTTTCTCTGTAGCCCATGTGGTCCTGGTAGGGTAGACCAGCCTGTCCCTAGCCCAGGAAGTAGGGTTCTTCTCTTTTGGGGAACAGAGTGAGGTCTGTGTTTCAGCTGGACTCCTTGACATTTTTATGTATCTGCTTAGTCCATGGGTAATTTACTATTAATCAAATTTAATTTAGCACATTGTTTAAGGATATCGGGATATAAGTATATACATTGATTGTGGGTTGGTTTGTTATCTTGATACAGAGTGGAGTTTAGTAAGAAGTTTCGATTTGGTTATATCTTGTCATTATCCTGAAATATAGCCACAATTTCAGGATCTTAGGTTTGCTTGACTTTGTGATTTAAATGAAATATTTTATCAGTGTTGATCTCTACCAGAGGGCTTAGAGCTTGATAGAGGTTTCTGATCAGCTGACCTGAGAGTCTTCATGTGTGCAGTTTATATGCTGTAAAGTCAGAAATACAGATGCTTAGCCTTCCCTTTAGCATATTGTTGGTTTGTGTTTCTGTTTACTCTTAAGCTTGATAGTACTGGATAAGCTTCCATGAAATTCAGTTTTATTTCTTTTCTATTTTGTGAATCCTGTGGTTGGTAATAAGAATATAAAGCTAGAGTTTTTGGTTTGGTTATTGTTGATTATCAGACAAAAATACACCTAACTGTGTATACCCATGGAGTCTATTGCTGCATTATCTTATTAATGTTGGATGCTCCCTTTTCCATTGCATAGGCTGCACACATGTATTCTGGGGCTAAAACTGGGTTGGTGTTAACTGACATACAGCAAGAGCTGCAGGAGCTCGAGAGACGGGATCAAGAGACCATGGCATTTGAAGGTAAAGATGTGAAAGTGCAGAGACCAGTTGTGGCTCTTGTAGCTTTTATTTTTTTTAATGTAGCTTATTATACCTGATATTTAAAAGTTGTAATTGCTGTCAAATTTCAGCTCTGGTTTTGTGCATTATTTTAACTTCTCATTGGGTCCAAGTGGTTCTTTTCCTTCTTGAAAAATGTTAATTTTCAGGATCATTACCAATATGCACTTAGATGTTGGTAGGGACTACTAGTAGTCTGGCTGTGAAAGTTCTTATCTAGCATCAGAACCCCAAGTGGTTGATTTTAGCTGTTAGAATATTATTTCTGATTTTGATACTTGGTGTTTATCTTTAAAAGTATAACTTTCCTTTGCAGCTGAATTCCAGTATGCTGAAACCGTATTTCGAGATAAGTCTGGTCGTAAGAGGAATTTGAAACTGGAACGTTTAGAGCAGAGGAGAAAAGCGCAGAAGGACTCGGAGAGAGATGAGCTGTATGCTCAGTGGGGAAAAGGGTAAGAGAACCACTGAAAGGAAAAACAAGACTGCAGTGACCGGAGGAAGTCATTTCTCTATGCTTCTGCCTTCAGAGCTGTTTTCAGGAATGGGAAATTCAGTGTCCTCAGTCTCCTTCCTAAGATACTGATATATTCCACACTTCCAGTTGGTATTCAACAATTTTACCTTTTTCAGTATTTGGCCTAGGCTGCTGGAAAGAGGAGGTTCTCCAAGTGTAGCAGTACATCTCAGTGTAAGAGTGGAAATGTTAAACAGGATAACAGACACTCCTGGTTCTTTTTGTCTAGGCTTGCACAGAGCCGGCAGCAGCAACAAAATGTGGAGGATGCAATGAAGGAAATGCAAAAGCCTCTGGCCCGCTATATTGATGATGAAGATCTAGATCGGATGCTGAGAGAAAAAGAAAGAGAGGGGGACCCCATGGCCAAGCTTATCAAGAAGAATAAGGCCAAGGAGGACAAGAATAAAAAAGGTGAGCCTTCTGGGAATCTTCAGAGAATGAGGTGACTTACGTGAAGAGAGAAAATCAGTAGGGTGATGATACATAGCTATGTGCAAAGAAGGCTTTCCCATACAATTTCAGATTTCTTGTATTGGGGAATTTAGATTTAACTCAAGAGACTTCTGTACAAAAAAATTTTTTCCCACTGCCATCCAGCTCTGATTTGAATTACGTAGGTAACTAACTTTTCTCCCTCTCCTGTCATTAGTGAGACCTCGCTACAGTGGCCCAGCACCTCCTCCCAACAGGTTCAATATCTGGCCTGGATATCGCTGGGATGGAGTAGACAGGTAAACCTGAATATTTCCTACAGTTTTGTTTTCTCTTCCATCTAACCCGAACCTTCCCTGACTGTTCTCAAATCATTCTACACTCTGCCTCATATTCTGCTCTAATCACAAGGTTAGTAATATGCAGTTTGGTTGCTTCTATTTCTCAAATCTCATTTCCCATGCTTAGAATACTCCTTCCTTTTTTCCTTTTCAAAGCTCTGGGCAAATAACTCAGGTGGTCCAGCTAGGATACCCTTTGTTTTTGACACTGATCACTTCTAATGATATTTTCTAAGGTTTGGAGGGGATGAATGATAGGTGCTAGTCTGAAGCCTTTTATATGTTGTATCTTTAAAATGTAGCCCTTGAATCTTTTCTTCACTGTCTTAGGAGTGAGTTACTTGTAATGTTGCACTGCCCCTACCACCTTGTCTTTTCACCTACCCATATCTGTACCCACATGCACTAAATTCCTTTTTGCTATCATGGATGAACTATATATGCTCCTATCCAAAGTCAGTCCCTCTACTTCATGTTAGATCCCATCTCTTGCCTGCTAAAGGACATTGTTCTGTCATCTAGCACAGTGACTCTCAAAATTTGTCCTCTCAAGACTCCTTTACACTCTTAATAATTATTGAGGACTCTAAAAAGTTTTGTTTATGTGGGTTATAGCTGTTAATATTTACCATATTAGAAATTAAACTAAGAAGTTTTAAAAGTATTTATTAATTCTTTAAAAAAAGCCATTACGTTAACATAGTTACCCTGTTTTTAAAGAGAAATAACTATATTTTTCGAACAAAAAAAAAGTGAGATTCAGGATAGCTTTGATTTACATTCTTGCAAATCTCATTAATGTCTGGGCTGATAGAAAACATCAGGACTTTTTTTTTGTATTTTATTTTTATTTTTTAACTTTTAATTTTATATTAGTATATAGTTGATTAACAATGTTGTATTCGTTTCAGGAGTACAACAAAGTGATTCAGTTATAAATATACATGTATCTATTCTTTTTCCAATTCTTTTCCCAATTAGGTTGTTACAGAATATTGATCAGGGTTCCCTGTGCTATACAGTAGGCCCTTGTTGGTTATCCATTTTAAATATAGCAGTGTGTACAAGAAGACATCAGGATTTAGTCTGTTGCAGTATGTTTAGCTGAAATATAGGAAGAAAATTCAACCTTATACATAGGTAGTTAGAAAAGGAAGGTGTAAGAGTTTTTTTTTTTTTTGCAGTACGCAGGCCTCTCACTGTTGTGGCCTCTCCCGTTGTGGAGCACAGGCTCCAGACGTGCAGGCTCAGTGGCCGTGGTCATGGGCCCAGCTGCTCCGCGGCATGTGGGATCTTCCTGGACCGGGGCACGAACCCGTGTCCCCTGCATCAGCAGGCGGACTCTCAACCACTGTGCCACCAGGGAAGCCCTAGATTTTTTTTAATACTACACAAAAACTCAATAAGTGGTAGTTTCTTAAAGGTTATTTGTAATATGGAATCAGAAACCATATCAAAAAGCTTTTCATACTGTTAGATTAAAATCCATTGGTCTTTTTCCTCTTTTGGATGGATCTTTTACTCATGCATGATTCTATAACATCATCTACTGTTCATTGGTTTGCTGAGTTTTTCAGACCTTCCAAATGTTGACATATTTCATATACAATATCAGATAATGATATATACATATTAATATTAACTTTGATCTCATCACAAAAATCTTTAAATAACTAGAAGCTAAAGGAGTTCATGGTAGTGGGTACAAGTTTTTCAAAATTCTAATTTATGCTTGAAAGCTCCTATTTTATCATTGGCAACAAATATTATCAGCCACTTTCCTTGAAGTAAAGGTCACTTCGTACAATGGCTTTTTTTGCAGGATCCGTCAGATTTTGAACCTAGAGGATCATGTCCTCTGTGAATATAAACAGTGTTACTTCTTCCTTTCCAATCCAGGTGCCTTTTGTTTCTTTTTCTTGCCTTATTGCACTAGCTACAACTTCCAGTGCAAATGTTGAGTAGAAGCAGTAAGAGCAGACATATTTTACCTTGTTGCTAACCTTAGGAGGAAAACATTCAGTCTTTTCACCATGAAATATCTTGTAAACTATAGAATTTTTTTTGTAGATTTCCTTTATTGAGTTGAGAAATTTCTATTCCTAGTTTGCCAAGGAATGTCTTTTTTCAGGAATGTATGTTGGATTTTATTCAAAATATTTTCTAATTTTCCTTTTGGTTCATTCTTTGAGCCATGATTTACTTATGAGTGTATTTTAGAATTCCAAACATTTAGACTTTTCTAGATATCTCATTGTTATTGATTTCCAGTTTAATTCCATTGAGGTCAGAGAATACACTATGTAGTATTTTGATCTTTTGAAATTTATTAAGCATGTTTTATGGCCCAGTATATGGTTTACCTTGGTGAATAGCCCATTTGCACTTGAAGATAATGTGTATTTTGCAGTTGCTTGGGGTAGTGTTTTGAAAAAATTTTTTTGTATTCTTTTTTTAAGTAAACTTTTTGTTTTGGAATAATTTTAGATTTATAGAAAATTTGCAGAGATAGTATAAAGAACTCTTGTAAACTCCTTATCCAGTTTTGTTACCATTCGTTATATTATCATGGTACATTAATCAAATCTAAGAAACCAACATTAGTATGTTATTATTAATGCACCAGATTTTATTTGGTTTTCACCAGTTTTCTATTAATGTTCTTTTTCTGTTCAGGGATGCAATTCAGGATACCACATTGTACTTAGTTGTCATGTCTCCTCAGTCTCTTCTGATCTGTGTCAGTTTCTCAGTCTTTCTTCGTTCTTTGTAACCTTAACACTTTTGGGGGGGTATGGTCAGGTATTTTTGTTGAATGCTCCTCAAATTGAGTTTTTTTGATGTTTTTCTCATGATTAGCCTGAGGTTATGGGTTTTTGGAAAGACTTCCACAGTGGTGGAGTGTCCTTCTCATCACATCATTTTAGGGGTTACATGATATCCACATGACATCACTAGTAATGTTAACCTGGATCACTGGGTTAAGGTAGTGAGTGTTTGCCGGGTTTCTCTGCTTTAAAATTGCTGTTTTTCTTCTTTCATACTCTCTTCTCTGGAAGTGAGTCAACTGAGTTCAGTTTACACTCAAAAGGAGACCTACAGAAGGATAGCTACATATATTATTTAGACTTCTTCTGTAAGGAAGATCTGTTTCATCTCACCATTTATTTGCTCAATCATTTGTTTATATCATTATGGACTCATGTATATTTTATACTTTGTATAGTAATCTAATAGTATGTTATTTATTTTGTTGCTTAAATTGTTTTGTTCTTTGGCCGTTGGGAGTTCTCTCAGGTGTCCCTTTTATATGCCTATCCTTTTATTTTTTGAGCATTCTTTGACTTTCTGTTACTATAAGGTGCTTCAGGCTCATATTGTATTTTCTCTGCCCCAGTGCCTAAGATAGCCATTTCTCTAAGAAATCCTGGCTGCTTTTAATGGAGAACGATATTTAGAAACCAAGATCCAACTGCTAGAGTGCTTGTTGTTACTGAGGTGTCATTGTTTCTAGACACTCTCAGCAGACAGAGCTAGTTAGTGCGTGTATAGTAGTCTGTGTATACACACATATCTATAATTGTTTCTGCGTCTATCCACCTGCAAGTGTGTTATATATACACATATATTTACATATATATATAAATAAGTGTTGATGTTGATGTAACTGACTCTAACCAAGTATTACCTTTCCTTTTTGCTTACCTCCCCAACATTGAGAAACCTGGCACCCACCATCCACCATCCATTTTGCTCATCCCAGGACACATGTAAAACAGTTTCAAAATTGAGAAATTCAGAAATGAGAAACGAATTTACCATCTAGAGTGTAGCATTTATGTGCAGTTCATTTTGATCTTACCCTTATAATTTCTAATTAAAATACCATTTTCCACCATAAAGAGTCAGCCCCCGTACCCCCCCCAAACATCCTGGGTAATTTTTTTCTTTTATAGTTTACTTATATTAGTGTTTACTCATTATGGTGTATAGTTCTATGGGATTTAACAAATGAGTAGAGTCATTCATTCACCACCCTAGTACTGTATGGAATAGTTCCATCATTCTAAAATTTCCTATGTAAGTCTCCTTTTAGTCATTTATACCTCCTCCACCAACCCCTTATAATTACTGCTGTTGTTTTCTGTCCCTATAGTTTTGTCTTTTCCAGAGTGTTACATGAATGGAGTCATACAATGTGTAACCTTTTGAGTCAGACCTTTTGCACTTAGCAAAATGCATTTTAAGATTCATCTGTGTACTTGCATGAATCAGTACTGTGCTCCTTGTTTATCACTGAGTAGTATTGCATCGGATGGGTATACCACAGGCTGTTTATTCCCTGGTTGAAGGATATCTTGGTTGCTCCCAGTTTTTAGCAGTTGTGAATAAAGCTGCAGTAAACATTTGTGTATGGGTTTCTATGTGGATATAGTTTTCAGTTTACTTGAGTAAATACCCAATGATTGCTATATTGTATTGTTGAGATTATGTTTAATTTTATAAGAAACTGCCAGTTGTCTTCCAAAGAGGCTGTATCATTTTACATTACCACAGAGAGCGAGGATTTCTGTTGCTCCATATCCTTGCCAGCATTTGGTATTGTCAGTGTTTTGGCTTTTAGGTGTGTGAATTTAGTAGTGAATTTTAATTGCTCTGTTTTCTTTTTGGTTATACCTTTCTGCAATTTTTTTTCAGTGTTATAAGGATCACAGTACGTATCTTTAATTTATCACAGCCTACCGAGAGTTATAGTTGTACTATTTCACGTAAAATACAAGAACCTTGCAACACTGCAGTTCTACTTAGCCTTTGTTTTTAGTGCTATTGTTTTCATACATATTACATAAAAAATGGTATAGATCCCACAATACAGTGTTAAAAGTTTTACTTTGCAGTTATATATTTTTTTAAGAAACTAAGAAAACAAAAGAAAAAATACATAGTTGTTAGTACTTACTCACATAGTTACAATTTCTGGTATTCTTCCTTCTTTCCTAAAGAAATTAGGAAGTTTTAATATTCCTTCAGTGTAGGTCTGTTGGCAAAAAATTCAGTTTTTGTTGATAGGAAAATGTCTTTATTTCACCTTTGTTTCTTAACAGCTTTAATTTTGAAATAATGTTAGGCTCACAAGAACTTGAAAAAATAGTACAGTGTATTAGTGTACCATTCACCCAACTTCCCCCAATGATAATATCTTTTATAACCATAGTACATTATCAAAGCCAGGAATTGGTATTGGCACAGTTCTATTAATTAAATTAGAGAATTTTTTTCTCACCTTCATTTTTGAAGGATTGTTTCACTGGCATAGTGTTGAGGGAGGTTATTGAGGGGATGTGACCACTGGTTGACCTGTGAGCTGGACCCAGGCAACTGGAGCCTCTTACCTCTCCCCTGTCCTTGGAATGTACATCCTGCCTACTCTTCCCATACTGGCAGCCATTTCAAGGACATAGCCTTGAGAAAGTTGGGTGTTGTTGAGACCATCTGGACCATCTGGACTATCTGGACTGAACCCTTATATATAAGGCCTCTACATAAACTTTTAAGGTTCTGGCAGGCAGGTGCGGAGAACCACTTGTCCTGCGCCCAAGACAAACCTTGTATGTAAGTTCCCTTGCTTATTAAACCTGCCACCTGCCAATCTGGAGTGATCTGCCTCTTTCTTTGGTCTCTCGTTGTCCTCCGTGTATGGGGGCCAATTTCAGATTTTACCCAGGGAACTCCTGAGGTTTCAAACCAACACAGAGAACTCAGGATTGACAGTACCAGACTTCTGTGACAGGTCTGTCAGCCCTTTAAAGACTTCTCATCACTTTCTGGCCTCCATTGTTTCCAATTAGAAGTCAACACTCAGATTTCATTTGTTTCATTGTCTCACCCCCTAACCCCAACATATACACATTATAATATATTCTCTGGCAGCTTTCAAGATTTCCTTCTGGTCTTTGGTTTTCAGCAGTTTGACTATGATGTACCTAGGTGTGGTTTTCTTTGTATTTATCCTTTTTTGAGTTTGTTGAGCTTTTTGGATTTATGAGTTCATGTTTTTCACATTTGGGAGGTATTTGGCTGTTTTTTGTTCAATTCCTTTTTTTTTAAACCACTTTTCCTTCTCCAATTACACTATTTCCACTACGTGATATTATCCCACAGATCTCTGAAGTCCTGTTCATTTTTCTATCATTATTTTTCTCTCTGTTGTTAAGGTGGGATAATTTCTTTTGATCTGATTTCAAGTTCATTGACTCTTCTGCCATCTCTAGCCTATTAGGCTCATACACTGAGTTTTTTGTTTCAGCTAGTTTAAATATATTTATTAGTTATTTTTAGCTGTGTTGGGTCTTCTTTGCTGCACGTGGGCTTTCTCTAGTTGTGGCGAGCAGGGGCTACTCTTTATTGCAGTGCATGGGCTTCTCATTGCCGTGGCTTCTCTTGTAGCAGAACACGGGCTCTAGGCACGTGGGCTTCAGTAGTTGTGGCACGTGGGCTCAGTAGTTGTGGCTCACGGGTTCTAGAGTGCAAGCTCAGTAGTTGTGGCACATGGGCTTGGTTGCTCTGTGGCACGTGGGATCCTCCCGGACCAGGGCTCGAACCCATGTCCCCTGCATTGGCAGGCACCACTGTGCCATCAGTGAAGTCCCTCAGCTAGTTTATTATATTTTTATAGTATAACCACTGTGCCACCAAGGAAGTCCCTCAGCTAGTTTATTATATTTTTCAACTCTAGAATTTCCATTTGACATATTTCTCTGCTGAGATTTCCTACCTATTCATTCATTCATTATGCGTCATTTTTTTTCCCTTGAGAATATTTATAATTGGTGCTTTGAATTCCTGTCTGCTCATTGCAACATTTGGGTTATCTCAAGATTGGTTTCTATTCATAGTTTTTTCTTGAGTTTCATCACATTTTACTGTTTCTTTACATGTCTGGTCACTTAAAAATGTTATACTGGACATTATTAATGGTACATTGCAGAGACTTTGAATTCTTTTATATTCCTTTGAAGTGTGTTGATTTTTTTAATAAGATGGTATAGCCATCTTAGTTTTAATTTTGTTTATTAATTAATTTATTTTAATTACTTATTTAATTTATTTTGGGCTGCGTTGGGTCTTCGTTGCCTCGCATGGGCTTTCTCTAGTTGCAGTGAGTGGGGCTACTCTTCATTGTGGTGCGTGGGCTTCTCATTGTGGTGGCTTCTCTCGTGGCAGAGCACGGGCTCTAGGCACGCGGGCTTCAGTAGTGGCACACGGGCTCAGTACTTGTGGCTTGTGGGCTCTAGAGCGCAGGCTCAGTAGTTGTGGCACATGGGCTCAGTTGCTCCACGGCATGTGGGATCTTCCCGGACCAGGGCTCGAAACCTGTGTCCCCTGCATTGGCAGGTGGATTCTTAACCACTGCGCCACCAGGGAAGTCCTTGAAGTGTGTTGATTTTTATTCCAGCAGACAGTTAACTTGACTGTATTTTAACTCCAAACTCTAACTTCTTTGCAGTGGGCAGCAGCTAAAATTTCTGCTCAGTTCTTTCAGTTTCTAGCTGCTGGTTTTTCACGGGGCCCAAGGGGGTTTCCCCTGCACAAGCACAGTTTAGCCGTTAGCCAAAGACTTGGGTGCAGTTTGTGTGTAGATTTTGGAGTTCATCCCTTTTGAAGCTCCCTCCCTTTCAGTATTTCTTCCCTGATTTTCCAGCTGCTCTGCTCACTCTGCACTGACACCTTAAGCCAGTAAGCCTGTGGCTTTCTGCCTCCATGAGCTGTGCAGTTTGGGAAGTGCCCTCTGGCAAAAAGCCTCACAAATCTCTTCTGACACCCAGACTCCCACCCAAGTTTTGTCTGCTTTTGGTCACTCTCTCATGCCTTCAAATACTTGCAGATACTTGTATCTTTATATTTTGTCCAGATTTTATAATTGTTTTCTGAGTGTAGGTTAGTTTGCACGAGTTCTCTGCCATGACTGGAATCTACCACTCTGCTTTATATGGGCCTAAGGCATTATCTTCTGTCCTTTAAGCTGCCATCTAAATCCAGAGCTCTAGTTCCTGATATTGGCAGGTATCCTCAGGGTGGCTGTGGTTTCAGGCTCCTTTCCTGCCTTCGTTTGCAGCACACTGTATATCGGCTTTTTGGTAACAGGAGGGTTTTTCAGAATACTAATTTGCTGTATAGCCAGAAGTAGATCTTTTTATAGCCACAACCGTAAAGATACTCCTGCTACACTGAGTTCATTCTTTTTTTCTTTTTTCTATTTTTTTTTCAAATTTCTGGACCCAAAAGAGAACTCTCCCTGACCTGGTTTTTAACTGGTATAATTTTTCTCCATCTCTCCCAGTAGTTTTCCTACACTTCTCATTCTTCTTTTCTCCTAGATTTTTCCTTTTAGTTCCCTTTCTCATCCTTGCTTTCTTTCTGATTATTTATTCTTTCATTGCCTTTTCTGCTTTTGTCTGTTTTTGGCAAGTGAATATTTCTAAAACAGATCTGTAGTATGTAACAGTTAGAAAAACCCATAAGGTCAATTAAACTAACTTACATTATTTAAAAGAGAAACGGAGGCCCGGATAAATTTTACAACTTACAGTCTTTCAGCTCACCTGATAAAGCTGGAATTAGACTTTGGGCATCTGATTCTTTGGTCTAAATCTCTTTCCACTGTGTGTTCTCTTGCAGTTTGTTTTTTTGATTCTGTTTAGGGTTTGGTTTGTTATTCATAGGACCTTTTGTCTGTTTGATCATATTAGTGTTGATTCTCTTAAGTACTTATTCCCCAAGACAAGAAGCAGCGGTTTCCTTGTGCTCTAGAACACCATGCATGCTTCTAAGGTTGGAGATGGTGCCATTCATAATAAGCTTCCCTTCTTCCTCACCCTTTCACTACTCACCCAACTGATCCCTTAGGGAAGGCCTTAGGAAAGAGGGAAGTCTGTCATCCCAATCAGTTCAGTAGCACTTAGCATATGTATTATAATTTTAAGCAGCTATGTACTAGGTGCCAGGGTCTCACAATTAGTGAGAGACGGTCCTTGAGCACAGCAACTCACTTTCTGTCTAGAGGAGAAGACAGACAAGTAAATAATTTCAGTGCTACTTGCTAAGTATTACTATAGAGGATTTTCAAGGTGCCTTGGGAGCACAAAGGAAGAGTAGTTAGATTCAGCCTTGGGAGACTGGTCAGGGAATGCATGCTTCCTAGAGGAGGTGATACATGAGCTAAGTCTTAAGGGATGTCATTAACCAAGATAAGAAGGAAAGGAAGGATATTTAAGGAAGAGCATCCTGTATCGCAAGGTCATAAGGATACGGAACATCCTAGTGTTTGGTGGGGTGGGGGCCTGTTATAAGCAGTTTGATGTTGGATAGCAGTAAGTGTGAAATGGAGTTGTGTGAGATGGGCTGGAAAGGTAAGCAGGGGCCTGGTCACTGAAGGACTTGGAAACATTTCTGAGGAGCTTGGTGTTCACCTTAGAGGCAGAGGGGAGCCACTGGTGGATTAACAGTAGCTCTACGTTCTAGATAGGTGATGCATTGTAGCAGTCGTACGAAGCATTTGCAAGGCACACATTTGGAAGTAGAGAGACAAGATACAAGGTTGTTGCAGTAGATTAGGCTAAAGATGATGGAGGTCTGAACCAAGACAGTGGTAGTACGAATGGAGAGAGGAGGAAGTGGGAAATTGGTTAAGTGATAAGATGGCAGGACCTAGTGACTGATTAGGTGAGAGGGAGAAAGCACTGGGTTTGGCAATAAGGAAGATCAGTAATGACTTGAGAGAGCGTTAACTCCATAGCATAGTGAAACAAAAGCCAGGTTCTAATGTGTCAATGAGTGAATGAAAAATAAGGAAGTAGACAGTGAATAAAGACTCTTTCAAGAAGTTTATATAAGAAGACGAAGTACATGGTATTAGAAGGGAGTTGAGGGCCACTCCTTGAAATTCACCCCTGTAGTGACTTCCATGACACCCTACTTCTGGTTATTTTCTCTTATCATTTCATCTCGGCCACCTTTATGAACTTCTGTTCCTCTGTGCCCCCTGCTTAAATGTTTCTCAGGGCTCCATCTGTAACCCTTACCTGTTCTCACTCCATGTGCTCTCTTGGCTGAATCTAGTCTAGTACACCTTCACTTACCAGCTGTATGTACATGATTCCCAAATCTGTATTTGCACCTCAGTCTGGAGTATCTGGCTGTGCATTGGATTTCTCTGTTGATATGTACTTGAGGCATCTTAAATGCAAACATATTCAAAACTGAACTCATCAGCTTTCCCTACTCTAAGCGTGCTCCTACTCTTGTGTTCTGTCCTGGTTAATGGCAGCCTCATTCATCTAGTCACTAAAATTATTAACCCATGAGTCAAACTTACCTCTTCCTCCTTTGCTCTTATATAACTAATCAGTCACTAAGTCCTACTATGTTTTCTCTCTTTCTGTCCCTCTTCTTTATCATTACTTTCATCATCTGTTGCCTGGACCATTGCAGTAACTTTCCTGCCTTCAGTCTCCTCCAGAGTGATCTCTTTGAAATGCAGTTTATGCTCCCACTTTAAATTTATCCTTCACAAGGAACTCTACTCAATACTCTGTAATGGCCTACATGGGAAAAGAATGTAAAAAAAAAAAGTGGATATGTGTATATGTATAACTGATTCACTTTGCTGTACACCTGAAACTAACACAACATTGTAAATCAACTGTACTCCAATAAAAATTAAAAAAAATAAATTTATCCTTACTAGGTGAAATCTAAGCTTTATACTATGGCTTACAGAGCTCATTATGATTTGCCCTCTACCTACCTTTCTAACTTTGTCTCGTGCTACTCTCTTTTCATATTTGAGGCTCCAGCCATACCAGTTTGCCTTTGGTTCCCTGCATGTGCCATGCTGTTTCTTACTTTTGTGCCTTTGCTGTTGTTGCTCGTGCTATGCTCTGTGCTGAAATGCCCTCCTGACCCTTCTGGCCCTCTGGTTAACTCTTTCTTTTCAGACTTAGCATAGGGGCCCCCTTCACGAAGGCTTTGCTGACCATTCTTGTCCATCCCCCTCCCAAGCTGAGTAAGATCCCCACTCTGCTTCCATGATACCCAGTGCATATTTCTACCATGATCTATGCTTTTTGTTTTAATTATTTGCTTAAATGTCAATCTCCTCCACTAGTCTGTGAGTTTATCAGGATAGGTGCTGTGTTATACTCATTTTCATGACACAGTGCCTAGTATATAATAAGAATTCACTAATTGTGTAATGAATGGATAAAGTATAATACGTAGACATCAGCTGAGAGTGAGTTGGGCCTTTAGAGAGCGGTAAATGTTTGAAACAGTTGTCAAGAGTTTGAGAAAGAACTGAACAAGGACTAGTAAGAGGGTGGATTATTCTGTCTTTCTGATTCTGTTGCCTGTGTCTTAAATATTGTCACATGATTGCCTTTACTTTCCTTTTTGCTCATTAGATTGTGAACTCTTTTTTCAAAAATAAATGTTCAGTTCAGGATTCTGGCTGATTAGTCTTTCTTGATTGCAGATCCAATGGATTTGAACAGAAGCGCTTTGCCAGGCTTGCCAGCAAGAAGGCGGTGGAGGAACTTGCCTACAAGTGGAGTGTTGAGGATATGTAAAACTTTTCTGAGGCAGTGGGGGTGGCTGTGGGTTGTGGTGGTGGACACTGGGTGGACAGACGTCCAGCTGCAACAGTCATCTGTGCTCATAATCAGGGCCCACACAGACCAGCGACTTGTTGGATGCCAGTTTTGACTACCGAAGAATATTTGAGACGTAATGTTTGGACTGAAGGACCTGTACTTCTCAGGTGTGCCGACACTGCCTATTGCTGGCTTTCAGAGGAAGCGTTGATTTCTCTGTGTCCCAGGGTTTGTTCTTGGTTAGGGTTTTCCCTTTTTAATAAACACACATTTATTTTTTTAAAATAATTTTCTTAAACGGATATTGTGTTTTGGGGAAGAATACAAGCTAATATTGAACCCCAGGGATCTTGGAGGGTGATAGTTGGATTTTTCATTCATCTAGGAAGCAGGATGAGTAAAAACTTTCACAGTGATAGCTCCTTCCTCTTAGAAAATAAGAATTATTGCTAAACTAGACTTAGGAATAGACATGGCAGTTTGGAGACATGGTGTCTGGTAAAGGTAGTGTTACAAATTAGTGGGGAAGAGATAGATTGTGGTGCTCGGAAAATTGACTTATTATATGGACAAAAATAAAGTTGGATCCCTGCCTTAAACCACATAAGGCAAAGACAAATCCCAAAGTGATTTTACCTAAATGAAAGGTAAAATGCTACAGCCAATTAGAAAAAATGGAGAATGTCTTTGTGACCTTGGGGTGAGGATAAATTTGTTAAATTAGATCTCCAAATCACAATCTGTAAGGTTTGATAGCTTTGCCTACATCATAATTAAAGATTTCTAGTCAACAAAGCACCCCATAGTCAAAGTTAAAAATGGGTATAGATTAGGAGAAAATATTTCCAATGTCTAAAACTGATAAAGGATTACATTTATAAGAGATTGAATGTAGAAGGAACTACTGCAAATTGGAAAGAAATACAAAACACAAAATAAAAATAGGCAAAGAATATGAATATGTAAAATCTAAAGGGAAAACCAGAATGGGTAATAAGTATATTACTACTAGTAATTAGAGAAATAGAGATCAAAACATTAATGAGTTTCTACTTTGTATCTATTAGCAAAAGTAAGGAAGAGACTGAATTCTCATGGGGAATGAAAACTCATGGGAAGTTTCAACTGGTGCATCCATTCTGGAGAACAAATGGGCAAAACATAATTGAAAATAAGTAATATCTGGGATGTAGTATTGCAGAATTTTTGAGAGAATATTGTCTGAGTTTGAATCTCAGGTATGTCTTTTACTTTGTGACCTTGATAAGCCACTTAACTTCTCTGTGTTTTAGTTTCTTCATCTTTGAAATGGAGATAATATTACCCACCTCACAGGTTTATTGTGAGCCTAGAACAGTGCCAGGCACGTAGTACCTGTCACAAAATTACTAGCTGTTGTTATCATTGTCTTCCTAATCATCAAGTGTTGCTAGCCAGCTTCCAATGTGGCCCCAAATGATCCCTGACTCCTGGTATTTAAGCCCTTGTGTAGTCCCCTCCTACAGTGAATAGGGCTGACCTGTGTAACCAGTAGGATGTACTGGAAATGTGTGACTTCTGAGGCTGAGTCATAAAAGACATTGAAGCATCTTCCTTGTATTCTCTTGAATTACTTGCTGTGGAAGAAACCCGCTACTATGTCATGAGGACACTCAAGTGGTCCTCTGGAGAGGCCCATGTGGAGAGGGACTGAGGCCTCTCACCAGTAGACACACCAATTTATCAGCCCTGTGAGTGAACTACCTTGGAAGTGGATCCTTTTAGCTCCATTCAAGCCTTTAGATGTGTGCAGCCCTGATCAACAACATGGCTGCAACCTCATGAGAGATCCTGAGCCAGAATCACCCAGCTCCAAATTCTTGACACAAAGAAATTGAGATAAGAGGAGGTGTTTATTTTTTAACAGCTTGAGATATAATTCACATACTATACTGTTTACCCATTTAACGTGTACAGTTCAGTAGTTTTTAGCATATCACAGAGTTGCATAGCCTTCACCACAATTCATTTAAAAATATTTTGGATACAGGGAGTTTTGTATCCATCAGCAGCCACTCATCACTTGTCCCCAGCTCCCCTAGCCCTAGGCAACTGCTAATCCTTCTGTTGCTGTAGATTTGCCTGTTCTAGACATTTCATATAATATGTGAATGGGAGTATCATACAATACATGGCTTTTTGTATCTAGCTCTTCTCACTTAGCGTAGTGTTTTCAAGGTTCATCCGTGTTGTAGTATGTATCAGTACCACATTCCCTTTAATGGCTGAATAATATTCCCTTGTATGGATATACCACATTTTATCTATCCATGCATCTGTTGATCTGTTGATCTGTTTCCACTTTCTGGCTATTGTGACTAATGCTGCTATGAACATTCATGTACAAGTTTTTGTATGGACTTATGTTTTCATTTTTCTTGGAGTAGAATTGCTGACTCATATGGTTAACTCCATGTTTTGCTTTTTGAGGAACTACCAAACTTCCAAAGCAGTGTATGAGAGTTCCAGTTTCTCCACATCCTTGCTGATACTTGTTTTTGTTGTTGTTTTTGGCCATGCCACGCAGCTTGTGGGATCTTAGTTCCTCGACCAGGGATTGAACCCGGGCCACGGCAGTGAAAGCGCTGAGTCCTAACCACTGGACCACCAGGAAACTCCCGCTAATACTTGTTATTATCTGTCTTCTTGATTATGGCTATCCTAGTGGTGTGAAGTGGTATGTCATTGTGGTTTTGATTTGCATTTATCTAATGCCTAATGTTGTTGAATATCTTTATCTTCTTTGGAGAAATGTTTATTCAAATTCTTTGCTCATTTTTTTTTTTTTTTTTTGCGGTACGCTGGCCTTTCACTGTTGTGGCCTCTCCCATTGCGGAGCACAGGCTCTGGACGCGCAGGCTCAGTGGCCACGGCTCACGGGCCCAGCCGCTTTGCGGCATGTGGGATCTTCCTGAACCGGGGCACGAACCCGTGTCCCCTGCATCGGCAGGTGGACTCTCAACGACTGCGCCACCAGGGAAGCCCTGCTCACTTTTCAGTTGGGTTATTTGTCATACACATACACACATATACGCTGTTATGTAGAATTCTTTATATATTCTGGTAACAAGTCTCTTACTAGATATATGATTTGCAAGTATTTCCTTTCATTCTGTGGGTGTTATTGTTTTAAGCTGCTGAGTTTTTAAGTAATTTGTTATGCAGCAATAGATAACTGATATATTAAGTTTGTACATACCCTACCTCAAAGCAGTTCCACTCCTGGCTTTATCCTTCAGAGAAACTTGCACAGATCCACAAGGAGTTACGTATATGGATATTTATCTATATGTATCTTGGGTAGCGAGAATCTGAAAACAGCTTAGAAGCCTGTTTCTAAAGGAATTGATAAGTGAAATGTGGTATATGTATATGATGGAATATTATAAAAAAGTCAGATGCAAGCTGTTAGGACATGATAGACTCCAAGTGAGGAAAATAAGGAATAATGAAATTTATAGCAAAAATTAGCTAAGTAAATTGAACACAGAAAGTATTTTTTAAGGAGAATTTACACCTTAACTTACTAGAATAGTGTCTGAGGGAGGGAACAGAATGGGACTAGAATGCGGAATGAAGGAGGGAAAGGGAAACAAAAGAGGGGCCTTGCATGGATGAGTGAGATAGTGTGTCCTGACCTCAGGCATGTGATCCACTCAGTTCTTTGTGCCTGGGGCTCTAAGCACACATCCAGAGGCAAGGTCTTGCGCTAATGGAATTGACATTTAGTACCTGTATTAGTTGGGGTAGGCTAAACTGCTATGACATTCTCCAAATGGACTGGCTTACCACAATAGAAGTTTTTTTCCTCCCTCCTCACTCATGTCCAGGGTAGTTTCAGATTGGGTGAGAGGGAGGGGGATTCTCTACTCCATGCAGTCTTTTAGGGACCAGGCCGATGCCAACATTAACATGGCTTCCAGGGTTGCTTTGGGTATTGCCATTTTGGTGAGCTGAGCAGAGCTTGGAGGGTTGCTTGATAGATATTGTGGGCCAACTCTAGAAGTGGCACACAGCCATTCACATTCTGTTAGCTAGAACTTAGTTGCATGGCTGCCCCTTAATGCAAAGGAACTTGAGAAATGTGATGCACACCCAGGAAGAGGGGAAAAGTGGATGTTGTTGAGACAACAATCCTCTCTGCTGCAATCCTGAAAAAAGGCTGTCTGCCCCGCCCCCGCCCCACCATTTGAGACTTTTGTGGATTTTGTGGAAAACCCCAGAGGGACTCCATTCTCTACCTGGAGAGTCTCAGCTGAAGTCACTACCAAGTTAGGAATATCTCTTTCCTAATTGGTCAGTGGCTGTCAGAGGAGAGCTTAGGCAGAGAGATGAAGGGTAAACTTAAATTGTGTCTAGACTCAGCATTTGTGAGAGGAAGGTAGTTTTAGAGAGGAAACAGCTCAAAATAAACTTGAAGGTTCTATAGTTAACATGTGGCAGAGTTGGGACTAGAACCCAGTGTTCTCCTGGGCTCTGCAGTATATGGTCCTTTGGTGCCTTGCTGTAAACATTTTTAAAAAAAATATTTAATTTATTTATTTGGTTGTGCCGGGTCTTAGTTGCAGCTTGCCAGCTCCTTAGTTGTAGCATGCGAACTCTTAGTTGCGGCATGTGTGATCGAGTTTCCTGACTAGGGATCGCACCCGGGCCCCCTGCATTGGGAGCGTGGAGTCTTAACCAGTGAACCATCAGGGAAGTCCCAAACATTTTTTTAAAAGGCCCAAGGTTAGAACGTTGTGGTGAAACTGGTAAAATCCAAATAAAGTCTGGAATTTAGTTCATAGAATTATGCCATTGTTAATCTCTCTGTTTTGAAAAATGAACGTAGTTAGGTGAGTTAACAGTCAAGAAATTTGGGTGAAGAGTAATGAGACTTTCTGTATTGTCTTTACAACTTTCTGTAAGTCTAAAATTTTTCCAAAATGAAAAGCTTATTTTTAAAAAAGTCCCCAGGGAATATAGGCTCTGGACACTGGATCCTACTCTAAGTTACTACTTTTGAGTTTATACTTTCGTAAGTTATGTTAAAGCCAGTCCCTTTCCTGTGAGTGGCGGTGAGCATGTTAAACTTCTAGCCTATTGTCACATCTGTTGTACACAGTTGGCATTTATTTCCACGTGGGTTCAGGTTTTAACTTCATTTTTGTGGGGCGCTACACTGTTTCTTAGGAAGAACTCGCCTTAAGAGGCTTTTATGGACTGAACGTTGTATCCCCTCAAAATTTATTTGTTGAAATACTAGCTCCCAAGTTGATGGTATTAGGAGGTGGGGCCTTTGGGAGGGGATTAGGTCATGAAGGTAGAGCCCTCATGAATGGGATTAGTGCCCTTATAAAAGAGACCCCAGAGAGATCTCTTGCTTTTTTGGTCATGTGAGAGCACAGCCAGAAGCTGGCTGTCTGTGAACCAGGAAGCTGGCCCTCACCAGACACCAAGTCTGTTGGTACCTTGATCTTGGACCTCCTAGCTTCTAGAACTATAAGAAATAAATATTTGTTATTTAAGCCATCCTGTCTATGGTATTTTTGTTATAGCAGCCTGAATGGACTAAGAGGCTCAGATATTTTGAAAATCTTAAACCACCAATTTTTTTCTTAACAAAAGAATTTATCACCTGTATTCAAGCAGAGACCGAGGTGGAGGGGAAGCAGATAGATTCTATTCTGGGAAAGCTTTGTGTTTAGTGGGCATTGGTGAAAATTTATAAATTCCTCCTCCCTCTGATTTCTCTGCCTTTTCATGTATGAGCACAGCACACCTTTAGGGCAGAGACCTCCAAGCTTGTTCAGCTGGAAGCTGACTGTCATTTCCTAGGCTGGCTACTAGAGGGCAGTGTGATACACCTTTTCTGGACTGGGGAAGCAGGGCGCTGGGTCCACGCACATTTTCCAAAATAAGAAGACCTAGAATCTTTCAAAGGTATAGGTGGCTAAATTCAGTTGCATGTTCTTCCACGTCTTATCCCTACCTTAGATCCAGAAACATGATCCTATTTTCAATATGGTAAAGGTTTTCAAGAGAAACGTAGTATTTAGGTTTTGACCAGAATCTCCCTTACTTGGGCTTTGGAAACCTTTCTCTACATGGAAGACTTTTTTTTTTTTTTAATTTTTAAATCATATTCAGACCCTCTTGTTCTTCTTCCTTTCCTATGCCTTCTTCAGCCTGAAGTTTAGACTTAAGGAGCAGTGAGCAATACTAAAAACTACTGAATTGTACACTTTAAAAGAGAACATTTTATGGTATGTGAATTATATCTCAAAAAATATAAAGGGCAAAAAACAGCGGTGAGCAGACGCTGTAGCTCAAATAGAATGTAATTAATTGATTTTACTGATTTGAGAAGCCTTAATGCTTTGCCATTGGTTCATTAGCAAGAGGGCAATACTCTGATCTCTTTCTTCCTCAGGTATCTTGGAACACACTGACCTAGGACACAGAGAGCGTCGTTCCTTTCTAAAGAGGTTACTCACCCTAGTCAAAGAGCTGGACTAGGGTTAGGATGTGCCTGGGGAATCCCAGTGAGAAGGCGGAGTCGAGGCTGTGAGGTAGCTATCTTGAGGCCTGCGTTTTAAGTTTGAGTTTGTTAAGAAATGTGTGTCCTGAACTGTGCATTTTTGCAAAGGTTATTTGGGCAGTTTCTTTCTTCCGGTTTCATTTTTATTTTTAGTTTTGAGTCCTGTTTTTGGCATAAATACTTCTGGAACTGGCTTTCAGGCAGCTGGACTGGCCTGTAAAAGTAGGTAGAGAGATTATAGGGCCAGGCTGCAGCCGAGTCATGATTCCCCCAGGACGCTGGCCTTTTCTGCCATATGCAGACAACATTACTGTATCTGGTAATGACTCAGTCTCTCCTTTGTACCTGAATATTTTCCTCTGCTCAGTAGAGAAAGTGTGTTTGCCTCACATTCGATGCTGTTGACCTTGGGCTTACCCAGGTTCACCCTTTCAGAAAACAAGGGCATGTAGGAGGTCCTGGTGGTAGTTTGATTCTCAGTTGGTGCCTGTGAACCCCTACCCTTGGGAGGGGTCAGAGAGCAGTCAGCTGAAAAAGGAATCAGTCTTCCTCTTCCTGCGTGTTACGTTCAGCACCCTCTGTCAGCTCAGGAATTACAAGGAGTCACAGGTAAAACAATGTCTAGTGCTTAGTAAGCAGGGCCTGTTTTCTTTTTCTTTTGGCAAGAGAGGGTGACTTGCTCAGAATCGCTGTGTGCAAGAGAAAAGAGCCAGGATTTAAACATCAGACTCCTCTCTCTGCAGTTCTCCCCCCATCCATCCTCACCCTGATAGCCAGGTAAGAGGCGAAGGGAGAGTCCAGGGGGTGGTCTCCTACCCACAGGAAGGAGTACTTACCAGGGCCTTCTCATAGCCTCTGTGATGAGCGTCTCCACGGCATACTCGGGGCTGAGTTCCACAGTCCTGGAAGAATTGCTTGCTGGCGGTTTCAGCTTGGAGCTTGGCTGTGAAGACCCTGAATGTACTAGAGGGGTACTTAGCCTTGACCCTTTCTTCCAGGGATTGAGGAGGTAGCAGATAAGATATCTGGGAAGAGAGGAATGCATGTCTGGGGAAATAATGATAATAAAATAATGCTGATGATTTTTTTTTTTTTTTTTTTTAATTTAGTTATTTATTATATTTGGCTGCGTTGGGTCTTCGCTGCTGCGCGCGGGCCCTCTCCAGTTGCGGCGAGCGGGGGCCACTCTCTGTTGCGGCGCGCGGGCCTCTCATTGCGGTGGCCTCTCCTGTTGTGGAGCATGGACTCTAGGCATGCGGGCTTCAGTAGTTGCAGCACGCGGGCTCAGTAGTTGTGGCGCACGGGCTTAGTTGCTCCGCGGCATGCGGGACCCTCCCGGACCGGGGCTCGAAACCCTGTCCCCTGCATTGGCAGGCAGACTCCCAACCACTGTGCCACCAGGGAAGCCCAATGCTGATGATTTTAATGGCTATCTTTTGTTAAGTACTTACCACGTGTCAAGCATGTGTTAACTGCATACATACCTCACCTCTGTGGTCAGGGAGAGATCAGAGTCTGTAAGTGGCTGCAGATTTGGGAGGGCCAAATTTCTGGATTTCCCAAGAAAAGTGGCGTTGGGATATCCTGGCCGGGTAAACTCTTTTTCTTGTTCTCTGCGCCCCCTCTTGGGATGAGGGGTAGCTAGGATCTTTATGTGACCCCCTTTGGCAGAGAGCTCAGGCACTTCACCTTGATCACTGTGTCTCTATCAGACTTGGCAGCACTCTTCCCGCCCAGGAAGTCATCTCCTGCTTCGGCCAGCTCGGCTTCTGATGTTGATGCGTAGTGGTCTGCCAGCCAGGAGTGGTGACCTTCCACATGGTCTGGATGTAGTTGCTGCGTGGGGTAAAAGTATTTCTATAGGTCAGAATCCATACCTATGAACCAGTCCAGGGATGCTGAATAGAAGGGCACCGGGCCTCTGCATGCTTCCTTTGCCTGTCATTTGTGTGCCTGCCTAAACTGTACAGTGTATTTTCAGGTAATTTCAAATGAAAATTTATTTCTTCTCTGAAAACAAAAATTAATTTATTTTATCTCCGTTTCTTTTCACACTCCCCGGTTATCATACTAAGACCCGGCAGAGAGGATGTGACACCTGCAGCCGAAGGATAGGGCAATGGAGACACTTTCTAAATCACCCTGTTAGGCAGCTTGAGGCTACAGCTTAGGAAATGTGGTCTTGGGAAACAGGAGCTTGGACGTGTGTTTGCTGAGGGGGCAGGGAGAGGAGCTGTTTCATTGCTAAGTTAGTGTTCCTGGTCACTTCGGGGTGAGGATTATCTTTCCATCTACCACCTTGGAATAGGATGGCTGTTTCTGTAACACTTGTGTAACATTGTGCACATATTACTGACTTTGGGTCGGAGCTGGGCCTTCTAATGTTCACGGATGAGTTAGAGGTATGCAGAGGGCCATTCCAAGCCCCAAGGAAGCAGGCTTTAATAGGGGAGAAGCTAAGACAAGGTTGGGCAAGTGGGATGTCTGATTCTCTATAGTTTCATGGGTACTGGATAAGCCTGGCTACTCTACCTCCTGGCTTGCAGTTAGAGTTCACGTCTCCCAGGATGCGTAGGGCAAGAGCTGACCCCCGCCCCACCCCGCCCCGTTATGAACAGCATGCAGTTTGTCCTTGCTCAAACCGTATGTGAGATGAGAGGACTAAGTTAGTCTGAACTAGATGGAGATCCAAGATTGTCAAACAATTAGTCCTTTGCTCTGTTGCCTTCTCCAGCTTTGTCTCTCATTTGGACAGAAGACAGTCTGAAGTTATTACCTTTGTCTTGGGAAATAGAGCCCTCCTCTTGCCCTTCCCCCCCACAGCAAACTTACAGTAGGTTGCCCACAGTTCTGGTTACTCTCTTGGTCCCCTGGCTGCTCTTGTCTTGGTCAGGTTTGAGGACTTGATTCCATCCTGGGGCTTGGAAGTCACTCTGATACTGGTTGATACACTCCATGTAGACTGGATGCATTATTAGTGCAATTTTTCTGCCCTGAATGTGAACTGGGAACATCGACTGACCAAGAGGAGGGTTCTGGAAGGAAATCTGATGAGTGGTGGTCATGTAGTAGTCACCTAAGGGGAGTGAGAAAATGTGCAGAGGGTGTCCTCTGTGTGGGAGAGGCATGAGATTAAAGGTGGGAATCTGGACCCCAGCAGGCTGGACCTCCTGCACAGCCGGCTCAACTCGACTGAGCCTTTTATAATGGGAATAGCAGATCCCAAATATATCCACATTGCCTCCTCTACACCTCTGACCTTCAGAGTTGTCTCCCCAAGACCAGAAATAGAGAGTCATTAGTGCGGAATCCCAGAGTGGCCTCCCAGCCCCTTTTGGATCACCTGAGCTTTGAAAGCCTGGACTGCAGGGCTGCCCGCTTGTCCAGCCCAAACAGGAAGGAGAAACATAGGCTGGGTTGGGGTAGTGGGTATGGTGCCCTCCCAGAGGGGTCCTGGCTAACCATGGAGCCAAATATTGCCTGCAAGGCTCTTGAAGGGAGAGGGCTGGGGTACTTGCTGCTTATTGTATTCTCCTGGGTTGGTGGTTCCCAAGCCTGGGATCCACCTCGGGGACGGGAGTGCCCTTGGGTAGGGGGAATTGGGTAGGTTGGGAACAGAGGGGTCAGTTTCTGCTTTATGCAGAGTGCCACTCCTCTATTCCCTATTACCCTGCACCCCTCCAGGCTAAGTCTCACCTGAATGGGAAGGTTTCTCTCCATGGTAAGTTCAGGGCTTGTAACATTCTTCATAGGTTGTACTGAAGTGAATCCATGGAAACTTGCTGGGCTGGCCGAAGTAGCCTAGATGTGTCTGGAGTGGAGCCTTGGGAAGGGGCTCCAGGCAGTATTTACCATCTCCTGGGGCTATTTCCTCCTGGGCTTCTGACTCCTGCAAAGCAATCCCCTACTGCTGCTTGCCCATCACGGGAAGTTCACTTCCACCTCTTTATTCAGAGGGGTCCTTCTTATCTTCCCCTCATTAATAGTGGAAGTTGGTGGGAACCAGCCTCCTAGAGAGGTCAACAAACTAGGCAGGTGCTACCATCTAGCAAGTTACTTAAATCCTCTGAGCCATGGGCTTCCCTGGTGGCGCAGTGGTTGAGAGTCCGCCTGCCGATGCAGGGGACACGGGTTCGTGCCCCGGTCCGGGAAGATCCCACATGCTGCGGAGCGGCTGGGCCCATGAGCCGTGGCCGCTGAGCTTGCGCGTCCGGAGCCTGTGCTCCGCAGTGGGAGAGGCCACAACAGTGAGAGGCCCGCATACCACCAAAAAAAAAAAAAAATTATCTGAGCCATAATTTCCTTACTTGAGAGGATTTGAAATAAAGTAGCATAGTGCCTGGCATGTAGTAGGTGCTTAATAAAATATTAGTATCTTCTCTTAAAATGGTATTATTAAGATATTTCGAGTGGTGCCTGCTGCATCAGTGGCATGTGCCCCTGTTGACTCCACTCTAACCCCCTCTTGACTTTACCTGAACAGCAGGATGGCTTTTCCTTGGCTAGGTTTGGTGAGCCAGCATCTCTTGCTGGGTGGGATTGAGGGCTGTGCCATTTGAAGAAGGGTATTGAAGTGGGTGGGGTCTTCTGTCCACTCACACCCATGTTTAAACACTTTGTGTCCTCTCACCACCTCCTGGGACAGAATGTATTCCATTCTTGGGCAACTCCAGCTCCTTTCAGTTGTATTTCCTGTGGCTTCACCATTTGAGTTATTCATCTTGGGGCTTACAAAAACAGACTAATAACCCTTCTCTACCTGACAACACTTTAGATGTGTTGGGACACATTTTTCTTCCCATGCCCTACCTGCTTCCCTCCCAGGAGCCATAAGGTTAAGGTAATAGGAGGAGAGGGGGTGTCTAGAGCAGGGGGAGGAGTCGTGATTGGCCTAGTCCAGTGATCCTTCCCCATCTACCTCCAGGCAGCCTTCCCTCACCCATTTCCCGACTAAGGGGAGAAGTGGGCCACTGCTGCTGATGGTATGTCCAGACAGGACCCAGATTTAGTTTATTTGTGGTTGGATCAGTAAGAACTGGTGGGGGGCTTTCTCTGTAGGTAAGGCCATATGGCATTTCAAAAGCAGTTCTTCTCAATGAGTATTTCAGCTATCTTTTTGTTTTTTGGGTATTTTTTGGCTTTGAGAGTAGTGCTGGCTGGCGGAGGGGTGGCTTACAAGGAGGATGGGTAGTGGTGGACTCACTGAAAGGTGGGCGGAGCTCCAGATAGGCGGCTACCCTGCTCCAGGGCTTGGCGCGTTTGCTGTGGTGTCTGTGTTTCCTAAGGGGCAGAGGAAAGAGTAGTCTAGGAGCGCAGGAGGATTAGAGTCATGGATTTTGTTCCCTCCCTACTTCTGAAGCTGCGAGGAAGGATACACCCCTCGGGACCTGTGGAAGCCCCTCCAGTTCCTCAGAGAGAGAGGAAGGTGGTCTCTGCATTGGCCACACAGACACAGCATTTGAGTTTCAAGGGTGGCAGATTGGGAGAGGGGGTGCTGCTGCCCTTTTAGAAGCACCTTTTTGACTGGTGAATAATGAACATTTTTGACCGGCCAGTGTAAGATGGACAAGGCAGGGTAGGGTATGTGGTGTCCTTAGGATGGAGAAAGGGGCTGCCAAAGGGCCATTTAACCTCTGGTTGATACTGAGAGGCTGCAGTTACAGTGGGGAGCAGGTAATGAGAACTCTGTGGGAGGACTGCCCGCGAACCATCGAGGTCCGGGTGAGCCCTGAGCCAGAGTAGTACCCAAGACAGGAAGTGTCCTGTGTCCTCTTCTTGTCAACCCTGCATTGGAGGACAGAGCAGAGAGCAGGAGCTTTGAGGACAGGTAGGGGAGTGGGTGGCAGTCGTGGGAGAGGGGTGACTGGATACTCACCCACAGTCACAGAGCCCACAGAGGGGCTGCAGGTGGGCACTTCGGCGCATTGGCTTTCTGGGCCACGTTGGCACTAGCTTCTTTGCCTGGCCCTGTCCTCTGTCCCCCGCTCCTGAGTGCCTGTGCTTTGGCATATTGGTGTTGGTTCTGAGCTCTGATGGCTTAGAGTGCTGTGACTTAGAGGAGGCAGAGGCCGCTGTGTCCCTAACGACAGACGCTGTGGCTGCAGCTCGGGAGGGGGTGGGCATGGGCCTGCTCAGGCCTTGTGTCTGCCGCCAGCCTCAAGTCCAGCTCTGGATCTCTGCTGTGTGTGTGAGCTGTGTGAGCCCAAGCTCTGGCCCTTCCGATGCCTGTCCTTTCCCGCCCCCATCTCCACCCAGTGTGCGCGTGCACACATACACCCACACACCAGCTGTCGTCTTGAGACAGAAGGCTGACTGGCGTCTTGTCAGCTGTATAGATTTGCCAGTGGCTGACACTCTTTCACAACCTGTAATCACAAAATAGGAATCTCAGAGTTGGAAGATACCTTAAAGGACTTCTCTACACTACACTTTCCCCACACCAATTAATTTAAAAGTATTTTCCGTCAACTTATTAGCTCAACTGCTGTCCCAACTTCTGGTCCCATGGAGATGCAGTGCTAATTATCTTAATCCTAGAATCAGAGTTAGAAAGTGTCATAAAGAAATCTAATCCTCACACCCACTCCAGTGCTGGAGTTCAAAGGCAAATCGTATTTCTGGGAAGAGCCACTCACACCCATGTTTAAACACTTTGTGTCCTCTCACCACCTCCTGGGACAGAATGTATTCCATTCTTGGGCAACTCCAGCTCCTTTCAGTTGTATTTCCTGTGGCTTCACCATTTGAGTTATTCATCTTGGGGCTTATAAAAACAGACTAATAACCCTTCTCCACCTGACAACACTTCAGATGTGTTGGGACACATTTTTCTTCCCATGCCCTACCTGCTTCCCTCCCAGGAGCCATAAGGTTAAGGTAATAGGAGGAGAGCTATGTATTGAAACTTGTATAAGAAAGGAAGCAAGTCGATCTGTGCATAATCAGGTAGTAGGAAATTAATCTTCATACATAGAGAGTTTAATTGTATTTATAGATACTTCACATAGGGCCTCTTCCCTCCCCTCCACACCCAATCCAGCAGCAGAACCAAGCGTGACAGCCCAGCTAGAGGCTGACAGGAGAAGAAGAGGTGGGAGGAAAAGGATGAAGGACTGTAGGAGAGGATCAAGGGGGTGAGCTGAAGGGGTCTGGAGGCCCGTTCAAGTTAACCTTGAAGGGTGGGCTCAAGGTGGGTCCCAGAGTCATAAATAAAGATCAGGGGAGACCGAATGGGCTAGAGGAACTATTCCTGAACAGTGTCGTCCTTCAGGCACTGTGTGGGTTGGGCTGTACCACATGAACGTGAGGCAGGGACCCAGGGAACAATCTCTGGGATCCATCGTGCTGGAGTGGCTGACAGTAAGACTCTTTCCCCCTTAATGTGGCACCTCCTGTGTGATTAGGAAGTAATGTCACAGTTATGTTGACATTAGAAGAAAGCTGCTGGGCCTATCTGACTCTTTTCCAGTTCCTTCGACCATCCTTATAATGGATGATTTTGAGTCCCATATTTTCTTCTCTGAACTCACTCCAGTTTGTTGCCGTCTGTTTTAAAGTACAGCAGCTGGTGTGAGTCCTGAGGCTCAGGGTATTCTGATCAGAGTACAGTAGGACTGTCACTTCCCTCCGTGTAGATCGGGTTATATTGTAATCAATGTTATTTGATAATCAATGTCATCAGTGTTACGTTGCAATCAGTGTGTTTAAGACCGAATTAGCTTTCACGGTGACCACATCCCACCGTTGATTACCACTGAGCTCACTACTGTCAGCAGTTCCCACAGCTCCTGTACACATATTATGAGAGAGGGGATGGGGCCATGTTGCCCCCATCTCCACGTATGCCGTTGGTGTTTGCACTCAATGTGATTACCTTCAGTCTCCAAGAGAAATCCCACTTTCTTGTTCTGCTACGCTTTCTCAGCATGCAAAGTGGTAGGATGGTGGTCCTTGTCCTGGTTTTGCTTGGTGCAGGAGAGGAGGCTGGAATGAGGGTTATTGGGGCCCATTTCTTCTCCTGACGCTCAGACTAGCCCAGCCAACATGGCCTCATGCTGGAGAGGAGTTAACTTCTGAGTCTTTTGGGGAGTCTTTTGATGTGGACTAAAGAGAAAGTGTTGACAAAGGCAAACTCAAGCAACCACCCGAGGTACTGGGGGACCCCCAGGTTATGGGGCAGGGGCTGGAAGGGCCTGTCTTCCCAGTTCTGCTTCGGAGCTCAGAATGCAGACTCGTTCTACTTCTCCCAGGGTAGAGTCTGCTCGCCTATTCAGCCTTTCTCTGAGTTTCCATGGCACTTTGTACCCATCATTCAGCGTGCTGTTTTGTGGGTTGTAAGCTCCTATGGCCAGGACTCTTACTCATTTTCTGATTATTATTTTCTTATTCAGGTCTCTTATTCACTTTCAAATCTCCACCTTGTAGGCCGAGGCGTTACACCTCACAACTAATAATAGCTTTCATTTATTTAGGCTACTAGGGGCCAGGCCTCTCTATATATTAATCTCATAAAAACCCAATAAATTTGACGCTAATATTTCTATTTCGCAGATGAGGAAACTAAGGCTAAAGACCACAGAGCTACCAAAGCCTATGCTCTCTGTCCAAATGAATGAATGAATGAGTCCTGAGGGGTTGCTCTGGGTAAGAACGGACCACAGTGGGTGCTCTGGGCTGGGCTAACTGATTGTCATGTCTGCAGCATGAGGTAAATGCCTAATTAGCACATGGACATCCTGTCAGATGTTCATGGAGTAGTTCTGCCAGCCAACCCAGGCCCAGCGACAGAGAGTCCGTGGCTTTTGTGGGAACAGGGTGTGGGAAGCACGATTATCCCAGTGTCGGCAGGGGAGACCGAGGACAGGAACGTCCTCCAGGGCCACGTGGGAGGCCGACAGTACGAAACCCTTGCCTGCAGGTTGTGTCCAGTATCCTCAGCATTCTGTCAAGGTCCCTTGCGCCCTGACCTGTGGGCCCCTTCCCTGTGGACTCTCTGGACTTCTCACTCCCCTTGGTCAGATGCCACTGGTTCAGGCCTCTCTGCTTTTCCAAGCTGCTGCTTCTGCCCTGTTCCTCCTTCCGCTAGCAGAACCTTCAGGGCCCAGCTCAGATGTCATTTCCTTTGTGGAGCTCTCCCTGGCTTCCTCGCTACAGGCAGATTGGCAGAATGAAATGCCTCCTCTTTGGGCTCGCTCCCATAATACTTGTTCATACCTGACTGTAGTATAAATCTCTTTATATTACAGTGAGTGTGGTTTTGCTCCCCTGGCCTGACTTAGAGCTTACTAAAGGTGGAGACCACAGTCTCCAGCATCCAACAGGAAGCCTGCCCTATAGGAGACACAGTAAATATTTGCTGAATTCAACTAAATGCTAGGTTGAGGTTCCATTGCAGGTGAGACCCAGGCAAATGTGAACTTCCAGAACTCAGCAAGCGATGTGCAAGTGGAGGTAGGGCTTTTTTGAAATCTTTGTAAGGATTTTGTGATTCTTCTTTTTTCTTTTCACAATAATCCTCTCCTGCGTGGGGAAAAGGGGGATAAAAATCCCAGTTTGGCCTCAGCTACCTGCTGGGAGAGTCTTAGGCTGGAGGGGAAATGGTGGAGGTGTGGGACTGAGGCCCAAGGGCCAACCAACCAGACCATGAGCCACTTCAGTGCAGGATACACCGTCCTCTGCCTCCACCAGGGTCTGGCCATGTGCTTCATGGTGAGGGTGGGGGATGGTGGGGGGTGCTCAGGAGTGGGAAGGCAGTGCAGGAAAACCCCTGTGCACCAGTCGGTTTCTCTTCCCCCTAGTCTCACAAGGCTCTGTGGAGTAGTTACTGCTGTCTGAGTCCCCATATTGCCACCACTGTTGGTCCCTGATGTAGATCCTGTGCATTTATGTATTACTTTGCAGCCAATTTGCATTAACTTCTCCAAATGACAGAACGTATAGAAATTCCCCGATTTCTATGACTCCATTCCCATCCCACAAAGAAACACACTGTTCTCTATACCTCTGTTCTCAGGTATCTCTACCCATTTGGTAGAAGGGGTCCCCTAAGATCCTTGCATCAACCAGGCAGCAGCACGAGACGAAGGGATCCAGGAGTCCTGCAGCCCCTAGTTTGGGCTCTGAATTCTCTTCTTCCTCTCTTAGGTTAAGGGTGGGGTGTGTGCACGCGTGCGCGTAGTGTGTTAATTTGTTTTTTGCGGCTCAGGCTAGGGAGTCAGCTGGGGGAAAGCGGGTGTAGAGTCTAGTGAAGGGGAGGGAGAGGCTTTGCAGAAGGACAGAGGCCACACGCCAGAGCCAGACAAGGCAACCAGCTGGATAGGGCTTCCCTGCTGCCACGGGGATGGGTGGATGCAGACTGCTCTGTGTTGCCACCTGCTGGACACATGTAGAGATAGCACTTTACTCCCTCAGGCTTCCTACCCTTTTGCTGAGTTTTCTTCTGTCTTCTTTGGGTTCCTGTCTAGTATTTCCTCCAGTGGGAAGGAGCTGCTTTCCCTCTCTCCCCAGGCAGGACTGTCAAGACACGTCTGCTCTGGCCCAGGGCAGGGACTCTGAGCTTCCTTCTGTGTTGCCTAGAAGAGAGTAACTCTGGGTGGGGGTGGAGAGAAGATTGCTTGTCTCCGTGCTTGGAGTTTTTCCACCTTCTCCCCGGGCTCTCTGGGACCCTGAACTTGGTTGTGATTAGTTTATCCTCCAAACCAGGACACTTTTTGAGTGAATGGTGTGTGTGCTCTTGATAATTATGCCGAGACAGCAGGGGTAAACCAGGTCTCTCCCAGGTCCATGATTGGAACTCACAGTGGGCCTGGATCCGAGGGGCTGCTGCCTTCTTTTCATCCCGAGGTCGGGTGTGGGAGGCGAGGGTGGCCAGCAGAGGATGCTGTGGCACTGGCTATATGTGCAGGCCTCACTGTCTTCGGGGCTCCCTTGGCCGCTCAGGGGCTGTGGGGAAGCAGAGGGCTGGCTGTGGTGGGTAAAGCTGGGTGTGGTAAGGGCTGGGGTCCCCTGAGTGACAGTGTAGCAGAGTGTCAAGTCTGGCTCGTGAGAGCCTGCTTTACAACATGCTAAGGGGGCTGTGTGCACCCTCTAGCTGGGGTTGAGGACATAGCCCAAAGCCCTGAGGCCCGGTTTCTCCCTGTAATTCCTGGGTTGGACTGCACCTCCCCTGAATCCTGGCAACTTTTATCCTGCCCCTTCAGGCAAAGACTAGGCAAGTGGTTCCTGGTACTACCAGCCCCGGAGGCTGGTGCCATCCTAGGTGGATTAGCACTTGACTGGAGGGCCCACAGGTACCCTGTGCCAGAGGAGGCCCCAGGGATGCCTGGAACTTCTCTGCCGGACCGTGCTGACTGACCTGCAGGTGGGGAATGCAGACCAGCCGTGGAGTCCTGTGAAGGAGAAGGGCTCCCCTGGAAACTGGTAGCCCTCCCTCCTCTCACCCAGCTCTAAATCTGGCAGCAAGACCCCACTTCCCTCTTTCCCATCCAGGGGACTTCCCTCCCTTGGCCCCTAAGGGCAGAGTTGGGAGGCCCTGCTCCTTGTGGGAGGAAGGGATTTCCGTGGTAGGACGGGGCCCTTCCTCCTATTCTGGCCTGGGGGAGGCCTCGGTTGCTGTGTGAAGTTTGCCCCCCGCCCCACCCCATCTTCTCTCCCTACTCACCTGGAGGGAGAGACCAGGGTCTGACTTTGCAGACCATGTGTAGGTGATCATGCCCCGGCTCCTCGCCCTTTGTCTGCAGCGATGGCAAAGGGGAGGTGTTCTTAGCAGGCTGCGGGGTGCACTGCCTACCTAAGCAGAGAATTCTGGAGCAGCAGTGGGTATCCAGGGCAGCCTCGGGATTACCATGGCAACAAGCCGATAGTGGTGGGGAGGCGGGGTTGGAGCTGAATTCCTGGGGTGGTCAGAGAGGGCCTAGAGGGTAAGAAGGAGAGAAAGAAACCCACCAAAGCCTCCTGACAGAGGACAGTGTGCCCCTGCTTGTTGCCTCTGGTCAGTCAAAACCCAACACTCCCTGGCACAGTCTGCAAAGTGCCCCGCTGAGCCTGGGCAGAGGGTCTGCCGGCCTGTGGAGCAGCGGTGGCTCTAGAGGGGAGTGGGGGGACCAAACTCAGCTGCAGAGATGTGTTTTCTCCATCCATCTGAAGAGTGGCAATGGGTTTTAGACTGCTGCAGCGTGCTTTTCTACCTGGGGGACCCTGAGCCATCAAAGTTAACCTAGACTAGTAACCGGGGATCAATTACTGGCCTGTGATGTGCTTTCTGACGTCCCCTTGCAAAAAGCAGGCTGTTTGGGGGAAAAAAAAAAAGTGAAAGTGCTTTTTTGATCTCTGGCGCCTCTGGGCCAGTATGACCCCTCCCTCTGCGGTGCCTTTGCCCACTCCTCACTCATTACCTCTACTGGTTAGGCAAGCCTGGGTTAACCCTTCAAATGCCGCGTTTGGGGTGAGGGGTGGTTGCTGTTGCCTTCTCCAGACAGGCCCTCCTCTGGGAGACAGCTCTCAGGAGCACAGAGTGGGCCAAGTCCAGTGCCTGCCAGCCTCCTCCCCGCCCTCCCTCTGGCTGCCAAATCTGACTTTGCTTAGCGTGTGGAGGGGGAAGAAAGCAGGAAAACAGAATATTAAAATCTTAATTCAATTTAAAACACTGTCATTCACAGGCATGCCAAACAGTGAGATGACTAATTATTATGCAAATTAGGCAGATAGAAAAGTGATTAATAATTGCACAAATTAAAAATTATTGTAAACATCCTGTGACGAGCGATAAGTCCAATGGAGAGGCGAGGGCGGTGGGCCGGGGAGGCCATGGTGGAGCTAGCTCCTGCATCCTTATTTCCTCATTAGGGGGATTTAATTAGTGCCTGATGATGGGGCTCAGTGCTGCCAGGGGTGGAGGAGTGGGTGGCCAGGCCTGGGGCTGGCTGTGCTGATCTCAGCCCCTCTCCTGTTTCTCCTCATTGTCTGGTGGCCAGGCTGGAACGGGCTGAGCAGGGGCTGGGGGTGGGGAGGCAGGCCAGTCACCCTGAAGGGGTGGGTGCTGACAGCTTCTCTGCTGCTTTCCACTGGCCTACACCAGCTAGCTGCTAGCTCACACCAGGCCAGGGATGATGGAGAGGAGGCCTCTGGGTGGTGGACTTGTGGGCATATCCTGGTTCAGCCACACAGGTCCTCAGGCCTAGTGAACGGATGTGCAGAGCAGTCCTGGAAGTTCAAGTGAGGGTGGACAGGTGCATGATGTTCCTTGGGGCCTCGTGGGTACCTTGGATCCAAGGTTCCTTGATGCTGGGGCGGCAGGGCGTAGAGGAACTAAGTCGGTGTCCTGAGCCGAGTGACTCACTCTTCTCCAAGTCCGTACTTCCCCAGACAGGCATGCATAGGAGCTGCTTTGGTGTGGGTTGCCTTGGTTGTCCAAGGCTGGGGGCAGAGGTGGCCAAGCTCCTCTGGCCCAGCAGCACCACTGGTGCTTTCCAGGGCATGCAGCTATCTTGGGTCCCATCCACTGAAGTAGAGCAGCAGCTGTATTCTCTTTAACAAAACATGCCGGCTAGCTGGAGCACAGCCACCTCCCACCAGGCCCTGGAGCCCTGAGCCCTGAGCAGGTGTGGATGGGACTGGGGCCAGTCCTAGGGCAGGTGGTGGGTCCGTCCCACTGCTCTCCCCCAGTCACCATGCCCCTTAGGGAGATGGTCTTCCACGTCCGGAGAAGACCACAGAACAAGCCGGGAGGTCAGGGGCCTGGTGAGAAGCTCTTGTTATTTGAAGGGGCAATGCATGTTGGAAACCGGGAAGGTTTCTAAGAAGGGCTAGGGTGGGGAAGGTGCAGAAAAGGGGATAGGAGTTGGGGAATAGGGACAATAGGGTTATCCAAGTCTTTATCTTTCCCCAAGGGTCCCAGATTCCCTAGCAGCCATTACCACCCAGGGCCAAGAAGCTGAGGTTTGTTTTGCACAGGCCAGAGGTCCAGCCTGTGTGCCCGCAGATCTCTCTTCCTGAGACTGGGATACATATCCCCACCCTGCCCCATGGGGCTTTGGGAATGGGGAAGAGTTACTTCTATGTCAAGACTCCCACCATTAGTCCAGCCTTAGTAACCTGCACACAGCCTTGTCACCATGGCCAGCACTAGCTAATGTCCCCCACCCTGGTGTCTTGTCTTCACTCTAGCCCCATTCTGATTCTTGGAGGAGGACACTGTTTTCCTACTGGGACCCCAGTGATATCTGCCTGAAACCTCCTTCCTTCACCATGAGCTGTATGACCAGCAGGCACCGACCTTCTGCAAACCTCGCTCCCCATCTCCTCTCCCTGACCTCTACTGACTCCTGCCTGTGCCGCTCCTGACCCCATGCTCGGTTCTTATTCTGTTCTTTCTTTTGTGTTGGGCCTTCCAGGGCTCTTCTGATGAGGTACTGACTCTTTGTGACCTCGGGCAAGTTGCTTCACTTCTCTGAATCTGTTTCCTCGTTGTTATGATGTGGAAAATACTACAACCTCATGAGAGATTAATTTATCCTTTCATGAGATTTTTAATATATCCTTTCCCATGGGCATCCACCCATTCATTCAATCACTTCCATGTTCCACGTGCTGGGGATACAAAACTGCAGGCAGTCTCAAGGATTCATGGGAGACAGACAAGGGAAGAGCACACGCAGAGGCCCAGAGGAGCGAGAGGAATAAAAGTTTAGAGATTGACAAGGAGCTTAGGGTGACTGGAGGATAGATTGTGTTGGGGACTGAAGGGCATTGGGCTGAAGGGCATTTTACTCCTTGGAATTTTGATACTTTATGGGCTCTGAGGTGGCAAGAGAGGACTTTGTGCAGGAGGCAGGGATGACTGGAATGGTGTTTTACAAAGAACATTTTGCAACTGCGTGGAGATGGGCAAGGCCAGAGGCAGGGTCCCAACCCACTGGCTATCTGCCTGAGAGGTGCTGCCATGGTGCAGGGCCCAAGGAGGAGGAGAGAGATACGTCTTGAGGCAGAAAAGGCAAGATCTGGCCCCTGAGTGGCCGTGAGGGGCAGAGTGGGGTCCAGGTTTTTGGCGCGGAGGGGTGCTGTTCTCCGAGGAGAAGAGGCATATGGGGAAGAAGGAGAGATGGCGATGTTGCCTGGGGACACCTTGGGGGCAAGGACCGCGTTTGATGGAGTCACTTGGGACGTAGGAGGTGTTGAATACCTGCTAGTTGATAATAAACATGCTCAAGTTTGGGGCTTTGCCTGTCTTGCCTTTTTTTTTTTTTCTTCCTCTGACCATATCTAGATCTTCAAAAGGAGCCGGGCCCTTTCCTGGAAACTGACCTCGACCTTCCCCTTTCGGCTTTTTGGTTAGTGGGTGTCTGCACTGTCTGCCTGCCTGTAGCAGGACTCTGTGAGGTTAGCCCTCTGCCGCTCCGTGGTGTCTGCATTCCTGTCGCCTCCACCGCAGGCTCCTGTGAGATTGCAGCTACCCACACATGACCCTGGAGCATGGCTTGGGTTGTTGTTTCCTCCCTCCAGTGCCACGACCGTGGGGAGGAAGGCTGTTCTCTGCTGAGTACCTTCTAGATCCCTGTGCTCGAGCTCTGGGAACAAAGAGGAAGCTTTGTTGTTGATGAGGCCCCTGCCAGCCCCACTGGGTCTCCCTGCTTCAGCCCTGAGAGGGTCCTTGCGGCCAGTGGTCCTGCCTCCCGGAGCCCTGGGTATTCTCTCACCTGGGGGTGGATGTAGGGCCTAGGGCCCGAGTTTGGGGGCACTGATGCCAGGCAGGGCTCCCAGCAGCCAGGCAGAGCTGCACCCCCCTTCAGGGTCGGTTTTCCAGACCAGGCTGCACGTTCCCCGAGCCTGCCGCCACACCACGGAAGCACAGACTGGTGGTTGCTGCCCAGTCCCAGGTCCAGATGCTGACTCCCTCTTCTGGGGCAATGCGGCCCTGTGTCTGGCTCCCAGGCAGGCTACCCTCCCAGCCACCCATGCTCCTCATCAAGAGAAGAGCACTTAGCGGAAGCTGTGAGTGCCCTGCGGGGAGCCCCTGGTGGTCCCCAAAGGGCCCCAGTGGGCATTGCGTCCCAGAGGACCCTCGGAATGCCCAGGTGTGTGCTTCTGCTCCCAGTGGCACCCCAGAGAGTTTCCCAGTAGCCTTCCAGTATGTCCCCAGCAGCTCCTATTGTATTCTTACTGTGCTCTGGTATCTCTCCAGTGGAGACCCTGTAAGGCCCCCAGCCCTCAGGGTGTGGAATCCCAGGAGCACTCTGGGAACTGTCAGGAAGGTCCCAGTGTGCCCAGGTTGCTCCAGACACCCCACAGTGGGCCTCTCGTGATATCTCAGCCTGTGCCCAGGAGTGCATGGTGTTCCCCCCAAAAGGTTCCAGCATGTTCCAAAGAATGCGCCAGCACGTGGCCCCAACATCCTACTGTCCCTGCAGGACTTCCGGTAGATTCCAATTCCCAGAGTGCCAGTGCTAGCTCCCCCTAGGAGTCTCTGCTGTCCCTCCACTCCCCGGGCCTGCCCACCAGCGGGGAGAGAGCTTCTCCAATGGGAAGGGGTGGGGAGGGAGATGGGGTGGAAAATAACATTTGCTGAGTGCCAGCTGTGTCTTAGGCATTTTGTCTGTGCAGTAAGCCACAAGGTGGGTGGTTTCCCCATGTTATAGAAACTGTTACCCAGAGAAGTGAAGTGATTTTTCCCAGAGTCAGTAAGTTGCAGGGAGAGATCTGAAGGCAGCTCTGTGGGCTCCTACTATACCCTTGCCTGTCCAGAGCCTCAGAGGACCAGGGAGAAGGTGAATCCCAGTGGGCAGAGATGCATGGGGCAGGGGGGCAGGGTGGCAGGGTGGAGTGGTAGGCCCTGGACCGCTTCCTTCCCTCCCTACTTTGTTTCCTCTGTTCCCAGGAAAGAAAGGACAGGGCTTAAGGTTTCTTTGGAGTGAAGCTCTGGTTCCTGGGAGCTTCGTGGCTCTCAGGTGTCACATCCACCCCCTCCAGTTTCACAAGCCCATTCAGGTTCCAGATGTTACAGTCAGTGGCCCACCAGACTCAGAGTCCAGTCCAGGTGAACCGGGTTCCAGGGTCAACCTAGGGTTCTGGGCTCACCCCTGGACCTGCCCTGAGCCCTGGGAGCCTCAAGTCCAGGTTCCAGGTTGTGCAGCAGCCTCCCCATGCCCTCGCCCGTGCTAGCTGTAGATGCTCTTTCCATGCTACCCCTGTCAGCGGCCCATCTGCTTCTCTCCCACTGGCTGCCTTCCCTGGCACACAGGCACTCACAAGGTGACTTTGAACAGTGCAAACTCAGTGCGGGGCGGTGGGGGTGGGGTGTATGGAGCAGCCCTGCAGGTGAGGAAATGGGAACCAGACTGGGCCTTTTCCTCCCTGACCCAGCTGGGTCCCTCTGCCCTTAGGAGCGTGGCTGGAAGGGCAGGGAGGGCAGGGAGCCAGAGGTTGAGGGCATGACTGGGGGAGTCTGTGCTGGTGAGTTGGTTTCCCCCTGACCAAGGACTCTGACCCCCTGCTCCTGCCTGGGGTGGGGAAAAGAGGAGGAAGGACTCTGGTCCTCTGTTGAGCAGTAACTTCCCCACGTGGAGTGGGGAGAGGAACATTTTAATACACCTTGGCTCCCTAACCATCCCCTCCCTACCCCACCCCTACCAAGCGTGTAATGGAGGATTTAGGTTTTAGGCAGTTTAGAGACAGACTGCCTGGGTTCATATCTCCCTCCATCACCTTGGACATATTAGAATCTCTGAACCCTAACTTCTCCATTCATAAAATGCAGCTAGTAATGTCACTTACCTGTCACGTAGTAAATGCTCAATTAAAAAAAAAAACTAATGCTCTGTGCATTTTTCTGCATGTTTGTTAATACTTCCTACACTCATACTTGCACATGTGTGTGGTTGTGTGGGCTTTCCACGTGCTCTGCCCTTCCCCGCTTTGCACTTTGTTGTTGCCTCTAGAAGGTTGGGTGGGGGTGGTGAGGGGTCTACTCCTGACCACTCTGGCTCCTCAGGGGGCTGAATGCTGCTCAGGAGAGTCAGGTACAGAGGCGAAGGGGCTTAGCCTAGGGCAGGGGACCCAGGGTGTTGCTGGGGTGGGGGTAGTGGGGGAAGGAAGGAGGACAGGGAGGGTGGCCGGGGGCTGTGGCAGGCGTCTCAGGGCAGCAGAGGCTTGAAGTGGTTGGACAGCCCCCCGTCCATCCTGCCGGCACCCACCCCCTTCTCTCCTCACAGGAGACCCAGCAGTGCCTGTGTCAGGGCCCTGGCCTGGGAGTGCGGGCATTTGCACCTGCCACTTGCCTCTGCGGGAGAGTTTTTGGACTGGTAGGGGGTTTTGGTTCTCTCAGGTTAGCTCTTTCTGCTGGTTTACCCTAAACAGGGAACAGTTTGGTGGGAACGGGAGACAGTTGTGATGGTTGCATCTCCCACAGGCAGGCATTTTTGGAGACTGCGGGTCTCGGCTCCTTCTGTGAGGTGTCAGGGACAGGGTGGCCTCTGGTGAGCTTCTGCAGGAGAGGCCTCTCTGCTAAGAAGCTGTAGGGTGTGGCATCCTCGTCTCAGGATCTCATTAGCAGGAGCTGGGGTTAGGTGGCCAGCCTAAGGGAGGGGCGCCTCCTTCTGTGTCCTCTCCAGGCCCTACCCCTCCCTGTGGTCTTTAGCCCTAGCAGGGGCAGGAGTAGTCGGGGAGGAGGGGGTCCCTGACCATAAGTGGTATCTCTGGTGGCAGTGAATTCAGGACCAAAATTCAATAATTCCGATGTATGCCAGCCATGCTTAATTGTAGAATAACTAAGGACAATCGAGATACAAATCACTAAAAATATTCACTGGAGGCCTCAGATATGTGCCTCCTTTCCACACCCCTAACATGAAATAAATCTCCCTTCATCTTCATAGCTTCTGCTGAGCATTTCTCTGAAGTGTCTGTGGGGCAGGCAGCGTACTCTTCCTGCGTCTGGTTCCCCTACACCCACATATCTCTGGAAAATGGGTAGGAGTGCGTGCAGAAACACTGAGAGAAAGAAAAGCCAATGGTCTGAGCAGGGCCCGTGTTGGGGAGAGGGCCCTGTTCACCCTTCCCCTCTTCATCCTCCCCTCAGTGATAGTGAAGAGAACGGCGCCTGGGAATGTTTAGGAGCCTCTCTCCTCTCTTTTTCTTTTCAATCACAGTGATACCTCAGGTAATTAACTGCTAATAACCTTGTTAATTTAAAATGGATCCTTGCCCTTCTGGCCATCTCTGGAAGACTTAAGTCACAAGGAGTCAGCAGTTTTGGAGGAAAGGGGACCCGGGGGGCGGGCAGAAGAGAGGGTGAGAAGACCTGGGTGGGCATGTAGAACTGTGGCTGTTTGGTCCCACCTGGTTCCTTTCTGGAGCTCCAGGTCTGCAGGAGAGGCTCCTGATGGGTAGAGGCCTCTCTGACAGGCCCTGTGGCCATGGGATTCCAGAGACACTAGAACAGCTTCCGCCCCACTGCATTCCCAGACGACACTTCATGTCACCCAGCAGCACTCAGCTCAGGAAGAGAGTTCAGGGGGCTCTGGCCCAGCACACTGGGCTTTTATTATGGTCTGGCGCTCAGCCTAAGGCTGACCTCTTGACCTCTTAGGAACTGTTGCTCATGATCCTGGAGACCCAACCTGCTAAGTGAGGGTCACTTCTCCCACCTCCGCCTCTTCCCAATCTCAGGGATTTGAGATCTATTCAGGAAGAGAATAAACTTCTCATTCTGAATGGTTTAAACATTCGTCAAGAGTCAGGCATCTGGGTGAGGGATCTGTGATCTGTTTCAGTTCGAAAGATTTATTCATTTGATAAACTTACAGAGTGCAGCCCAAGTCTTAGTGGTACAAAGATGAAGAAAGATATGGTCCCTGTCCTCAAGGAGCTTGTGGTTTCATGGCCAGAGTCTGTCATGTAAACAAATAATTAAAACACAAATTACGTTGAGCACAGTGAGGAAGATACCTGACCTTGTAGGGTATGGAACTCAGGGAAGGCTATACAGAGGAAGGGGTATTTGAACTGTGACTTGACAGATAAGAACGAGTTTGCTAGGTAGGGAACACAGAGAACAGGAAGGTCATTCCTGCAGAAGGAATAGCACAGAATGTGAGAGGCCATGGCTGCTGGGGGAATGGAACTTGCTTTGATATGGATGGAACACAGAGCGAATAGAGGGATGAGAAGGTGGCTGGAAAGAGAATCAGAGCCAGATCATGAAGAGTTGGAAGGATTTCTTCTGAGAGGTGATCTCCCCGGCCCATGGGAACTTAGCCAGGGCAACTGGGGGCCACACTCCACAGCTAGGTGCCTAGGGAGACTCCAGCCTTGTGGCGTTAGCTCCCAGAAGGCCTGGCGAGGAGCTCTCACTCCCCTGCTTTCCTCTTTTCATTTTAGAGTAAAAGAAGAGGTGCTGGACGTGGGGTGAGGGGACAACTGGAGATTTAGGGATAAATAGGTCCGCTGGTTTGGTTTCTGCAATTTGCTCTTCTCTGTCTGTCCCACAGTGCTTTGCGATCATTTTGGGGAATTTGAGCACCAAGTCCCAGGGTGTATGAGGGCATCTGCTCCCTCCATGGGGAACCCCCTGCTCAGAAGCTGGGACTCTCAGTTTCTAGAGGGTCTGCTGTTCCGGGATGGGTCTCTGAGCTCCGTCTGGCGATGCCCACCTTCCTCCCCCAAACCTTTGCTCTTGTAAGAGGCCTGGGTTCAGGTGGCTGGTGTGGTTCTTAGTGGGCTGACAGCTGAGGGGCACCATCCCTGTCCAGGAGGGATAAAATGACCTCTTGGGAACCCAAGCCTAATATTTGGGGGCTAAAGCCGTCCTGGGGGCCATTAGCCTCCTCTCCCAACAGATCTTGTCACCATCTGTAGACCCCTTGGCCCCCAGCGGGCAGAAACATTAGCCTCTGAATAGAGCCTTAACAATCTGAGCCTCCCTTCTCCTGTCCCCTTCCTGCTGTTTCAGTTTTTTTTTTTTTTTCCAAGACAAACAGCCGCAAAGCTCCATCTCTTAATGAAACTGTTTGATGTTGATTAATTATGCAGCTGCCTTATTTGTGTGCACAGGCTGTGGCTTCCCAGCTTCTCTCCCACGCTCCTGTGCCAGGAGCCCTCTGTGAGTCTCAGGCAGTCCTCCCGTCATTCCCACAGCTAGAGCAGGAAGCAGAGGCTAGCCTGCGGGGTCGCCTTTGGGGCCGCTGGATGGGGTTATGTGCTGTGAACTCTTGAACCTAAGAAGACAGCGTGCTTGGGTCTTGCCTAGCTCCTCTCCTTTACTTACCAACTGTTTGGCCTTAGACAAGACATCAACCCCTTGGGTGTTAGTTGCCTTTTCTGTGAAATGGGAATCGCACTAACACCATCCCAGTGGACCATATCTCGCGTGTCTGTCTATCTCCAGTGTTGGGTACAATGCAGGTGCTACTGAAGTGGGTTTTTTAATAATTGGCTGGATCAGATGGTCTGTTGGTATCTTTTTTTTTTTTTTTTGCGATACCCGGGCCTCTCACTGTGTGGCCTCTCCCGTTGCGGAGCACAGGCTCCGGACACGCAGGCTCAGCGACCATGGCTCACGGGCCCAGCCGCTCTGCGGCATGTGGGATCTTCCCGGACCGGGGCATGAACCCGTGTCCCCTGCATCGGCAGGCGGAATCTTAACCACTGCGCCACCAGGGAAGCCCTGTTGGTATCTTTTAAGATGTTACTCCAGGGATCTGTGGGATCTCCACTTTTGCCAGATTTCCCAGTTCCACCTGCTGTAATCAAAGACCCTTTAACTTCTAATGGTCACAGCATCGATGCAGCATCCACTGTGTATAGAATCCTGTCCTCACCAAGGAGACCCTCCAGGGCCTTGCACCCACACACCAGAAGCCTCTGTTTTGGAGGAGATATGGTGGGAAGGATGGTGGCTGCTTGTGGCTTGTGCACTAAACCCCTGGTGGAACAATGAGGCCATGCCTTGTGCTGAGGCCAAGGCTAGGGAGAAGGGACCAAAAGTCTGTGGTGTCCCTGAAATTCATGTAGATGTTGGGCCAGACAGGAGGAATCTTGTCAATTTTGCCCTTGCTTTGAAAGGGCAAAATTCACACTGAATTACAAAGGACTGAATCTGAGCTGTCTGTCATGGGTGGAATAGAAGCGGGTCTGGAGCCTCCAGACAGTGAATTTCAGGCTTTCTGGGATCAGGGAACTCTGCAGCTATGGACTCTTTTCCTACAAAATGTGCATGTGTTCCTATACATCCAAAAATATATTGAGGGCCTTCTTGGGGCTCCTGGACCTGGTGAAGGACCCCTGTCTGGTCTAGGCAAAAAAAATCTGGGGGTTTTAGAAAACCAGAGGGGACAACAGGGACAGCGGGAGTCAGATGGCCTGCCTAGGTTCTCTGTGGGGAATCTGAGGTGGCCTCCTGGGAAGAGACAGAACTCAACTGTGGTGAGAGAAGTTTTAGCTGGCGACTAAGGAGTGACTGTGGGAGCAGAGGGTAGGCTGCTGCAGCAGAATCATAGGAGCTGAAGGAGAAAAGGCCCTGACATGGCCCTTGGGGGCAGAGGCGGAGATGGAATCAAGATAAAGGAAGAATGCCCGGCCCTTGGGATAGTGGGCGAGGCCGGAAGCAGAGCAGTGAGGCTGTGGTGAGAAGGCCTGCAGAGTGGGGCATGGAAGGCCTGGAAAGGTGTCTGTGTTGACACCTGGGCTTTAGGATTTGGAGGAGGGAGGAGGTTGAGAATCTAGAGAGAGCCAGGGAACTGAGACAAAGCCATGACTTCATCTCATCACTGATTTATGCTTCAGAAAAACATGTGTGATAAATATGGACACGGAGACAGACTTGGAGAAGTTAGGAGCCAGGTTCATTGAGATGGAGAGGAGACGCTTGTGGATGGGAAGGAGCTGGGATTTTAAGCTGAGTCTATGTGACTCCAAGCCCTGCTCTGTTCACCCTATACCGTCTGTACTCGTTCTTCCTTGGGGGCTTATGCTCTGGATGTCACTGCTACCTTTCCTCCACAGTCAGCAGTCAGGTGTTTTCAGAATGATGGTCAGAGAGCCTCCCTGTCTCTAGTCTATGGTCACTGGGTTTTGGGGATCCTGCTCTTTTTATGGGAGACCAGTTGGCAGTAGCTTGGTTTCTGAAAAACTGCCAGAGGAAGGATTAAAATCAGAGCTTCAGAAGGATGGCATTTCTTGGCTGAGCATGATCAAGAAACCGAAGAAGAGAGACATTTCTGGGTGTTGGGAAGTGTGCCAGATGGGGAGCTGGTGAACTGGGGTTTGGTGCTGGTTTGCTGCTAGCTGTCTGGTTGGTCTTGGGTAAGTTACTTTTTCTCTCTAAGGCCTCAGTTTCTTAAACTGTAAATGGGATAATTCATCTATCCATCCATCCATCCATCCAACCATCCATCTGCCTGTCCATCCATTATCCCATCCATCCATCCATCCATCCAACCTTCCATCTGCCTGTCCATCCATTATCCCATCCATCCATCCATCCATCCAGGCAGCAACATTTATTGAATGCCAGCTCTACAATGGGTGCTGTATATAGCAGTGAGGATACATAGCAATGACAAGGCTGACATGGTCCCTTCCCTTGTGGATCTTAGAGTGGACCAAAGAAGAAAGATATTAAAAAAAAATCTGTCTCCCAGGGTTGTTTGGAGACTAAACTAATGAGGCTCTGTGGGAAAGGGCTTTGTATTATGAAGCACTTTCTTGGTAGGAGTTCTTATTATCACAGAGGCTCAGTCCAAGAAGGAGCTAGAGAGACCTTCAACTCATTGAGCCTATGATTCAAAGTTTAGTCCCAAATGCCTCCAATCCCTCCCTATTATCCACCTCACCTAACCCCTGCCTCTGCCTTCAGCTGTGCTGTCCCTGCAGGAGGGAAAGGAAGTCTTGGTGATCAGCTGTGTCCCAGCTCTGGCAGGAGTGGGGGGAGAGCTGAGCTGACTGATGCTAATTAGCAGCATTGAACCTTGGCAAAGCTGGAGAGGCAGATAAAGGGAGGTATGCGTGTGTGTGGGGACCGTTCGCAGGTGGTTCTGCTGAGGGTGTCATAGATTCTTTAGGGACTGGTCCTGAAGTAACTTCTCTCCCATGCCACCCTTGGCTGTGTCCAGCCAATGTCACCTGTGAATGCACAGTGGAGAGAGTAGAGCTATGGTAGAAGAGAAAGAGGATGGTCCAGAAGGGAAGACCCTTCCAACAGTGACCTTCTCCAGATTCAGGGCAGGAAGCCTACTACTCACTTTTAGGATTTTTTAGAATTGAATTACAGTTGGTTTTACAATGTTGTGTTAGTTTCACTTGTACAGCATAGTGATTCAGTAATTTTGCAGATTATACTCCATTATAGGTTATTACAAAATAATGGGTATAATTCCCTGGTGCTATACAGTATATCCTTGTTGCTTATCTATTTTATATATAGTAGTTTGTATGTATTAATCCCATACCCCTAATTTGTCCCTTTCCTTTTCCCCCTTCCCTTTGGTAACCACAAGTTTGTTTTCCATATCTGTGATTTTATTTCTGTTTTGCATATACATTCATTTGTATTATTTTTTAGATCCCACATAGAAGTGATAGCATACAGTATTTGTCTTTCTCTGACTTATTTCACTAAGCATAATATTCTATAGGTCTATCCATGTTGCTGCAAATGGTGACATTTTGTTCTTTTTTATGGCTGAGTAATACTCTGTTGTGTGTGTGTATACACACACACACACACACACACACCACATATTCTTTTTTCTTTTTTTTTTTGTGGTACGCGAGCCTCTCACTGTTGTGGCCTCTCCCGTTGTGGAGCACAGGCTCCGATGAGCAGGCTCAGCGGCCATGGCTCACAGGCCCAGCTGCTCCGCGGCATGTGGGATCTTCCTGGACCGGGGCACGAACCCGTGTTCCCTGCATCAGCAGGCGGACTCTCAACCACTGTGCCACCAGGGAAGCCCTACATCACATATTCGTAATCCAGTTGTCTGTTGATGGGTACTTTGGTTGCTTCCATGTCTTGGCTATAGAAATAGTGCTGCTGTGAACATTGGGGTGCATGTATCTTTTTGAATTAGTGTTTTTATTTTTTTCTGGATATATACCCAGGAGTGGAATTGCTGGATCATATGGTAGCTCTATTTTTAGTTTTTTAAGGAACCTCCGTACTGTTTTCCACAATGGCTGCACTAATTTACATTCCCACCAGCAGTGTAGGAGGGTTCCCTTTTTCCACATCCTCTCCAACATTTGTTATTGGTAAACTTTTTGATGATAGCCATTCTGACAGGTGTGAGGTGATATGTCATTGTGGTTTTGATTTGTATTTCCCTAATAATTAGGGATGTTAAGCATCTTTTCATGTGCCTTTTAGCCATCTGTATGTCTTATTTGGAAAAATGTCTATTCAGGTCTCCTGCCCATTTTTTGATTTTTTTTTTTTTTGATATTGAGTTGTATGAGCTGTTTGTATACTTTGGATATTAACCCCTTGTTGGTCTCATCATTTGCAAATATTTTCTCCCATTCTGTAGGTTGTCTTTTTGTTTTGTTGATGGTTTCCTTTGCTGTGCAAAAGCTTTTAAGTGTAATTAGGTCCCATTTGTTTATTTTTGCTTTCATTTCTTTTGCCTAAGGAGACTGAGGCAAGAAAATATTGCTGTGATTTATGTCAAAGAATGTTCTGCCTATGCTCTTGTCTAGGAGTTTTGTGGTTTTAGGGCTTACATTTAGGTTTTTAAACCATTGGAGTTTATTTTTGTATATGGTGTGAGGGAATGTTCTAATTTCGTTGTTTTATACATGTGGTTGTCCAGTTTTCTCAGCACCACTTGTTGACAAGACTGTCTTTTCTCCATTACATATTCTTGCCTCCTTTGTCATAGATTAATTGACCATAGGTGCATGGGTTTATTTCTGGGCTGTCTATTCTATTCCATTGATCTATGTGTCTGTTTTTGTGCCAATATCATCTTGTTTTGATTACTGTAGCTTTGTATTATATTCTGAAGTCTGGGAGGGTTATACCTCCAGCTTTGTTCTCATTTTCTCAGGATTGCTTTTGCAATTCTGGGTCTTTTGTGGTTCCATATAAATTTTAGGATTACTTGTTCTAGTTCTATGAAAAATGTCATGGGTATTTTTATAGGGATTGCATTAAATCTGTAGATTGCTTTGAGTAATATGGCCATTTTAACAATTAATTCTTCCAATCTAGGAGCACAGAATATCTTTCTATTTCTTTGAATCATCTTCAGTTTCCTTTGTCAGTGTTTTATAGTTTTCAGCATACAGGTCTTTCACCTCCTTGGTTAAGTTTATTCTTAGGTATTTTATTCTTTTTGATGTGATTTAAAATGTGATTTTTTTTTTACTTTCTCTTTCTTTAATATTTCTTTAATAGTGTAAAAAACACAACAGATTTCTGTATATTAATCTTGTATCTTGCTACCTTGATGAATTCATTGATTAGTTCTAATAATTTTTGTGTGAAGACTTTTAGGTTCTCTATATAGATTATCATGTCATCTGCAAATAGTGACAGTTTTACCTCTTTCCTTCCAACTTGGATACATTTTATTTCTTTTTCTTGTCTGATATCTGTGGCTAAGACTTCCAACACTATGTTAAATAGAAATGGTGAGAGTGGGCATTCTTGTTCCTGAATTTAGCGGGAAGGTTTTCAGCTTTTCACCATTGACTATTATGTTGGCTGTGGGTTTGTCATAAATGGCCCTTATTATGTTGAGATATGTTCCTTCTATACTCACTTTGATGAGAGTTTTTTTTTTTTTAACATGAATGGATGTTGCATTTTGTTAAATGCTTTTTCTGCACCTATAGAGATAATCATTGATTTTTGTCTTTCCTTTTGTTAATGTGGTGTATCACATTGATTGATTTGTGAATGTTGAACCTTCCTTGTGATCCTGGAATAAATCCAGCTTGAACATGGTGTATGATTCTTTTTATGTATTGTTGGATTCAGTTTGCTAATATTTTGTTCAGGATTTCTGCATCTATATTCATCAAAGATATTGGCTTGTAATTTTGTTTTTTTGTAGTATCTTTGTCTGGTTTTGGTATCAGGATAATGGTGGACTTATAGAATGAATTTGGGTGTGTTCCCTCCTCTTCAATTTTTTGGAATAGTCTGAGAAGGATAGGTATTAGTTCTTCTTTATATGTTTGGTGGAATTCCCTTGTGAAGCCATCCAATCCTGGGGCTTTTGTTTGCTGGGAGACTTTTTGTTACAAATTCAGTTTCACTTTTAGTGATCAGTCTGTTCAAATTGTCTGTTTCTCCTTGACTTAGTCTTGGCAGCCTGTATGGTTCTAGAAGTTTGTCCATTTCTTCTAGGTTGTCCAGTTTGTTGGCATATAACTGTTCTTAGTATTCTCTTATGATTTTTTGTATCTCTGTGGTATCAGTTGTTACTGCTCTTTGATTTCTTATTTTGTTTATTTGAGTCCTCTCTCTTTTCTTCTCAGTGAGCCTGGCTAAAGGTTTATCAATTTTGTTTACCTTTTCAAAAAACCACCTCTTGGTTTCACTGATCTTTCCTATTTTTTGATCTCTATTTTATTTATTTCCTCCCTGATCTTATTTATTTACTTCCTTCTGCTGGCTTTGGGTTTTATTTTTTCTTCTTTTTCTAATTCTTTTAGGTGGTAGGTCAGGTTTTTTGAGATTTTTGTTTGTTTATTTCTTGAGGAAGGCCTGTATCGCTATGAACTTCCCTCTTAGAACTGCTTTTATTGCATCCTATAGATTTTGGAAAGTTGTATTTCCATTTTCATTTCTCTCAAGGTATTTTCTGATTTCCTCTTTGATTTCATCAAGGACCCATTGGTTTTTTAGTAGCATATTGTTTAGTCTCCATGTGTTTGTTCTTTTCCCATTTTTCTTTCTGTAGTTGATTTCTAGTTTCATAGTGTTGTGGCTGGAAAAAATGCTTGATATAATTTCTTTCTATCCTCTTAAATTTGTTGAGGCTTGTTTTGTGACCTAGTATGTGATCTATCCTGGAGAACATTCCATGTGCCCTTGAAAAGAATGTGTATTCTGTTGTTGGGGGATGTAATGTCCTGTAGTTGTCAGTTAAGTCCAACTGGTCTATTGTGTTATTTTCACTCTTAGTATTCTTGTCTCCAGACCTCTTCTTGGGCCATCCTCCCTGCAGGAAATGCCCTACCTTTTCATCACTACGTTCCAACTGTCCTTCCAAACCAGAGCAGATGTCTTCTCCTCCACCACATCTGCCCTTCACCCTAGTTGGAAGTAGTACCTTCTTCCTCTCAATGCCCACTGTACTTGGTTCATACTTCTCTTATGACGCATGTCCCATTCTCCTTTGGATCACACATGTTGGGTGTGTGTCTTCTATCCCCAGCATTCTTAGGAAGACCCCCTTCATCCACAGCACATCACAACAGGGCCTGACACTTAGTAAGCGCTTGACAAAGTTCACCAAAAGATGCAAGAATGTCTTTGAAGATGCATGTTATAGATGAAGAAACTGGGGATCAGAGAGGTCAAAGAGTTTTTTTCAAAGCCAAACAGCCAGTGAGAAGTAGAGATAGACTTCAAAGTCAAGTCTGTTTTAGTGCTGTTTATTATTTTGGGGGACTGCTGCAGACAACAGGTTCAAACATTTAAATAATAAATGATAAAAATTAGCCAAACCAGCACCAGTTAAGGGAGGATGTCTTGACCATACTTCTGATCCATTACATGGACAAGCCATAGGTGTGCTGATACTGGGGGGCTAAGGGAGAGCCATTTTGTTCAGGGGCCTGACATTTTGGAAATAAGTCCAAGCTGACTTCAGTGGGTTTCTGTGAGGTCTTTGGGCCCCTGGGGAGTTTCCTCTGTAGAGAAATTTCTGCTTGCTCACCTTACCGTCATAGCAGTATGGCTCTGAGGACCTTTTGGGCTTACAGTGCAGAATATCTGGAATGGTTGGAGGAGTCCACCATCTGTTCTGTTGTTACATACAGGCCCTCTGATATTCTGAAACTGTTTACTTTACCAGTGAGTGTGCTGAGTCTACATTAACACCTCATTGCTGTAACTTTCTTCTGTGTAAATCCTGGGAGATTTACATGGCAGAATGGTCTTTGGCATTTTTTGGTGACTCAGTCTGACTTAGTAGTTCCCAAGACTTTCATAAAGAAGCTTTTGCAATAGGGGTGGAGGACTGACATCTTATTTTTATTTTTCCAGGTATAGTGGTGTCCATTGTCTTTGTCTGCGTGGACCCCTTCTTCCCTCTTTTTAAGTTACCTTATCCGTATTCCTTTAGGGCATCAACTCTTCCCCTGTTTCTAGCGGGGCAGCAGGCTACAGTTACCTGGGCCTCAGGAGTAATCCCATAGCTCAGGCCTGGTGTCCCTGGCCACAGTGGTTGGTCTAAGAATACATATAGGGGGCCCAAGGTGGGCCCAAGGTGGGCCCAAGGTGGGACAGTAAGAGTCCTGCCTTGGATTTCACATGGGGCTGCTGAGGGAGAACCAAGATCTCTTTCCTCTGAGATCCTAAGCATGGATAACATAAGCCCAGAGCAGCCTTTGGCCATGCCAACCCAGGAGTCATCCCTCCCATGATCTCAGCTTTGGAGGAAGCTCAGATTTAGTGAGAGACCACAAGAGCAATGAAAGAGAGATGGAGAAAGGGAGAGGGACCAACAATACCATCTGACTTCTGGTTTCACCCCTGTTCTTCCTAGTTACATCAGCCAGTACACCTCCAATTGTGCACTCTTGATTTAAATCCACCCCTTGCTACTGAAAGTAATTACCAAGTAAGGTTGTATATGTAACTTTTACACACACACACGCACACGCACAATACACATATGTGTGTAAAACCACAAAGAAAATAGGAAGGACAGTTTCAGAATTAAGAACATCTTTCAAATTGAGTCCATTTAGCTTTATGAAAACATTACCCTTCTTTTTACTAGCGGAAACCTCATCAAGAGTCAGCACCTGACTGCATACCTGTGTTTCAGAACCACTGATGTAGCCAACCCTTTCTAGAGAACAGGTTCTGAACGGCGAAGGGCTCAAGAGAGAACTGGGATGACTTGGGCCCCAGAAGCAAACTCGCCTTTATGCTTCGTTTCATGAGGGCTGTCCCTGCCCTAGCAATTGCACTGGTGTGTGTGTGTGTGTGTGTGTGTGTGTGTGTATGTGTGGGAAGTCCAAGGTCCCCCCACTCCAGGCCCAGCACCGCCCCACCCCACCAGTGTTTGACTCCTCCTTGTGGTCAGACTTCCTGATTCCTATGGCTACTCTTGGGGGGTGCCCTCTCTGGACAGTGGGTATGTGGCAGTGGGAGCAGGAACCAGCAGCCGGTTCCTCGGGCTCGGCCTGGTGTGAGCCATGTGGGCTTTATCTTGCCATTAATGTTTTTCTAAATTGGTGGCAGTGGAGCAAAAAACCCAATTTGTGCCTGGAGCATGCATGATTACTATTGTAATAACCTCAGCTAATAAGAATATGATGTGGGGCTAGGCTGGGAGAGAAAACACATTTCTCATTAGCTTCTGATTAATTACTGTACGTAATTTCTTAGTTGTGGTGACCAAGGAGGGTGGGGTATTGCCATTTCCTCACCTCATCTTAACCCCGTGGGCTTGGGGTATTCTAGGGACCATGGTATTTCCACAGTGGCCATGGAGGGAGAAGTCCTTGTCTCTCCTCCCACTTCCCCTCTTTCTCCTCCTCGCATCCTTTCTCTGTCTTCTCTCCCGCTCCCCTCTCCAGCCCTCCCTCTCCCTGACTTCTTAATCTCTTTTTTTCTCTTTTCCCTCCCTCAGCCTTTTGCTGGTCTTCATGGGTGTCTGACTGGCACTTGGTGACAGCCCACGCTGTCCCCTTGCACTGTCAGGCAGGTAGGTAATGGCTAATTGCAGGTCCTGGCTGATCTGCCCTGATCCCTGAGCTCAGATTGGATATTTCCTCCTGATTCCCTCTGGACCTCCCTGGTCTGACCTGGGGACCTCTTCTTGGCTCACCCGCTCCTGACACAGGATCGTTTCTGGCCTGGCTCTGTGTGGCTTGGAATTGTTTTTGTCCCCTTACCACCTTACCACAAGCAGAGTGGCCTCCTGGCCTGAGGGCTTCTGTCCCTCTCTCCTGGTCCCTGGCAGCTAGGTCCAGGCTGGATAATCCCTCAGATCCTCATGTCTGGGATCTAGTGCTCAATAGGGCAGTAGCTGGAAATATTTCCATTGTATTTGTAACTCAACGGGTTTCTGTTGATCCCTACTTTATACCCAGAACTGTGCTAGGCACAGTGGGGCCCTTAGAGAAAAGACAGGTGTGGGTCTTGCCGTTGGGTTGGGAAGGGTGTCGAGGAGGGACAGATACTAACACAAGGCAGTGTGTACTGAGTGCCCAGTGGGTGAGGCAGAGAGAGCAAGGTAGTGAGGCTTCTCAGGCTGGAGGTTCGGGAGGCTTCATAGAGGAGGGAGGCTCAGATTTGGATGACGGAGGGGAGGGGACAGGAGAGGGAACTCCTGATGAGGGCATACCGTGAGCAAAGACCCAGAGGTAGGGATGCTTGAGGCAATTTTAGAGGGTGTGAATGTGGCTAGTGTATTTTTAGTGGGAGTTAGTGGGGCAGATGAACTACAAATAAAAATTGGAGGCTGACTGTCGAACATCAGGCTGAGGATTTGGGACATATGTGATATCTGGTTGGGAGTCCTGAAAGGTAATTCAGCGCGAGGGTGAGCGTATAGCAGTGGTTTGCTAAATGGATAATGGTGGGTTGTATTAGTTTTACATTGCTGCTGTAACAAAGTAAATACCACAAAATTAGCAGCTTAAAATAACACAAACATTATCTCACAGTTCTTCGGGCCAGAAGTCCAGGTTGGCTTGAACGGTTTCTCTGCTCTGGGCTGTACAAGAAATCAAGATGTTGGCTGGCTGGGCTCCTGTGGGGAGGCTCTGGGAAGAATCCATTTCTAGCATCATTCAGGTGGTGGGCAGAATCCTGTTCTTTGTGGTTGTAGGACTGAAGGCCCCCATTCCCTTGCTGTCTGTAAGTTGGGCCACCATTATCTCCTAGAAGCCCTCCCAGTTCTTGCACATGGGCCCCTGTATTTCAGAGTCAGCAACAGTGTATCAAATCCTGTTCTTGGAAGCTCTCAGACTTCCCCTTCTGCTGCAGCTCTTCCACCACTTTCCTAGTTTCTCTTGTTGCATCTCTCTGACCTCAGCTGGGTAAAGTTCACTGCTTTTAAGGGATCATATGGCTATCTGGGGCTCACCCAGATAATCCAGGATAATCTCTATTTTAAGGTCCAAAACCCTAATTTTAAGCATCTGCAAAATCCCTTTTGTCATGTAATGTAACATATTCCCAGGTTCCAGGGACCAGGGCATGGACAATTTTTGGGAGAGGCATTACTCTACCTACCTACCCCATGGGGCAAGACAGATTAGGTGATTCCTGAAGTAGTCCTGGTGAATGGAAATGAGGTCTAGAACCTGGGTGTTATGAGAATGGAAAGGCTGGGAGGGCAACACTAGAGGCTGCTCCATGATTGGCTGCATGCGTGTGGGTGGGCGGGAGGGAGTGAAGGGGAAAGGAGGAGTTATCCTTGGATCTAGCTTAGCAAACAGGAGAAAGATGGTAACTCGTCAGTCACTCTAGGTGGAGGTCCTGGTTATGGAGGGCAGATGATGCATTTGTTTCAGGCGGGGTGACTTAGGGGTGACAGCATCTGCCAACCTGGAACTGTCCTATGAGCAGGTGGGAACACTCATCAGAAATGTCAGACCAGGTGATACTCATTTGTGACCTATTCACATGAAAGCCATGATTGAAGGCTTGGGGGGTGTGGGGGTAGATCGTCGTCGTATCCAAGGGAGGGAGACAGGGTAGAAAGGAAATTGGGCTAGAACACTGGGGAGGAGGAGGAAGAAGAGCTAGAGAGAGTGAAAGAGCAGGCACAGCTGGGCAACTGGAAGGGAAGGAGGCAAGCTAGGAGAGGTCCCATCTGTGAGGCCAGGCAGCGCTGGTGCTCAGGGTTAGGAAGGCAGAGGTCTGGCAGGAGAGTGGGACAAAGGCCAGGGGTCGGTGATGGGATGGCTGTGGGTGATGGGGACAGCTATTTCTTTTTTTAAAATTTATTTTATTGAAGTATAGTTTATTTCCAATGTTGTGTTAATTTCTACTGTACAGCAAAGTAATTCAGTTATACATATATATTGAATACATTCTTTTTCATATTCTTTGCCATTCTGGTTTATCACAGGACACTGAATATAGTTCCCTGTGCTATACAGTAAGACCCTGTTGTTTATCCATTCTATATATACTAGTTTGCATCTGCTAATCCCAAACTCCCAATTCATCCCTCCCTCCCCCCGCACTTTGCAACCACAAGTCTGTTCTCTGTGGGGGGACAGGCATTTCAGAGCGAGACTAGGAGGAGAGACAAGGTGGTGTGGAGGGAGAGAGTGGGGACACACACCAAGCTCAGTAGGGTCCACAGGCACTGTGTGTCAGCATGTGGGCAGGGATGGGGCAAGGCCAGGGCCACCTGAAAACAGAGCAGAGGAAGAGAGCACTGCTGGAAGGAGAGGGAGGGGTATGATTCAGGAACAAGGCCCCCAAAGCAGCAGGGGCTGAAGTGCAGAGCCAGGACCTGGAGAGGGGAGAGGCAGGACCTTTGGGTAGGACAGGCTGGGCACGGACTGTGGGCTTCTTAGAATGTGAGAGCAGAGGCCTGGACTGTGGGGAGGAGGCAGAGGACAGGGCCAAGTAGGGCAGCACATATAGCCACAGTGGGGTCATTCCTATTTTTGGAACTGTCTTCTCTCCCCTGATTATCCTCGGGGGGCCTGGTTCTCCACAGCACAAAAGCTCCTGGGGTGAAAGGAGTTAACTTATTCAAGGGGGTTTGGGGAAAGGAGGCATATGGTGTCTCTCCTGCCAAAGGGTCCAATGGGATCAGTAGAGCACTGTCCCCCTGGCTCTTGGCCCCGTCAGCGCGTGGTCAACCCCAGGGCCCTCCACATGCCCAAGGCCCCTGCCAATCCCAGCCTCCCTGCTACTTCTGACGTTTCACAGGCCATTGTTAGAGGCCTAACTGCCTGCCACAGCACAGTGCTCAGAGCCCCCGCCAGCCGTTCCACCCGCTGATCCGCGGGGCTGCCCAGAACCGGCTCCCAGTGTTCGTGGTGGCTGGGTGCCAACAGGCAGGCCCAGAAAAAACTGGCAGTGAAGGGCGGGCGCAGCCCATCTTAGTGGGCGCCCGATGGGGGTCCTCGTTGTATGCCTGTCTGCGCGCGTCTGCGCAGACTTGTGGGCCTGGGGGGTGTCCACAGCTCAGTCCTCAGCAGACTTCAGGGTTGAGGGGGTCATGGAGGTGGCCGGGGCTTTGGCTGGGCGGAGAGGGCGCAGGAGGGCAGAGGCCGTGATGGAGACTGGGAGGCTGGGCCGTGTCCCGAGAAGGGCCGGAGCAGGATGCGGGCGGATGGCTGGAGGAAGGCTCGGAAGGCCCAGGGCTCGGCACCGCTTCCCTCTTCCCGAGCCGCAGCGTCCTGGAGCCAGACCTTGGGCCTGCCCTGCCCCGAGGCCCCGCCCCCACCCCCCACCCCACCCCCCCCACCCCCGACCCCGTGCCCGACTCCCAGCGCAGCTTCCCACCTCACGAGGGAAGAGGGAATCTCGCCAGAGATCCATGTAAAAATAGATGTATTTCTGGATAAGCAGCGAGCCTGAAAAACGGCTGAGCCGGAGTCTGCTCCGCTGACAGAAGATCTATGTACTAAATTCCTCTTCAAAATCTGTTTCTCCGGAGACTTATTCTTGCTGGGCCCTGCCGAGCTCGGGGAAGTTGTCGGCATCGGGCGTCCCCTGCTCCACCCTTTCTCCCGAGTGACTGTTTCCCGGCGTGAGCTGTGGTCACATTAAGCAGCAGGGCAGCTCGGGCTCCGGCCAGAGCAGAAAAGTCAAAAGGGATTTGAATGGCGAAAAGGTCGTTCTCATGCATTACCCTGGCTGGGTGGGAAGCCAGCGTGATGCAACGTGACACCCATCCTGGCGGCTGAGAGAATAAGTGATGGCTATATTTATGTTTCCATCTAAATGCATGGATCAAAGCAGACACTTTAATCTATTCAACAACAGCCCAAGGATTAAAAAGTTCCAGGCAAATCACACTCTTAAATTGGTAATATATTTTTGCTTGTCACTTGACAAATCATTTTAGAGAGTGACTTCAGGCCGGGTGAGGGGCCTGGAAATTTGAACCTGGCTCCCTCCTGGAGAGGGCCCCAGCACTATAGGATGTGACATGAATCTGGTCACTTGCTGTAGTCCCTGTGAGTCCTCGCACAGGACTCCTGGAGGGGTAGGGGGAGCTAGTGGGGAGTATCAGGCCTATGGTCACATCTCAAAATGTGTTTTAATCTCCAAAAAGCCTAGCAGGTGGACATTATAACGACCCCCATTTTACAGACCAGGAGAACCAGATGTGTGGCTTGCCCAGGTCACACAATAATAAGTGGGAGAGTGGGAAACAAAGCTCACCCAACCCCAAGCCCAGTGCTCTTTTTCTGCTGGAGCTGCAGTGACAGCAGAGGGCAGCAGAGACTGCTCCGTCAATTGCTCTGTAACTGTTGGCATGTTCCTTCACTTCCCAGTTTCCTCATCTGCAAAACGGATAATGATGGCATCCACCTCCTGGGGTTGTCGTCAGGAGTAAATGAGATGACTCAGGTAAGGCACTTACAGCACGGGGTCTGACACATGGTGAGAACACATGTTTGTGCTGAGCTCTGAAGGATAGGACCAGACAGGAGTGTGTCTGGAGGCTGAGAAAGGAACTCAAAAGCATGACTTCCAAGGAATGGTTGAAGGAACTGGGGGCCGCTGAGTCAGGAAGAGAGAAGGCGGCCTCCTAATGTAGGCTGGATTGTGAAAAGAAAGGGGGATTTGATTTGTTCCATGTGGCCCCAAGAGGGGCAACTGGATCCTTAAGGAGACTGATGGATTTCAGCTAAAGAGAAGCAGGAACTTTCTCAACACCAGCGTTGGGCAAAGAGGAAATGATGAGCTCAGGATTCTGGGAGGTGTGCCGGTTAAGGCCGGACGAGCCCTTGGTGGTGATGCTGTACCAATAGATATGCCTGCCCCCGGCTTGGCATTTAGACCAGATTTCTTTAAATATACATATATATATTATATATGTATATTTAATATATATATTAAATATATATTTAATATATACATATATTTAAGGAGTTCTTTGTATTTCATCATTTAATTCTACTGATTTACGCCTGGCTCAGATCCCCACTAATTTTCAGGTATGCAAGGTGGCACGATGGTTCAGGAGTGGGCCGGGTGGTACGGGAATCGTAAGGCTGCTGCGCTGGACGGAGGCAAAGCCAGCTTTGGGTGAAGGAAGAATTCCTGCCCCCACTAGATATTGGCCAAAGTGGTCTGAGGAGCCGGGGTAGTGCCAACCAACGAAAGAACAGTGTGCTTGGAGTTCGGCAGACTTGGGTTTCCATCTGGCTCCATCTTTTAATATCTGTGTGTCCAGCTGAAAGTCTCCTAATCTCTCTGAGCCTCAGTTTCTCCACATGGGAAACTCTGAAAGCTTCCTTCCCTGTTCACGTTTCAGAGGCGGTGTGAGAATTGGGGAGAAGCTGGCCTTGCTGCTGCCTTGGCCTTGGGAGAGGGGCGCTGTTCCAGCAAGGGAAGGGGCGCCGTAGGCACCCCGCCCTCTGGCTGAGCCACATCCTTTCCGGGTGACCGCCGATCCGCAAAGCCGCCTCCCAGCGGCGTCCCGCCGGTTGCAGGGCGCATGCACGAGCGTCCAGGGCGGGGCCAACGCGCTGGCGCGCGGCCAAATCGCACCATCTGCCTAAGCGGAAATGCAGCGCAGGTGTGAGTTTGGGGGGCAGGTGATTGTTGGCGGCTGAGCCAGCTCTCCCCGCATATGGTCCCGGGGAGGCGGCAGCGGCCCGCGTGGTCCCCCGCCAGGGCCGGCGCTCTGCGCCCTCCAGCGCCTTCAGCCGGTTCCCGCGTGAGAGCTTCAAAGCAGCTAAGCCAGGGAGGTCAGGGCATTATCAGATTCGCTGTACCAGCGTGGAAACCGAGAACCAGAGGTTAACTCGCCGGTCCGGAGTCCGGGAGCCAGTCAGTAGTGGGCCTGAAGCAGCCCTCCAGGTCACTCGACTCTTAATTCCATTTTCTTCGCGTGACCCGCTGCGCCGTGCAGTTCAGCGAACATTTACGGAGAGCCTTGTGTGAGGCAGGCGCCGAGCTGGGTGAGCTGGGTGCTGGGGGTGCTGACCTGCGCTCTGGCTCTATTAATGGAGGGTGCAATTTTAACCCTCCGGTTTGGCCCCGAGGTTCCCAGTCATACCCCACAACCCAGTGTCAGACACCCAGGTACCTGAGGTGTTTCTCTGGACCACAGGTCTGGCCGGTTCACACCTGATGATTTGCTGGGCCAGACTCCTTGGCTTGCGGTGCAAGGCCTTTCTGAATCTGGCCTCAGTCTACCTTTGTGGCTCCATTCTTCCCTGTACCCTTCTGGACCCCTGGGTCTAGCTGCCCAGGTCGACCACCCACTCTTCTACAGCTGTGCTTGGGACCTCAATGCTCCTTTCCAGCCAGGAACTTGGCTTGTCAAAACCTACTGGTGAGTTCAGGCCCAGCTCAAGTGTGACCTCCTCCCTGCCGCTCACTTTGATTCTCCACCCCTTCCTGATTCTTCCCCATCTACAAATGATTCCTTTGCCTATGCTTCCTGCCCTTTGCACTGGCCTTTGTGATGACATGAGGCTGCATGGTACACAGTTCCAGTGTGCCTCCCCCACCCCTTACCTGCTGGATTGTGGGCTCCTCAAGGCCTGGGCCTGGGTCTTACTAATCTATGACACCCCCCACCCCAGCTTGATGCCTGGCCAACGGAAGATGCTCAGGGACACAAAGGAGATGGTGTATGTGAAACTGTTTTGTAAAGTACCACACAGTGCTAATCCTGCTGCTGCTAAAACTGAAAAGTGTTTAAAAGCCTATGAAATAAGGAGGTTCATCTCAACTACCCCCAGTTTTTAAGTTATAGATGATTTTCATTATCAATTTAAAATCACAGTAATAACAATAGATTAACATTTTTAAAAAAATTTATTTATTTTTAGCTGCATTGGGTCTTTGTTGCTGTGTGCGGGCTTTCTCTCTAGTTGCGGTGAGTGGGGGCTACTCTTCCATGTGGCGCACGGGCTTCTCATTGCAGTGGCTTCTCTTGTTGCAGAGCACGTGCTCTAGGTGCGCGGGCTTCAGTAGCTGTGGCTCGTAGGCTCAGTAGTTGTGGCTTGCGGGCTCTAGAGCACAGGCTCAGTAGTTGTGGTGCACGGGCTTAGTTGCTCCGTGGCATGTGGGATCTTCCCGGACCAGGGCTCGAACCCGTGTCCCCTGCATTGGCAGGCAGAGTCTTAACCACTGCGCCACCAGGGAAGCCCTTCAATAGCTTAACATTTAGTGACCTTTTTGTGCCTGTGAGTATTAGCTATTATTATTATTGTAATAGGAATATATACACATGTACATAATCTTTCCATTTCTCCATATTAATTAAATGATCATTAGGACAATATTGAAATAAATGTTACAAATATTCAAATGTGCTTCAAGAAATTCTCAACAAAATGTCCCCCCGCCAAGTGCTTCTGTGACCCCTGGCTCTCAAGGGCCTCGGTGGATGGAGCCTGTGGTTGTCAGGTTTCCCTGCTAGGTCAGGAGCTAACCCCTGGCCTAGCAAGATACTCCACGTGCTGTGAATTTGTCCCTTTTTCCTAGGAGCGGAACCAGCAGGCCTCTTTTCCTTGCCTTTTGGGACCAGAAAGCAGTGAACCAGGATGGGACAGGCCTCTTCAGAGTCAGACACACACAGCTGTCTTAAAGAGGAACGTGCATCTCTGAGTCTGTCATCAAAATTTTTATTCCAAGTCTGCGTGACATGAGGATTGTTGGATTTCTGTCCTTTTGGTGTTTATGGAGGACACAAAAAAGAATTACTATGAGTAAATAAACAGAGAAGATTAAAGGCCTTTCTCTATGGGGGCACCGTTTATGAGGCAGCAAGCCAGGAGACTTGTTTCTGGGATTTTGTGATGCTGCTGCAGCCGTGGACCACATCCCATTTCTGAGTTGTTGCAGTTGGAGCTCCTCAGCTTCTGAGTCTTCGCATCCAGAGGCTCTGATCTCAGCCCATGTGTATGTTCTGGGAGTGTCCCTGCCAGCACACAGGTGAGTATGGACGTGCGTTTCTCCCTGTAAATGTGGGTCTGTGTGTCTAAGGTGAGTGTGTGCACCATCTGTGCATGTGGGTGTGTATAGAGAAAGTGTATTGGGGTGACTGTGAATCTCTCTAGGGGTGCAGATCATATATTATGGATGAATGTGCATTTGTATGCAGGGGTCTGTGTTTTTCAGTGTGAAAATGGGGCAAGGTGTAAAACCTTGGGTGTATTTGGTGTGAACAGGTGTCTGAGTTTGGGAGCATGGGTCTCTGTGTTCACAGTGGAGTGTGGATGCGCATTTCTCAGCACGTGCCTCTGCCTGAGTGGGTGGGTGAGAGAGGGTCGTGGGTGAGTGGACACGTGCACTGCTCATGTGTAGCTCTGCAGACAGGTTCCTGCAGACTCCATATGCCCAGCTCCTGTGTCTCCTCCTGGCTTGCTTGCTGCCTCCGGTCCCTTGTGGTTCTGCCTTGCTGGTCCACAGAGAGATCAACACCCTTCAAACCAGCTGCCTCGTTGGCTGTGGCTCACTCGGTTGGTCTCCCGATGCGTGCAGTTGCCATGGAAACCAAAGTAGATCTGTTTCTGTCTGCCACCAGGTCCCTGGGCTAGGGCAGCTGTGGGCCAAAGCCACCGTGGTGAGGGCTGGCTGGGAGGAAGCGAGGAGGGCTCTGGGGGACCCTCTGAGCCAGCTTCTCTTCACATCCTCTTGGAGCCTCTTTTCTGTCTCCAAACACAAGGACAGGTCCCTGCTGTCAGACAACTGGGATCAAAACAGCCCTGTAAGACAAGGGCCTGAGCAGTTGACTTTCACACACATACAAAATCCTTTCCTGAAAAAAAAAATTCCACATTACTATGCATGTCATTTGTATACCATTAATTCAGTGCCTAAAATAAAGTGGCTTTTAGGAGAGAGCTGGTGCTATCTGATAGGAGAACTCTGTACATGCTTTTGTGGCCTGACTTTATAATAGGCATCTGCTCAGACTTCGCTGCATTGGGAGAACTTGAACATAACAGTGTTAAGCATTGAAGAGATCACAGATCCTGTTTAGTTTTGAAAAACTGAGTAGCAAGCACAAACCTAGCTGTGTAAGCAAAGGGCGATACATTGTTAGGGAGACGCATAAAAGTGGCACAGCCATAGCGCAAAGCTAGGGGATGATTAATAGAGAGTTAGGATAGTGGTTAACTCCAGTGGTTAATGGGGAGGGTCACAGGAGAGGGGGCTGGGGAAATGGGGGATTCTAAGGCACTAATAACATTGTATGTCTTAACCCAGGTAGTGGAGACTCAGGTGATTGTTACTCTTTTCACAGCACATACATACTTATACTCTTCTGTATGTGCGATGCCTGCAATAACAAATCACCCATGCTGAGCTTGTGGCCCTGGCTTGATCCGAGTAGGTGGTAAGAGGCAGTATGGGGTCAGGGGAGGAGGACAGGGTAGGAATCACGCTTTTATGGATGGGTTCTGGAGCTGGCTCTAGCACTGACCAGCTGGTATGTGACCTCGAGGAATCCTCTCAACTTCTCCCAGCTGCAGTTTCCTTGTCTGTAACATAATGATGAATGCATTGGACTTATTCAAGTAAAAATTAGTTTTGAGCTTTCTTTGTGTGGGGCACTGTGCTAGGAAACAAAGTCATGTACAGATGTCACGGGAGCACGTGATGGAGTGAGGTGAGCGCACTGGAAGGGGCTCGATGATGATGATGATGACAGGAGAGGCTCTGGGGGGACAGCTGGGAGAGAGACGGCAGTAGAGGAGGTGAGTTTTGAATTGGGTCTTAAATGATGGGCCAGATTTCAAGTGGCTGAGACAGGGAAGGAGGAAATGAGGAAGGGGAGGCTCAGGGCTATCAAGGGGGAGAGGTACTTGGAGAAAAGCACAGACCTGTGTGGCTGGAGTGCCAGAAATTGGAGGATGGCTGTGGCGTGGTATTTACAATGAGAAACTCCCCTATTTGGGCTGGAGAGGAAGACAACTGGCCCACCTGGGGGAAGGGGTAGGGGAGAGGGAGAGGGAAGGTCAAGTGCTGTTGCCAGTCCCCCTGTCCTGGGTGCAGGTGACCACTTGGTCCCCAGGACCCTGATGCTCAAGGCTGTGGGTCCCTGGAGACAATCTGGACACCCTCACCCCTGGGCCTCTGCATTGGCCAGACTGTGAGAAAAGACCCCTCCCTCAGATGAAGGCCTTTGCCCCCTGGGCACATGAGGCCTCCACACCCCATACACATCCAGACAAGCCTCACGCAAGCCAGCTGCCGGGATGGGTGTGTGTGGCAGCAACACTCTTTGGAAAGTTCCCAGGGACAGGACAGCACTGGCCAGGATGTCTTGGACAGCCATCAGGTTGGCCTCACCCTGCCCTGCCCAGCACCCACACTGGCCTCTTCCCTGTAATTCTGAGCGCGTGGTAATAAGGGAAGGAGGCCTGGAGGGACCAGAGAAGCTGGGTCCGCATCCTGGCTCCATCTCTTCGGCAGAGGGACAAGTCTCCAGCCTTCTCCGATGGGTCTGAGGCGTCCTTGTCTCCGTGAGGAGTGGACCAGCAATCACACAGGAACTTTCCATGTAGGACAGTTTGCCCCTTCCAGGGGGGAATGACTTGCTTATCTCCGACCCTCACTTGCTGGGCATCATTTTCAGGAAACCATGCCGCTTTGTCTTGGTGAAGGTGGTATCTTTCATTGTTGAAGTGAGTAAAGTGTTTTTGATGTTGCACGAGTATAGCGTCAGCGGCCCAGAACACCTTCTCCCTGGGGGATGCCTGGATGATGACTTACTGGAGTGCCCCCTGGGGAAGCAAGGTCACTTGTGTTAGATCGTTCTGGGTGCACAGCACCTGGTAGGAACTGCAGGCCGCCGGAGGTGGGGGCCAGGAAAACCAAACAAGAGGCTTTTCTCCCGACTGTCTGCTGCTGAGAATCCAGCGTTGGAGATGGGAGGTTCCCATTCAGGGACCACTCACCCCAGGCAAGGTGGTGTCCACTGCACAGACCATGACAACTCCTAGGGAGGGAGTCTGATGCCCGTCATTTATGTACCCACTGAACACGTGGTAGGTGCTCAGTATTTATTGAACGAATGTCTTTGGGGCAAATTCAGTGTCACTGATATTCTTGAATTTGATGATTGGTGAAGTTAGGAGGAGGTAGCCTGGTGGTGTCAGGGGTCCACCATCACTACTCTTAGTGGCAGAGAGCATGGGTTTTGGAAACAGTTAAGGGTCTGAGTCCTGGCTCTTATATTTACTTGCTGTTTGACCTTGGGCTTCTGTTATCCTCAGTTTCTTCATCTCCAAACTGGGTGCCTTTAGTACCTGTGCACAGCACATGAGGATCAGATGAGATGAGTCGTGTAGAGGGCTCAGCTAATGCCAGTTACTGCTCAGTCCACAGTAGATGGTGGCATGTGCGGTGTGGTCACTGGGGTGAGAGGGGTGCAGTGTGGAGTGGAAGTGGCGGAGGGGGGAGTCTGGCAGGAAGGCAGGTGGGTTCTTGGCGAGGCTTGTTTGTCAGTCAGCTGGAGGGCAGCGGGCGGTCATCAGGTCAGTGCTGTGTGTGAGAAAAACAAGCTTGGGTGAAGGGGAGAGCCATGCTTAGCATCAGGCAGGATGTCCACTTGGCCCATTCATCCCTTCGTGCACTCATTCACTCAGCGAAGGTGCGCTAATCATCTAATCATCCACGTTGTTCCGAGCACGATTCTAGGTACCAGGGATACAGCAGTAGCGTAGGGACTTACTCTGGTGAAATCCCGTGGAATACTTTTATTATTCAACAAATGTGTTTGGGGCATTTGTCCATTGCATGATTTTGTATTTATCTGCCTTGTGCTTTCTAGTAAGTCTTTTTCAGAATGTTCTAACTTCACCTGGGCAGACTATGAAGAAAAGGGAAAAATCTGTCCTTGGTTAGATCAGAAGAGATGGGGGTGTAGGGACAGGTCACGTCATGAGACTAGGGGGGAGTGGTATCGCAGGTGGCCCAGCCCCACTGGAAGGCCTGGAGGGAGGGGGTTCCTAGCTTGATGCTGATGGGAAATTCAGGCCAGGAATTCAGCCGCGCAGCAGATCCCTCTTCTCCCCGTTCCTGCTCCAGCTGTCTGGGACCCTGCATCTCATGGCTGACATGGCTGTGCCTGGCTGACTCCAGATTTTACCCAGTTCTTGACCATCACTGGCCTTCCCCGCAGCCTATGGCTCCTGAGCCTCCCCCCTAAACTTACCTTACCCCGAAAAGAGCAGCAGCATCAGGACCAGAAAGAACCACACGCAGCCCCGTGGAAATAGCCCCTCGGAAATAGCCCCTCTCTCAAAGATCAAGATTAATCAAGGCGAGTAGAATTGGCAGTTATGACGATATGGTCCAGTGTGGTGTTCTGGTAAATTCTTGGTTCGTGTCTACAAGGATGCTTTGATGAGTGGCTTAGGAGATCCCTCCAAGTTGTGGCACATCCACAGGGCCTTGTCAGTAACCCTGAGAGCAACACCCCGTCCTGGAGATGCTGTATTAGTCAGGGTTCTCCAGAGAAACAGACCAATAGGATATGGAGATTTGTCCATTTACTTATTATACTTATTGGCTCGTGCAGTTATAGAGGCCAGGAAGTCCCACGATCTGCCTCAAGCAAGATGGAGAACCAGGAGGGCCAGTGCTGTAATTCAGTCCAGGCCAGGAGGTCAGAGAATTAGGAAGCTGATGGTGTAAATCCCAGTCTGAGTCTGAAGGCCCTAGAGCCAGGAGCTCTGGTGGACGTCCCAGCTCAAGAGGAGAGCAAATTCACCCTTCCTCTACCTCTTTGTTCTGTTCAGGCCTTCAACAGATTGGTTGAAGCCCACCCGCATTGATGGGGGCGACCTTCTTTACTTAGTCTACTGATTCAAACACTAATCTCTTCCGGAGACACCCTAATAGACACACCAGAAACAATGTTTTGCCATCTGGGCATCCCTTAGCCCCATCAAGTTGATGTATGAAATTAACCCTCACGCATACTCAGCCCCTCTTCCAACCTGGCCGACAGCCTAGTTGCTAGAACTCACTTTATTCACTCTTCCATCTGGGCCTTTGCTCCAGTACCTTCCCCTGTTCTCAGTTGAGCAGATTCCTACCTGCCTAAGCACTGTGTCAGAAAGAACACAGCCTCTGCAGTGGATGAATCCACATACAAATCTCAGCTCTGCCCTTTTCTTTTCTTTCTTTCTTTTTTTTTTCTTTGCGGTACGCGGGCCTCTCACTGTTGTGGCCTCTCCCGTTGCGGAGCACAGGCTCCGAACGCGCGGGCTCAGCGGCCATGGCTCACGGGCCCAGCCGCTCCGCGGCATGTGGGATCCTCCCGGACCGGGGCACGAACCCGTGTCTCCTGCATCCTGTATCGGCAGGTGGACTCTCAACCACTGCGCCACCAGGGAAGCCCTCAGCTCTGCCCTTTTCTGTATGAGCTTGGGTGAGTCATGTAAGCCCTGGCCTCTGCTTCTTCCTAGGTGAGAGGAATCTTGCTGGAGGATGTAAGGATCATAGGAGATGTGGGTAGCGCCCCTGGCACCTGGCAAAGCACTCAGCAGATGGCTGGATTCAGAGGCTTTGTTTCCTTTTTGGAAAAAGACTAGATGTGCTGACCTTATTTTAAATGTAGCTACTAAAAAGTCCACCTCCTCCATGAAGTCTCCCAGGCCACCCCCGAAACATCGTCTTTAGCCCTGTGCTGCTCCTAGGCCCCAGGCCCTTGGTGATGTCATCGGGGAGGCCAACTCTATTGTATGTTTTAGGGCAGGAGGGAGGGGAGTGTCTTGTCACCTTTACTCCCAGTCATGGAGCACTTACAATACATGGAGAATGTTTGCTGACTTGTGGAGGGTGGGCAGGAGCTGCCTGGAGGAAAAAGAGCTGAGGGCTGGTCCTGTGGCCTTGGCAGCCAGGATCTATCCAGGGGATGGGGAGGGGCCGGCAGCCTTCTTCCTCACTTGCCCCCTGCCCCATCTCCATTTGGGGGCTCCCACTCCCTCCTCCCTGACCTTGTTTCTTGTTGGCTCAGCCCTGTCCTGCTAACGAGCTGAGCCAGGCTCTCTTATGTGCTGACTCAGTCCTGTGGCTCCCGCTTCCTCTGCCCTTGTTTGAAAATGCCAAGTTAATTGCTCTGTAGCTTCAGGCTGCACTGGCAGGGGCATGGCCCCCCTCTCTTCTCCCCTTCCACATGCCCCAGCGGTCTCCAGCCCTGGGCCTGCCCTCTGTGGACAGGGCAGTGGGGTGGGTTGGGGAGAGGGGCAGAGGAGTAGAGAAGGGGATGGGCTATCACTGTCCATTAGGGAGAAATGGAGACGGGGAGGGGCTGGCACTCTTGGAGCCTGGTCCCCATAATTCCTGGCCCTTGGGATCTGGGAGATGCCAGCCACTGCCAGGATGGCCCTGGGAGGGAGAGTGAGAGGGAGGCTGTAAGCACTGGTGGGTGGCCTCTCAGATCTGTGTCAGAGCTGAGGGCCAGGAGGGCGTGCTGGGAGGGAGACCTTAGGCCTCAAACAGGGAGGAAGGAAGGAATAGAAGGAAGGAAGGAGGAAAGGAATGAAGGAGTGGGGAGAGGAGGAAGGAGGCCAGTGGTGATTCTTGCACAGAGAAACTCTCACGTAATTCCTACAGGATGAGCTACAGATGCACCATCCAGGGTGGGAATCACAATGTTTAACAACGGTGTGGCACCAGCCCTTACTAACAAGGATGGATGTGGGACCAGGTGCTGGGCAGGGTCCTGGAGGCCCCTGAACTGTGCCAGAAGTTAACCCTTTGGTTGCTGGGTCTTGGGGAGGTGGGGGAGGGGAAAGAGCAGGGTGTGGGTAGTGAGGTGTTTCAGTATTTTCACGTGATGAGCTCCACAGCCTCTTGGTCTGTTTAATCTTTGTTTAGTGAGTAGGTACAAGTGGAGGGTGAATGCCAGCCTGGAGCTGACAGGGGAGGGAGCTGACCTCAGTGGGAAGTGGCAGAACGCAGACCTGGGTGACGGTGAGTCAGGCGCCCCGTGACAGTCTGAGGGGCAGGGGGGGAAGATGCCCCATGAGGACTTGCGGAACAGAGGATGGGTGAGGGCAGGGGCTGGGCAGACCTCCAGAGGCCCTGGGGGAGGCCTGGGATGATGCAAGCTAATTCATTTTTTTAAATTATTATGACAAAGACAGAGGAGGAAGGAAGAGAGGGGATTAGAGAGGAAGCTCTAACCACCCCCAGCAACCCCTGGGGAACGTGAAGGTGTAGATGGATGAAAGACTTCTCTCTGGTGAGGATGTAGCTGCCTCTTGGGGGGGCGCACCGTGTTTCCAGGTGGGTTTTCTGGCATCGGCGTCCTTGAAGTGATCTAAGGGGAACAGACCCTCCGTCTTCCTTTCCTTCCTTCTGTGGGAGCTTAGGGAGGTTGGGGTGTGTGTGGGGGTGTCGGGCCAGGAGGGGCTGGAGGAGAGCGGTGAGGAGAGCAAGGAGAGCCAGGTAGGGCCTGCCCTCTCAGCTTTGCTCTCCCCAAGAGCTGTTTCTGTTTGTCGTCTCCTCTCCAAAAGCGGAGATGTTTTCTGATCATCTTACAACTTCTCGAGCCAGAGGCTTTCTGCAGACTGCACAGCAGGGAGAAAGAAAGGAGGGGAGGAGAGAAGGAACACATGAGAAACAGTGGGCTTCCCAAGTAGGGGGACATCTGCTCTGGATTCCAGATCCAAAATGCACCTGGCGTTAGCGTTAGGGACCCGGGGGACCCATGGACGGGCCAGTTTCAGTGCTTCTTAGGGCCCTGGCGGGAGTCCAGCTGGGGCAGGCCACTTCCCCTCCCCACCACTGGGCACTTTGGGGCCTGCTGGTCATGTGCTTCTCTTCTCTTCCCTCCGTGGGTCTCCAGCCAGTCCGCCGGCTTGATGAATTAGCCCCATAGATATTCCGTAGGGAAAGCAAGCACATATCATATATATCTTTGACAAGTTATTATTCTCCCTTATCAGGATTCAGGTGCATCCTGCACCCGCCATTACTCACACCGCACCCCCGCCCGCCTGGGCCCTGGCGCCAAGCCTGCTACTCGGCAGCGCCCCGCCGTGCGCCCTGCCTGGCGTCTGGGTTGTGGTGTGTGGGAGTGTGTGTCTGCGAGTGTGTGTGGAGAGCTCCGACCCGTCCTCCATGCCGGGACCTGGGCAGGAGCCATCCTGGCCCCCTTTAGGCCCAGTTGACTGGACATCCTTCCCCAGGCAGGGGCTGGGCCCAAGACGGACCTGGTGGCATTCTTTGGTTCTCTCGCAGGAGCCAGGAGCAGGGGTTTTGTCCCAAGGAATGTTTTGGTTTGGGCCTCATCCATGTCTGCCTGGTCGGGCTGCGGGGGGTGGGTATCCACCCTGTCCCCCACCCCTGTTTCCCTCTGCTGCTGGGCCTGCCCCTGGTTGCGGGTAGAACTGACTGCTGGGCCACCTCCCCTCATCCCAAGGCTTCTTGGAGCCCAAAGGGGCCCCTCGGGGCCGACTCCCTCACCCGCACCCCCCCGCAGGTGGCTGAGGCCCAGTGGCTGGAGGTCTGGGGGGCAGCCCTGATGAATGAGATGTAAGTGAATAGTATGCTCTTAGCCTGGCCGCTGGGCCCCCGATTTGTCATCTTTCACCCCAAGCATTCCCATTTCCCCAGAGGCAGGCTCCATCTTAACAAGTCCTCTATGTGGGAATCTAAATGGGGCCTTTGGAATTGAGGCTGCAGCACTCAGGCCTTGGGGTGGGGTGGGAGGTACCCTCGGGCTGGCTGGTGGGGACTGGCACCCGGGGAGTCCGCCTGCTTCTGAGGTGTCTGAGGTGGGCGGGTCCCTGCTAGGCTGGGGGTGACTCTGGGACTCCCAGTGCACCCTCCCCTCAGCTGCCAGGGAGCTGTAAAGGCCCAGCCCTCTACCGGCTCAGCAGGGAGAGGAGACCTGAGGGCAAGCCCTTCCCCCCCGCAGGAGTCTAATGTGCCCTCGGTGTCTGCTTCTCCAGCTCACGCTGCGCACTCCTGGGACCCTCCCCTCGCCTCCTTTGGGGCCACTGCCCAGCCCCTCAGTGTGCACGGGGTCATGGAGTGGGTGGGAGTGGAGCCTCCCATGCGGGTGCCCATGGCTGTGTCCTCCCATGGGCTTGGTGTAGCGACTAAGCAGGCTTCTGTGCCCAGGCTGTGGCCCAGGGGTCTCTGTATCAGAGGCCTACATGGCTCAAGCCTGCCCTCAGGGGCTCCCAGTCTAGTGGAGGAGAGCTGGGGGAAGGGAAGACTGATGTCCTGATAAGTATTCTGGGCCTGCTGCTGAGAGGTACCTTGTACCCCTCTGGAGATAACTGGCAGCTAAGGGGAGGGTGGGGGGAGGGAGGGCTCAGAGCAGGCTTCCCGGAGCGGGGAGTGCTGGGACGGGCAGGATTTAGGTGAGCAAGGAGAGGAGTGGGTGAGTGGGTCCCTGTCATTGCCCTGGGGCCAGAATCCTCCCTCCAGGGGTGCCCCCTCCTGACTTCTAATGCCCCTATCAGCTGGGGAAGGATGGGAGGCAGATGAGGCGAAGTGGGTGAGTGGGAGTCTGACGTTGTTTGGCCTCGTGGGGCCGCATCGTCTAGGCCTCCAAGCTTCAGTCCCTGGTAGAGTCTCGGGTGTAGTGCTGGGGCTCAGGGCTCTGCACCCGGCCTGGGAAAGTGTGGATGTGTTGGTTGCAGTTAGTCTCAGAGCCACTAGAGGGAAGTCCCAGCCCATGTTTCCCTCTTTCCAGAAAGCTAAGGGCCCAGGTAGGGATGGGAATTGGGGGTGGCGGGGTGCCAGTGCTTGTATCCAGGCTGGGGTTCCTCGTGCTGGGAATGAGGGTGCCTGTTCTGCTGCCTCTCTGGGTTAGGGCCTACTACTGCCTGAGCTCCTCAGTGCTGAGTTAGGGAACAAAAAAATCTCTGGAAATTTTGAAGAAATGAGAAAAAGGTATTTTGTTTAAATATTTTAATATGATACTTATTTTAGTACCTTTTACAAAAATGGATTATGAACATTAAAAGACTGTAGAATACCGTGCAGCTGGTGGTCAATGGCACGGTCCTTGATGCCAGCCTTCCTGGTTGGACTCCCAGCCCCACCACCTAATTGCTGAATGACCTTGGGCAGGTTAAGTAACATCTCCAAGCCTCAGTTACGCCTTCTGTAAAATGGGGATTATAGTCCCTACCTCGTAGGATTATTAGAAAGACAAACACTGTAAAGGTCACTTAGCACATGCCCATTATATAGTAAGTGTTCAAGCAAGCGCATCTCTTTCATTTTCATAACAAGCAATTACATTTGATTTAGATGGAAGAGTAAAGGCCCCAAATTTAAAGCAAAAACACTATTTTTCTTCCCCTTGATATTTAAAGAACTCCCCACTACCCAGTAAAGTAAAGGAGTTGGAAGAACCTCTCCCAGCCCTGACAATTTCTAGGCTTTGTGCGGAATGAGTGAGTGCTGATCCGCACCTTAATTTATATCTCACATTTCCTGAGGTGTGATTGCCTGCTGGGCACCCCCAGGCCCCCTCTGGGACGGAGTGCGGACACTTGGGCCCCCATCCCCCTTGCCACATAATTGGTTGCTGGCGGGCTTCCCTGGTGGTGCAATGGTTGAGAGTCTGCCTGCCGATGCAGGGGACACGGGTTCGTGCCCCAGTCTGGGAAGATCCCACATGCCGCGGAGCAGCTGGGCCCGTGAGCCGTGGCCGCTGAGCCTGTGGGTCCGGAGCCTGTGCTACGTAACGGGAGAGGCCACAACAGTGAGAGGCCCGCATACCGCAAAAAAAAAAAAAATTGGTTGCTGCCTCTGTGAGCCAGTGGTCCCTGGTTGAGAACCCACCTTGGAATCCTCTAGCTGGTGCTTCTCCACCCCAGTCACACATGGGAATCACATTAGTTTGCTATAAAAGCTACCGCTGCCTGAGCCCCACCCCCGAGGTTCTCATTCACTTGGTCTGGGGTGGGGCCCAGGCATCAGGGTGATTAAAGACTACCTGGGTGATGCCACAGAAAATGCAGGTGGGAGGACCAGGTGAAAGAGGTACCTCTAGCCCCCCCTCTATGGCCTCACAGAATTCTGTACAAATTTAGGAAGAGACGTTTGGCTTGATGTAGGCAAGTCCTTCGGGATGTTAGTGAGGAAGCCTGGGTTCTAGTCCTGGCTTGGTGGTTAACTCTGTGCGGGCTTTTTGGTAAGCCCCCTGCCTCTGGGCCTCAGATTCCTCATCTGTCAAATGGGCTGAGTTGGGCCTAAGGAGTCATGTGATGTGAGGATTAGATACGGACATGAGAGTGAGCACGGTTGGAAGGAGTGAAACCAAGATGCAGTTTCTCTCACTTCACTTTCAGAGAAAGGGACTGTATTAGTTTCCTAGGGCTGCGGGAACACAGACCGGGTGGCTTAAACAACAGAAATGTGCCGTCTCACAATTCTGGAGGCTGGAAGTCCAATATCAAGGTGTCAATGGGGTTAGCTCCTCTGAGGGCTGTGAGGGGGGGATCTGTTCCAGGCCTACTGGCTTCGATGCCTTCTCATCCTGTCTTCACATTGTCTTCAATCAGTGTGTGTCTGTCTCTCTGTCCTATGTCCCCCCCCCCCTTTTTTTTTTTGTGGTACGCGGGCCTGTCACCGCTGTGGCCTCTCCCGTTGCGGAGCACAGGCTCCGGACGCGCAGGCTCAGCAGCCATGGCTCACGGGCCCAGCTGCTCCGCGGCATGTGGGATCTTCCTGGACCGGGGCACGAACCCGTGTCCCCTGCATCGGCAGGCGGACTCCCAACCACTGCGCCACCAGGGAAGCCCCCCATGTCCCCTTTTTATATGGATACCTGTGCTATTGGGTTACGGCCCATCCTAATGACCTCATTTTAACTTACCTCTTATCTCCAAATACTGTCACCTTCTGAGGTACTGGGGGCTGGAACTTCGACGTAGCATTTTTAGGGGACACAGTTCAACACATAACAGGGAGTGAGCAGGTGCCTGAGGGCTTGATTCAGAAAATAGCAGCAAGAACAACACCCCCAAAACCCTGGAAGGGGACAGAGAGGGGGCAGAGACCAGGCTCAGCCTCCACCCCCAGGCAGCCCTCTGCACAGCTCCCTCCCTTTGCCGCTTCACCTGGGGCTGGTTTGCCTTCTAGGTTATGGGTGTGTGGGACAACACATGAGGGGGACAAAGTGTATGTGGTCCAGCTCTGGGGCCACCAGGCACACTGCAGTTCATGCAGGAGCTGCTTCCTGAGCACGGCTCTTACCCAGTGTGGACGTCCTGAGGGGGGTGCCGGGCGGGGGGACAGGGATCTGTTTGGTGGTACCTTTCAGTTACAGAGCAGGCAGTATGCTGCAGGCTTAGCCAGCTCCCCTCCTATCTTGACACTTGCTGGGGAGATGGGGAGATCAGGAGTAGCGGGGAGAAAGGGCCTTGTGTAATACTCAGGCCAGGTGGGGCCCAGAGCTTGCAATTGACAAACACAGGGCTGCCTCCCTTCCTCCCTCCCCTCCCTGTCTGCACCCAGGAATCCACCAGGCAGAGGGTGGGGTGGGGGGGTGGTCTGTGGGGAGTGAGCCTGCTGCCACCAGGTGTGCATCCATATTTATCAGGGGTGAGTCCCTGGGAAGCAGCTGGATGCTGAGCACGCTGTTGGGCAAGGTGTCTGGGCCAGCTGCTCCGTTCGTGGCCAGCCACTGGAAGGAGGGGATTCTGGAATGTCAGCCTGAACGGTGGTACCCTGATTTTGAAGTGTTTGCCAATTTCTGTGGTGTAAAGACTCCCACTGAGGCTGATTTCATGCTACCAAAATGAAGTCAAAACGGGCTCACAAATCTGAAAATTTAACATTATGGCCCAACCCCCTTGGTATGAAGAAGGAACTGAGGCCCAGGTAGAATAGCCTAAGGTCACCTAGCACGTTGATCAGGGGCTCAGCTGGACTATGTTGCCACATTGTGTTGGAGTGTGTCTGTCTTCCTGGTGTCACCACTGAGAATGGGTCCTCTGTGACAGTGGGGCAGGGAGATGAGGGGTGCACTGGCCATCCAGAGGGGTAGCAGTGGGAGCTCTGCTTCCCAGCCTGTCCCAGTAATAACACCTAACATCACAGGGCCCTTTGTAGTTTACCAAGTGCTTTCTTACCTGTTACCTTTAAATTTAATTTCCACAGCAATCCAGGGGCTGCATATATTGTTATTACATTTTACAGATGAGGAAACTGAGGCTGAGAGTGATTGTATGATTTGTAGGTCATGTGACTACTAAGTGGCCATGCATTCACCCAAACCTAGGTCTTCTGAGACCAGTCCTAGTTCTTCCTACTCCCTAAGGTGCTGAGGCCATGACGCCTCTCCAGCGGTCTGACGACCCTCCGCCTACAGGAAGCCTAGAGCCCCTGTGCTGTCCACCCTGATATCAGCCTAGCACAGAGGTCCCTTGATTAGTGCCTGCTGTTGGGTGAGCTGACCCTTGGGCAATGGCCAGGGGGCTTACCTTTACCCTCTGCTGCTCCCTAAGGGTGGTGCCCTCGATGCCTGGGTGCTGGCCACTCTCTTCCCACCTGGTTTCTTTTCACCCAGGACTGGGACCCCCAGCTCACCTCACCTCAGGTCTTCTCAGGGCTGTCCCCACCCCCTCAGCCTCTCCACCCCACACAGCCTCCCCAGGCCTTTCTTCCAAGACCTTGCCTGGCACAGGTGAGGAAGGTGTTCATGTATGTGGTTTCACCATGGTTCCTTTCCTGGAACAAGTTCCCTTCTTGATCCAGGAAGTCTCAGCCCCATGCCCATCTGTATCCCTCAGGTTGGGCCCAGCATGTTTAAGGGAACTGCAGCTTGTTTGGGAGATAGGAGGACAGGCAGACAGACCAATAGAGGGAGGAAAAGAAAGAAAGGCACCAAGGAAGAAAGACATGAAGATACCATGTGTTAGGGAAACAGTAAAAAGCAGATAACCACAGCAGATATGTGCTAGGCACTGTGCTAAGTCCTTACAATAGCCCTCTGAGGTAAATACTATTTGATCCCCATCTGAGAGTTGAGGAAACTGAAACACAGGGAAATTAAGTATCTTGCCCAAGGTCACATAGCCAATGACTGTGAATCAAACCCCGTATGTCTATTCTTACCCATCAGACTACCAGGCATTCTGGTTAAGAAGAGGGAGCCCAGAGTGAGTGAGACAAGGAGAGTGAGAAGTGAGAGAGTGAGTGACAGAGGCTGGGTGTCCATCCCAGCACCCTTATATACCTTGAGGGGGGTTGCAGCTTGGGCTGCCACAGTCAAGAGGTAGTGCAATGTACCAAGGAGAAAGAGAACCTGATGAGGAGTCATGATAGCCCTGGATGAGTCGCCTCACCTCTCTCAGCCGCTCGACAGGTAGCTGTGCACACGTTCCTGGAGCAGCCTGCACACAGCTTGCAGGAGCCAGGATGGGCAAGAAGGACCCTGTTCTCCAAATACTGAGGATCTGTGCTATGATTGCTGCTTGTGATCACAGAGGTGCAGACAAAAAGACAGGTGGCCATATTTGTTGCACCTCTCCTATTGTTGCAAGCCTTCTGGCTGAAGTGACTTACAGGGTATTTAAGGGGCTGCCACCTTTTTTCCCTTTAATTTTACTCTTTTTCCCCTTTTGGGAGCCGGATATTAAAAACTAGAACGTTCAGGGGCTTCCCTGGTGGCGCAGTGGTTGAGAGTCCGCCTGCCGATGCACAGGACATGGGTTCGTGCCCCAGTCTGGGAAGATCCCACATGCCGCGGAGCGGCTAGGCCCGTGAGCCATGGCCACTGAGCCTGCACGTCCGGAGCCTGTGCTCCGCAACGGGAGAGGCCACAACGGTGAGAGGCCCACATACTGTGCAAAAAAAAAAAAACCAAAAAAAAAACCTAGCGCTTCCCTGGTGGCGCAGTGGTTGAGAGTCCGCCTGCTGATGCAGGGGACACAGGTTCGTGCCCCAGTCCAGGAGGATCCCACATGCTGCGGAGCGGCTGGGCCCATGAGCTATGGCCGCTGAGCCTGCACGTCCGGAGCCTGTGCTCCGCAACGGGAGAGGCCACAGCAGTGAGAGGCCCAAGTACCGCAAAAAAAACAAAACAAAACAAAAAAAACCTAGAACATTCAAAAACAACTCCATATGTGGGGATAATTAGAAAGTGATAGTGCCTGCCTATGTAAAGGCTCAGAAAAGACCTGAGAAGATTTTAAGTTTACATCTTAGGTGATCCTTGACACAGAGACAACCTACAACAATCAAACAAAACAATAACAAAAGCAGCAAACCCTGGGGTAAGGGGAGAATCTGATTTCCAGAGTTACAACATTATTAGATCTAAATGTCCAGTGTTTTAACAACAAAAAAATGTACAAGACATACAAAGAAACAAGAAAGTATGGCCCATCCAAAGGAAAAAAATAAATCGGAATAAGCTTCCCTGAAAAAGACCTGATGGCAGATATACTAGACAAAGAGTTTAAAACAACTGTCTGAAAGATGTTCAAGGAACTAAAGGAAGATGTGGAGAAAGTCAAGAAAACAATGTATGAAAAAGAAGGAAATACCAATAAAGAGGTAAAAACCCTAAGAAGAAACCAAAAGTAAATTCTTGATTTGAAAAGTACAATAATTGAAATGAAAAATTCACTAGAGGGATTCAGAGGCAGATTTGAGCAGGAAGAAAAAGGAATCAGTGAACTTGAAGAGAGATCAATAGAAATTACAAATTTGAGGAACAGAAAGAAAAAAGAGTAAAGAAAAGTGAACAGAGCCTAAGGGACCTGTGGGACATCATTAGGTGGACCAATGTAAGCACTGTGGGAGTCCCAGAAAGAGAAAAGAGAAGGAAAGGGACAGAGAGAATGAAGAAATGATGTCTGAAAAGTCCCCCAATTTGATAAAATACATAAATATAAACATCCAAGAAGCTCAACAAACCCCAAATAAGACCCACACTGAGACATTTTATAATCAAAAGCCAAGCTTTCAAAAGCCAAAGACAGGGAATCTAGAAAGCAGCAAGAGAGAAGCAAATTGTTTCATACAAGGGATCTTTAATAAGATTATCAGCAGATTTCTCATAAGAAACTTTGGAGGCTAGAAACATGAACGAAAACTAGATAACCACATGCAGAAGAATAAAGTTGGACTCCTATCTTACATCATTCACCAAAATTAGCTCTAAATGGATTAAAGACTTAAACATAAGACCTGAAATCATAAAACTCCTATAAGAAAATGAAAAAAGCTCCTTGACATTAGTCTTGACAATGATTTTTTTGGATATGACACCAAAGGTGCAAGCCACAATAGCAAAAATTAATAAGTGGGACTGCATCAAACTAAAAAGTTTCTGCACAGCAAAATAAACAGTCAACAAAATGAAAAGGAAATCTATGGAATGAGAGAGAATATTTGCAAATCGTATATCAGACAAGAGGGTTAATATCCAAAATATATAAAGAACTGATACAACTCAATAGCAAAAGCACAAACAATCCAATTAAAAAAATGGATGGAGGAACTGAATGAACATTTTTCCAAAGAAGATATACAAATGGCCAATAGGTGCATGAAAAGATGCTCAACAATCATCAGGGAATGCAAATCAACACCACAATGAGATGACACCTTGCACCTGTTAGAATAGGTATCATCAAAAAGACCAGATATAACAAGTGTTGGCGAAGATATGGAGGAAAGGGAATCCTTGTGCACTGTTGGTGGAAATGTAAGTTGGTACAGCTACTGTAGAAAACAGTACAGAAGTTCCTCAACAAATTAAAAATAGAACTACCGTATGATCTAGCATTTCCACTTCTGGGTGTATACCCAGAAGAATTGAAAGCAGAGTCTTGAAGAAATAACTGAACTCCCATGTTTATTGCAGCATTATTCGAAATACCATGATATAGAAACAATGTAAGTATTTGTCAATGGGTGAATGGATAAGAAAAATGTGAGATATATACATATGTGTGCGTGTGTATATATATATATATATATATATATATGTATATATATATACACACGCACACATACGTATAAATTGGAGATGGTGCTGATGGTTGCACATTATGAATGTATTTAATATCACTAAATTATACACTTACAATGGTTAAGATGGTAAGTTTTAGGTTATATGTATTTTATCACAATAAAACATTGAAAAAGAATGATATGATCACACAATTATTCATCCAATAAAATATAGTGATTATCTACTGTCTTTCAGCTACTGAGAATAAAAGTAAGCAAGACAAACACCATTTGAGTTCCTTTTGGGGCTTCCAATCTAGAGGGTGATACAGGTCAATACAATAGAGAGGGATAAGTACTAAGTCCAGGAAGTGATGGTAATCAAAGGAGGAGTACTCGACCCAGTTTAGGTTGTCAGGGAAGGCTTCCTGGAGGAAGTGGCACTGAAGCTGAGACAGGACAATAAGTAAGAGTTGGTTATACTAAAGTTTGGATTATGGAAGAGGGAGGGTATTACAGGAGACAGCATGGAGGGACTGAAAGTAGTTGGATCCACCTGTATAAAGAAGTTCTTTTATTTGCCTAAAACATGCCTTGATCTCATTTTAAAGGTGTCCTCGAGCTCTAGGAGTTAGATTTTTTGTCCTAAGAACTCTTTGCCTAACCCAAGGTAATAAATATATTCTTCTAGAACTTTATATTTTTAGGTCTACATTTAGGTCCATGATTCATTTCAAATTAACTTTTAAGGTATAAGATATGTGTTGAGACTCTCTCTCACAATCACTCTTACAATCAATCTAACGTGGCACTATCTAACACAAAGCCTATTTTATGATAAAGTGTTGGGTATCGCTTGTAATTTATTGAATTCTGTACCAAAAGTGAGAAACAGACTAGTTGTATGGGTACAAAATGGTAGTAAGTGTATTGGTTGTTTACCTCATGATTGCATGGCTGACTGGGAGCTGAGGCTTGCTGCTGTTGCCCAGCATCACAAGAGAGTATCATACTCTATATCACCAGTCCAGGAAAAGATCAGACTGCAAAATTTGAAGCATGGTTTCTCCTGAATGCATATCACTTACATACCATCCTGAACTTGAAATACCTTAAGTTGAATTATCATATGTTGGGGACTGTCTGTATTATTTTTGTTGTTGGTTTATTAATATGGTGAATTATACTGATAGACCTTTATTAGTTTTTGTTTCATATATTTTGATGTCCTATTATTAGGGGCCCACACATTTAGGATTGCTATGTTCTCTTGAGTAATTGACTTCTTTATCATTATGAAAAGTCCCTGTATCCTGGTAATAGTCCTTGCTCTACAGACAACTCTGTCTGATATTAATAGAGCCACTTCAGCTTTCTTTTGAATAGTGTATACATGCTATATCTTTTTCCATTTTTTTACTTTAATCTAGCTGTGTCTTTGTGTTTCAAGTGTTGTGTTTTATTTTTTAATCCAGCTTGATGATCTCTATATTTTAATTTGGGTGTTTAGATGATTTACGTTTAATGTTATTATCAACACAGCTAGGTTTAAATCTACCTCCTTGCTATTTGTTTTGTTTTTCATATCTGTTATTTGTTACTACCTTCCTATCTTCTTTTGGATTGAGTTTTAAAAGTATAATTCATTTAATCTGCACTATTGAAAACCACTGCTTTAAATAACTGTACTATCTCCTCTCTCGTGAAACCCTTCAAACAGAGCTCCAGGGGATGGAGTAGGTTGCCTGGGGATATGATGTGGGAAACAATGCCTTAAAAATAGGTCTCACATCTTGAGATAAATAACTACTTTCTAGATCCAAAATCCTGGTACAATTTATAAGGGTCTTTCCTGCGGCTTCCTCTTTTCTCAGGCATCTCACCACCTCAGCTTCTGGGACTCTTCAGGGTAGCATAAACTGTGCCGTCAATCAAAGTCAGAGAAATAGACCTAAATGTAAAATTCCTAGAACTCCTGGACCCTTCCCTCCATTCTGAGAGACAGAACTCTTACACAGTGATTGCCAAGACAATGGGCCCTAGCACAAGGAAAATCTCCATCCTCTTGAATAATCACTCACTGCTGGAGAATTGAGAGACACTGGTTACTTTTCTAACCCCTGGAAGTAGACTGGGCCAGTACAGTCTTGTAGGATCTCTGTATTTTTACCATACAATATCCATAACTGATATATTATAAAAATTAGGTCTGTAAAGCAGTACAGGTACAATTTTATATAGTGAGTTTTTTATTGTGGAGATATTCAAATCGGAGTTGGACAACTATAATACTTAGCAGGGAATGTTGCATAGTTTTCAATAATCGATGGGACCGTAGGCTGCTCTAGTGGTTCCTAAATTTGCCTGTGCATCAGAATTACCTAGAGGTGTGGGATTCTTTTTTTGCTTTAATTTTAATTTTCTTGAAGGCAATATATGCCTATAGTTTACAAAGTCAAATAATTCCAGAAGGTTTATAATAAAATATAGTGGTTTCCTGTCCAATCCCTCTCTACTCTCTCCAGTCTTCCTCCCCAGAGGCAACCTCCATTTTAACTCTTTCCCCTCTTTCTCCTAGTGTGTGTGTGTGTGTGTGTGTGTGCGTGTGCGTGTGCATGTGTGTGTGTGTGCGTGTGCGTGTGTGTGTGTGTGTGTATATAGATATCCATTGACTTTTATTTATGATGGATAAGGGTTTACTTAACTCTCCAATATCACTATATTGCAATTTTAAATATACCAACGTTTAATATTTACACTGTTACACCTATGCAACTATTCACAGCTGAATATATATTGTGGTATACTTTGTTTCCTTTCTTTTCATTTCTCCTGAAGTTGCCTTGATTTTTAATTTGCTTAGTTTTATGTTTACTCATTGCTAATTCTTCTACCCCTCCTTATAGCCTCTCAGTATGGTTACCACAAAGCTAGTCTCATCAGGCAGTCTACTACTTCCATTAAAAAAAATTAGAAACATCCCTTCTGAAGACCTTTATTTTCCTTCTTCTTGGTTTGATGACTCTCAAGGCTTGCTGCACTCCAGTCATCCTGGGTGTTTCTTTTGCTGCCATTCTTGGTTTTACTTGCCTCTTTCCTGGGTTGGATTCATTGTTTCCAAATCTCATGTCTTTTCGGTCTTGCTTTTCTTCTTTGTTTTGATAAAGTACATCCTCCAGTAATTACATCACATTGATGGTGCAAATGCAAAGGTATGGTGAGGACATTCCTATCTCTTGATTCATACTGATCCAGTCTGGACTGGTTATCCTCTGTGTGTAGTGAATACTTGTTATTCTAGGATCTTTTTTTTTGTCTTCACCCAGGAGATTCCCTTTGCTTTGTGTATGCCTTCCCCTTTTTTGGCTTACTCTATTGTTTTGCTCTGTAGCCTTATGAAAATGTATAACAGAGAGATAAACTTTCTGAGATTTTACAAAATTGAACATTCTAATTATTCTATTTCATATCAGATGACAGCTTAGCTGGGTATAATATTTATAATAGCCTTTAATGTCACTTGCCAATACTTCTAGTTCTTCCTTTTCTGGGCTTATGACTGGATTGCATACCCTTGTCTTCTTGAAGTTAGGCATTGCAATGTGATTTGCTTTTGATAACAAAATGTGAATAGAAGTAGAAGGTAGTCTTTGGACAGAAGACTTTAAGAGATGGTATGTACTTCACTATGTTTCGTCTCTGTTACTGTGACTGATACATTTGAGATGCTGGAGGCGCTGTCAGCCTGGGTCCCTGAGTGAGAAAGACTTGGGATATATATCTCCCCACCATATGGTGGGGCAAGAAATAAAGCTTTCATTGTTTTAAGCCATTGAGATTTAGGGGTTGTTTGTTGCTACATCATGATCTAGCTCATCTTGACTGAGATCAAGATAGATTCTTAGAAATGGAGTACTTATAAAACAAAAAGCCTCTATGTAGTAGGTAGCCTAGCCTAGGGGCTGTGCAGTGAGCTATAAGAAAACTTTATTAAAGGGTATAAAGATGACACTTTACATTATGCAGTGGGAAATATTTAATAAAATTGACTGGGAGTGAGGTCACATTCTTAGGGAAATTTAAACTCAAGATGAAGATATGGGAAAACAGTATGTTAGCATATGTTTGGTTATTATTGACTGTGTTTGACAAAGTTGTGTGAAAGTGTGTACTCAGAAAAGAACTGGCCAATATACAAACAGAAATAAAAGTGAATAGAGAGTTTCCAAAAATTCAGAGCCTTGAAATATTTGGAAAAGCCACTTAACTTTGGACTCCAAATAGTAGGAGATAAAATTGATAAAAGTTTTGAATAAGAAAGTCCGCTTAAAATTGATTGTTGTGGAAAGGGCCAAAATAAGGGCATGGTCCTCACTCCCACTGTTAGCAAGTGAGTAGGTTAAGATGTTTAAGATAAAACTCCTTCAAGGATGTGGCACCCAGTTATTACTTTAACAGGACAAATATCTCAAGGAAAGAGAGTAAAGTGAAGTCGTGGATCTCCCATGTAATCCTGATAGACTCAAGGCACACTTATCTTCAGGAAAAGAGAGAAGATATGGAGATGAGAAATCAAAGACATAATAGCCCTGGGAACTATGTCTCTAAAAGAAATGTGGGCACCATTGCTGGATTCTATTGCTGACAGAATCGAATAGATAAAAAGACAAGATATTGAAAGAGTTGTATTGCCAAAAGAATCACCAGTGTGGCCTGAGAAAGACTATTTTTAAAAAGATTTTATTGAAGCATAGTTGATTTACAGTGCTGTGTCAATTTCTTCTGTACAGCAAAGTGACTCAGTTTTACATATATATATGTATCTATATTTTCATATTCTTTTCCATTATGGTTCATCACAGGATATTGAATACAGTTCCCTGTGCCATACAGTAGGACCTTGTTGTCCATCCATCCTATGTATAATAGTTTGCCTCTGCTAATCCCAAACTACCATTCCTTCCCTACCCTATCCCCCCACCCCCTTGGCCACCACAAGTCTGTTCTCTACATCTGTGAGTCTGTTTTTGTTTCATAGATACGTTGATTTGTATTGTATTTTAGATTCCACATATAAGTGATATATGGTATTTTCTTTCTGAGAAAGACTATTTAAGAACCTAAAATAACCCTATCAGTAGGAAGTGATCTGAGAAAGAGGCTTAGCTCTCAAAGAGACCATATTCTCCTACATTCACTTCACCTATGGCCAAGGAAAATAACGGAAAAGAAAGAATTTCCTAGAGGAAGGAGCCAGGAACAATGGAGTATAATGGACAAAGGAGTTACTCCCAGGGAGCATAGTGGGAGCCTAATCCAGCAACATCTCTGCTCCCAGGAATGAGGCCCTCAAAATATCTGCCCAGCAGGACTTCAGAATTGCTTATGGACCAGTGTCTTCCGGCTATTTCCATTCTTCCCCTTTCTGATGGGACTGGCTATTGTGGTTATCCTATCCCTGTTCCACCACTGTATATTGGGTATGTGGAGAATAAAACTTATTTTTAGCTCATGGGCCTACAGATTAAGAGAAGAGGATCTTGTATATATCTTATATGCTCCATGACACAGCACGCAGGGATCTTGAGCTTTGTGTTTGTTGCTATGACTACCTGGAACTTTTGGGTTGTTGCCCTTTGGGGAGAAGGTCAGTGTATGTTCCTTGGTGAGGAGAGTGAGCCAAATATTTAGTGACCAGAGAGAAGACTGGTCATTATATATATCTAGTTCTCTCTCTGGGTACATAGTAGGGTTGCACTTCTCTGACTCTTTTTGAAATTAGGCAAATCCATGTAACTAACTGTGGCCAAGGAAATGTGAGCAGTGTGATGTGTACCACTTCCTGACAGAATTTTTTAAAGAGCTGTGACCCATTTGTCATGTTTTCTTTTCTGCCATGGACGTAGGGAGAGACTACAACAGCCTGGGTTCTGCTGAACTGAGATGGACATGCAGCATCTGAGATTTTGGAGTTTTCTATTAAAACAGCATAACCAAGCCCATCCCAACTGATGCAGAATTCTAAGTTGGAAATTGTTTTCTTTTAGAATGTTAAACACGTTGCTCCATTGCCTTATTGAGTTTAGTATTGTTGTTGAAGTCTAAAACCATTCTAATTCCTGATACATTTATTGTGACCTCCTCCCTTTTTTTCCTTTTTGGATTTTCTCTTCAACCTCCTTAGTATTCTGAAATTTCAGTGATGTGTCTTAGTGTGAATTTATTTTCATCAGTTGTGCTCAGCATATGGTGCACCTTTCAACCTGAAAATTCTTGCTCTTTGGGGGAAATTTTCATGAAGTACTTTATTGATAATTTCTTTCTCTCTCTCTCTCTCTTTTTCCTTGTTCTCTTATCATTTGATGTTGAATCTCCTGAATCGGTGTTCTAATTTAAAAAATTTTTTCCCCTATCTTCCATCCTTTTTGCTCTACTTTCTGGGATATTTCCCCAAACTTATCTTCCATATTTCTGTTGAATTTTTCATTTTTACTATCAGAAATTTCCAAAAGCCCTTTCAATATTCTTTTTTATAGCATCCTATTCTTCTTTCGTGGATGCAGTATCTTCTCTTCTCTGAGGATATTAATGTTTAAAAAAATTTTTTTTTCCTCCTTTGCGTAGTTTCCTCCAAGTTACCTTTTCCTGTTTCTTTACTTTGGCTTCTGTCTTTCATATTAGAGGCTTTTTCCTCTCTCAAGTATCTGATAATCCTTTACTGTCTGCTCAGGCTCCAGTAGCAAACCAAAGAGCTCATTGGGAGCTTTGAGCTTGAGGGGATCGCTTGTCAACTTCATTGGATTGTTTGTTGGAGAACAATTTCAGTGTGTTAGTCTGTCCTCTGGCTGGTCCCCAGACAGTCTCTACCAAACTGCTACCTGAAGGATGAAGGTTTGGTTGCCAGCATTCTGGAGCCACATGGATGATCAGAACTGGAAGTCTCAGGACCCTATATTTAGTATCACACAATAAGTGATTTTCATTGTTTATGGTCTGGTACTCATCCCCTCAATTGTGCTGGTTGACCCCTAGTCCAGAGATCTTCTATTTTTACCCCCTTTCTAGAGAATAAACCTTCAGTCTTTGGCCACAGGTGAGGGAGGGGCAGCAGCACAGCAGCATGGGGTGGGGGAGGGAAGAATCAGAAAAGGAGACTTCTGAGAAGGAGTGACCAGTGAAATTGAAGGACAACCAGGAGAGAGTGGTATCCCTGAAGCAAGTGAAGAAGAGGTTTTAGGGAAGAGGGAGTGATCACTTCTGTCAAATAGTCTGAGGAGTAAGATGAGCACAGAGAACTAACCATTGGACCTGGCAGTGCAGATGTCATTGGTGACCTTGATGAGAGATGTCTCCTGGATGCGTGGGGACAAAAGCCTGGTTGGAATGAGTTCTAGAGAGAATGGTAGGAGAGCAAATGGTGACCTTGAGTGTGGACAATTCTTTCCATTTGATTTCATTCCTTCTGAAAACAACCCTGTGAGATAGGTAGTCATCCCCATTTTAGAGATTTGGAGGAGAGGAAGCAAAGTCTCAGAGAGGTTTAAGTGAATGTGCTCATGGCTTCACAGCTCGGTGCTTCTAAAAACAGTGTTCATCTAATCTTTCTTATACTAGGCATTCCCCCCAAACCCCACCTTCTGGTTCCAGAGATACCTGGTCCTTTTGGTTCCTGAGGCTTTGTAGTGTAAATTACATTGATTCTCCTCTTCCGAGTTGCTAGCTGAGGATTCAGCATTCTTGGGCCCACTAAGTTAGTCATCACTTATCTTGTCCTTCAGCTTTCAGCTTCTAAAATTTTGAGATTGTTGTCTGAGCTGCCAAGAGGGATTTCAGGCCCCAGTGAACCTCTTCCGGACTTCTGGTGCCCGTCTTCATCTCCTTTGCTGATTCTTCCTCATCTCCCCAAATTCTAGGACTCAGTCCTTGGACTTCTCTTTCTTCCTGGGTGATTTCATTCAATTTCCTGGTTTTAAATACCTTCTTCATGCCAATGACTCCCACATTATATTTCCAACCTGAACCTCTCCTTTGATCTCCAGGTTCCTGTATCTACTTGCCTACTCAACATCTCCACTTAGTTACTTAATAGGTATTGCGAATGTGACATGTCCAGTACTCAACTTCTAATTTTCTCCCCCAGACCTTCTCATCCCACAGTCTTCTTCCTTGCGTAAGTGTAGCTCCCAGGAAAAACCCTTGAAGTCATCCTTGACTCCTTTCTTTTTCTCACACCACTCATCCTATACATCAGTTCTTGTTAACTCATTCCAACTTGGGTTTGGATCCTGCTTCCCCTATATACTGAGTGACTGTATGAGTTTTCTGTGGCTGCTATAACAAATTACTACAAACTCAGCAGCCCACATAACAAATTTATTATCTTACAGTTCTGTACATCAGAAATCTGACAAGTCTCTTTGGACTAAAATCAAGGTGTTGGCAGGGCTGCATTCTTTTCTGTTGGCTCTGGATAGGATCTGTTTCCTTGCATTTTCCAGCTTCTAGAGGCCACCCATATTCCTTGTCTTGCCCTTTCCTCTGTCTTCAAAGCCAGCAAAAGAAAGTTGAGTTCTTCTCACACTGCATCACTCTGACCTTTTCTTCTGTTTGCCTATTCCATTTTTTTCTTGTTTGGGACTTTTAGTTTTTATCTTATATACTATTATACCACTTGAATTAAAATTTAAAAAAATTTATTGAGGTAACATTGGTTTAGAACAATGTATTAGTTTTATATGAACATTATATTTCAACTTCTGTGTACACTACAGTGTGCTCAATACCAAAGTTTAGTTTCCATACATCACCACACAGTTGATCCCCTTTACTCATTTCGCCCTCCCCACCACTTCCCCTTAGGTAAGCACTACTCGGTTCTCTGTATCTCTGTGTTTGTTTTCGTATGGTTTGGTTTGTTCATTTTTTTGTTTATTTTTTGTTGATTTTTGTATTCCACATATGAGTGCATTCGTATGGTGATTGTCTTTCTCCGTCTGATTTGTTTCACTTGGCACAATGCCCTCAAGGTCTGTCCACGTTGCTGCAAATGGGAGGATTTCATCCTTTCATGGCCTAGTAGTATTCCATTGTACTGTACCACATGGACAATGTCCATTGTCCATTCATCCATCGATGGACACCTAGGTGTTTCCATATCTTGGCTATTGTAAATAGTGCTGTGATGAACACAGGAGTTCAGATATCTTTTCCAATTAGTGTTTTTGTATTCTGCAGATAAATACCCGGAAGTGGAATAGCTGGATCATATGATAGTTTTAGTCTTAAGTTCTTGAGGACTCTCCATTCTGTTTTTCATATTTGCCTATTCTGTTTATAAAAATCCTTTATTTTTTTCGTATTTGCCTATTCTAGTTTTAAAGATCCTTATTATTATTTTTATTATCTGGGCCCACTTGAATAATCCAGAATGATCTCCCCATCTAAAGGTCCTTAACTTAAATGTGCAAAGTTCCTTTTGCCATGTAAGGTAACATATTCGCAGATTTGGAGATTAGGATGTGGACATCTCTGTGGGGCCATTATTCTGTCTCCACAATGACCTTAGGCTCTTTTTAACCTTTCTCCCTTGTTCCACTAGGGATCCATTATGTTTGGCCTGGGTTCCTGTCCTCTCTCCTAACTTACCCCTGCCAGCGACCAGAGTTAGGTGGGGAACTGAGAAGAGGAAGTTTCTTAACTTTCATTTCCTAAATATCTTTTATTACTGACTCAAGGGAGGTATGATTACCCCCACTTTTTAGGTAACGAAACTGAGGATCAGAAAGGCTTTTGTTCTAGATGAGTGAGCAGGTGGCAGTTCCTCCTGGGTGTGTATCTGCCTCTAACATGTTGCCTATACATGAGGCAGTATGTGCCCATATCTGGGATGAGAAGTGTGTGTGTGTGTGTGTGTGTGTGTGTGTGTGTGTGTGTGTGTGATGTTGTGCACCTATTTGGCTCTGTGGCTTCACCCTGGTGGATCCCTAAGCCTCCCTGCCCCCAGGTTGGAAAAGGGGTACCTCTACTTCTCCATCCCCCAGCTGAGTGTACTTCCTGGACCCCCTGGGCTGGGAATGCAGCCTGGCAACCCCACAGTGGGTGGTGGGTCTGGCTTCCGAGTGCAGGCTGCCACACTATACACGGGAGCGATAGTCCCAGAAATCGGTGGCTCAGTGATCTTTGCAAGATGTCGATGAGCAGTTCCGAGAGAGGGCAGGAGATGAAGGGAAGAATTTCTTTTGTTTGTTGCCATCCCCTCGTGCTACTTCCTCCCAGGAGGAGGAGGGGAGTGTGTAGGTCGCCTGCCTCTCCTGCCCCTTGGCTGCCCCATCAACATGCAGGGCCCGCTGCTGCAGAGAGGGTCCTTGCTGGCTTTGTGCCTTCAAGGTTACGGCCAAGGTGGCTTTGGCAGAGTAGAGAGGGGTGTTAGCTAGGCCTCACCAGGCCCTGCCGGGGAACAGGGTCCAGGCAGAAATCCAGGCTTCCCAAAGCCTCCCACTATGTGTATGGCTCTTAGCAGTGCCCTGGCCTCAGGACGGCACCTAATTTCCTTTGAAAGCCTCATGTGCCCTTTCAAGCGCCAGCCCCTGTGCTAGGCGCCCAGGGACTTGCTGTCGAGTAGTAGAATTAGACCAGAAATGGTCAAGTGTAACAAGATGTGATGACAGTGGCTGCAAGGAAGAAAACAGTATTGGGGGACCACAGGGCTGGGAGGACTTGCCCTTGTTTATTAGGGTGTTGGAGGGGGAGTTTGCTCAGGGAAGTTGTGTAGAATTTTTCCAGGTGGAAAGGAGACAATTTCACATGCAAAGCCCCAGAGGTGTGAGGCTCAGGACCACAAAGGTCTTGGTATGGTGAGCCTGGGAGAAGGTGTGGTGGAGGCCGCAGTTAGAGGAGGGGGAGGAGCCGACAGAGGTGGGCTGGAGCGCGACGCGGAGAGGGCGTCCAGATGGTGACTGTGTTTCCTACCAAACTAGAGTTTGGCCTTTCCCGGAGGTCCCCACGTCTTGCGTGTTTGGAGGGAGTGGCATGGTGAAATCTGTGCTTTGGCTTCTTTGAGGAAGGTGGGTTGGAGGGGGAAGACTGGTGGGGAGGAGACCAGACAAGAGTCTCTTGGGTGCTCTGGGTCAGATTGGAGGTAGAGGTACTGAAGAAAACAGTGCCCAGAGGCAGCTGGAGCCAGACGTGGCAGGCTCATTGCCACCTGGCTCTGGGGCCAGACAGAGCTGGACTCTGGGGGGCTCCCAGGATTCTTCCTGGATGCCAGGGTCCACGGTGGACTCCTTAAGCAAGAGAAGAAGGACAGGAGACTTCAAGAAGATGACAGTGAGCCCACCTTTGGACAGGTCACTGTTGGAACACAGAGGAGCATGTGACCAGCAGGCAGTTAGAAATGCAGGTCCAGATTTTAGGAGAGAGATCCAGGCCAGAAATGAGGGCTTGCTGAAAGGCAGTGCCTGAGGTGGGGTGCAGGTGTGTCCACCAGGGAAGGAGAGCAGAAAGAGGAGAAAGAAGGGAGAGAGGGTAGAAGTTGCTGCCTGGGAAACACTGTCATTTCAGGAGTAAGCAAAGGAGCCCTGGGCTTCCCTGGTGGCGCAGTGGTTGAGAGTCTGCCTGCCGATGCAGAGGACGCGGGTTCGTGCCCCGGTCCGGGAAGATCCCACATGCCGCGGAGCGGCTGGGCCTGTGAGCCATGGCCGCTGGGCCTGCGCGTCCGGAGCCTGTTCTCCGCAATGGGAGAGGCCACAGCAGTGAGAGGCCCGCGTACCGCAAAAAAAAAAAAAAAAAAAAAAGGAGCCCTGACAGGAGACAGAGGAGGTGAAGTCAGAGGAGCAGAAGGAAAACCAGGGGAGCACAAGGTTTTGTAGCCAAGAGAGGAGGAAAGGCTCAGAGAAAGTCTAAAGCAAAGTCATTGTTTCTGGCAATTTTGTGGTCCTTGGAGACCTACAGTTTCTAAGTATTTGGGTCAGGAGGGACTGAGGGGGACATTTTATTCAATTCTCAACAGGTGGTTTGGAGAGCCCACTGTGTTCTCAGTGTAATGCTGCATCCTTGGTCTCTCCTTCCTACCAGGATATGTGTCTGGGTCCCAGGGAATTGAAGAGGCTGGTGGAAAGAGCTGCTTCTGAGAACTCCACCTGGCACTGGAGTGTGAGACTGCACTGCTGGGATGCCCCCAAGAGGGTCACTTAGAAAGTGGGGACAGAGGAGGGGCAGAAGCTGCTGTTGCTCACCACAGTCCGCGGCCACTCCTTTCTGGGCTGCATGTGGCTGGACTACATTTCCTAGCCTCCCTTGTGATTAGATGTGGCCGTGTGACCGAGTCCTGGCCAATGGTGTATGATCAGGGATGATGTGGGCACTTTGAGCCATGGACCCTTAGAACCTCCCTTGTGTAATCCTTGCTCTCTTCTTACATTTGCTGTAAAACAGAGAGGGCTCTGGGCTCCTAGAGGAGGGTGGAGCCACACGATAGAAAGAGACTGAGTTGGTGAATGACTCTGTGGTGCCTACACCCCATCAGGCTGTGCTGTGAGCAACAGATAAACTTTTATTGTGTTCAGTACGTGAGATTTAGTTATTTATCCGTATAGCAGCTAATGTCAACCTAACAAATACAGAGATTTTCTCCCCTTGCTGGCCAACTGCATGCAGATGTGGTACCTCAAGGCTTGAGAGCCTGGAGTGGGTGGAGGGGACCAGTGCAGGCCCTAAGGCTGGCCAGTGGGGAGGTATCCAGGAGAAGGGTTGGCGCCCCCTAGCAGAGGGGATGGTGCTGGGCAGAGGCCCATGGGTGGCCGACTGGACCTGTACTTTGTACTCGAGCACACGTGACACATTTCTCGGGGATGGCCAGAGATACTACTGTTGTCTAGGGGTGGTCCTGCAAGTACAGTGGGCAGAAACGGAGGTTATCACTCTAGTATTATTAAGTGTGTAATAGAATAGGGCCTGGCACATAGCGAATGCCTCTTCAGTATAGATATTTGTGGCTCTGAGGTTGGACCAGTGGAGTGCCAGAGATGGGCCTAGGAGACAAGGCGGATGAGGGTGGAGCGAAGGTGGACACCACTAGTCGTTGGCTTCAGGAGCTGTAACAGAAGCAAATATTTGGGCGCAGGGATTGCTTAGCTTTCTCCTTGGAATCAGCAGACTCACAGAGGCTTGGATTAATTTGAAGAAATTTACTAGCAGAGTTTGTGGCAGATAAAACAGTTTGCTTATTTCACACTTGTATGGCCACCTGCTAGGAACTGTTTGTTCAGTTTTGGATTCTTTAATTAAAATCAACATAAAACAGATTGAAAACATCCCAAGAAGGGGATGCTTGATTTGCTGGAGGATATTGCAGAAAGATGGAGCAAAGTGGTTCAAAAAGCGCTTAGTCACCAAGCAAGCGGAGGGGTAGAAACATGTAGCCTGAGTATGTGTGGGGTTCGTGTATGCATGTGCATGTATGCAAGTGGCCGTCAGGAGGTGTGGAGGACTCACATGAGTCTTTCCATGATGATGGTGGGCTGGGGTGGAAAAGTGAGAAGTGCTCTTTGCTTCCACCACTCGGAAAAGGCCAACTCCATTTTTTTCTTTTAACAAATAGTCATTGAATTCCTCTGTGTCAGAAATTGTGAATAACATGCAATCCCTGTCTTCAGGAAAAGAGACAGGAAAGTGAAGTAGAAATGGTAATCCAGTGTGTGCTAAAGTGCTGGAAGAAGGGTAAATGCAGGGTGCCAGGGGAGCCCAGAGTGGGATCACCTGACCCTAAACTGTGGAAGTGGTGAGGGGCTCAGGTCAGACTTCTGAGAAGAAATGGCATTTACCTCAGCTGAGGTCTGATAAATGGATAGAAATGATTCAGGTTCAAATGATGTATCGATTAGCTATTACTACCATCTGCTGTGTAACAAGCATCTATAATATCTCAATGGCATATAACAATTACCGTTTATTTAGTTTATGCTTCTGTGAATTGGCTGAAGGTCAGTTAATCTGGGCTGGGCCTGATCAGGCAACACTGCTCCATGAGTCTCTTATCTTCCTCCTGGGACCAGCAGGCTAGCTTGGGCATGATGGAAAAAGCACAAAAGAGTCAGCCCAATCAGGCAAGCACTTTTTAAACCTTTAGTCATGTCACTCCTGTTAACATTTCATGGGCCAAAGCAAGTCATATGTCTGGACCCAAGGTCAAGTGGAAAAGAAATATATTCTACCTCTTTAGTGGGGTAATATCATACTCCATCTCTTTAGAATGGTGGCACTTAATACAATCTGTCACACATGGGTGGATGCAGGGTGATGGTGGTGGTGCGATATTACAGGGTAAGAGAAGGGCATGCACAGGCTTGGGCTTGGCACGTGGGGAACTGCCTGGTAGGGGCATTGAATATGAGGAGGGGCTTGCAAACTGGAGGCTCCTGGAAAGGCCTGAAGGAGGAGATGAGGAAGGATCTTATCTGTCAGCAGAGCTTGGGGATATTATCTCCTGGGCAGAACGAAGCACTGATGGGTTTTAAGCTGGGGAGTGACATGGCCAGAGTTCTCTGCTCTGGCTTCAGAGTAGAGAAGAGAATGAAGGGGACACAGGGAGAGGGTCAGAAGACCAGTTAGCAGACTTCGAGTCACTCAGCTTCCTTGGGAGTTGATCTCATGATCAGGGGACCCAGGTCGTGAGCCCTCCTCTGCTTTTATAAGGGTTTTTCTAAATGCTTACCGATCTTTAACTCTCGGCATGTCAGCACATAAGCAAAAAGTCCCACTGCTGCCAAGGCAAATGGATCAGCTGAGTTGGTTAAACATGAGGAGGTTTGTGTGTCCTGAGGCATCCCATCCACCTTGGCCTTGACTCAGTGCAGTTGGTCCACTGAACCTTCCTCATCTTTCTACAGGCCCCACCAGCAATTGGACAGCCAGAAACTAGAGGCCTCTACCCTTGTAAGAATCACTCAGCTCACCCTGAGATGGTCTACCCCACCCCGTTCCTTCCCTTTTGGGGCCACCACACTCTGTAGACACAGCTGTCTGCCTGCCAGAGATTTTGGGTCCCAGGATGCTGTGGGGAAGGCTGAGCCCAGTGCCTGTTTCTGGGCACCTGGTTTTAACTCCTGATTTTGAGCTAGCCACATTACATTTTGCACCCTGCACCTAGTGGCCTTGGTACAGGGTCCAAAGACATGGATTTGGGACTTAATTTAGCTCCTTGCAAGCCCTGTGATCTTGAACAAGTCACCGGAGCTCTCTGGGCCTTGGTTCTCTCATCGCTGGTTTATCCCAGCAGGTAAAGTCATCGAATAAGGTCATGGGTGTGGAGGTTCCTGGTAAACCTCTCATCTCTCAGTCCGCTGCCCGGCATATCTATACGCATCCCTGAAATGGCAGCTGAGAACGACCTCTTCTTCCTGAGGGCCCAGGGGGACCTCTGCTAAACTCTCATGGCTTTAAACATGGCTCCCACTGGAGTGGCTGCTGCTCATCAATGTCTTTTCATCTCTGAGCCCCCAGCCCCTGGCAGGTCCTAGGTAAACAGTGTTGAAGAAATAAATGTTAACTCTCGTTCACCCAATCTGGCCTGGAAAATTCATCCAGTCCCCTCCTCCTTCCTCTTCTGAAGACACTTCCACCTTGTTGCCCCCCAGACTGCCACTTCCGTCTCTCTCACCCTCTCTCCTCCCCGGGACCACTGCCTCTGTGTCTTGGGCCTGAGCATGGCTGTAGGACTCTAGTGTGCCTCCTGCCCTACTCTAGCCCCTGAGGCCCCTGAGGATGAGGACAGCCATCACTTCTGTCCCATCCATACCCCTGACTCCTCAGCTGGTCCTCAGGACCAGCTGTCACACCCCAAGTGTATGAGTTGTGATGTTGACAGCCCCATGTCTTAGCTTGGGCGATCATACAAAATACCGTAGATGGGGTGGCTTAAACAACAGACATTTGTTTCTCACAGTTTTGGAGACTGGTAGTCCAAGATCAAGATGCCCACAGATTGGGTGTTCCTTATAAGGGCGCTAATTCCATCAAGAAAGTCCCACCCTCACAACCTCATCGGAACCTAATCGCCTCCTGAAGGCCCCGCCTCCAAATACCATCACACTGGGCGCTAGGGCTTCAACATATAAATTTGGTGGGGGGGACACGATTCAGTCCATAGCACCCAGGCAGCTCTGTGTTTGGATTTCTCCCTCCTCCCTCCCACCTCAGCCCTTATCAGCAGTGGCCTTGTAAAGCACTGGACAACAGGGGCACAGTGGACCGGTCATGGGCTTGTGACTGAAGTCTGAGGTTCAAGACATCCCAGTGCCACTCACTGGCTGTGTGGCCTGGAAAACTCACTGACATCCTGTGAGCTCAGTTTCTGCATGTAGAAAGTGAGGAGGATTTAACTACTACCGCTAACTATGCCTTGTGTGGAAGGTACAGTGTGTGCTTGGTTACCAGGTATGAAAATCAGCATCGCCACCACCATCATTACATCATCACAGTGCTGGGGCTGCCAGTCCTTGAGAGCTTGTCATGGTCCAGATGAAGCTGACTCTTTATGAATGTTACCTCATCAACCCACACACATTTCTGCAAGACTCATCTTCTTGTTTCCAGGTGCCTCCTGCCTGCTTTGGGGGTTGCTGTGAGGAACAAGGGAAACGATGCATGTGTATGTGTGGATGTTAATCATTACTGGGGTTAGGGGAGGGCAAGTGGGGGAGATAGGGAGGAAGGGCTGGATGAGCCCTCCCACCTCATTTTAGGAGAAGCAGCTCAGATAAGAGAAAACTGCTTGGATTCTAGAGGCAAAGACAGCAGGTTTGAATCCCAACCATGCCACTTTCTACTGTGAGGTTTTGGGCAAGACACTTAGCTGCTCTGAGCCTCAGTTTCTTTATCTGCAAAATAGGGTAAGATTCCCCACCTTGAAGATGTAATGAGATAAGGAATAAACACAGAGCAATCAGCAGTGAGCATAACGTGTACTGTGTACTCTATAGATTGTAAAGTGGTGGTTAGCTGGCTCACAGGACATCCTCAAAAATGAAACTTCCCTTTCTGGATTTTATTTTTATTTGATCATCGTCAAATGGGTTTTCAGAGCAGGTAAAGAGGGTTCTGGTCATCCAGAGGAGAAATTGGGGCTCAGAAAGGGCAAGTGACTTGCCCAAGGCCACGAGTGAGCAATCATGAGGTGCCTCCTGACCCCGGGCCCCAGCTCACGTCCGGCTTCAGTGACCTTCCTGACCCAGCCACTTGCCTCCTGGTGTCTTTGTGCTGGTTCTGGGCCTGGGGCAATAGCTGGGACCCTGTGGTGTCCAGTGACTGGCCTGGGCCCTCTGTCCTCTCCCCTGCCCGCTGTCACCGGCTCCCTGGAGTCCGGTCCTCGGCTGGCCGAGGGGCCCACTGCAGTGAATCAGCCTCCTTTGTGGCGTTGATTAGAGGCCTCCTCCTAGAAACATCAAAGCTTCAATTAACATGGGCTGCTTGCAACCCTCTTGCAAACCTCTGATAAGAATAGAATTTTCTCTTGGAAAATGGATTTTTATTTAGTTGTGTGTACTGTTGGTTAAATGACCTACTCTATACACTGGTGCTGAGATTCTGGGGACAATTAGGGGGTTCGTCAGGAACTGGTTATCTGAAGGAAACAGGCGCTAGGCTGTTTAGCTGTCTAATATCCTAACGGGGCGGGGGGGCAGAGGCAAATTTAAAAAAAAAGGTTTCTCTCCTTCTCCAGACACGGGGTGCTGAGGGCGTTAGCTGAGTTGGGGCTTTGTGGAGGGAGGTGGGGTAGCCCCAGCTCATGCTCTCCTGGGGGTGTGGCTGTGTCGGGGGGTCCCAGCCTTGTATCTGCACTGCTGTGTGCGTGTGTGTGCGCGTACGCGCGCCTGCCTGTTCGTGCCAGTTTCTAGATGCTGCTGAGAGCAGAGCCTGGCCTCTTTCAGGGAGGCCTGAGGGAAGCTGGCCACTGGGTAGGGATGGGCAGGACGTCAGGAACACAGCAGGGCTGGGGACCCCTGAGTCGGGGAGAATGGGAGGCTAAGGTTTGTGGGCCCCTTACTTTTTTGTCGACCACTTCTCCTATTAAACTTGGCCTCTTCCACGGGATGGGGGTGGGATAACTTTTGGGAAATGCTGTCTCCTCAACCTCATTGGCTCTGGGGAAGAAGAAACACTCTTCCCCCAGCCCAGGGTATAAATGCCTTTCCTCTGAGTAGCAGAGACACAGGTCACTGAGGGGTCATTGGGTCCATACCCCTGACTTAGGCCACCATTGTGCTTGCATGTTTTTGGTTCTGAAGATCCTTTGGAAAAGGGGAGTGTTCTATTCCTGCCAACTCTTCTTGGGTTTGAAAAGTTCTGCCTGTTGTCTAACCGCATCCCTCCAGCTGTACTCTTAAGTCTATCAGGAATCTGATGGAGTGGGGGACTTAGGGTTCAGGGAGTGGCCTGCTTGGGAGAGGGAGTGTTTAGTGGGGGGACGGGTGTGAGGGGATGTCTGGGGAGAGCAGAGAGCAGGAATATGAGGAAGAGCAGCTCACAGACCAGCATCTCTTCCTCAAGTCAGGGAAGCCTGGCGTGGCATGACTGTATTGATTCAATTATTCCCTACAATGTAAAACTTTGCATTTGTGTGATAGCAACAAACAGAGTTGAAAGACATACAAAAATAAATGATCTGCAGGTTAATATGGATGAATGGGCATCTATGAATTCGAGGAGGGAGGTTTTGTTTTACATTGTAAAATCAATAGTGTGCAGAACAATGTCCTAACTTCCCCCCGGGACCCCAGCAAACCCTCCCATATCGATCGCCATGCAAATTAATTGAATTCATAAAATCCACATTGCTGGGTAATTGATGCTTCTTATAATTACCTCCGAGTTATGAGCTTTTAGGGGATTGCATTGATTCCTGGGCAGCAGGGAGGGCAGGGCAGGGCAGGGCAGGGGAGGGACAAGGCTGGGTTCCTGGAACTGCTGGCAGCAGCTGCCCAGGTGGGCATTGGGCAAGCCAGGGATGGTCAAGGCTTGGTGGGGGGTAGGGCATTTGCCTGGTGGTGGAGGGATCCTCATCCCACAGAGTTTACTGACCCAACCTGCGTGAGGCTGGGAGTTGGGGCAGACCTGAGCAGCTACACTTGGACATTTGAAGGACCTCCAGGAGGATGGCTGCTCCTGGGAAGCCGAGACTATTCAGGGAGTAGTAACAGCAAACACTCATTTAGCATTTATTATGAGCCAAGCATTGTTCCAAGTACTTGACACGTATAGGACTCATTAAATCCTCAAAACAACCTATGAGGCATGTACTATTACTGTCCCCCTTTGATTATTGAAAAATGAAAAAATGAGGCACAGAGAGGTTAAGTAAAATTTCCCAAGGTCACACAGTGGCAGAGCTAGAATCCTCGGCCACCAGCTAATCCATGAATGGGCTTCAGGAGCAAATCTCCGTAGGCCACATGAGCAGTCTGCATGTCAGTGCATATGAGTATTTTTCAGAGGAAGGGTCTGTAACTTGCATCAGATGACCACTGAGGCAAATATCTGTTGTAGAAACATTGTTTCTGTTATTTGTACAGTGGTGAGCGTTTGGATCCACATTCTAGCACAATGAACTGTGTGACCTTGGAGAAGTCACCTTAATTATCTGAGCCTCTTCTACAACTGCAAAACCAGGAGGGGCGGGTGTTCCCCTGGCTTGTTTGCAGCTCTGGCAGTCTCTGACTGACAGAGTGTTTATCTCCCAGGAAGCCCTGAGCTGAGGGGAATGTGGGGCAGAAATTATGCCCATTGTACAGATGAGGAAACTTAGACACAGAGGGGCTAGTTCACTTGTGGAAGATCACATGGCAGGTTGTGGCAGGGACATGAGGACAGGTGGAGCCAGTCTCCAAGCCAGACACAGCTCAAGCCACCTCTCTTGTCTGCCTAGGGACCCTCCCATGTGGATCAGCGAAACCCAAGGCGAGTCTGATACTAGGCCCTGCAGCCTGCACCTTGGCCCCTCTACCTGAGGGCCACACCCCAGGTTGGCCCTGAAGAGCTCCCTGCTCCCCACTGTGGCTGCTTGGGAAAGCCATTGCTCCTCCCTGGGCTCAGCCCTTTCTCTGTGCGATGACCAGGCTTTGGGAGCTGTGAGTGGGGCCGGCAAGGGGTGCTCGTGGCCACAGGGTGGGAAGGCTGGGTTGGAGCCCAGAGGGAGGCAAAGTATCCTAACAGATACTCTCTCCTGGGTGATGCTGGCCTCCTCTCGTCCTTTCCTGGGCTTGGTGGAAGGTGAGGGCTGGCCATTTGTGTTGCCCCTCCCACGTCCCTGGCTCTGTTTTGGAGCTGTTTAGGCCGACGTTCATAGTGACTCATCCCCTGATTGGTGGAGTCTGGCCTAGTAGAGCTGGAGCGCCATGAGTCGCTATCCGTGCTGGGGGCTTGGCCTGGCTCCAGGTCCTTGCCAGGGCTGTCTGGGCTGGCCAGGTGGCACTCACAGCAGGGAGAATGGGGCTCAGAGTTCAAGGTGGTGACTAGGGTAGATTGGCAGCTCAGCCCTCCCTCCCTGTGGCTGGAGCTTCTGCCTGGCTCTTGAGGGCTTGGTGAGGGAGGATGCGAGCAGAGCTCCTCGTTGGCACTAGGCAGCAGCCTGACTCTCCATCTCCCAGAAGATTTGGGGCTGGGAGGGTACCTGCTCCCTCTAGGGCAGCCACCTCTGCAGAGAAAACAGGGTCTGTGGCATGCTCAGAGGCTCCAGTCACTGTCACAGCCTCCTTGCCTACCCCACCCCCTCCCCCTCCCCACTGGTCTGAGGCTCAGGCTCTGCTAGGGTGTCCTTCCCAACACCAGTCACAGATCTGGAGAAGGGACTCAGAAGGCTGAGTCATCGAGGCCCCCAGGCAGCCAGCCAGGGGGTGGAACTTTCCTGACTCCATCCTGGTGTCCAGATCATGAGCTCCTGAATGACCTTGAAGTCTGTCTTCTGGACTCATGAGTCTTGAGAGACGGGAGGGATCTTACGAGATCATCCAATCCAACTTCCTCCCCAAAATGAGGCTCCGAGAGGTCCTATGACTTGCCCACAGCTGGGACATGTATGTTTGAGTCTTCAGGCCAAGACCTCCAACTCAAGTTCGGGTTCTTTCTATGATACCAAAGGCCACTAGCCAGCCCCGTCTCTTCTCTGGAAGACTTCTGGGCGTCTCTGGGCGGGGGCATCCGGTGAGGAGTCTTTGCTCCCCTTCCTCTCTCCCTACCTTCACCCCAGAGAATCCTAAGACTTCATGGAGATTGAGGACATGGTGGAAGTCTCCTGCCTTGCTGCCTGGGCTTTCCCCTCAGGCCGCTGGCCCCCCCCCCCCGCCCCGGGCCGTGAAGAGCACAGGCTTCTAGATCTGACTAGAGTCCTTCCTCCCGCCCTTCTGAGGGTGAAGCCCAGACGCCTTCAACATACCCTAAGGCAGAGATGGCTCTAGGACAGCCTAATTAGGTGAAGTTGATGAACTCATCAAAAATGTGTTTAATTAAGATTGAGAACAAATTGTGGGATGGTTGATGTTCCTCTGTCTCTTCTCTCTCCCTGCAGGAGAGGAATTCTCTCTGCCCACACTGAGCCCCAAGAAAGGACTAGGGTGAGGTCTGGCATGAGGCCTAGAGTGAAGGACACCCTCAGATCATCCTTACATCTATCTGTTTGTCCATCCTTACATCTATCTTTTCGTCCATCCATCCGTCCACCTACTCATTCATCCACCCATCTATTCATCCATTTTTCATCCATCCATCCATCCACCCATTCATCCATCTACCTGCCCACACATCCATCTGACATGTCTTTATCCTACTCTGTGCAGGCACTGTGGTGGGAGGTATACTCGTGGTTACTGAGATGAATGAATGCTGGATGGTTGGGGGGCCGTAGGTGTAGAGGAGGAGGAAAGATTATCACCCCATGTCAGAATTTCTTGGGGTTCCCAACAATTGTTACTTGAGGAGAAGGCCTCAGAAGAATGGACCTTCCTCTGTAAATGAAATTGGGTTCCCTGAGCTGTTTAAATTCTGTGCTATAAGAACATGGCCTTATTTGGTATCACAGGTGCCATTGTCTCAATCATCCCGCACATTTGAGGAGGACTCACCAGGCCTGTTCCACCGTGATTTCATTTAACTCTCGTAGCAACACTGTGGATCTGATGCTGTTATTACCCCCATTTCACAGAGGAGGAGACTGAGGCTTAGAGAGGTTAGCAGAGCAAAGGTGGCTAGTGAGTAACCCAGGGTTGTGATGAGAATGAATGAGGTCAAGGACAAGATTTGCTCTGTAAACAAGCCTGCAACTACTTAGAATTGTTACGGGACAGGAATGACCAGTGTCCTCTTTTTTTTTTTTTAAACCTTTCCTTTTAAGCTCCCCCTGCAAATTATTTCAGGCCCTAAAGGAAATGGGCAACTTGGGAGTCAGAAGGTAAATAAAAAATGGGAAATCCCCAGCCAGACCTGCTCTCCTGGCTTCAAGGGGTGAGTATTCCAAGACTTCAACTTTGAACTTGATGTTGTATATTTATTTCTCATTTGATTCTCATGTAATGAGACTCTTTGCCGTGCCATGAGAATAATACCCAAGGAAGCCAGCCTTATCATCATCATTTTACAGATGAGAAACGGAGGCAGAATCAAGGTCACTTGTGCAATATACCCCAGGTAGTAAGTGGTAGACTGAGGTTTAAGGCCAGGTGAGGCAAATGTCATTTTGTTCTCACTTCTACCCTGGCCTGCCCGCTAGCCTAGGCAAGCTACACAACTGTGTCAATGTGGGAAGAGCTGGGGATGATGGGGACCTACTTTTCCTGGGAATTCTGAACAACCCAGGCCCCGCCCATGCCCTCCATATCCAGGCCTGCTGTGGGCGTCATTCAGAACTCTGTCTGCTGCAGTACCTGTTGACGTCCTGCCTCGGTGCCTCTACATCTTCTCCTCACCTTCCCTGCTGCGGGCTCTGAGTTTACAACACAGGTCCCCAAGGGCCATTGTTGGGGGTGTGGCTCTAGACCCGACTGCAAGCCCCTGTATCAGCTCCTCATTGCCTTGTAACACGTTATCATACACTTCAGGATCTTAAAATACAGGTTTATTATCTCACACCCTTTCTGTGGGTCAGGAACTCAGGAATGGCTTAGCAGGGTGATTTTGGTTCCAGGTCTCTCATGAGGCTGCAGCCAAGATCGGCTTTTGAGCCAGGGCTGCATCATCTGAAGGCCTGACTGTGGCCGGAGGAGCCACTTCCAAGATGGCACACTCACACGCCTCGGCTCCTTGCTGTGTGGGCCTCTCCGTAGGACTGCTTGAGTGTCTTCACAGTATGGCTGCTGCCAGAGTGAGTGATCCAACAGAGAGCAAGGAGGAAGCTGCAGTGTTCTTTATGGCCTAGTATCTGAGGTCACACTGTCACTTCTGCCACGTTTTTGTTGTTAGAAGCAAGTCACTAAGTCTGGCCCCACACGAGTGGAGGGGACTTCATTTTTAGAAGGGAGGAGTGTCATAAAAGATCGTGGACATATTTTAAAAACCACCACACTCTCAACTGCTCTTTTTTGCTGGTAAAGATAAACCACCCAGTTTTTACCAGACACCAACCAGGGCTCCACCAAACTGCTCTTTGGGGAAAACTGCCCCCATTGTTGCTCACAGCTTCTTTTGAGTGCTGGGTGAGTCTGCAGCCTCATCTCATCAACCCAATCTCCTCATTCTTGGCATTTGAGGCCTCCCTGCTACAGCTTAAATCTGCCTTTCCAGCCTACGTCTAGCCATTTCCTTTTATTCTAATGCTATGTTTTCTATTTATTCTTTATAAGAATAATGGCTGACATTTATTTTATAAACATTTAAAAAATTATTTATTTATTTTTGGCTGTGTTGGGTCTTCATTGCTGCACATGGGCTTTCTATAGTTGCAGTGTGGGGGGCTTCTCATTTTGGTGGCTTCTCTTGTTGCAGAGCATGGGCTCTAGGCACACGGGCTTCAGTAGCTGTGGCACGCGGGCTCAGTAGTTGTGGTGCACAGGCTTTGTTGCTCTGTGGCATGTGGGATCTTCCCGGACCAGGGATTGAACCCGTGTCCCCTGCATTGGCAGGTGCATTCTTTTTTTTTTTTTTTTTTTTGTGGTACACGGGCCTCTCACTGTTGTGGCCTCTCCCGTTGCGGAGCACAGGCTCCAGACACGCAGGCTCAGTGGCCATGGCTCATGGGCCCAGCCACTCCGCGGCATGTGGGATCGTCCTGGACCGGGGCACGAACCCATGCCCCCTGCATCGGCAGGCAGACTCTCAACCACTGCGCCACCAGGAAAGTCCCTAATGGCTGATATTTATAGAGCACCTACTATGTGTCAGGCACTATACAGATGTTGTCCGTAATCCTTAAACAATTCTGCAAGATGGAAAGAGAGGTTCAGAGAAGTTAGGTAACTTGCTCAGGAACACACAGCTAGTCAGCAGCTGTGGATTCAAATCAGGCTTTCCTTTTCTGCCTCCTGCTGGGCCTCTTGCCTCTCCTCCACCTGACAGGCCCTTCCCCTCCATCTCGGCCCTTCCCAGCCTTTGAAGTATGGCTCAATAACAACCAGGGGTAGGCTTTCTCTGATGTGCCCCAAGCTGGCATTAACTGATCCAAGAGAGCTCTCCGCCCTATTAGCGTATGAGTGGCTTGAGGGCATATGTTTGTCTAATGGTCCCTGTGTCCCCAGAGTGCCCCGCACACACCTGGTACATAGTGGGAGCTCAGCAAGAATTTAGGACACAGTGAGTGGAATGGTCCCCCAGCCAACCATCTGGGATTCAGAAACCCTGCATCCCCAGCTGGGGGTGGATGCTGCAGGGATGCCCCCAGTGAGTCTCAGGCAAGGGGTCAGAAATCGGAGCCCCTCCTGGCCAGTCAGCTGTGACTGTTTTCTGCCTGCACTCCTCTGCGCAGGCCCGATGTCCTGGCCCCTCCGTGCTCCAGCCCAGTCATCTGGGCTGGCACCTGCTGGCCTCGTCTCCACCCGGTTCCCCGCCCCAGTCCCCCAGCCCCCTTTCCGGTTATCACAGCTCCCGAACTCCTTGCCCTTTCTTCCCTAAATTGGTTCTCGGTAAAATCTCTCTTTATTCGACTCCTCAGTCCTCGTTAGGTTTGTTTCTGGAATCTTTTGTTCCCCGCCTCCCCCAGCTCATCCAGGTCTCATGCCTCGGCCTCTATGCCCCGCCCCCACCCCTCCTCCGGCGGCCGGACCTGTTGCGGGTCTTCTGCGGAGCCGCCCTCCCTCCTTCTCGCTGCGCCCCTCCCTACGCCCGGCTGCCTGGCTCTCGTCTCCAAGGTTACCCAGCGACTTCACCGGGCTCTGCTTCCTCTTCCCGCCTCCCGTTTCTTAGCTGTGCCTGCGGGGAGGGTGGAAGAGGGTTGGGGCCGCCTGGAGAGATTGTTTCTCCCGCCTCCCTGGTCCTTTCAGTGTTGGTTCATCCCTTTGTCTCCTTAGCTTGCCTTCCTTTCCTCTGCCCTGTAAGCTTCCCTTTCTCTCCTGCTTTGTAAGCTTCTCTCCTCGTTTCTGTCGCTTTGTCTCTCTCCTCTTTTCCCTACTTCTTTATTTCTCCATCTTTCTTTTTCTCCCTGTCTCTCACTTTCCATCCCTCTCTGGGTATCTTTCCACGAGTCTCTCTCTATCATTTGGCCTTTGCTCTCTCTGAGTTCGGTTTTGAATCAGAAACAATAAGGAGTTATCCCTGCTCCCATCCCTGGAGGGGCCCTTAACCAGCACCCCGTCTTTTTAGGTTTTGGTGTTAAAGACTTTGCAGGAGGAAGTGCTGAGGCTGACAGGCCCTGCCTCTCCTGTGTTCGGGTGATGCTGTCCCTTGGCTGAGGTTTGCTGCATGTGCCTGTGATCTACAGGTGTCGCCTTTTTGTCACACCAGGCTGTGCACAGGACGAGCCTGGCACCGAGCCGGGCACACAGCAGGTGCCCAGTACGTGTGTGTCTCCTGAGGAGGGACTTGCGTGGAGCCTTCTGCCTCCTCGTCACATAGGTGTTATGTAACATTCTAGGGGCAATAAAGCTTTTCCCCAAGAACCTTTGGAGAGACTTTTCCAGAAATGTTAAGAGAATAATGTTTTTCCTTTAGGAAGTATCCATTTCCTTCTGCTGAAAATTTTCCATTTTTCTCTGACTTTCATATCTGTACACAGTAAATGGCCTCTATATTTCAACTTGATTATTATATCTTAATGCATCTATGTTCCTAAACTAATAGTGCTATTGTGAAGGGCCCTAAAAACAAGACATTGCATAAATTTGGACCCCCCTCACATTTTCCCCTTAGCCTCAACGTTTCTGGACTTTCCCCCCTATATGTCTCTAAACTAGAGCCCTGGGAGATTAGACTGAGATGATGGTGCTAGGCACTCGTAAATACGAGAGCAAGGAGGAAGCTGCCAGTTCAGCCAGGCTCAGCCAGCGCACCCACCAGGCCTGGTCAGACTCCATCCAGGACAGTCAACCAGGCCCAGCCAGATCCCAACTGACCCAGCTAGGCTGCCCTGAGGCTTCGGTTCCTAGTGAGCCCTTCCTGGTGCCAGAGAGGAGCTCTTTCTAGCTTCTGTCCCAGATTCCCAGGATGAGCAAAACCATCCTAGCTCACCTATGTGTGTGTGAGGACAATCCATGCCATTCCGCCATTTTCCCCTCCCCCACAAGTATTTGGGAATACATAGTTACTGTGTGCCAGCTCTAGGCCATCCTCCACCTCCTGGGATGCTTCCTGTCTTCTATTGATCTACGACCATTGCTTTTTCAAAAATGGATGTATACTCACCTCCTCCTGGGAGCCTTCCCTGATTAACTCCATTCACTCACTCAACATGGACACTGGGAATACCTTAGTGAACAATGCAGGTGAGGTTCTTGCCTCCACAAAGCTTACATGAGAGGGACAGACAGTAAACAGAAAAATGGGTGCTGTGGGACTAATAGGGGATCATACCCTGGCTGGAGGGTCAGGGAAGGCCCAGCCCACTCTCAAAGAGGAAAGATCCTGTCCTGAGAGGGAAGTTCCAGTCTGTCTCCCCACTGACTAGTGGTGTGACCTTGGGCAAGTCACCTATCTTGGAGCTCATTTTCCTCATCTGTGAAAGAAAGGGGTTTGGTAAAAGGTCCCTTTTTGCTCTAAAATTATTGTGTCTTTACTTAAAAGCAAATTTACTTGCAGGTAAGTTTATAAACATATCACGTTATTTCTTGAGGCTTACTTGGTCATTGCAGAAAAATGTAAAATTCCAATTAAGCATAAAGAAAAAAAGAAAGAAAAAATAAGAAATAAACACAACAAAACAAATAAAAAGGCAAACTAACAAAAAACATACACACTAATTACCCACAATCCCTCCTCTAGAGATAAGGACTCCTGGCTCTCTGGGAATCTCACAGAAGCTGGCAGTGAATCTCCCCCCAGGTCTCCAGAGATGCTCTCTCTCACACTCACCCGCTCCCTTTCCCTGTTCTGCGGTCCCAGGTCCCAGCACAAGCCCAGGCATGGGGTGGGGCAGGAGGCAACCTCAGGGAGCCCTGTACCGCTTGGGGCCTGAACACACTGTCTTTCTCCAAGGTCAGAGGGCCCCGTTGTGGCTGCCTGGGCTGGTTTGGAGTCTTGGGCCATGGCTGATGCTGAGAAGCCGTCCTTCCAGGGCTCATGGAGGAGGACCCCCCACTCCAGGCACAGACTCTGCAGGACTGGGGGGCAGCTGCTCCGGCTGGGTTCACCTCGGAGGGCGGGTGGGGCTGCAGTGCCGCGTGGGGCCGAAAGATGGCAGCACTGCACTGCCTCAGGCCAGAGCGGGGCAGCGGGAGAGGCCCGTCCAGAGGGTGTGTGTGTGTGCGCGCGCGCGCGCGCGCCCTTCAAGGCTTTCGGTGGGGACCACCGCTTTGACTGGGCCTCATGGAAGGTGTGGCTCATGTGGCCTTGACCCAGAGTGACAGGAGGATCATTGCGTTCTGGAGGCCTCTGCCCTGGCCTCCATCCTGGAACTGCTCCCTCCCCCAACCCCACATCACAGCAGGTCTTCCCTTGTAGATACACGGACTGGGAGGGGAGGGGAGAGGGAGGACGGCAAGGATGGCTAAAATCTCAGTAGCAGTCTCACTGCCTGGCCTCCAAGCCCAGTTCTACCACTTGCTTGCTGGATTACCTTGGGTAAGTAACTCAACCTCTCTGAACTTTCACTCTAAAAGGGGAACAATAAGGATAACGTTAGGTTTTATTATTGCTAACTATTTTCATTGCAGCTGTAAAAGACCTTTCCTCAGTGTATTAGGCCAATTCAGAAACATTTCCTAGTGGTCTTATTTCCTGTTAATCCCTGTGCTTGTCCTTGTTCCCCGGCTCAGGACCCCCAACCTCTGCATCTTTCTGCTCAGTAAGAGCTCAGCGATACCTGCCATGTATTGGGTGTGGAAGCCATCCTGGGCACTATGCATACATTTCAATGAACCCTTATAAGAAAGCTTTGAGGCACCACCTTATACAAATGGGGCAACGGGGGCTCAGAAAGATGAAGTAACTTACTTGAGGTCACACAGCAGAGCCAGGATACCACTGCAGTGGTCCTAGTCCTGGACACTCTTCCTCCAGACCCCTGGGCCCCAGTCTGCCAAGCCAGTTTGCTTCCTCCTGTTCAGATACCAGTCAGGGCCCAGACCCCCCTTCTCTGGGGTTCTGGCCCTCCTCCAAACCCTGGGTGCCGTTGGTGTAGCTGCTAAGTTCCTGAGCACTGTCGGGTCGGGGGAGAGGGCAGGAATGAGCCTCAGGCTGGCCTTGGGTGAGTGTCCTCTGCATGAGGCAGGAAGGGGACAGAGTAACTCCTGGAGGCTGGTGCCCAGCCCCACCTGTGCCCCACTCTAGTGCTGACTTGTTAGGCTGAGGGAGCTGACACCCTAACAGCGCCTCTCAGACTCCAGTGAGTTGATGATGTGGAAACTGGTTATTAAGTGTAATAACAGTGCTTTGGTTTTTCCACGGTTATGCCTGTAAGTGCCTAAGTGACAGCTGGCTTGTGCCATGGTGCTGCATTCTAATTGGCCTGAGGCTGGGGCATTGTGAAGAGGCGTTGGACGGAAGGAGATCAGGAGGTGCTACCTCCATCCCTTGCCCATCTTCTGTGGGCGAGGCCTTCCAGGTCAGGTGGGAGGATGGACCCTGACTTCTGGGCCAGGGTCTGGGCTGGATGGAATGTGTGGATGCGGGACATCAAACCATGTAGTGATGTGTCTCCAAACCTACTGGATTCTCAGATGCCTGATCTCTGGGTCAACAGTTTAAGAATCGGATTAGAAATCTGGAGCGATTAGTCTTTGCCCCTAATTGCTTGTGATCTCAGGACCATAGCTTAACTCTTGGAGTTGCCCCCTCTGCACAATGAAGGGGTTGAACAGAGTTGAGTTATCCACTTAACTACAACTGTCAATGGATGGAAACTTGCTGTTAGACCTATTTTGCTTGGCTCACAAGTGCTTTACATTTACATGCCAACATTTAAAATTCTAGACTTTCTAATAGAGATCTTCATCTCTGGCGTTTCTTCGGAAATTTTAAGAATTGGTATAACACTGAGCCTGCACGCCTCCATGGCAACGATTGGCTGCAGTAATACCCCCCTCAGACAGGTTTATACTCTCCAACTTGCCACAGTCCTCACCACTCCCTATTGGACCCCAACACTGAGGCCGAGTGGCGACCATGGTTTGACTTGTTACCCTTGATCTACCTTACTTGTCTGCTTTCAGTGCTCGACCCTGCATCAGATATTCATTGGGCCTACTTGTGCATGGCATCTTGCTTTTCATTTCAGAAATTATATGATAAGTCAAAGAGCTTAGAACCGGGAACTGAGCCCTCTATATAATCTTAGTATAAAGAGATAGGAGATATCTCCATCATCCTTTTCAGCTTAAAAATTCTAGGAGTCTGTAATACCATGGTTCTCTGATGCTGTCTCCCTGAACTAGAATAATGAAATATTTCATTTGGGCTAATCTCCATCTCCATGCTGCAGTCTGAAAGGGAGATTGTTCCCTTCCCCCTGTTCTCATCAGGCCTCACCCTGGCCCTGCAAGTAGTTTAGTCCCCCTGGGTATATGTGGAGGGGACTGTCATAATCTCACCAGGTACCCTGTGCCTCAGTTTCCTCATCTGGAAAGCAGGCTACTGGATTGTAGACAATATTTGAGTTTTGGTTTGAGCTTTTCAGGCTACCTATTCCATTAGTGACTGGACAAGTCACTTCATCTCCCTGAGTCTTCTCCTCTGCAAAATGGGGAATGTACTAGCCTTCTTGTATAGGAAAGTGTGTTCTGGAAACTGGAAAGTGCTAAACAAATGGATAATTTTGGCGTTATTAATTTTATATAAGTGTTATAAATGACAGAAGATATTTCCCCATCCCCTGTATCAAGGGGATGGCAAGAGAATAACGTGAAGTGATATGCATAGTGGTGCCTTGGAAGGGAAACTGTCCCTGTCCACAAGGGATTCTTGTATTGTGATTATTAATATAGTTTCACCAAATGGTCTTGGCTGGAAGCCCAAAGGGGTAGCAGCTGCTGAGACTCGGAGCTCTCCACCATTGTGGCTCATGTCTGACGTCTGCTCAAGGCAGCACCCATCTTTTCCTCCCCTCCAGGCCGGCTTTGCTCCGTCCCTTGGGACTTGTCCCAATCATCCTTCCCCCACCAGTCTTCCTGGCTAACCCAGCTCTGTCTGCGCCCAATTCTGCCCTTGCTTTCTGGGCCCAGATGTCAAGGGCCATTGAATGCCCATCTTGAAGGGGTTTTAGTGATCACCTAATGATTCATTCAGTGGTTGATTATTTTTTGAGCCCCTGCCATGTGCCATATACATGTGCCACGTACAGAATAGGTACTGATCCGGGAATTGGTGTTAAAGTGTTGAATAAGACAGATGAAGTCCTTGGTTTGTGGAGTTTGTAGTGGGAGGAGACAGAGATAATATACAGGCAAACAAATGAGTACAAATGCCGAGATAATTTAGATAGTGACAGGTCCCATGAAGAAAATAAAGCAGAGAGGATATGCTCCAGAATGATGGGGTGGTAGGGAGTAGTTGGTTAGGAGATTTCCTGGATGAGCTGATATGAGCTGAGACCTGAAAGATGGAATAAAGAAGCCGGGGGAAACTGAAGGAGATGCATTCCAGATAGAGGGAATGAACTTGGCTTGTCCAGACTCCTTAATTAACCGATGAAGAACAGAGAGGGAATGTCTTATACGAGGCTGCACAGACAGTCAGCAGCAGTGGAGCAGGACTAAAACCCCATTCTCCAGACTCCCAGGCTAGCGTTCTGCCAATGCAGCCCTTATTTCTTCTTAATGAAATGTCAGCTTCTCAAGGTCAAGGCTGGGCCTCTAGTGAACTCCCCACCTGTCAATCATCTATCTGCACCCCAGCCAGGGTCCTCCTGTGCACCGCTGTCCATCCCAGGGCAGCTGTGACTCTGCTCCAGCTCTGGCCTCTGGAGGTAAAAGGGACAAGGCAAGAGCAGAGAGAAAGCGGAGTGGCCAAGTGGTTCCTGCCATTAAACGCTAAGCGCAGTAAGCTCAGTGGAATCCCAGCCTTAAAATGGCCTTGCTTAATTAATACTAAATGACTGTGGGACCCGTATGGATTTATACATTAGATCCACATTAACATCAAACCGTTTGATCACAAATAACTGAGCCTGTGCTCCGCAACGGGAGAGGCCACAACAGTGAGAGGCCCACGTACCGCAAAAAAAAAGATAATGAACACAGGCACTTGACAACTAGACGAGAAGGATGGGACTCAGCTTCCTGCCCAGGCTTAGGGGGAGCAAATCTCTCTTCTCAAGGTTCTGCCTCCTTGCTTCCTTTCTCTCCCTCTTGCTCTATAAGTTGTTATTTCTGAAAGGCATATATTGAGCTGTCCACGTGCCAGGCATTGTGCTGTCACTGTGTGTGTGTGTGTGTGTGTGTGTGTGTGTGTGTTACAAAACTTCCCTTCTGGAGCTTGCAGTCTAGATGAGGAGATGAGGTGTGTGCTTGAAAATGAAGCATGTTACAAGAGAAATACATTTATCAAGCATCTACTAAGTTCTGGGGCTTTACAAATATCTTATGTAATCCTCTCGATATTGAGAGATGTACGTATTATGGTCACTTCTCAACTGGCAGATGAGAAAATTGTCCTTGTTAAGGACGAGTACGCTGCCCAAGGTCACCCATCTAGTTGAGGCGGAATTGGAAATAAAACCCAGATTGAGCCTCCTGAGCCCTTGTTAATTCCACTGCAGGGTCCTGCTTCCTCAGACAACTGTCTAGAGGGAGTGGTTCTCAACCTTGGTTGTACTTCTGGCCCTTCTGCCTGGGACACTCAGGGAAGGCTCCATGGAGGAGGAGGGCTTTGAAGGGTGCCTGTAGTTGTGTCTTGGGGATGCGGAGTCGGTGGATAGAGCTCTTGGACAGTGGGAAAGGAACTTTCTGCCTCTCCCCCTCCCTCATCCCTCCCTGCTGCCCCTCTTGCCCTCTGTGTTCACATATTGCTGCCACACAGTATCCGAGTTCTTCTCCTTCCAGATGACTTCACTGAAATCCCTTCCTGAGAATCAGGTTACTTGATTCACTCATTGGGATGGCGATGGGCCCCCACGCACCAGTCTCATGACCTCAGGAGGGGATCACGCTTCCTCCCCATTGCTTACTCTATCACACATCCATCCCCTGGGCTCAGTCAATGAGCAGACAGGAGCCGGCCCTTGAATGGATAGACAGTGATGAGCTCAGCAGGAAGCAGGACAGGGCCACTTGCCGGGCGTTGCCAGGGGAACGGGATGCAGAGGTGCCCCTGCTTGTTCTCTTCTGGGACCTCTGATCTCTAGAAAGTTATCTCCCTACTGTTTCACCCATTGTGCGGTACTTAATGGGTCCATCCTGGATAGGGATGTTAGGAATGTCCCCGAGACCTCCAAGCAGGTGAAATGAGGTCCTGGGCTGGAGACATACAGGTCCTGTACTGGGGTTTTGAGCTCCCACCGCTGCTGGATAATATGTTGAGTTCATGCCTACTTACGTCCTTGACACAAGCCTTCCCTTCCCTTTCTGCTCTTCTAGGCCAACTATTACTTATCCTGTAAGACCTTAGTCACCTCCTCTGAGAAACCATCCATACATCCCTGTGGAGAATTAACCACTACTGCTTTGCATTTTCCTGGTATTCGGCCTAAGTAGAGCACAAATCTTGCTGTAGTACATGTATGTACATGTACCTGCCTTCTGGGTAGCTGCATGTAGGTGTCCACCCAGAAGAGATGAGGGGTTGGGCAGGGCTGGGTTCTCTCTGAGCCCAGAGTCCTGGATGTGCCAGCTCAGGCAGAACCCAGCCATCTCCATTTTGGGTGGAAAGATGTTGGGAAAGAGGGAAAAAAAGAAAAATTAGGACTGGGGAGATTTCCCCATTCAATGAATCATGCACTTTGGGCTGTGTGTGTGTGTGTGTGTGTGTGTGCGTGTGTGTGTGTGTGTGTGTGTGTGTGTGTGTATACCCTGGATTCAGAAAGCCCCATGAACAAGTCCCTGGGGGCACCTCTAAGAGGCCCTGTGTTGGCATTTCTCTGGGCTCATCGGCTGGGCTTTGTCTTCTGGGCTGAGCTGTCAAGTCCAGCAGGTACCAGAGGAGCCGAGAGGCCCAGGCTGGTCGGCAGGTGAGAGATGACCCTGTTTAACCATCCATGGCTCAAACAAATGGGCACAATATTTTGGGTTCCTTTTCTCTTAACCAGGACATAAATCAGCTCTCTGGAGGGAGTTCAGAACAGTATTTTGGAATTAGGTTCTGGAAATGGAGATGAGCCCAGTGGGAGCCCAAGGATTGACCAATGGGAGCTCTGCCCAAGTGGGCCTGAGAGTGATGTTACAACCACAGGTAACCACGCTGCAACTCAGCACGGTGCAGCTGTCCCAGGGCACTTCACCGTACTGTATTTTGAAACTAGGCTGAACACTTTCCACTTGATTATCTAGGAAATAGGACCATTGTATGATGAGACTAGATTATGGAGTGTCTAGAATGCCAGGATAAAGAATTTGTTCTTAGTCACTTAAGGCAAACACCTGGTATGTGTTTCAAGGCTGTACTCTTTCTCGCTCATGCCAAATATCAGGACTTGATCACAGTACCTTTCTCCAGGTGAATCTGTACTTGTCCTCAGAATCTTTCTTAACCCAATGCCCCAGATAGCTGTTATAGCCAATTAGATTTGCTATACTCAAAAAGGAAATCTATATGCCATCTCTAAGTCCAGGCTCCTCACTGTATATATAAAGAAGCTGAGGCTAAAGGAGATGGTATGACCTATCCAGGATCATCCTTAATTTAGTAGGCAGATGGGACAATGGTAAGTCTTTCGGCAGGGGAGGGACATGATGAAAACAAGATTAATCCAGCATGACAGAGCAGGGACTAGTGTGAGGCAAGCTAGGTGCCTGGTTGCAGAATTTAAAGAAACATCACTTTCTGCTGTCAACTCCATGCTTGCAGCACCCTGAGAATGATGCCTCCTTAAATTTTAGCTCCCTGGGTACCTTGCTGGCCTCACTAGGCCCTGACCAGGCTGGGAGACTAGTTAGAAGCCAGCTTCTGCTGAGCCTAGCCATCTGATGGAGCAGTGACAGCAGGAACACAAAAAAACCAGGTCAAAGCCGACAGATATTGTGAAGAAATGACCAGGAGGATTTGGTGGCAGACTGGCCATCAAGGGTTAAAGAAAGGGACATTTTCGAGTCTTGAAGTGACCGTGAGGATGGTGGAACCCTGACAGGATCAGGGGACAGGGTTAGAGCTTACCAGTTGGCTTGTGATTTTGTCATTCTGGTGAGCGTTGTTCAACATTGTCCTGATCTTCTATTTTTCGTTAATATTTTAAAATTGCAGTATAATGTACCTAGGGAAAAGTGCACATATTGTAAGTGCAGAATTTCCAAAAAATAAATCAAGCCACTTAACTACCATGCAGATCAAGAAACAAAACATCCCCAGCACCCCAGAAATCCCTGTTACTCCTCTCTCTCGTCTTCACCCCCGGCCCCCAGAGATAAGCACTGTCCTGACTTCTAACACCATGCATTAGTTTTGCTTGGTTTTGTACTTTATATAAACGGAATCTCACAGTCTGTACTCTTTTGCATTGGCTTCCTTTACTCAACATTCTGTTTGTGAGATCCATCCATGTGGTGAGTAATTGTAGATTATCCATTCTCCTTGATGTATAATGTCCTATTGTGTGAATATACCATGATTTATTTACCCGTTTGACTGTTGATAGGCATTTGGGTAGTCTCCAGTTTTGAGCTATTATGAATAGAGCTGCTGTGAACATTATTGTGCATGTCTTTTGGTGACAGTATATGTGCATTTCTTCTCAGTATATATATGGGAAGGGAATTGCTGGGTCACGGGGGGGTGTGTATGTCCAGCTATAGTAGGTACTATGCTTATGTTAGATCAGGACCTCCAAAGAGCAGAAGCCAAGATGGGATCTGGGGTGCAAGAGATTCACCGGTGAAAACCCTGTGAAGGACAAAGGGGAGGGAGCGGGAGTAGGCAGTGTGACTCTGTGAAAAGAGAGGGGGAAGGAAGGAAGATTGCATAGGAAGAGTCTGAGACCTAGCAGAGCTCTAAAAAGGCATTGGAGAGTCCCCAGCCAAAGCTGCCATTAGAAGAGGGCAGCACAAGTACCGGTTGTGCTTGGTCATTGCCTGGGGGAACCCCGGGGAGGCAGGCCCTCGGCACTAATGTGGTTTTGGATCTAGAGGAATGACAGCTGTGTTCCCTATGGCAGGAGAACTGAGCCGTGAACATTCATGTCCACCATGTGAGAATTATGAACCCTGTGGGTGATTGACAGAAGTATAGTGAAGTGTTTAAGAGCCTGGGTTTTGGAATCAACCAGGCTGGGCTCAAGTCCCAGCTCAATCATCTGCTGTCTGTGTGACCTCCCATAGATGCTTAAACCCTCTAAGCCTCAGTCTCCAAGTCAGTAAAATAGAAGTAATAATGACTAATATGGTTGTTGTAAGGATTAAATGAAGGCATTCAATATCCAGTAATCGCTCAATAAATATTGGTAGTTCCTTGTTCTTTCAACACATTTACCAAGCACCCATAATATGCCAGGCACTGTTCTAGGCTCAGGGGATGCAGCAGTGAGCAAAGCAGAGTGAACATTCTAGTAGAGGGAGATAGACAATCAACAGACAAACAAGCAAAATATAAAGTGTGTCAGAGAATTGTAACTGTGATGGAGAGAAAATACACCAAGCAAAGAGGGAGCCTCTGTCCTCTGTTACCAGAGTGGTCAAGGAAGCCTACCCCCCAAAGTGACATTTGAGCAGAAACCTCAAGGAAATCAGGAACCATGCCATGAATGGGGTAAATGTATTCCAGGCACATGAAACAAATGCCAAGACCCTGGCATCAAAGTGTGCTTGGCACACTTGAAACAGAATGGAGGCTGGTGGGCTGCAGCAGAGAGAGGGGGGCAGAGGGTGGTCGGAGATGAGGCTGGAGAAGTAGCTGGACCAGGAAATGCAGGGCTTTGTGGACTTTACTCTGAGCAAGATGGAAAGTCAGTATAAATTATGTAGGGTCCCATTCCTCCACATTCTTGCCAATACTTGGTATTAGCAAACTTAATTTTTCTACCCAAAATTATGGACATAAAGTAGAGTTTCCTTGTTTTAATTTGGATTTCTCCTATTATTAATGAGACTGAATAGCTCTTTATAAAAGTTTTATTCATTTGAGTTTCTGCCTCAATGGATTGCCTATTCATGTCCTTTGCCTCTTTCTCTATAGGATTTTCCATTTTGTTGATTCACAGTTCTCTTGCATGTTGGAGATAGTAATCATCTTTAATGATTTTAGACTTTTAAAATATTTTCTATCAGTTGTCACTTGTTTATTAATTTTATCCATAGCATCTGTAGCAGGTTGAATTGTGTCTTCCAAGAAGTCATGTCCACCAGGAACCTCAGAATGTGACCTTATTTGGAAATAAGGTCTTTGCAGATGTAACTAGTTAAGGATCTCAAGATGAAATCTAATGACTGGTGTCCTTATAAGAAGAGGAGAGGACACAGAAAGACATGTAAAGAAGGCCATGTGAAGACAGAGATAGAGATTGGAGTTATGCTGCCAGAAGCCAAGGAATGCCTGGGGCCCTCAGGAGCTGAAAGAGGCAAGGAAGGATTCTTTTCTAGAACCTTCAGAGAGAGCATGGTCCTGCTGACACTTTGACTTCAGACTTCTGGTCTCCAGAACTATGAGAGGATAAACATCTGTTGCTTTAAGTCACCTGGTTTATGGAACTATGTTATGACAACCCTAGGAAACTACTGCAGATTTTGGTACTGGGTAGTGAGGTATTGCTGTAACAAAAGCCTAAAAATGTGGAGATGGCTTTAGAATTAGGTAATGGGCAGAGGCTGGAAGAATTTTGAGGCTCATTATAAAAAAATCCTATATTAAACTGAAGAGATTGTTGGCAGAAATATGAATATTGAAGGCTATTCTAGTGAGGGCTCAGATAGAAGTGAGGAGCACAGTTGAGAAAGCTTCTGTCATCTTAGAGAATACAGTACTCATCATGAACAGAATGCTGCTAGAAATATGAACATTAGAGGTTCTTCTGGTGAGGCCTCAGGAGGAAATGAGGAACGTGTTATTGGAAACTGGAAAAAAGGCAATTCTTATTAAAAAATAAAATTAAAAATTTGGCTGATTTATGTTCTGTTGTTGGGTAAAAATCAGAGCTCAGCTTGGATATTTAGCTGAGGAGATGTCCAAGCAAAGTGTAGAGGGTGTGGCCTGGCTTCTCTTTACTGCTTATAGCAAATTCCAAGAGGAGAGAGATCAACTGAAGAAGAAATGGTTAAAAATAAAGGAACCAGAGCTTGATGGTTTGGGAGTTTCTTGGCTTATGCTGATTGCCAAAATTAGAAAATTCACTGTTGAGAAAGCACACTCTGGAGAGAGCACCAAAGGTGTGGCTGGACAATATTTTGCTGAAGAGATTTAGGTATGTGACCAATGGGTCAAATCAAATCTCAGCAGAAGCCAGAAACAGAGGCAGAGTTATGTGGAAAGTGTCTGTGGGGAACATTTGTCTAATGGCATAGATGTCTCTGACATACACAGGAAACCCACAAGGTTTGTGAGAATGATATGCCAGTTAAAACACTGCCAGCTTGGACAGAGGCTGGTTAAGAAAAGGAAAGCTGTCAGATTTCTGGGATTTTATAGGCAGGAAAGTAGGTGATAGAGCTACTCAACTACAAACATGTACTACCCTTGAAGAAAAAGATGAATGACTCCGAGGGCAGATCCACAGATACAGAGACAGAGGCCAGAGAGGCAGCAGCTATCACTACAGGTCCAGAGGACAAAGCATCAAGCTATAGAGGATTGTTCTCAGGCCTTGAAATCCATAGGAATTTGTCCTTCTGGGATTCAGACTTGCTTGAAAATGGTGACCTTTTTATTCCTTTAAATTCCTCCCTTCTGGAATGGGAATGTCTATTCTATGTCTGTCCCATCATTGTATTTTGGAAGCAGACTACTTGTTTTCTAGTTTTACAGGTCCACAGATGGAGAGGAATTTTGTCCCCAAATGAATCATACCCAGGATCTCGTCTATACCTTATTTAGATGATGAGATTTGGGCCTTTGTGAGTTGATAATGTTTAGATACGATTTTAGACTTAGAATTGTTTCTGGAATGAGTTAAGACTTTTGTGAATGCTCAGATGGGGTGAATGTATTTTGCATGTGGGTAGGATGTAAATTTGGGTTGGGGGCATAGGGCAGACTGTAGTGGGTTGAATAGTATTCCCCAAGAAGACATGTTGAAATCATTACCGCTAGTATCTGTGAATGTGACCTTATTTGGAAATTAGGTCTTTGTGATTGTAATCAAGTTAAAATGAAGTCTCTAGGGTGGACACTAATCCAGTATGCCTGCTGTCCTTATAAGGAGAGGAAATACCATGCGAAGACAGAGACACACAGGGAGAAGATAGCAATATGGTGATAAAGGAAGAGATTGGAGTGATACACCTATGAAACAAGGAATGCCAAGGATTGCTGGCAAAAACTGCAAGCTAGAAGAACCAAGGAAGGATTCTCCCCTGTGGGTTTCAGAGGGAACAAGGGCTGGCTGACACCTTGCCTTCAGACTTATTGCGTCTAGAATGATGAGACAATAAATTTTTGTTTTGAGCTGCTCAGTTTGTGGTACTTTGTTGTGGCAGCCCTAGGAAATAAACACAGCATCCTTTCAATTAATATAAATCTCTAAGTTTGTTATAGTCAAGTTCATCAATTTTTGCCTTATGGTTTTTGCTATTTGGGTTTTGATTATGAGGTTCATCCCTGACAAAGATCACAAAAAGAGTTTCATTTGTTTTTATTCTATTAGATCTATTATTTTACCTTTCAATTTGAGGTCTTTAATCTTCCTGGAATTCACCTTTGTGTATGGTATGAGGTAGAGGTTTTACTGGCAAACCATCAACTAAATAAATCATCCTTTTCCCACTTATTTGTGGTGTTACCTTTATCATATATCAAGTTCCTATGCATATAGGTATTTTCTCTTCTGCTCCATTGGATTTATATGTCTGTTCTTGAGTTAGAACCAAACTTTTATAAAATTATATAGCTCTGTATTATGTCCTAATATCCGATATAGCAAATCACCATACTTTGCTCTTTAAAAAAATTGATTTAGCTATTTGTGGACTTTGAGCCTTCATTTTTCTATCTGTTAATTTTGGAATCAATTTGTCAACTGTCTAAGAAAATTTACTAGAATTTTGATTGAGCTTTCATTGAATTTAGAGTTGATTGAACTTTCATGAAATTTCCTGCAAATTTGCAGTTGGATCTAGAGGGTTGATCAGATTTGATCTATATATCTATACCTACATCTATATCTAAATCTATCTGTATCATATTTACCTGTCTATCTATACTGATATCTACATATATATGCGTTTTTTACCTGACTACCTCATAAGTAGGTTATATTCTTCCTTCAAGAGGAACTTAGTGACAGTGTCTGGTTGACTCTTTTTTTTGGTTTTAGTAGCAATTGGTGGTCAATGGTTAGATCAGTTAACTCATTAGGAGTTGCAATAAGGTGATATTTTAACTGAAGGCATTTTAATTGATTTCTACCCCTTTTTCTTTTATTATTTTCTTCTTTGAGTTTATTCTGTAATCTTTTTTTTCTAAATTCCTGAGTTAAATACTTAGCTCACTTTTCCCATCTTTGTTGTTTTCTGGTAAATATAGTTAAAGCCATTAATTTTCCTTAGGTCTCACTTTAACCTTACAAATTTTGACATGTAGGGTTTTTATTGTCATTCAGTTCTAAGTATTTTGTAATTTCCCCTATGATTTCCTATTTAATACAAGTATTATTAAGTAGCTTGGGTTTTCAGTTTCTATACCTTTGAGATTAATAAAAAACTGTCTTTTTGTATCGATTCCTATTTTTATTACGGTCTTTGGAAATGGTTGAATCATCCTCCTTAGTAGCCTGAGTTCATGGTGTATTGTTTTGAATGTTCTACGTGAGCTAAAAAATAGTATACACTCATGTCTTGGGTGTAAAATTCTTCATTCTATCTCAGTTCAAGGTTATCAATTCTGTTATTCAAATCTATCTGCTCATTTTTGTCTTCTTGATCTGGTGGCTTCTGAGAGGAGTATGTTAAATTCCTTAACTGCAGTTTTGGATGTGTCTCTTTTCCCCCATAGTACTTGTCAGCTGTTGCTTTACAGTCTTTGAGACTGTATTATTAAACACACATATATTCATGATCCTTATAGTGTCCTGATCTATTGTTCTTTTACAGTTTTTAACTTCCTTCTTTTTTTTTTTTCCCTTAGAACACAGTTTAATGACCATATTTTGGCATATTGGTATGATTTAGGGGCTCGCATCCCCCATGGAAAGACGAACAAGGAATTCTCCAACAAAGTTGGGTCTCCCCTTACTAAGAACCCCTATAATGGCTGAAAAAGGAATTAACTTCCTTCTTTGTCTCTTACAGTTGGCCTGGAATTCCACATGGTCTGAAAATAAAACTGTGATTTATTTTTCCATGGAATATCTTTTATTTGTATTAGTTAGGTCCAGATTCAACTGTAGTCAGAGAAAACCTAAAATACCAGTGTCCCAAATAAGGTAGAAGTTTTATTTCATAAAATCCAGAAGAAGCCTAGGATGGTGTTGCTTAAACATGATAGAAGTTTATTTCTTCTTAATTAAACATAGGCAGATAAGAGCTGTTATGGCAGCCACATAAAGTCCTTAGGGACCCGAGGTCCTTCCACAATCCCTAGGTTATGTCCCTTGTGCTCATGATTTAGTAAGAAGGAAAGAAGAAGGGGAAGGAGAAGGACATGTCCCCTTTCTTTAAGAATACTTCCTGGAAGTTGAATATATCATTACTGCTTACATTCCAAGGTTAGAATTTAGTCTTAGGCCACTCCTAGTTGCAAGGGAAGTTGGGAAATGTAGTCTTTACTCCTGGAAGCCCTGTGTCCAGTTGAAAATTGTGTTGTATTATATAGAAGAAGGGAAGAATGAGTATAATTGGCAATCATCCATCTCTGCCATACCATATCTTTATTTTTCAACTATTTTGTAGATTTTGGTTTTTTAATTTCAGTTTTTGAGATAAGTGTAGATTCACATGCATTATAAGAAATATGGAGAGATCCATTCCATGTACACTTTAACCAGTTTCCTGTAATGGTAACATTATGTAAAACTGTAGTATAATTTCACAACCAAGATATTGACATTGATACAATCCACCAGCCTTATTCCTTATTCAGATGTTCTCACTTTTACTTATGCTCATTTGTGTGTGTGTGTGTGTGTGTGATGGTTAGATCCTTGTGTGTACACATTTAGTTCTTTACAGTTTTATCACACATGTAGGTTTGTGTATCTAGCACCACAGTCAAGATACTGAACAGTTCCATCACCACAAGGATCCTTATTGCCCTTCTGTAACTACATCCACCTCCATCCTCTCTCCCTACTATCCCTAATCCCTGGCAACCACTAATTTGTTGTTGAAAAAAATGTTATTTAAATGGAATCATGTAATATGTAACATTTTGAGTTTGACTTTTTTCACTCGGCATAATTCTCTGGAGGTTTATCCAAATTGTTTGTGTCAATAGTTTATTCTTTTTAACTGCTGAATAGTGTTCTATGGTATGTCTGCACTGCAGTTTGTTTAACCATTCATCTTTTGAAGGACATCTGAAATGTCCATTGTTTGGCTATTACAAACTAAGCTGCTACGAACATTTGTGTACAGTTTTACAGTTTTTTTTTTTTTTTTTTTTGGTGAACATAAATTTTTTTTTTCTCTGAGATAAATGCCCAAGAGTGGAATTTCTGGGTTGTATGGTAATTGCATGTTTAGTTTTATAAGAAACTGTTTTCCAGAGCAGCGGTACCATTTTACATTCCCACCAGCAATGTATGAGTGACCCAGTTTTTCCACATCTTCACCAGCATTTGGTGTTGTTCCTGTTTTTTATTTTAGTCATTATGAGAGGTGTATAGTGACATCTCACTGTGGTTTTAATTTGCATTTCTGTAATGGCTAATGATGTTAAACATCTTTTCCTCTGCCTATTTACCATCTGTCCTCTTTGGTGAAATGTTTGTTCACGTTGTTTGCTCATTTTCTAATTATATATTTGCTTATGGGCTTCTCATTGCTCCAGCGTTAGTTGGTTAGTTGTTTCTAATTGTGTGTGTGTGTGGTTTTTTTTTTTTTTTTTTTACAGTTTTGAGAGTTCTTTATGTTTTCTAGATACTAGTCCTTTATTGGAGATGTGGTTTGCAAATATTCTTTCCATTGTGTAACTTGTCATATAGACTTCCATGGAGCAAAAGTTTTTAATGTTTATGAAGTTTAATTTATCAAGTTTTCCTTTTACAGATCTTGCTTTTGATATCAAATCTAAGAATGCTTTACCCAGCTCTAGAACCAGAAGATTTTTCTCATACTTTTATTTTTTCCTAAAAGTTTTATAGTTTTACACTATACACTTAAATTCGTCATCCATTTTGAGTAAATTTTGTATAAGGTATCAGGTTTAGGTGTTCATGTTTTGCTTATGGATGTCCAATTGTTCCAGCATCATTTGTTGAGAGCACTATTCTTCCTCCATTGAACTGCTTTTGTATTTTTGTCAAAAATCAGTTAAGCAGGGACTTCCCTGGTGGCGCAGTGGTGAAGGCTCTGTGCTCCCAATGCAGGGGGTCCGGGTTTGATCCCTTGTCAGGGAACTAGATCCCACATGCATGCCGCAACTAAGAGTTTGCATGCCTCAACTAAGGAGCCCGTGGCTGCAACTAAGGAGCCCGCCTACTGCAACTAAGACCCGGTGCCACCAAATAAATAAATAAATAATTTTTTAAAAAATCAGTTAAGCATATTTGTGTAGGTCTATTTCTGGGTTCTCTCTTCTGTTCCATTGATCTATGTGTTTATCTCTTTGCCAGTACCACATTGTCCTGATTAGTATGGCTATAAAGTAAATTTTAATATCTGGGAGAGTGATTTCTCTCACTTTATTCTTCTTTGTCAACGTTGTTTTAGCAATTCAAGAGCCTGTGCCTTTTTGCAGACAGTTATCCCTTATTATCTACAGGGCGTTGGTTCCAGGCCACTGCCCTGCCCCCCACCCTGTACCAACAGATACCAAAATCCTCAGATGCTCATGTCTCTTATATCAAATGGCATAATACAGTCAGCCCTCCATTATCTGTGGGTTCCACATCTGTGGATATGGAGGGCCAACTATAAGTTTTAGAATAAGCTTGTCTACTGTGATGGTTAATTTTTTAAAATTTATTTTTTTCTTTTTAAAGTTCTTTTGTGTGATGGTTAATTTTATATGCCAACTTGCCCAGATATTTGGTTAACAGCTATTCTGGGTGTGTCTGTGAGGCTCTGTGGATGTTTCAGATGAGATTAACATTGGAATCTGTAGAATGAGTAAAGCAGATTGCCCTCCCCTAACATGGGTTGGCCACATCCAAACCATTGAAGGCTTGAATAGAACAATAAGACTGAGTAAGAGAGAACTTGCTCTCTCTCTGCCTGCCTGTATTCAAGCTGAGACATCAGCTTGAAGACAGCTTTTCCCCTGTCTTCAGACTTGGATTCAGACAGGAATTATACACTTGGCTCTCCTGAGTCTCCAGCTTGCCAACTGTGGATCTTGAGGCTTATCAGCCTCCATAATCACCTGAGCCAATTCCTTATAATAAATCAGTCTCTCTCTTTCTCTCTCTTATCTTACTGGTCCTGTGTTTACAAAAAACCTCATTGATAGGAATTGCATTAAACCTATAGATCAATTTCAGGAGGATTGACATCTTTGCTATGTTAATTCTTCCAATCCATGAACCTGGTATGTCTCTCCAGTTATTTAGATCTTCTTTGATTTATTTCGTCAGTATTTTGTGTTTTTCAGGATTCAGATCCTGCACATACTTTGTTAAACTTATACCTAAATTCTTCATTTTCTTTGGAGTGATTGTAAATGGTATTGTGCTTTTAAATTTTTTTCTGTATGCTCATTGAGAGTATATAGAATTGTGATTGATTTTTGTGTGTTTTAGCTTTTATCCTGAAACCTTGTCTGGACTCATTATTAGTTCTAGGAATCTTCTGTAGATTCCTTGGGATTTTCTATGTAGACAATCATGTCATCTGTAAATAGAGGCAAAAATTTTATTTCTTTCTTTTAAATCTGTATGCCCCTTGTTTCTTTATTTCTCTTGCCTAATTGCAGTGGCTAGAACATGCAGCATTACATTGAATAAGAGTGATGATTGTAGACATCTTTGTCTCATTCCTTCTCTTAGGGAGATAGTGTTCAGTCATTTTCCATTAAGTATGATGCTAGCTGAAAGTTCTTTGTAAATGCTCATCATCAAGTTGAGGTAATTGCCCTCTATTCCTAATTTAATGAGAGTTTTTAAAAAAAATAATGAATGGATGTTGAATCTCATCAAATACTTTTTTGGGGGCATCAATTGATATGATCAAATGATTTTTCTTCAGCTTATTGATATGCTGGGCTACATTGATTGATTTTTGAATACTGAACTAGCCTTGCATACCTGGGGTAAGTCCCACTCACTCATATGTATAATTCTTTTTATATGTTGTTGGATTCAGTTTGCCGTTTTATTGAGGATTTTTCCATCTAAGTTGTGAGAGGTACTGGTCTGTAGTTTTCCTTTTTTGTACTTTCTTTGTCTAGTTTTGTTATCAGGGTAACACTGGCCTCATAAATTTGGTAAAATTTTCCTCCTTTTCTGTTTTTGGTAGAGCTGTGTAAAAGTGGTGTTAATTACTCTTTAAAATTTTGGATGAATTCTCCAAATTTCAGGAGCTTGAGTATCAGGTGGTGGTGTAATTTTTGTTTCAGTCATCAAATATGAGGAATCGGATAGTCTTTTATATGCACCAACATTTCTGTTCTTTCCATTGTTCTTTCTTCCTTCCTAATGTTCCAAGATTCTACTTCTTTTTTAAAAAAATCATTTCCTTTCTGTTTGAAAAAATTTCTTTTGTCAATCTCTAAGTATAGGTCTGGGGTCTGGTAGCAAAACATTCTTTTTGTTTTCCTTTGTCTGAGAATATCTTTATATCCCTTCATTTCTGAAGGATACTTCCACTGGACATGGAATTTGTAGTTATAATTCATTTCTTTGAGAAATTGAAAAATGTTGTGCCACACCCTTCTGACTTCCATGGTTTCAGACGAAAATCCACTATCATTTGGTGGATTTGAATTGGTGATCCCCTATCGGTCATGCGTCGTTTCTCTCTGGCTGCTTTCAAAAATTTGATTTGTCTTTGGTTTTCAGAAGTTTAATTATGATGTTCCTTGGCATGGATTTCTTTGAGTTTATTCTGTTTGCTCAGCTTCTTGAGTCTGTAGGTTTGTTTCTTTGGCCACATTTGAAGCATTTTCAGCCACTATTTCTTTAGATAATCTTTCAGCCTCACTCTCTTCCTCTTTTATTCTGGGACTCTGATGATGCGAACGTTGGATCTTTTGTTATTATCCCCCACATCCTGGAGGCTGTGCTCGTTCTTTTTTCTATTTTCTCTCCATTGTTCTGACTGGGTGAAATCTATTTATCTGTCCTCAAGTTCACTGATTTTATCCTCTATCATCTTCACTCTAACTACTGAGCTCAGCCAGTGAGGTTTTCTTTAAAAAACATTTCTGTTATTGTATTTTAAAATTCTATAATGTCCATTGGTTCTTTCAAAAAATCACTTAATCTTTAAGATTGTCTATTTCTTTCTTTGTTTCAAGAGAATTCGTAATTGATTGTTGAAGCATTTTTATGATAGCTTCTTTAAAAAAATTATCTTGTCAGATAAATCCAACATCTGATTCATCTCAGTGTTGGCGTAGTTGATCGCCTTTTAAAATTCAGCTTGTGATTTTTCTTCATTCTTGGTATGACAGGTGATTTTTAAATTGGTTCCTGGACATTTTATATATTATGTTATGAGTCTCAGGGTCCTATGTAAACTCTTAGCCTTTCAGCACACAGGTCCTGACCTACATTTGTAGGTGGTTATTCTAAGGACAGTAAGGTTTTCAAGAGCCTTTCTGGTGTTATTTTGGTCTGCTTGGCTTATCTGATGCTACTGAGGATTTCACTTGTCTAGGCTTGTGCTGCCTGAGGGGTAGCAGGGGAAACCCAGGCTGGGCCCAGGGCGTCTCTCAGTGGGGGAGGGTGTCTCAGGCCCAGTAGGGCAGGAGAGTACTTTCCATGGCTGCTTGTCGGTTTGGTTCCCCATCAGTCACCCTCTCCAGTGGTGTTGGGCTTACCTGATGTTGTCAGACGAACTTCTGTTTAATTTGGGAGAATGAACTAGCCTACTGGGCTGCCTTCTCTTGCTGGGCTGCGGTTTAGGAAATGGTGGGTCTGGTTGCCTTCTTCTGTTGGATGGGGACACAAGATGCCTTGCTGTTGGTTGTGCCTCTGGTTCTAGGGTCACAAACCAGTGTGCTTTCTTACCACATTTCAGAGTTCTCCTTCGGTTGCTTCTGGCATTATTTCCAGGGTTTATAGTTGCACTTTGTGGGAGAGGAGCAGGGAGATGGATCTACACCATCTTATCCAGACTGGAAAGCTAAATTTTGTTTTAAAATACATCTCTTATAGGTAATATATTACTGGGTTTTGCTTTTTTAAGAAAATTCGACACGTATATGATTCCCTATCTTTGTTATAATTTTTATTTATTTTAGTGCTCCTTTCTGCTATCTTATGTCATGTCTTATGTAAGTTTCTATCCCCTCTCCCGTTTTATGCCTTACATTAATCAGAGTGAATTTTCTTTTCCTGGTTTCAAAGATGTTACCATCCTCCCCACAGTAGGGTTATACATCCCTGCCTTTTGTGATGTGACTTGCAGCATTTCCCTGTGAGTTGATTATACTTTCCTATCCCATTAACACCAGGCATAGCTTGAGATTTGCTTGACAAATGGAATATGAGTCAAAAAGGTCTGACCACGATTTCTGAGCAGAAGCTTTAAGTATCATCATATAGTTTCCCTACTGTACTTTTTTCTCTCCCATGAGGCTAAGATAAGACCTGTTCCTTCAGCCAGGTTCTGAATTGGGAAGATATATCAAACACACCTGCAGTAGCTGGCCTGCAGCCAACACCTGAATGAGAAATAAACCTATGTTGTTGCAAGCCACTGAGATGGAGTTGCTTGTTACTGTAGCATAACCTTGCAAAAGCTGACTGGTCAAAAGTAATTCATTCTATTTTTAATTTTTCTGATGGTTGCCCTTTTAAGACTTCTGATGACATTTTTTTCTTAAGTTCTGAAGTATATCCATGTTTTTCTCTTTCCCTGAATATGGTCCTCAACCTGTATCTCTCACTTTCATGATGATTCTCACCTTGTCCCACCATGTTAGGTTTGCTTAAAATCTTACTTCTATTCTGATGGGCGCACTGTTGTTTCAGTTCTTTCCTTTTTCTTTTTTACCCATATATTTCCCAACATACTCCTTAATTTCTTTTCCTTTTTGTCAGAGTACCTCCTCCAAGAGTTTTCCAAAGAGAATATTCTGAGGTCTCACCTGCCTGTTACTATCCTTTATTTTGATCTTATTTTTAAATAGGGGTTAGTTGGCTATGAAATTTTAGGTTTAAAGATTTTTTTTCCTGCAACAGTGAAAATATTATTGTATTTCTCTTTTTAAAAAAATTTTATTTAGGATTACTGTTGAGAAAGCTGACGTTGATTTGATCATTTTCCATATGTAGTTTATCTGCTCTTTTCTTCTTGGATAGTTTAAAAATTTTACTCTTTACTTTTAATCTTAAGTTACTCTATAAAATGTCTAGAGTATTTTTCCCCCCCAATCCATCCTATATGAGGCACTATATAAGCCTTTCAACTTGCTTTAATTCTGAGAAGTTCTCAATCATTATTCCTTGAAATATTTCTCCCCTCTGTTCATTTTTCTCTCTTTTGAGCACTCCTATTAAACACATATTGACATTTCTACTTCTGTGCATCATATCTCTTTACTTTTCTTTTATAGCTTACAACTCTTTATCCCTTTATGGTCCTGTTTAGCATCAATCTAATCTTCCAGTTCTTTAGCTGAATCTATTCTGCTATTCAACTCATATACTGACTTCTTTATTTCAACTATGATGTTTTTCCTACTGGAATTTCCAATTGCCTCTTCTTTAAAACTCTGTGTTCCTACTTCATTCACCAGTACCTTCCCCTGTCTCTTAGAAAATCATTATTATAAAGTTATTTTAAATTCTTGTTCTGTTTAGTCTTTTAATTCCATTTTTGTCTGCTATAGTTTCTTTCTTTTTTTTTTTTTTTTTTTAAGAAATAAGGGTTGCATTCCTCAGATATTTTATTATTTTCCTCTGTGAACTGATATCCTCTAGAGGTGTCAGCCATCTTGGCTGTTACACATAGTGAGGGGGGAGCAGATGAATTCTGGGCCCCACCTGGTGCCTCTCCAGGTGAGTTTAGGGTATTTGAGGTGGGAGGATGAATAAGTGCACATCAATATGCAGAACCCTGGTAGTACAGCCGGTGTCCAATCACTGCCCATGGACCACCACCGTCCCCTTCTCTGTTAGGTGACCCTGACCTCCAGGGAACTGCCTTAAGTTTTAATCCTAGTCTTTATGGTGTGTGGGGGGGGGCTCTCAAGCTCCACCTGGATGAAACTCTACTGACAGCCCACCCCGGGCTTGCTCTGCTGTTTTCTGCCCCATGGTGATGACAGGGTGGGCAGAGGTCTCCTTCCCAGGGCAACGTGGAGCTCTCTCCGTCCGTCTCATGTTCACTCTTACTTTCTTGCCTGTGTTTCTCTCTCTTGCTTCTCTAATGTCCCCAGGGTTGGGGTTGGAGGAGGAAGCCATTGGTCCCTGATCGTTCACTACATTTCCGCAAATGGGAAGTTGGAACTCTGATTTTCCTTTCTATCCCCTTGCAGTTGTGATTTTCAAGGGACTCTTTGCCTCAAGTGGTACTTCCTTTCACAGGTGTGGGCAAAATCTGGGGGTGGACACGCCTTCTGAGCCCAGAGTGCCCAAGTTGAAGAAGGGGAGCAGCTGGAGCAGGAACAGGGCTATGCAGAGTCGACCAGGCTAGGGCGGCTCTGAGGACTGGAGCAAATGCTGTGAGTAGGATCGTCTTCCTTTCACACTCCTGGTGGCTCAGCCTTGAGTGAGGGGGCCTGGGGAGCACAGGGATGAGGCATGGGAGAAAATGGTCCTGGGGAGGGCTGGGCTAGGAGAAGGGTGCACCTTCAGGCTTGGACCTGCTAGGCTCCGGCCCACCCCAGCTCAGCACTCAGTATGGAAAGGCTCGTGTGGGCAGCCTCAGAGAGACCAAGGAGATGAGAGAGGAGGAAGGAGCCTCTAAGGCCCCAGAGACAGATGACATGCAAAGTGAGGTGGTTCTGGACCTTCATTTCGTTCATCCAGTCATCTGCTTATTCAGTAAATATTTATTGGGCACCTAGTGGGCTCTGCTTCGGATGCCGGGGATAATGTATGAATGCGACACTTCGAGACCCTGCCTGATGGAGCTGACAGCCTAGTGGTGGGGGGGTGCAGAACCGTGCATCGTTTGCGGGCCCCAGGAGCAGAATCCTATTTGTCAGGGAGGGGCTGGCCAGAGTCCTGGTGGGAAACCCCCTGAACTGTAGGCCCAAGGCCCCTTGAGCTACAGGCGGGCCATATATATGACCTGTTTGTCAGCACCTCGCAGTGTGACAGGTGTTCACACTTGTGCACAGACCCACTGACTGACCAAACCCTAAGGCAGGAGCTCCTTGGCCTAGACTGAGAGAGCAGCAGCCATCGACTTGGTGGGCACATAAGGCTTATGAGGCCAAGACTTCTTCTAGATCCCAATCCCTCCCTGCCCTGCTCTGCATCTGTCCAGAAACTAGAGCCTTTGGGAAGAGGGTATCAGGACTTCTGATCTGGAGGGAAGGGGTCCCCAAGAAGGCAGAGCCTGACTCCCAGCCCTTACTCCCCATGAGAGAGAAGGTCAGCCCTGGGCTACAGCCCTACCCAAATGGTCCACATGCTGACAGTCACTGTGAGAGTGCCATAGACTTAATATTTGGGTCGCTCCCCAATTCTAAATGCTCAACATGTTAAATACTAATGCCCCATGTGATAGTATTAGAAGGTGTGGCCTTTGGTGGGCAGGGGGTGGGGTGGGGGAGGTGACTAGGTCATGAAGGTGGAGCCATCATGAATGGGATTAGTGCCCTTATAAAAGAGACCCCAGAGAGGTCCCTTGCTCCTTCAGCCATGCAAGGACACAAAGAAAAAAATGGCCATCTACGAACCAGGAATAGGCCCTCACCAGACACCAAATCTGCTGAAACTTTGATCTTGGAATTCCCAGCCTCCAGAACTGTGAGAAATAAATGTGTGTTGTTTCTCAGGCACCTGTTTTTGGTAGTTTGTTAGAGTAACCACAGGGGACTGAGGCAGTGACCTTGGGCAAGTCCCTTCGCCTCTTTAGCCCTGGTTTTCTTCTTGAGCCTCAAACTAGATGACCCCCGTGGTTGACCTCTCTAGCCCTGAGATTCGCAAGTAGAGCAGGGACCCCCATCTTCACCCTTCCCCAACGCCCTTCCCCATTCTAGGAGCCCTGGATGGAGCCCTCATCACACCTCTGACATGTGATTGAAAAAGTGCAACCTGAAGCCTCAGCTTCCCCATGCACCCTTCCTGCTGTTGATTCACGGCTCGGAGTGGTTTGACTGCCACGTCAAGTAATCAGGAGGTAATAGTCTGGTATCAGATGAATCCCCAGAGCTGGCAGCCACATTTGGAAAACTGCATCCCCATGCTTCCTGCGGCATTCATGACCAGGAAAATAATTGTGTAAAGCAGGCTGGCTTCGATCAAACCCAGCCTGACATGGTGTAGTGTAAGAATTGCTGGCGCCCTGGTCTGATGTGGTTATTAGTGCCTCGCCTGGGGGCAAGGCTGCCCAGATCACCAGGCGTGCTGTGATTCATTTGCCCATGCAGATCGGACACTGTTCCTGAACCCGCGAGGATATCTCTATCGCCGCCTCCTTGCCCAGCTCTCCCTGGTTTTTCCCTCATTCTTCCCCATCGCCTGCTCTGGCGGCCTCTTGCCTTCCCTCCCATCCATCCATCGTTGCTGAAATTCTCGCAAAGTGCTGATTTTATTGAGTGCGACAAGTGGCAGTTCATTAAAAAGTGGGAGCAGATGGGGAACGGATTGTGGAAGAAGATTAATGATGCACACAGACCACTAAATAGGGCCAGGTTTGGGAGTAAACACAATCAGTCGGCTCCCTCCGAGGGGGTAATCCTGCTCTGTCAGATCTGTTCTCGTTAGCTGGCTAACGTCGGAGGGCTCAGGAGAGTTTAGGCAGAGTGCGCCAGCCTGCCTGGTGGAGCGAGAGGCTGCGCTCTGCCTGGACAGGGGTAGGGGAGTGTGGGGTGATTGGGATGGGGGTGCAGAGAAGCTCCGTAAAGCTTGGGAACAGCACCCTGACAGCTGAGAGGCCTGTCTGGGTAGCTGCTAGGAGAGGATGGGAGGAAACAATGGTGACCCCTTCTAATAGCCCTGCCAGGTGGATCTAGGCATGGGACTTGGATCACCCTAGCTGGGGCTTCTTCATAAACCCTCAAGATTTGGGCTCCTGAGAGCTGCCTTACTCCACTTAGAGTCTCAGAGAGCAGAGGCCTGGCTGCCCCTTCCTATAACAACCATTTCTGGCCTCAGGACTCCCCTAGACTGCCATGGAATTCTGGGCCATGGTATCAGAGCCCTCGTTGCAGGAAGAAAATCTCTCAGAGAGACAAAGGTGAGCTGCCTATCAAGAACCCTGCACTTAATAGCCCAAAAAAGTCCTTCTGCCTAGACACCTGACTATGGTTTGGGATGACACAATAGGTGGTCATTCCAGACCCAGGTTGGGGGAGGCAGTTAGAGAGAGAAGGGACGACTATCCCTTTGACTGACCCACTGTAACTCATGCATTAATTTACTAAACACTTATTAAGTGCTACACCAGGATGGCAGTTAGCTGGAGTTTGCTTCACTATCCTTCCTCGCTTTCCCATGGCAGACATCAAACTAGATTATAGCACTTTTTCCCACGGAGTCGAGAAGGGTCCTCAGAGCCCTTCTCAACACAGCATTTCAGATAGAGACTAAGAATTTATTGGCACTGGATGGTGAAAAGAAATCTGTTTCTCATCCGTATGTTAGACATTTTGGGAAACCCAGAGATTTATGTCGTGAGACAAACTGTTGGGGTGAACAGAAATATTTCAAGGTGAGAGCTCATCTGGAAAAAGAAGTAGCCGATCCTAATGGGAGCGGAAGAAAGGGCAATGCTCATTGCACTCATTTGTACACAAAGGAGGCACGCTTGCTAGAAGGCATTCAACCTGTGGGCCCCACATGCTTTGCTGGAGTGAGGGAGGGGAGAGGAGATTGAAAACAGCTATCCAGGCCTCCCCTTCCCCATGTCTCCAGCTCTCCCACAGAGATGTCACGTGGGGTGTGGCTGAGTCCAGAAGCCAAGCCGTGGCAGGCCGGCCTGGTGTCCTGAGACAGGAGAATTTGTTCAGCTTGCTTGGTGGCCTCATTGCCAGGCAGGGGAGCACCCCGTGTGGCAGTTTCCTCCAGGTAAGGCTTCCTGGAGTTAGCCTCCCAGCCCGTGCACTGTACTTGCCTCCATCCGTGACTCTGTCCTGAGGCCTTTTTACCTGGTTTCCTCCTGGAGCCACGTGGTATCAGCCTGTGCCAGGTGCCCACCCCCACTTGCTGAGGCAGAGTCTATGCTTCTCCCCTGTCATCTCTGGACAAGGGATTCTGGTCCTCCCAAGCCTTCGTTTCCATCCCCTCATCTCCACTCACCCTCTGTCGCTGAGGGTTTTCTCCAAGGCTTGACCCCAAGAAAGGTGGGAGGCCAGTGGGAGTCCCTGGCTGCTGGTAGAGCAGGGACCCCCCAGCAGATGTCTTTCCCCTAGCATCAGAACCAGGGTCTGTCTTCACTCCCAAACCTCCTCTTTCTTTGGATTCCTCTGTTTTGCCCCTGGGCTCAGTATCTTCCCAGGCCCCTGCTCTAACAGTCTCAGAGGTGTTGCTGTGCCAGACTACTGCTTGGCCTCCAATAGCTATCTCCCCTTTCTCCCTAGCGATAAATCTTGAATGTATTCAGGGCATAGCGGGTCCAACTAAAAGACTCCATTTCCCACCCTCCTTTGCGTTCTGGTCAACGAGATGCAAGAGGAAATCATGTAAGAGAAAGGGTGAGGGTTCCTTAAAGGGAGCTGGCTCAGAGAGAGATTTTTGCCTTCTCCCATTTCCCTCCTGTGGTTGCCTAAAATGTAGAAACAACGGCAGAATCTTCAGCAGCTATTTTGGTCCATGAAGTAACCTTGGGAATGGAAGCCATATGCTAGGATGTTAGAACAGGAACAGAAGGAACCTAGGTCTACAGTGTATCTGGAGCTGCCATGTCAACCCTGGACTGGCCTCCTCTAGACTTCTTTTAGGGACGAACACTTGACCCTGGGTTTCTGTTATATTCGGCCATACCTAACCCTAGGTGATATACTCCTCTTTCTGTTTTCTGCTCCCTGCCTAGGGAGTAGTAAAGTCCAGTAGCTCTTTCTCCAATAATCCTCTCTCTTTCAGTCTCCTGGTCAATCCCCCAGTTTTGACCATGTCATTACCCAAATCAAATAACTTAATAGATTCTCATTATCTTCTAAAAGAGAACAATTACTTCCCCTGGCATCCAAGACTTCCCATCACCAGGTCCCAAGTTACCTTTCTAGTTATACTTCCTGCGTCCTATGGTTTAGCCAAGTTGATTTCCTGGAATCCCCAGACAACCCCTTGCTTTCCTGCTTCTCTTCTTTGGCTCCAGTGGTTCTCTCTCCTGTCAAAACCCTACCCATTGTTCAACGGTTATCTCAGAGTTGCTTCCTCCATGAAGACTTCCCAGTGCCTCTGAGCTAGGCGTGATGGCTCTCTCTGTACTCCCATGGTAGATTGTTTGTAGCTATCAGGGTCTGCCTTTTGACCAGCCTGGAGCCCTTATAGGACTGGATTGAGTCTTGTTCACTTTCAAATCCCCAAAACACACTGGCCAGGGCCTGCACACAGTAGGTCCTTGGTAATGTTGGCTTATCAAGGGGGCCTCCACTCAGCATCTCTGGCCTCTGCCATGTCCAAGGCCCATGCAACTATGCAGAAGTGCCCTTCTGAGGTAGGGGGCTGGCTCAACCCCCAATTTTGCTCTCCTTAGCTCTCCATCTCACTGTCACACAGCCACTTTTTTGGCACTGGCTACCAGGGAGGGGGACGGGCGGGGGTAGGGCCCAGCCTGGCAGAGGGACAGGTGCTGCTGCCTGGGGGAACAGAGATGTCAGGGTTGACGCAGGGGAGCTGGGCTGCTCATTAGATCTGCTAAACTGCTGTCACAGGCTCGCTCCCCTGCGGTGACAGGATTCACCTCTCCCCACCTGGGCTCCCCACGCACACGCCGTCCCACCCTCCCTCCTGACAGCGCTGACCTATCTGGGCGCTGTGCTCACTCACTAACCCAAAGGCCACTGAGCGTCAGGGCCGCCTCCATGGAATACAAAGCCATTTGTCTTGCTGGAAGTACGGTCCCCCCGCCTCGGGGGACGGCTTGCAGCTTTCTGTTACTCTCTGGCTATAGTCAGAAGAGCCAGGGAGAGAGAGCTGGCTTGGGCCAACCTTGGCCTTGGACTTGGAGGGCTTGGAACCCCTCGTGCTTGTGGCAATGAGTTCGACTTAAGTGAAGTCTCAATTAAAACAATAAATCATTACCGAGGTAAAGTGTAGCGGGACCGCAGAGGACCAAATCCAAATTTGAACATGATAGGCCTATAAATGATAGTGATGGTGTGATGGTGTTCATTAGGGCCCCGGAGACTAATGACCAGGCACGTTGTCAGCTTAGGGGGCAAGTGGTTTGCACGGCCGCCTTTGGGAGGGTATACGTTCTTTGGAACTTTTTCACACTAATAAAATGCAGTAATAAAGCAGGTAAAAGTACAGTCTTTGAGGTTACACTGCCGGGGTTCAAATCCTAAGTAGTTTAAACTCAGAAGTAACTGAACTTGGGCTCGTTTCTTCACTTTTCTGGATCTCAAATTTCCTTATCTGTAAAATGAGCATTCACAGACCGCTTGTGCAAATTATACAAGATACTGTAGGTAAAGCACTTAGAAGAGTTTCCAGCATGTAGTAAATGCTTAATAAGCTATGATTCTCCACCAGAATATAAGCTCCCAGAGGACAGGGATCTTATCTATGTTGACCATCTTAACATCCCTAGTGGGATCTCAGTGAATGTTTATGGAATGAATCAATGTGCATCGATAGAGTATATTTCATGAGGACTGGACAAGGTCTTTTTCTTTTCCCCTGTCTCCCATAGTACCTGCTATATAGCACCCTGCATGCAATAGATGCTTAATAATTAACAAATAAATTTAAGTACAAAGGGTCCTTGCAATTTTGGAAGATATTTTATTTTATATAATTAAAGAGTACTTAAAAGAACTTAACAAATAATATCCACATTTAGAAGATTTCTCAATCTTCCAGAGTCTCTCCTAGGTCCCGGCTCAGTCACCTCCCACAGAGCTCAGCCGTTTGACCCTGGGAAGGATTCAGGACTGGATGTTGGGAGACCTGGGTCCTGTTCCAAGGTCTCTTTAATAATTGTTTTATCATTTGACCCTGGACAAGTCACTTCCCAGCTCTGAGGCTCAGTTTCCACACAGGTACTGAATTGTTATCTATTCTGTGTCAGCCATCTGCTTCCAAGGGACCATTTTCTGTGCAGAAGTCTCACCAGAAAAGACCTATAGGTGGAGCTCACGGAGACACCCTTCTCCGTAGCAACATCGCCTACCGCAGCTTTATCTCCTGTGCCATCCTTCTCTGGCTATGGCCCTACGCTAGTATTGCAATCTGGAAAACCAAGGATGCTTTCTGTGGAGTCTAGGGCCTTGCTGCCTTCGAATTTTACAGAAAAGATATCTTGTTTTCTCAAGTCTCATGGAGTTACCTGCCCAAACTTTCAGTTATGCACATCCAAGGATGCCTCTACTCTGGGCTCTCTGCCTTCCCAGCTCCCTGGGGACTTTGTGGCCTGTGTGATGGGGCAGCTGGGAGCCTGGACAGGGCAGGGAATGATGGGAGCACCCTGACTGCCCAGGATCAAGCTCTGCTTTGTGACTTTAGGTCAACTACTTTCTAAGCTTCCTTTATTATTGATAAAATAGGGATTGTGATAGATACTTTGTAATGTCCTGTTAAGAGCAAATGAGATAATGAGGATGAAAAGGAGACTGCAGGCTGTAAAGTGCTGGGCACAATATGAGATCCACTTGGTGCTGGCACTGAAGGAAGCACTCTGGCCTCCGAGGGGTAGGGCAGCCCCCTTGGAGCCATCAGCTTCTTCTGGCAGAACTTAGAGCCTCCCCCAAGCAGCTCCTCCCCCACCCCGCAGAACTCTCCCTTACAGTTAATTCACCTAATTTAAAGACTGTTGGATCAGGCAAGGAATTTATCAGGCAAGGAAGGAGAGGAAAGCCTGGTGCCATTTGGCTCCCTGTACATTTGCCCTTTCAAATCCTTGTAGATAATTCCATTTCTGCATTAGGAGCAAGACCGGGATTTTGCATAAGAAGGAGGGACAGGGGGAGGAAAGGGGGAGAGAAAGAGGGAGACGAAGGGATGAAGCCAGAGGCCGAGAGAGAGCTGAGGCTGTCCAGGCCTAGGGTGGAGCTGTTAATGGCTCTCTTGGGCAGGAGAGGCCATGGCAGTGGCAAGAAGCAGCCGAGACGGAGGGGGAGAGGCTGGAGGGGGGCACTTCCTGGCTGAGTGGGTGGCTTGCTGAGAAGGTCAGGGGATGCCAGGCAACCCCAGAGTCCAGGAGGCTCAGGCTGCCCTGGAGCCAGCTTCGACACGCCACTCCCTGCACAGAAGTCACTGTAAACCTCGGCACCCCTTCGCAGGAGACTCTGCCCCATTTGCAGGGGAAGTGGAGGGGATGGTGGCAGAGGCCTGACCAGGAAGTTTTCTAGGAGGATCCAGCCCATCCTGACAGTGAAGGCATAATGTCCAGGGCAAGGGAGTGGGGACTAGGGGCATCAGGAGAGGAAAAGGATCGAGGAGAAATGCACAGAGTGCAAAGGGTGGGGTGACACCTACTGTATGGTGGATGCCATTTATGAACTGAAAATTATAACTCCAAGAGGTTCTATCCAAGGTTATTATCAATTGCACCTTATGATGGAAGAAACTGTGTCTTGGAGAAATTTAGTGCGAGTGAGTGGGGTAGGCTGAGGCTCCGAGGGTGGGAGATGAGTGGGCTCAGCACAGACAGGCTGGAGCAGGCAGGGGCAGGGCAAGCTGAGTGGGGCAGATGGGGGGCATGGATGAGAAATTCTACACAAAGAAAAAACACTGTCCTCTGTGTGGCTGGACTCATGTGTTCATGTACCTAGCAGCATGGGCGTGCCAAGGAATAAGGCACCCTTGGGGACCAGTTCAGAGGAGAAGGCAGATGAGCACGTGGATAAATACAATGCAATGTAGTGAGTCAGCGCTGGGAGGGGAGGTGTGTGCATTGCACTGTGGGAATCCCAGGGGAAAGCTATTGATTAGTTTCCCTGCTGATGGGACAGGTGCCAGGAAAAGCTTCACAGAGGGGGTGGAATTGCTCCCACAGAGAGTTGAGAGATTGATTTCTAGGGTGTTGATAGAGGTCGGTTATCTTCCAGAAGAAAGGAGTGTCTACCCTGTGCGTCAATATGTTATCAGACACAATTCTCATAATGGCTCTTGTGAGTCATTATTCTTACCCCCATTTCACAGAGGGAAATACTGAAGCTAACAAGAAAATATGGACTGTGGCTTTCCCACCTCTATCCACTGTCTGAGAAGGTTCATGTTCATGGGTCTTCTTGCCCAAGGGGGCATTGTTTTCCCACAGAGGGACTGTGGCAACCAAGAAAATTATCAGCACCTTGGACAGGGCCAAGGGCCCAGTCATGGTCCAAGACTGTTATCAGCTGATGTAATCCAGGGACATGGCCAGTACCTTTCCAAAACTCAGGAACCATGGAGCGGACACTGTCATTTCTAAGATGATGTAATTTACTGAACCAATGCATCTGAGCTCACAGACCACTGGGCTGGTCTGTGATTACTGTGTTTGGATACAGGTCTGCTCAAGCAGAGGGGATTACAAAATGTGCTTCTGGGAATTCCCTGGCGGTTCAGTGGTTAGGACTCAGCGCTTTCACTGCCGGGGGCCCGGGTTCAATCCCTGGTCGGGGAATAAGATCCTGCAAGCCACGAGGCCTGGGAAAAAAAAAAAAAAAAATTGTTTCTGAGGGGCTCCAGGCCATTTTGTCCCCATTCTCCCAAAGACATACTACCTTTGAGAGTCTGAGATAGCTTAAAAGACCCCGTAAAATGCAAATATATTAGCTGAGAGGAGAGTGCCATAGGTTAGCTACCTCTTGGAAGGGGAATTGGAAAGATCTGGAGTGAGGCCATCGACCAGGGAGGGTGGGCTGGGGGTATGCCAGAGTAACGGGACCTGTGGCATCTGAGGGGCAGGAGCAGGTGGGAGGACCCGCTGAAGACAACATCATAATTTTGCCTCTGGAAAAATTTGCTGGAGTCAGGGTGGGATGCAAATCTTGGTCAGTGAATTCCCCATTCCTGGGAAATCTGTACATGGGAGGGGTCACAGACATACATAGACATGCAAGGAGACACCAGGACAGAGGAAGACCTGGGTACCTATACACATCACTAATATGCACAGAAACGTATGGAGGGCCTATTTGCACTTTTATCCACATATGTGGTGTTGGCTGGTCATCACAGGATGGTCTCTGAAGGCCAAGAATGATGATGATTTTCAGCTTTCTAGGTCTTATGTACTATCTCTTTTGATCCCTCCTAAAAATTCTGTGAAGTAGAAAATATTCTTTCCATTTCTCAAATGAGAAAACTGAGGCACGAGTAAGGTTGAACAACTTGCCCAAGGTTGTACTGTTAGTAGGAACACAGCTGGAACTTTGGGGCCCCAGGTCTTTTAATTCCACATCAAGAGTCTCTTCTATTGCACCTCAGATGAGGCCAGTAGTCCCAGCAGCCCCGCCCCTATGGCCCAGAACAATTTCTCAGGGCACATGGAGAGTCAGGCCAATGGGAGTCTGGTCAATGCATTCAGGAGGATTTCTCTAAAGAGGACAGGTCTTGGGGAAGGTAGACTTGCCTTAGAACGTTGGTACTTCCTCTTGTAGCTGTGTGATCTTGGACAAATTCATCAGCTTCTCTGAGCCAACATTTCCTCAACTGCAAAATGGGAGTAACAAAATCTACCCCACAAATTGTATGAAATAAGAGGGAACATATGCATGACCTAACACAGCGCACAGAGTTACAGAGGACTGTTTACACTGAATGTCCAGGACCTGTCCTATTCCCCAAGGGATGAGGTCTACCAGGCAGGTGGTGATAAGGGGTAGTGTGAGTGCCTCCCCTGGGAGTAGTGTCAGTGGAGAAGAGGTGGCAAGGGGACTTTGGAGGGGCTTTCCTGATGTGGGAGCTTGACTTCTTTCAGACCTCGGGGGCCTCAGTCCCTTGAGATGCAGAGCAGGACCTCATGGAGATATATCACCTGGGCTGAGGCCAGCTCTCGCAGGCAGTGACCAGAGCTTGCAGGGGGTGGTCTGATGGGGTTTTGTGCCTGGAACCCCAGGGTAGGCAAAGAGACCCCACAGATTCTGCTTGGGGCTCTGCCTACAGCTTCCTGCTGTCAGCAGGCAAGACACAGGACGGCTGCATAGGCACTGGTGCATGTGAGGTGATTACCCCTTTAATGTTTAATGTGCTGAAAAACCATTAGACCCAGAAAAGGACAAGTTCTCAGTTGGTAACTTTAATTATTGTTAAGGCTCGGTCATGCCTGCTTATTAGCAATTATGCATGGCATCTTCCGGGGTGCTACAGGCCTTCCCCCTTTTCTTCCTTTTCCTGGGGAGAGCAGGTCTATGGACTGCTGCCTTCAGGTGCCTGGAAAAGCAGCACCAGTCACACGGGTGGTTCCTGTTGCTCCCCTCTGTAGCCTGGACTTGCTTAGGACCAAAGAGGGCCAACTGCTTCTTCTCAGAGGGGAAGAGAGGGAAGGGCCTTCCAGCACAAATTGGGAGAGCCCGAGGGGTGCTAAGTGCACAGCACGATGCCTGTTACAAAGTACTTTTGCTTCTATTACGTCTTTCCTTCCATCACCATCTCCATTTTACAGATAAGGAAAGTGAGCCTTAGAAAGGTTAAGTAATAGTAGGCACCTCTTAGCGTGTCTACCTGGCATGCATCCCCTTCTTAGAGAACAGCCCACTGAAACCTTGGGCCTGACTGCCATGAAACTACCACATGCCCTCCTTCCACCCCTCCCCTCACTCTGCCTCCATAGTTGCTGGGACCAGGCTGGAGTCCTGACTCAAGCTGGGCCACTCAGAGGCTCTTTCCTGGAAATGGAGAGGTGGGACGCAGTTTGTTGGATGTTTGACATGGGAAATAATGGAGAACCAGGAACCTGAATGGACCAGTTAGAATCATAAACAAAGAAAGGCAGTGTCTAGGGAGAGACACTAGAACTAGATTCACAGAAGCAGAGAGAGGGAGAGAGAGAATATGAATATGAAGCCACAGAAAAGAAAATGTGAAGCGACAGAAGACACAAAAATCATCCCTGGGGCTTCCCTGATGGCACGGTGGTTGAGAGTCCGCCTGCCGATGCAGGGGACGCGGGTTCGTGCCCCGGTCCGGGAAGATCCCACATGCCGCGGAGCAGCTGGGCCCGTGAGCCATGGCCTCTGGACCTGTGCTCTGCAACAGGGAGAGGCCACAGCAGTGAGAGGCCCGCGTACCGCAAAAAAAAAAAAAAAAAAAAATCATCCCTGATTCTTTACTCTCTGCTTCCTTGCAAGGCCTGGCTGTACTTCCTCCCCTCTGGTTCCCTCTGTATCCTTCCGATAAAATCCCCTCACTTGCTTGAGGTAGTTTCCTATCCCATGTCCCTTAGTAAGCTCAAACAGAGCTATTTGAGGCCAGCCCTGGTGGTCAGCTGGAGATTAGAGGGCTTTAGTGTCCATTCAGACTAGAGGGGCCAGCTGGGTTCGTGGAGAACTGTGGGTTGCAGCTCTGATTCCAGGCTAGAAAAAGGGGGCAGAGATGGGGTAGCATCTTACCACAGACCACCAGCAATGTCCTTTATCCCCTGAAGAATCTTCCTGAAGGTCCCCCTCTCTCTCCTACCATACTTTGTCCAACCCAGGAGTCCCTAACACTAGGCTACGCTCAGGCGAATGGCTGAGTGATGCCATGTGCTGGCAGCCCTGCCTTCCCTGATTTTTAAGAAGGGAAGGGGGAAAAAACAGAAGAGAAAAAGTGAACATGAGTAATGGGCCTAGAAGGAGGCATACAGCATAAACTGAATAATAACGTGTCAGAAACTACAAGATGTATTTTTTTTATTTTCCAGTGGAGTTTCCATTGCACTAATCCATCACTGTAGAGCAGGAAAGATTATGCTTCCCCCCAAAAACTCTGGGAGATAAATGTGAGTAAATTAGGGTTTATTATATTATTTGGGGTGATATAATTTCCAAGTGGGCCCTTATTAAATTACTTCCTTTGGGGCTGACACCTCCTGCCTGGGTCTGTGTACTTTTTTTTTTTTTTTTTTTTGCGGTACGCGGGCCTCTCACTGTTGTGGCCTCTCCTGTTGCGGAGCACAGGCTCCGGACATGCAGGCTCAGCGGCCATGGCTCACGGGCCCAGCCACTCTGCAGCATGTGGGATCTTCCCAGACCGGGGCACGAACCCATGTCCCCTGCATCGGCAGGCGGACTCTCAACCACTGCGCCACCAGGGAAGCCCTGGGTCTGTGTACTTTTGCTTCACTTCCCTGTCTGAAGCTGCTTTGTATTTTAATGTCTCTTGTCATTTTTTGGTGGCGGTGGGGTGCCACTGGAGAGAGCTGCAAGGGAGTGCTGAGTCACTGCTGCTGGTCTGAGTTTCTTCCTTGCTGGCCTTCCTATGATCACAGAACCATAGCTTCATAAAACATCTATGCTGGGAAAAATGTAGGGATACCCAGCCTATGCCCTCATTTCACAGATGGGGAAACTGGGGCCCAAGGAAGAAAAGTGAGTTGCTTCAGGTCACACAGTGGGTAGGGACAGAGTCGAGACTGGCACCTCATGTGCTCACTCCCAGGCCACTGCTCATTCTTTGCCTGGCATCCTTCTTGTGCCTATCAGTCTTTTTGGCTAAGGGCAGCTTCAAGTCCAACAGCAGAACTCCTATGGAATTTAGGAGTCTTGGTTGTCTACTACAAGATCTTCCCAGTGACCCAAAAGGAGATGTGAGAGAAGACCTGTGGTCTGGTTTTGGTTTGACCACAGAAAGGCTGTGTGATCTTAGGTAAGTGACTTCACCTCTCTGAGCCTTTATAGTTAAATATAGCATCTTCATAGTAAAAAGGCTTGGAACAGTTTAGTGGTTTTCAGCTTATGTTTTTAGTAGTGGAACTGCATTTTAGAACCTTATTTGGAACTCTAACACGTGAAAGAGTTAAAAGAGGACTTACTCTCATTGCAGAAGAGAATTGGAGGTTTGATGGCCCTACCCTCTGTTTCCCTCCATCTTCCCCCACCTGGTTTGAAACTACTGGTCCTGTTATTGAACTCAGGTCTGGCTGTTCACCACTCAAAAGTCAATACTAGAGAGGCAAGTGTTGGTAGAAAGGAAAGGTTGCTTTATTTTGGAATCTGGCAACGGGGGGAGAAGGCATTCTTGTGTCCAAAGGGCAACTCCCCCAGCTGATCATGGGGCAAGAGCTTTTAGAGGGGAGTTTCAGGGGTGCATATGCAGAGGGAGGGGGCACTGTGTGCAGAGCAGCACAGTCAGCTCCGACAATCATCTTGAAGTTAGTCATGCAGTGGGTCTGATCAGCATCATCTTGATTGTTTATTTATTTATTTTAGCATTTTTTTTAACATTAAAAAATATTTTTATTGGAGTATAATTGCTTTACAATGTTGTGTTAGTTTCTGCTGTACAACGGAGTGAATCAGCTATATGTATACGTATATCCGCATATCCCCTCCCTCTTGAGCCTCCCTCCCACCCTCCCTATCCCACCCCTCTAGGTTGTCACAAAGCGTTGACCTGATCACCCTGTGCTATGCAGCAGCTTCCCACTTGATTGTTTAGAGTACATTTAATCTTCGGTTCCAGGGTCAGTTTGTTCCCGTTTCTCTGTGGCCAGTTCTTGGAATTGTGGCAGCTTATGTCATGGCTATAGTATGGTCATCATGCAGTTAACTTCTTTCACTCAGTGGGGTTTTCAGTGTCTGCAGAACAGCTCAAAGTCTATGGCTCAGAGTATTATCTATAGCTCTGGAGGAGGAACTAAAGGACCTTGACTTTGCTTAATGACTAAACTATTATTATTTGGTCTTCTTTGACTGCTTTCCTTTGCTTCTGCATTTTCTCACTTCTCTGACTAAACTTACTCTTTGGTTAAAGTTTTTCTACAGACAAGAGGCAGGCAGAAGACGTGGGTTGGGGGAGGGGTGGCTGTGTCCTGGGAAGGCCCCATAGGTCCTGCTTTGTTTTAGGCCCAGCTTCAGCATCTGACCCTGATTTCACCCTGCAAGGCCCTCCTGGCATTCTCACCAGGTCTCGCCCAATCTCCACAGATGAACGCCAAGGTCTCTTCCAGCCCTGAGAGTCTCTGATCACACTCCAGAAGACCCATCCACACAGCCTTGTTCTCTTGGTCCAGCAGGTGTAATTCCATGGAATGCAGCCTGCTGGTTCCTACTTGGTTTTGCCATTTACCAGCTCTGTGATCTTGGGCAAGTTATTATTGTCATTTTTAATCTCTCGGAGTCTTTCCCATCGTCTCTGCAATGGGATAATAATAATTTTGATCTCATAAGGCAGTGAGATTTAAATGACTATATATATATATATATATATATATATATAAAGCACTTTACGTAGCATGCTGTAAATTAGTGATTATTTATGATTTTCATTATGAATACTACCACCTCGGTGTTTTTTTAGTGAGGCTTATATAAGGGCTTATTAACGTACACAGTAGGTGCTTAACAAATGGGAAAATGGTAGCTGTCATTTTTGTTAGCTATTATGGTAATAGGCAACACGGGGAGCCAGTGGTGAATACATTCTCGTCCTCACTCTCAAGGGGACTCCTGAGCTCTGTTCCCCACCTGGACATGGGCACAAACGCTGCCCCGTCTCGGGTCTGGACTGTGGGCGAGCCTGGAGGAGAAAGTCGGGGATCAGCACGGCTTCAGAGAGGAGGTGGATTGCTCTTCTCTGGCTGCAGAATAGATCACACAAGCCGAGCCATTTAAAACAACACCCATAAATTCACAGAGACAGGAAGTGGAAAGGTGGTTGCCAGGGACTGTGGGGAGGGGATCGGGAGTTATTGTGCAATGGGCGCAGAGTTTCTGTTTGCAAGACGGAAAGTGATTTGGGGACGGGCAGCACAACAGTGTAAATGTACTTAGCGCCACTGAACTGCATGTCAGAAAGTGGCTAAGATGGTACATTTTATGCTGTGTGTATCTTACCGCAATTAAGAAAACGATGAACCCCCCCACCATAATTCCCTTCCCCCACCCACCTGTTTATGATTCCCCTGATCTGGACGTCAGAAGCCCAGCCTGGCTCAGAGTATCCACAAGGCTGAACTCACGGTGCTGGCCGGGCTGTGTTCTCATACGGAGGCTTTAGGAGAAAATCCACTTCTCGGCTCATTCAGGTTATTGGCAGTTGTAGGACCACGACCCCCGCTTCCTTGCTGCTGATTGACTGGTGGTCACTTTCAGCTCCCAGCGGCTGCTCTTTGGTCCAGTCCATGCGGCCTCTTCCACCGTCAAGCCAGCAGCTTGTGCTTCCCACCTCTCTTACTTCCCTCCTGGGATGAGCTGGAGAGGCTCTACTTTTACAGGGCTTGGCGATTAGGTTAGGCCACCCGAATAATCTCTGTATTTTAAGGTCACTGCTTTGGAACTTGAAATACCTCAGCAAAATTCCTCATAGCAATACGTAGACTAGGGTTTGATTGAAATATCAAAGGGTGGGGAATCTTGGGGCTTATTTTAGAACTCCGTGTACCATGGGGGGTATCCTTAGAACGGGGATTGAAGGATAAACAGGATTTCCAAGGGTGAAGGAGGGCACTGCAGGTAGAGAGCCCAGAATGAGGAGTGTGAGTGTTTATGGGGTTGGAGGTGCTGTGACGAGAGGTGAGGTGGGGTTGGGGGGTGTGGTGAGATGCTGAAGCTCCCCACTGAGCTGAGGGGAGGGGGAAGGCTCTGAGGGTGTTTAAGGATGGGAGGGACCACCTGGGATGGTTTAGGTCGAGAGAGTGACTGAGTGCACCCCGGGGGCCCCATTGCACCAGAGCAGTCCGGGAAAAAGCAAAAATGTTTTTCTCCTTTGCTCTGCGTAAGAGGAACTCGGTTCCTTTCTTCCTTCATTCCGTTATTCTTCACCCATTTAGTAAATATTATGGAGCCCCTACGATGTGCCAGACCTGTGCTAGATTCTGAGGACACAGTGGTGAGCAAGATGCGCACCATCCCTCTCCTCTAACTGCAGCTTAGAGTCTGGAGAGGAGAGAGGAAGCGAAGGAGAGGTTCTTGTACGGAGGGGACTGCAGTGATAGGGAAGGTGTGGGGCTATGAGAGCCCGAAGGAGAGCATCTCATCCCAGGTCCTGGGTTAAAGTGGGTGGAGCTGGAGCCCCTTGCCGCCCCCGCCCCCAGGGGTCCGAAGGTGGAGGAGTGACAGAGGCCCCACGACAGGCCATCCAGGGGGCATCCTTCTGCCTTCTCCAGGTGGAGGCCTGGCCGCAATTAAAAAAACGATGAACCCCCCCCCAACCATAATTCCCTTCCCCCACCCACCTATTTATGATTCCCCTGATCTGGACATCAGAAGCCCAGCCTGGCTCAGAGTATCCACAAGGCTGCGGTAAGATACACACAGCATAAAATGTACCACAGGATTGGCTAGAGATGTGCAGCTGTGGGGAAAAGGGGAGGCAGAAGGAAGTACAACTGTTTGATCAGAGTCTGGCCCCTGGGAAAGAGCTAAGTGTCTTTTTGCTGGCAGCCACAGCAAAAGGTGCGATCATTAGAATGTGGCATTTTGCATTAAAATTGTTCCCATCAGCCAGTGACATTTTCTTGTTCCTTCTGGTCAGGAGACCTTTCGTTGCCACAGATTCAGATGACTCAGGCGTCAGGATTTCTTTCCCTCTGGAGGAGAAACCCAGTCCAGTCACCCTGGGGTGGGCATTCATGTTAGTGGAGGTTAAAGAAGCCGATGAACGGGTGAGCACGGCGAGGACTAAGAGGTGTGCGTGAGGATGAGGAAGGGGACAAAGGTGTGTGTCCGTGTTCTGGGCATCCGAGTCATCTGGTGTTCACGAGGGTGGCCAGCCCTGGGGGTCAGGGCCTGCACGTGTGCCCTGCAAGTGCGTTCCTTACTGCAGAGAGGAAGACCCACACTTGGGTCCATGTGTGAGTGTGGGCACAGAGCAAAGAAGTGATCGGGTGTGTGTGTGAGTGTGTGCACACGTGTGCGCAGGCAGGCACCCATCAGTGCCTGGGTGTGTGGGGGCTGCAGGTTGATAGCTGGTCTGTCTGAGGTGTGGGTGGTAGTTGACCCATCCCTCTGCTCATCCCCACCTACTCACTGTCTTCCCATCTCGTTACTGGGTACCACCCAGCTTGACCACCCCCGGCTGTCAAGCCCCACACCCAGCAGTCCTTTCCTTCCCTTTCACCCCAAGTTCATATTTCTCCTCTTCAGATAGACATTTTCTGACCATGAAGGCCAGAACTGCTCCCTCGTCCCCTCCACAAGCGTTCCCCACTGCAGCGCACACTTCCTTACTTTCACAGCGTTATCTCTGACGGAAATTACCTTGCTGTGTGTTTGTTTATCAGGATGGTCTCCTTCTGCCTCCTGCAGAATGCAGCGCCCTGAGGGCAGGCGGGTCTTTCTTGTTCACTTCTGTACACCCAGTACAGTATGCAGCAGGCACTCGCTAAGGGCTCGTAGAACGCGTGAGGGTTTGCTGCCTTGTACTGGCCAAAGGCTGACTTAGGTCTCGGTGGTGGGTGGGTATTGCTTCAAAGCAAAAACACAGACTCAGAACAAATTGGCGTGGGACGGGATGAGTTCCTTGTCATGGAAAGCATTCAAATAGAGACTGAATGAATGCTGTTAGCTTTGCACACTTATGGGTTCCCATACTGTGGGACACAAGGGTCGTCGAGGACAGGTCCCACTTTACCTCCCCAGCCTCACTGTTCTCCGAGTCGTGCTCGCTCATGCCTCCTGTCCGCACATGCTGCTGTTGTGACCTGGGGGACCTTGCTTCTCTCCTTGACTGGAAACTCATTCTCATCCTTCCAGCTCTATGAAGTCATCTTCAGTTCCCTATGCAGAACCAAGTCCCCCTTTATCCCTGCGCCCTGGGCCCCTCCTGTGGGCCTCATAGCTCTGATCACTTGGCATGCTTGCTTGTGTACCTCCGTAACAGACCCAAACCTCTCGCAGACAGGGGTGTAGCTTGCCCAGGGCCTAGCATGGGGGCGCCCTGGTGCTCAATAGACGCTTGGTAACTGTTTGTAGCAGGCACGTGATGTGCGGTCCAGCAGGAAGGTGAAACGTGCAGTTCCAATAACAGGATCTTCTGCTCCCTCCCAATCCCCTCAGCCCCCCTGATTCTGCGGCCACCAGAGGTTAGTCCTTTCCGGTGACTCTGGGGCTCAGCTTGAGAGCCTCTGATACCCGCAGGGGAAGGCGTTAAATAGGTGCTTGGGGCACCTCCCCCAGGCCTGGGCCACCGGGCAGAGGGACTCGGGACTCAGGCCGCTCAGGAAGCTGGCAAAGCTCCTCCCGCATAGTGCCCAGACAGATTGTTCTGGGGAGACTCCGAGAAGAGACAACACTTTCTGAGAGGACAGGGCTGCGTGAGGATGAAAGGGGAGCCCCAGAGATCCCCATTCTCAGTTAATGTTCTACCAGAGATACAGAGAATGGGGGCGAGAGCAGGGGCCGGGGCTCTCGGGGTAGGTCAGCTTGGGCTGGTCCACGCTGAGCGCTCAGGGCAGCTCTGGCCACCCGAGGTGGGATGCGGTCTTGGGGCTGGGCTCGTGGGGTACACGTTGACAGCAGAGAGCCCGGGGAACGTGCCCAGGGACAGCATTCGGAATGCTGAATGCGGAAGCCGTGGCCTCTAGGCTGGCTCTGCCACTTCCTAAGCACACAACCTTGGGCGAGTCTCAAATTCATTCAAGCCTCAGTTTTCTCATCTGCAAAAGGGGATTCTGGGGATTGAGCACTGTGCTGTGCTCTATCTCACTGAATCTTCATGGCAACTCTGTGAGGTAAGCACTGTCACATTTCCCATTTTACAGATGGAGAAACTGAGGCCTAGGACAAAGAATATGCACCTAGCTGCGCGTTAGTCAGGCCATTAGCCAGTGCTGGGATTTGTGCTGTGCTGTCTCTCTGTAAAGCCCGTGTCCTCTGCCACTCCTCCAATTGCAATTCCTGCCAGGCCTGGTTCCCAGGATCAATGTGAAGATCCAAGGAGATCACAGCTGACCACAAGGTGTGAGGGGCTCAGCAGGGTTCACATGTGAGACCATGGCTGTGTGGCTCACAGCCACTTCTCCCCGGCCCACTTCTCTCCCCGGCCCAGCTCCTGTAGGCCATCCCTGGGGGCAGGCGCAGACCACTGCCCTCTCTGCCTGCTTCTGCCACTGCTAAACTTTACACTGGGCTCTGTCATTAGCCCAAACAACAAGCTCCCTGTTTGACTAGCCCTGTCCAAATTTGCTCGGCGTAAGCAGGAGCCCCATGGTAAGTAAACGGTTTTCTGTTGATATTTGAGCACAAATGAAGAGGCAGTGAGCAAGCCCATTAATAACCGAGGAGATGATTGTGTTTGCACAAGGCCTGTTTACAGCGTGTCAACTGCCCAGTCAAGGCCCGCCTCCTTATTGATTTCCTGATAAGCCGCTAGGCACTCTTGTTCTCAGCCCTGGCGGGGGCATCCTCTGCACAGTCCGAGGGTTGGATCTCCTTTCCCTGCAGAGGCGCTCAGCCTGGCTCTCAGGTGAGGGTGGGGTTTCATTCATTCTTCATTCATTTATTCAACATGCATGAATCCAGCATCTTTTATACATGGGCCACTCTGCCAATAGCTAAGCCCCTATCTTCATCTAGAAACAGAGCCTGCTCTTGAGCTTATGGGGGGCGGGCGGTGGCGGGGGGGAGCTCAGTCCTTGATACCTCTGGGTAGACATGTGGTCAAAAGTTGAGTCTTTGTGGACCTCTGACCATGCATTGCATGGTACCCCATCACCGTAACACTGCCCATCAGGGTCCTCTACCCTCATTTCATCTTGAATTGACCAGCTGCCTCATCTATGATGGGAGATGGCCCTCTGGCTGGCCCTGGGGGGTGGCATCTCCCTTTACCACATTGTCTTTTAACCCTGAGATCCAACAGGTTCAACTTGGGGATTTCTGGCTTTGGATGGGATAGTTAGTGATGGAGAAGGCTTCAGGGTAGAGCTGGAGACTCGATCATCCTCCCCACTGGAACCTTCCAGATCCTGAGCTTTCCAGGGATATGGCAAAGCAGATCCAGGGCGAGGGTTCTAGGAGGGCTGCCAGGAACCCCAGGCTGAGCCTGTTTGAGAATAATTTCTGGCCTGTTTTGCAGTGGACATCAGGATGACTAAGGCAGTATCCTATCTGATGAGCTCACAGTCTGGTAGAGGAGGTCAATCTGTAAACAAATAACCGAAGAGAAAAAATCATAAAATGTTGAGAAGCATGAATCCAGGGCTGAGGGAGCAGAGAGGAAGGTGCTAAAAGGCATGGAGGACTTCCCAGAGGAGGTGACATTTGAGCAGTTTCCTTAAGACTGATTAGATGTTTGTAGAAGCCACAGCGACTGCTCCCACCGGTGGGGAAGGAAAAGAACAGAGTCTGCCACTGACTGCAGTCTTGCAAAGAGATCAAGACTTGTGTCTCTTGACCAGGTTTTTGGGGGAAGATTTTTGTCAGGCAGATCCTTGAGTCAGAATTGGGGGGCTGGGGAGAGAGGCCCTGGAAAAGCATCCTCCTGGACTGGGTGTTGGTGTCCACAACTTTTCCCCCAGTAGAGTATTCCTGGGAAAAGATGAAGGAGGGTATGGGGATGGGAGTAAGGAGGCCCAGACTGTCATCCTAGCCCTGCCATTAACTGGGAGAATGGCCTCGCTTCCTGGAGTCTCCATTTCCTGATCTGTAGAATGGAGCTGATCACACCTGCCTCTCCACAAGTGGAGAGGCAGCTGGGGATGTAGAATAAAAGGCACTATACAGAAAAGCAGCACAGCACCGAGAACGTCAGTACAGCAAGGAACACAACCCGAGCATCTGTATTTAACCTTGGTCCCTAGATAGAGACGCACATCTCACACACTGTGGTACCTTCTGCATCACACTGATCTCTTCTTGCTGCAGCCCAGGCAGCAGAGCCCATCAGCAAATAACTGAGAAGAAACTGTATTTGCAGGAGCCCAGGGCCAGATGCTGCTGCTGAGGACCAAGGAATTGAGTGAGAAGGATTGAGGGTGATGCCTGAGCTGGTCCTGAGGAAGCCAGCCTTGCATTCAATCTTATCTCCTAGGACACAGGGGTCCCTGGCAGGGCTGCTGGTGTGAATACCATGTTTCAGAGGACCCTGAGCTCCTGGGATGAAGGGGGAAATCCAGAGTTCCTCTGGGGACCTGGAAGAGTTCTGAGGAGTGAGAGTCTAGCCTGCTCCCTCAGTCTTTTATTCTGGCCCCAAACTACCTCCCTTTCCCTCTTCCATCTTCCAGTTCAGCAGAGGGGCAGCCCTTCTGCTGGGCTGAAACCCCCAGATCAGTGGGTGTCTTCAACCAGATTCTGATAGGGGGGAGAAGAGGAGGTACTGGCAACAATGATCTCCTTTTTACTATCCTCATTGCACTGCCTTGTACTACTTATTGTCTGTCATTGAGAGCTGGAAAGAACCAACCCCATCAACTCTTGTCCTCTAGCCCCAGGTTAGCACAGCTGTATGAAATGGAAGGCTGTTTGATTATGTATCTGGACCTCTTTCCTGGGATGGAGACCTGTCTCTGTACTGGACACTTGGCCTATATCCAGCAGAAGAAGAGGGCTTTGGTAAGAGAGAGGGAAAACAACAGAAACTCTGTTAGCAATAATCATGCATTTCAGTTACACCATGAATGGTGATCAGTATCAGTGCAGTGGTCCCCAACCCTGGCTGCACTTCAGAATTACCTGGAGATTGAAGGTAGTGCCTGGACCTCACCCCAGACCACCCAGGCATTTTTGTTCTGAAAAAGCTGCCCGAGTAGTTTTGATTCATAGTGAAGGCTAAGACCTGTGGAGCTAGAGAAGCTTTCTCTTCTTGGGTATTGTTTCTGGGGGGCTGGTTCCTTCATCCTACATGCAAGACTTGCAGAATCTGAAGCCCCTTTTGATTTCCATCAAGGGGAAAACTGGATGGAAACTACTGCCTGAGTTTCTCAGCCAGAGGTCAGAGGAAGAGGCAGCTGGACCCTGGGAGGGAAGAAGAGAGGCCCGAAGCCTGAGAGGGGCAGGGGAGCAGAAGGACAGAACCCCAGATGTCAGTCAAGGGGGACTTGGCACGGAGCAAAGGAGAGAACTACTTTGTACTCTCCTCTAGCTTGTGTGCTTGATTGCCTGATGAGAAAATTTCTTTCTTCTTTAAAAAAATTTATTTTGTCGTACAGTTATATACCATGTTGTGTTAATTTCTGCTGTACAGCAAAGTGATTCAGTTATACATATATATACATTCTTTTGCATATTCTTTTCCATTATGGCTTATCACAGATATTGAATATAGTTCCCTCTGCTGTATGGTAGGACCTTGTTGTTTATCCATTCTATATATAATAGTTTGCATCTGCTAATCCCGAACTCCCAATCCATCCCTCCCCCATTCCCCTCCCTCTTGCCAACCACAAGTCTGTTCTCTATGTCTGTGAGTCTGTTTCTGTTTCATAGATATGTTCATTTGTGTCATATTTTAGATTCCACATATGTGATATCATATGGTATTTGTCTTTCTCTGTCTGACTTGCTTCACTTAGTCTGATAATCTCTAGTTGCATCCACGTTGCAGCAAATGGCATTATTTCATTCTTTTTTATGGCTGAGTACGATTCCATTGTATATATTGTACCACATCTTCTTTGTCCATTCATCTGTCGATGGACGTTTAGGTTGTTTCTGTGTAGAAGATTTATTTCTGATAATGGGTTGACCTTTCTGTGCTTCCAGGAAGAGCACAGTTAATGATAACAACTGGGGAGCTACCTTTTGGGGTAGCTGCATTGCGGATGAACACCATTTGGCTGAGCTACTGTTTCCTAAATGCTGGACTTGAGGTGAAGTGGTGGAGATAGAGTCAGCATGAGCCATGAAATATCACTAGAAAGCCATAGGGACATGGACACCCACACTGAGACTGGAATTGCAACTGGGGAAGAAAGAATTGGATGAGCCAGGTGAAGAGCCAACTTCTCACTTAGGTGAGAGCACTAGAAAGAAAAGGCCTAAAAAATTCTTTCATGAAATTATTAGCTGGAAATTTTTTTTTTTTTTTTTTGGTGGTACGCGGGCCTCTCACTGTTGTGGCCTCTCCTGTTGCAGAGCACAGGCTCAGGACGTGCAGGCTCAGCGGCCATGGCTCACGGGCCCAGCTTCTCCGTGGCACGTGGGATCCTCCCGGACTGGGGCACGAACCCGTGTCCCCTGCATCAGCAGGCGGACTCTCAACCACTGCGCCACCAGGGAAGCCCCAGCTGGAAATTTTTAAAAAGAGTAGCTTCAGAGGACACCTAATTCAAGTTTTTTTTTTTTTTTTTTTTTTTGAAGGGGAGAAGAGGTCAGGGCAGAGATGCAGAAGCTCTGGCTCTTGCCCTGCACCACCATCTGAGGCCAGACCCTTAGGACTTGGCTGCTGATACAGGACTGGATATTGAGAATCAGCCAGCTCTGGAATCACAGGTACTAGCCCACTTTCTTCTGGAAACTGGAATATGAGAGAGAATGAGAGGAAAAGATCTGAGTCATAGTTTGAACCTTTACAGAAATAGCACAGGGTGGCCAACCTTGCATGTAGACGAAGCTGCTGTTTATGACACACAAAGAACTGATGAATGTGCCCCTCACAAGGGAGCTGTTCGTGGACAGAGCCATACAGACTGACGTGTCTTGCAGCTCTGGCTCACTGCCCTGAAATGAGCATATGGCAGTGTGGGAGGAATCGCTTTCTCTCTCGCTCAGCATTTTAACTGGGACCTGCAATATGGGAACTGCAGCTCTTTCAGTGACAGTGGTAAGAGTTGCTTCTGCTCTTCCTTCTGTGCTCTCAGTCGCTCCCTCTCTCCAAATGAGTTGATGAGATGGGAAGAGGGGCCTGGGCACCCTCCCTTCTCTCCTGTCAGGGCTGTCCTGTCTGCAAGGAGCCTGCATTCCTCTCTTCCTCAGTGGGGCAAAGGGAAAAGACTTGAGGTTCAGAGGGTAAAGTTCAATTCCAAGCAAAAGCATTAAGAGCCCAACTGTGGTGTAGATCCAAGCTATGCCTCCAACCCAGGCTTTTCAGCACTAAAGCTGGTGGTTCTTTCTGCTCCCATACAGGGAACTGATACTTGAGACAGGCAGCAAAGGACGGACACATCAGGTTGGGGAGAGGAAGCATTGCAGGAAGAGAAGGCAGCAGGAGCAAAGTGGGGAGGTACCCAGAGTGCTAGCAAACAAAGCTGAAAGGACAGGCTGGGGCAGACCACACAGGGCCTTGGATGCCAAGCTGGGGAGTTTGAGCTTCATTGGACAGATACATGGGTAACCACTAATGTTTATGCCAAGACATGACAAATATCAGAATTGTGAGACTCTAAAAGCTTGGCTACCGATAGGATGGGAAGAACAGGGGAGAGTAAGGCATCATGAAGAACTCCAGGGTTTCAAATTTGGCTGCTAGGGAGATGTGGCAGCATTCTGAGAAGCTGGGAAGTGAAGAGGAGGAACTGGGTGGGGTGGGGAAAAGACGATGGCTTTGGCGCCAGACATTGGGGTTTGAGCTGTTATAAGGATAACCAGAGAGAAGGATCCAGAAGAACCCTCAAGAAGGGAGACTGGTTATTTGTAGTGAGGTGGATGGACCTAGAGTCTGTCATACAGAGTGAAGTAAGTCAGAAAGAGAAAAACAAATACCGTATGCTAACACATATATATGGAATCTAAAAAAAAAAAAAGGTTCTGAAGAACCTAAGGGCAGGACAAGAATAAAGACGCAGATGTAGAGAATGGACTTGAGGACAGGGGGAGGGGGAATGGTAAGCTGGGATGAAGTGAGAGAGTGGCACGGACATATATACACTACCAAATGTAAAATAGCTAGCTAGTGGGAAGTAGCCACATAGCACAGGGAGATCAGCTCTGTGCTTTGTGACCACCTAGAGGGGTGGGATAGGGAGGGTGGGAGGGAGACGCAAGAGGGAGGGGATATGGGGATATATGTATAGCTGATTCACTTTGTTATACAGCAGAAACTAACACACCATTGTAAAGCAATTATGCTCCAATAAAGATGTTAAAAAGAAATAAATAATAAAGAAGGGAGACTGGGGCTTTCTCAGGAGGTGAGGGGGCCTGGAGATTTAGACATAAGTCATCTTTACACACAAACAGGCCACTGGGAGAAAAGGTGAGGTGAGAAAGCATGGCTGGAGGTAGAGCCAGTGGGAGCACACACGTGGGCTTGGTCGGGGAAGAGTTGTGAGAGGAGCCCCCAGCAAGCAGCAGTGCAGGACTGCTGAAATCAAGGGTTGGCAAGTTAAAGGTTGCATACCTGGAACTGAGCTTAAGCAGAAGGGGGTTGTCCAGAGTGAGAAACGCCACTCAGAGGTCACGGAGGATGAGGACTGAGAACAGCTCGCTGGATGTGGTCACTGGGAGGCGATTAGTGGCCTCAGCCCTATTATAGACTGGTTGGGATGGGAGTTTGAGGGGGCAAAGAGGTGGTGAGGAAGAGGAGGGGCTGGGGCAGACCCTGCCGTGGAGCTGGGAAGGGAAGGGGAGAGAGGAGCAGAGCTCAGTAACTCAAGGGAGAAGCAGTGCGGGGCAGCGTTTGGCATCTGTAGGATGATGTAGGAGTGGGAGGGTGGGGGAGGGGGGATGGCGTGGGGTGAGTAGCTTGTGGTTTCCTCACTGGAATCCCTCATGGGAGTGTGATGCCTCCTTTCTCCCAGCAGGATGTGGGCAGCAGGCCACATGGCAGCAGTGGTAGGGACAGCAGCTACCTTAGCAAAGCTGGCTGGCTGCCTGGGTAGCTGAGTGCATGATGGGTGTGAGGACGAGTCTCACTGGGGAGCAGTTGGGCTGGAGAAACAGACCTGTTTCTCTATGTCCATGAGTGGTGGCTTCATTCAGGGCTACTGGGAGGGGATTGTGTTCATTCCCTTTTATCCATGCACCCATGTCCTTGCTCCACACCCACCGTGAGGCAGTAATCACAGCTGCTCACCTGCTGTCAGTGCTTGCCCCACCTTTAATTCCCAGCGGCAGGCGGACTCTCAACCACTGCGCCACCAGGGAAGCCCAACCCCTGACCATCTTTTCAACCTGATTTGGATTTTCCCTCTCACTCATGTCCCCCAGCATTCCAGTCTTGCCAGGCATCTCCTTGTTCTTTGAACATTTAGTTATGCTTTTGCAAATGCTGAGCCCAGTGCCTGGGATAACCTTCTCTCATCTCACCAATAACTCCTGCCCGTTGTTAAAGATGCAGCTCATAGGTCAACGCCTCTAGAAGCTTTCCTGGCTTACCCACGCCTTCCTTGGGTATCCTATTGCGGACACTGTTGGTAGTTTACCCATTACTCATCTCTAAGTTTTAAAATTTATGACAGACCCTGATTTCAGTTGGGTACTCACCACTCTTCCACACAGTCCCTGGCTTTAGGGGAAGCTGACTCCTCATGACTCCCAAGCCTCAGAGGTGAGTCTGGTCTAAAATAAACCCAGTCCCCTTGCCCGTGGTTGGTTCAGGAATTGAGAAGGTACCCCACATTTGGGCCAGTTAGACACAAAAAGAGATAGACCAAGGACCTTCTGGAAAAGGTCTTCTTACTTCTAGAAGACAGCTACAAAAGAGAAAAATCTACCCTCTTTGTGTGCTGCATGGCACCAACTCTAGAAGAGATGGCTTGAACTGCCCCAGCTGATCTTGTCACCAGACTAAAGATTAAACCCAGACCGGGGAAAGCAAGGAGAGGCGGAAAGGAGCTGGGCTCCCCGTCGCATCACTGAGCCCTTGAGGAAGCCAACTCTGGATCCTGCCTTAGTGCTGGACTTCCTGCTGCATAAGAGAATACATTTCCCTTTTTATTTAAGTCATCTTGAATGAGGATTTTTGTGACTTGCAGCCAAAAACATGCTAACTGACACAGTTCCAATAGTACTTTTGCACCCCTGTGAGATCATATCATATTCCAGGCTGCGAGAGTCTCAGAAGCAGACTGTCATATACGTAGCTCCGTCCCTGGTTCCTAGCACTGTGCCTTGGAATACCAGTCCCCATGTGGATTGAATGAGTGAATGCATGAACTCGAGCCTTACTTGGACTTACTCCTTAGGGCAGTGGTCCCTACCTTTTTGGCACCAGGGACCGGTTTCGTGGAAGACAGTTTTTCCGTGGATGGAATGGGGCAATGGTTCAGGCGGTGATGCCAGCGATGGGGCGCGATGGGGAGCGGCAGATGAAGCTTCGCTTGCTCGCCCGCCGCTCACCAGCTGCTGTGCGGCCCGGTTCCTAACAGGCCGAGGATTGGTACCGGTCTGTGGCCAGGGGGTTGGGGACCCCTGCCTTAAGGTGTTCTGCCTTAGAGTCTGCTTTATTATCAATTCCCTCCCTCTTCCAAAAGTTGCAGGTCCTTCACAAGCATGCTGTCCCTACTCCCTTTTTGGCATGGGTGACACAGGACAGAGAAAATCCAGGCTCTGGGGATTTGCTTGTTGCCATACAGTGTGCAGGTATCAGAACAGGGCCCATGGATTGGGACTCCTGGCATCCAGACTGGCACCTACATGTGCCAGGACCTATGTTGAGGCTGTAGAGACAAATGACATGCAGTCCCTGCCTTCACAGGCCTTACTCTCCAGTCGGACAGATACATGAGGAAACATAGTCATAGGTTCTGTACAGTTGCAGCTGGTGTGAACCACTGCATAAACCTGGGGCACATTTTAAAATCTGGTTGCCCGAGAGTACACCTTCCTGATTAGCAGTTAGTCTGAGACCTCTCTCTTGAAGTCCCCCCCAAACCCCTTGAATTGTCCAGTAATCCTGGTGGTATACTCAGTTCAAATAGGATTGCTCAGTCCAGATAGGACTGCACAGCCCACAGGGCTCTTGTCCTTTGATCCTAAGGCCCCTGCCAGACTGCAGTGGGGCCCCAAACTTGGTCTTCAAACCTTCAGCACTCATGGATCAAACTCACATGCTCAGCCATTGTTATCAATACCAGAAGTAGAAACTGCCTGAGGCTCTCTGGGTCTGGAGGAAGTTTTGCACCACCCACACGGTTTCCCCAAACCAGCCCTCTCCCAGGCCCTTCTGTGTCCTTAACTTGGGCCTAGGTTACTCACCTGGACACCTGCTTATGGTAATCCTAAGATAATTCTAGTTTAGGGGACTGGATTTTACAGGCCATTAGTCCAGCCACAGATCTCCCTGATTCCTGAGTCTTGGGGAGCAGACATTAGGCAGTTCATCTATCTCTTGCCTCCCAAGAGGCACTGCTTTGTTACATAAATTGAGCGTCTGCCCCAGCAATCAAACGGTAAGGCAAATTTTGCTAAACCACTAAAGCAAAACAACCCCCCCAATACAGGTTTTGTTATATTCTGATCCTTCAAACAATGAACTCCTTCAGACTTCATCTTTGCAAAAGTAACAGGATTCCTCAAGTGACCCTGGGCAGAACAAAGATCAGCTTCTCAAGGACAGAGAAGAGAAACAAGGGAAACAAGGTTAGTAACAAGGGTGAGTGATGAGTCCTTTCCAGGGTGGTTGTGTGGAGCGAAGGGAGACAAAGGAGAAACACTTCAGAAAAGTAAGACCTTAGCAAGGACTGCTCTCCCCCAACTTTGTATCATGGAAAATGTTAAGCATACAGAGAAGCTGAAAGAAGATTCAGTGAACACTCCACCCAACACCTAGATTCTACTCTCACCATGTATTATACTTGTTTCATTACAAATTCATCCATTCATCTCTACATCCATTCACCAATTAGCTTTACTAACAGCTTTGCTGTTAATTTTATTTACACCATAAAGCTCACCCATTGTAAGTGTGGAATTTCAATGATTTTTGAAGGTTGAGCAGTTGTGCAACTATCACCACAAGCCCCTTCTAGAACACTTCCACCAGCCCCAGAGGCCCTGCGTGCCTGTGTGCTGTCAATTACGGCTCCTTCCTTCGGGACAAGGCAACAACCAGTCTGCTTTCTGCCTCCGTGGGTTTGCCTTTTCTGGAAATTTCAGGTAAATAGAATCATACAATACATAGTCTTCTGTGTCTGGCTTCCTTCACTTAGCATAATATTGTTGACGTTCACTCTTGGTGTTCCATGTGACAGTAGTTTGTTTCTTCTGATTGCTGAGTTGTATTCCATTGGATGGATATACCACAGTTTGTTTATACATTGTCTGGTTGATGGACATTTGGGATTGTTTCCAGTTTGGGGCTATTATGAATCACGCCGCTGTGACCCTTCCTGTGCCAGCCTTTGTGTGGACATATGTTTTCTTTGCAAGGTTTTAAAGGCTAAGTAGGAGCTGACTAGGTCGTTAAAGCCAGAGGAAAACATCCTGGGAGAAATGCCCAATATGTGCAAAAGCTCAGAAAATGAACGTGCCTGGTATACACAGGGGATGATAGTAGTTCAGTACTGTAGGGAAAGAAAACTCTCTTTTCCTCTGCCCATCTTGGGTTCATTGCCTGGGGCCCTGAAAATTAGACTGACAGAAGACAGATTAAGGAGAAAAAAACAGAGTTTATTAGGTCATGCATAGACATGTGGAAGAACTCGGTGGTGAGTAACTCAAACAGGTGGTCAGAACTGGGGCTTTTTTTTTTTTCTTTTTTGGGTGAAGTAGAAAAGAATAGCTTTATTGCTTTGCCAGGCAAGGGGGCCACAGCAGGCTCATGCCCTCAAAACGGTGTCCCAACCTGGACGGGGTAGTGAGGAGTTTTACAGTAATGGTTCAAAGAGGAGGGTGTGATCAGCTGGTGGACATTCTTCTGATTGGTTGATGGGGAGGTAAGCGGGAGTCGGCATCGTCAGCCTTCTGGTTCCAACCATTCTGGGGTCCACCTGCTTGTGAGCAGCACACAGTTACCTTCTCCCACCTGGTGGGGTTCAGTATCTGGTTTCAGGACTTAATGAAGCTCAGGTTCTTGATGTCTCATTGCAGAAAGAATTCAGTGAGAGACAGAGCGATAGGTAAGAAGTGGATTTAGGGCTTCCCTGGTGGTGCAGTGGTTGAGAGTCCGCCTGCCGATGTAGGAGACACGAGTTCGTGCCCTGGTCTGGGAAGATCCCACATGCCGCCGAGCGGCTGGGCCCGTGAGCCATGGCCGCTGAGCCTGCGCGTCCGGAGCCTGTGCTCTGCCATGGGAGAGGCCACAGCAGTGAGAGACCCACGTACCGCAAAAAAAAAAAAAAAAAAAAAAGAGGTGGATTTATTTAGAGAGAAACACACTCCACAGACAGAGTGTGGGCCCTCTCAGAAGGTGAGAAAGGCCAGAACTGAGGCTTATATAGCATCCTGACAAGGAAGAATAAATTTGTAGAGACGTGATAAGAAAAGAAACAAGGGTTTAGGCTTTTAAAGGTGGTAAAACGTGGAAAGGTAAACATGTGGAGGAAACTAAAAGAAGATAAAAGTTGTTTTAGCAAGATTCTTTATGTTGATTCCTCTAGTGCCACGTCCGGGCTGATAAGAGTCTAGAGTTTACAGTGATTAAGAATCATCCTGTTCTTCCGGGTAGAGAAGAGGAGGCCAGGGAGTTTGCCTTGGGTCTGCTTTTTAAGAATTGCCTTCAGCTCAAAATAATCCTTATGCCAGAGTAGCATGTTTTGGGGTGGCATGCCCTGAACCCCTTCAGTGTCATGGGGGAGTGGGATAGAGAGGTAGGCAGGGGCTAGACCACAAGGCCTAAGTAAGGCACTGTGCTGGGGAGAAAGGGGTGTTGCATCGTGTCTTGAAGGCTCCAAGAAACCTGGAGCAGTTTTAAAGGCAAGCCCAGGGTTAGGTGTGCTTTGTAGAAAGGTCATAGGCTTGCAGCACAGAGAATAGGCCAGCTAGAAAGGTATTATAATTGATAGGTGAGAGATTCAAGGTCCTAAACCTGGTCCTGGTCCAGGGTGGCGGTGAGTGAGTGTGAACTGGACTGAGACTCTGTACGTGCGTCCTTGGTGGGGGAAGGACTTGGGGTGTTGCAGGGGCAGCTGAGGGATTCAACCTTGCCCACAGCCCCACGAACACCCCTTCTCCAGTGAGGAGGCAGGGCAACCTCCAGCTCTCCTAACTTACCTGTGTGTGGGGCTCTCAAGGTTAGCGCCATGGGGGTCAGCGCTGTTTCAATGTTGATTACAGAGACGGTGAGAGCCGCTCAGATTTCTAATTAAGATTAAAGAATGTACCCGGCTTATAAATGGTTCTCAGGAATGTATAATTTGATTAGCCTGTTTTCTCCGGGCGCTTTAATTTCTGGATTAGGGAACGTGGCCTCTGACTACAGGTAGGGCTGCTTGCTCACCACACACAAAGTCTGGGACCTTGCAGGGTATTAGGATGGTGGGGAGGTAAGGCAAGAGGAGGAGAGGGACCCTTGGCCAGAGTGGTCCTTCTCTATTTGTTTCTTCTCCTCTTCCTCGTCACTTCTGGACAAGAATGAAGATCCCAGCTCAGGATCAAAAAGTGCCCAAATATTAGCTAGAAAATAAATGCACTCACCTGGATCTCATTTACGTTAATTTATTTCTATCCGAGGGCACAGGAGGTGGGTCCTCTTCCCTGTTCCCATTTTGAGCCCAGCCAGCTAATCCCCAGCAGGGCCCAGCCTGTGGGGCTCTGTCTCTTTAGGGAGCATTGCCCCAGTGTCAATTATAATCACTTTGGTAACTCTAGGGCAGATTCAGAGGCTGCCTCTTCCCACAGAGCCCTGGGCGCTGCCAGGGAGGGGCCAGGCCGACTGCAGGCTCTGGCTGCCACAGAAGTCGTATCTCCCAGTGGGAAGCATCCTAGGCTCCAGGCCACTCACCTTCCTCCCTCCTCATATCCCTCAACCTCCTGCCCAGGCTGCATTCTGACTTCTGTGACCCCTGGCATTCTTGCTTTCATGGGTCCCTTCCTCCATTAAAAAAAAAAAAAAAAAATTCTGTTTTACAACTGTATTGGTATAAAGATGAAAAAATTGATATTACATGTTAAAACACTTTATCCTGTCTGAAAGTTCATTTGTTTTCTTCTGATTTTAAAAGAAATTCAAACATTTCCTCGGGCCGCTAAAAGTATGGTGGGTCCTGTGTGCCCTGTGACTAATGGATAAGTCAGCCCTGTCCTACCCCCCAAAGCTCTTGACCAGCAGCACACCTACTCGCCCACTGACCTAGTGACAAGTAGCAGGGCTTGGGGGTCCAGTGGACTAAATGCTGTTCCTCTCTGCAGAAGTCCTCAGAGGAAGCCTGTATTAGCTCTGCCCCCAGGCTGTCCCTAACCTCTCCCTGGCCCCTCTTCACTGCTGCTTCTGAAACCCAAGCCACTCCCATAGAGGGGGCTGAAGCTTTCCTACCCCCCCACAACCAGGCCCAATGCCCTGCTTCCCTGGGCATCACCTGTCTTCTGTTTGAATGAGCGTTCTCCCTTCCCCTGCACTCCCCAGGCTGACCGCAGGGGGTCTGCGCAATGCTCAGCTCCTGGTAGGCAGGGCTTCTCAGAGAGGGGTTGGAGGAATGCCTAGGGGAGGGGCTGTGCAGTGAGTGTTTAAAGAAAATTCCAGGGTCTCTAACTTAGACTTCTACATTGGAATCTCTGGCTGGATCTGGGAATCTGCCCTTTAAGGGGCTCCCAGGTGACTCCCTATATGCACGTGAAAGCTGGCGATGACTGGTGTCCGGAAAGGGCTGAACTTGGTCGCCTTGCCCCTCCTTCCTTCTCCCAGGCCCCAGGCCGTTTGCTTCTCAGTTTCACACCTGCTGGGCATTCAACCAACATCCCTAAACACCGTGTTAGGAATGATGGAGAAGAAAGGGATAGTGCAGTCCAATCCCTGCTCCGAGGAGTTTAGAGTCTTCTCTTTCTCAGAGGGTGGGGTACCCTCCATCCAACCCCGCCCCACACCCCTTGTTCAAGAGACTTGTCTTTTCATGCTTCTGAGGAAGAGGTCTATGGGCTCAGCCGCATCCACCAGCTTCTGAAGATAATAGGAAACGTCTCTGGGCAAAGATGCTTGTTGACAGAAAAATGCTTAATTTTAGGAAAGCAGCGTGAGCTACAGTATAGGCAAGAATTGCATGCATTTAAAGAAATATGATTCCAGGCACTCTAAGAAGGTGAGCTGGAAGGTACTGCACAGGATCTGTAGATGGTACCCAGGGCTCCTGCCCCAGCATTGTCACTAACCAGGGTGTGACCCAGGGCAAATCCCCTAACACCTCTGGGCTTCGGTGGCTCGTTAGGACCTATTGAGATGGTGCATATGGCAGCCCTCTGTAAAAGGTAATGAACTCTGCACATTATTCATTATTATTTTTCTAAGTATTGCTGTGGTTGTTCCAAGGGAACAGTAAGGTGAGTTTGCAGAGCGCTGGAGGAGAAGTCTGGAGACTGGGGCTCCTCTCTGCTTCCACCTGGCTCTGTGTATGGAGACCCTTCACTGATCTGGGTCTTATAATCATCATCCCAATAAAGGTGGGAAAAGGGACTAGATAATATTGTCTCGGTTTTACCACTTCCAAGTGAGTCTAACTCTGAGTGCAAGGCCAAGTTCTGCTAGGATTACTGCCTGGTACACCCAGAACACGCTTGAGCTGGGGTTTGTGTCCCCATGGTCCTTCAGCGCTGGTCCAGGCCTTACAGGAGGCTGGGACTGGAGAACAGGGTCTCTGGTCAATGGGGCGCGTGGTTCTGGGGGCAAATCGTGCAAGATTTCAGAAGACACGTTGGTTAGGGTCGTCCAGGGTCAGTACCAGCAGGTACTCCCCCCGTCCTCTCGGCCAGCTCCTACACCTCCAAAATGTGGGGCGCTTCCTCAGTGAGGCCTTCCTGGACACCCCCTAGCTCTTCCCCGGAGCGGGATGGATACATCTGCAGATTGTTGTGTCTTCTAACCCGCTCCTTTTCCTCCCCCCGTCTTTTTTCTTGCGTCCGGATCTCCGGAGGGCCTGGGAAAGGGATTAGAGCTCGGAAGGGTGGGGGGTAGCGGACCTGCGGCGGTCCCCGCGCTTGGGGTCTCTATACCTGCCCAGCAGCTGCAGCGCAGGCTGGCAAGGGGCCTCTCCCGGCTTCCCGCGCTGCTCAGGAAGCGTGTTGGGACGGGGCTAACGATAATTAACACTTGGGGCGCGTTTTGTCTTCGAAGTGCTTTACAAACACGATCTAATTAGCCCGCGGGGAGGAGCGGCGCCACCGAAATGCTTGCTTTATTATTCATTTCTATACCGTCTGGAGCGCGCAGCCCTGGCGCACGAGTGTTGGCGGGGAGGATACCCCGGCTGGGGTGCCTACTCCCAGCGCCTCCGGGCTCTCGGTAGGGAGGGCTCCGCAGCATGGCCAAGTGTGACTCCGCCCAGGTCAGCCCCTTCTCACGCATCTCATTTAATCTCCGCGACAATCTAAAGAAATGGGTAGGCTCTGTGGCTCAGAGAGGTTAAGAGACACGTCCAAGACCACACAGCCCATACGGGGACGCTGAAACTCAAACCAGGCCCCCGAACCGCAAAGCGCCAGGTCTTCGTCCCCTCCCCGGTGGACTCGCGGGCCCCGCTCAGCGAGGCTCTGGGAATCCCGCCCGGCTTGCAGCATCCCGGCGCAGCGGCGAAGGCGGGCGGAGGCTGGCGAAGGCGGGCGGCTGGCGGCAGTGCGCGCGCTCCCGGTCCGGCCGAAACTGTTGCCATCGCAAAGCTCCCCGCTACACCTGAGCCGGGGACAGATGTGCATCAATATTTATTCGGAACTCCCAGGAAACCTGGATGAAGTGTAATTATCTCAGCTCAATCAGCTCGGATTAGCATAACATCAAGTCACCCATCAGACGGAGGGTTTGATTTCGGGGATCAAAGCGCCGCGCTGTAGCCGCTGATTAATCGGGGAGAAGAGAGCGGAGAGAAGAAAGATGCGCGGGCTCAGCGAGCCGCAGCTGCACCGCTTTGATGCGCCGATTGTGCCAAGTTCCCTTTACGGGCTGGTTCGGCTCCCGCCCCCGCCGCTCCCTGGACCCGCTGCACCCACCGGGTCCCTGGGTTTTAGCGCCGCTTCCCCGGTAGCAAGTCGCTAGCTCTAACGTAACGCGCCACCCCTGCCCACCCCGAGGCTGTGCTGTGAAGCGGGGTGCTTGCCGGTGGAATTTCTGCTCGGGCGCTGCGGGGCTCGCCCGCATGGGGCCGGACACCGGCGAGGACCACCCTTCTCCTGGTAGCTCTGCTCTGAGAGTGAGCGGTGTACGTCCTTCCGAGGTTGCCCAGAGGCTGAGGTGAGGAGTGAAATGCCGGCGTTCAAGGCCTTCCCCAGGCCGGCTCCAGCCAATTTTCTTTTTTTAAAAACATTTATTGGAGTATAATTGCCTTACAGTGGTGTGTTAGTTTCTGCTGTATAACAAAGTGAGTCAGCTATACATATACATATATCCCCATATCTCCTCCCTCTTGCGTCTCCCTCCCACCCTCCCTATCCCACCCCTCTAGGTGGTCACAAAGCACCGAGCTGATCTCCCTGTGCTATGCGGCTGCTTCCCACTAGCTATCTATTTTACGTTTGGTAGTGTATATATGTCCATTGCCACTCTCTTACTTCGTCCCAGCTTACCCTTCCCCCTCCCCGTGTCCTCAAGTCCATTCTCTACATCTGCGTCTTTATTCCTGTCCTGCCCCTAGGTTCTTCAGAACAATTCTTTTTTTTTGGATTCCATATATATGTGTTAGCATATGGTTTCTCTTTCTGACTTACTTCACTCTGTATGACAGACTCTAGGTCCATCCACCTCACTACAAATAACTCAATTTCGTTCCTTTTTATGGCTGAGTAATATTCCATTGTGTATATGTGCCACATCTTCTTTATCCATTCATCTGTCAGTGGACACTTAGGTTGCTTCCATGTCCTGGCTATTGTAAATAGAGCTGCAGTGAACATTGTGGTACATGACTCTTTTTGAATGATGGTTTTCTCAGGGTACATGCCCAGTAGTGGGATTGTGGCTCCAGCCAATCTTTTCCACCTCACCAGCCCCATCCCCTCCCACCACACAAAAATCGCTGATGTTTTCTTAACTTGCCCTGCTTCCTTGATTCTGTACCTTTGTGCAATCCATTTTCCCGACTGGGATGCCATTCTGTCTCATTTCTTTTCGTAACCAACTCTGACATCTTTAGCACAGCCCAAAGCCTCTTGCCCTGGCCGAAGGCAGTCCTCATGCTTCTAGTGGGTTCAGCAAGTGAGGGGAGCCTCTGTCCTGGCATCCTGGCATTGTGCTGTCACGATCTGGATTATCGCCCCCCACCCCCAATCCCAGCAGGCTTGTACTGTGCACTGGGAGGGCCCAGTCAGCCCTGGAGAAAAACATTTTCCAGGGGATGAAGATGGGCAGATTTTATTGATAATCCACATGGCTGCCTTGCCAACGTCAAGCTTCCCCCTCCCAATTTGGACTGGCTCCCCCCTCCCTCAGCAGATGTGCTGAGGGCAGGAACCCTGGCTTACCCATGCTTGTGTCCCCTTGGATACAGTCCTTGGCACAAAGCAGATGTGGATTCTAGCTCTTGCCCTTTGTTAACTCTCTGTTTTCTTGAACAAGTCACTTGACCTCCCAGGAACTCAGATTGCCAAGCTGCACAGGTTTTTGTGACTGTAACATCCTGTGTTCTGGGATCTTCCTTCATAAACCCTGTTCAGTGAAGCCACTCCCAGGACCCAGTGCCCCACTTGGTGTTGGGGAATCCTAGAATCTTAGGGTCAAAGGGAAGCTCACGACCCCTTCCTCATCCTTCTGACAAGTCTTTATCCTTTGCTAGAGGGGACGGCAGAGTAGAATTCGGTACTGAGGGTCTGCCCTGCCACTGGTCCACATGGGAGCTTGGCCAACATAGTGAGGGCAGGGGACTGGAGGACCCACATGGCCACTCTTCAAGGTTCTCTCTGGCTGATAAGATGAAGGCATCAGCTGTGGCATCACCTGGGGTGTCCGGACACCAGGATTCTCCTGGCTGGAAGGGCCTGGAGAGCAATGGAGACCCAGGGAGGTTTCAAAGCCGAGACATGTGTGTATCCATTGGCATTCTCTGGAGTGCAAGCCCTTGAGGGCAGGGACCATCTCTAGTTTATTCCCTACTGTGCCCCATAATCAAAGCTCAGTGCCCGACACATAGTAGGTGCTCAATAATTTGATGTAGAATAAATAAATAAAATTTCATAAAGGAATGAAAGAGAAAGGAAGGAAAGATGGAAGGAAGGAAGGAAAGAAGGAAGGAAGGAAGAAAAGAAGGAAGGATTAAAGGATTGCAACCACAGTAGGGGGCTGAGTCTTGAGAGTGGGTGGGCATGTGTCCAGTACACTGGCAGAAAGATGATTTATCTCCATTTCAGATCTCTACTATGCAACATCGTGGATTTTTCTCTCCCCTTTAATTAAGAACTAAATATAGACCTTAATTAAGACACTGATGAATTTAATTTAGAGTGGCATTAGGGCCTTAACTTGCACCACTCAATGCTGTGTTTGTATAATGTGGGATATAAGCTAAATGAGTGCTTGTTTGTTACCACCATAAATAATTCACTTGCAAATCCCTTTTGAAACATCGCTAACACTAACCTGCCCCAATCTAGAGGATGCTTTTGGATGCCCACTGCCTAGCCCCTCTTCATTTGTCTATATCACAAGAAGGTCCTATCTTGTTCCTACCAAACTGGAATCCTCTTTTGCCCACTTCAGCTGCCTTGCCCACCTCTGCCTTTGTTCACCCAAGTCCCTCTGCTGGGAATGCCTTTTTCCTCACTTCTCACCCTGAGTTTGTCAGGAGAGCTCCTCCGCTTCCTTTAAGTTCCAGAGCAAGTGTGTGGATTTGATGAAGCCCTCTCTGTTCTCTCTCCCTGCCTCCTGATCTCTAAGCACTTAAGGTGAGAGCTCCAAACTCCCACAGAATTTTGTTAATTTCAGCACCTATGCTGTCATGCACTGTTATTGTTTCATTACCTGTTATCTCCCTGGCCCTAATCGGGTTACGAGTGTCAGGCATGGGTCCTGTGCACAGTGGGGAGAAGCTATGACTTTGACTTTTGTCCATGAAGCCCAAGGAGCCAACCTCCCATCTCAATCCTGGATGCCAGGTGCTGTGCTGGGACCTGGGAGACCCTTACAGTTTCTGCAGTGGGTCAGGGCATGGCAAGGGCTGGTGGTCCAGTTGTGTTGTGTGGAGGGGCAGAGCATGAAATGGGCCCATCATTGTTCAGACTTCAGTCTGATGCCGAGAGAGGATGTATAGCATGGAGATTAAGAGCTGTTGCTCTAGGGTCTGGCAGTCTGGGGCTGGACTCAGTTATTTCATTTGTAAAATTGGGTTGTTCTGAGGTTAAGTGAGATTTTGCTGTCAGTGCGATACATGACACATAGTAAGTGCTCAATAAATGGTACTGATGTTGATGATGGTGTTTGGTTGACATGCTAACCTGGTTGGAGATTGGGCAACTTGCGGTCAAGTGGAGGAGCAGAATGTATCATTCCTACTTTGTATGTAGAAAATTGGGGTACTGGGGGTGATTGGCCTCTTCAGGAGCTCCACGCTTTTTGTCCATAGTGTCTGTGGCTCAGGGCCCTTTCTCTCCCCTCTATGCTCCTCAAGTGTGAAATGAGGGAGTGGGCTGGAGTGATTTCACCCCCTCCCTTTGTAGTCTTGGACGACTCAGCCACCTGACTCCTCCTCCTCTATTTCCTAACCTTGTGTTGGTACAATTTCATCACAAGTGTCTAGAGAGTGGGGATCCTGTTTTCTAAGCACAAGCCCCTGCAGTGTCAGGCGCATTGCTCTGTCATCTGGCAAGTGATAACCCTCTGTGATTTGAAGAATGAAACCATTTCCCTGAACCTACTGCCCTGCTACAGCACTGCTGTTCCAGACTCTGAACAAAATGTGCACCTTTTTAAATTTGTAGATTCAGTTGCGTTCTTTCTCTCATTGCCAGCACAGTATTGAATACAGTCAGTGAGGCTCTGGACCAGTGCTTCTCAACTTTGGCACTACTGACATTTTGGTCAGATAATCCTTTGTTGTAGAGGCTGCCTGTGCTTGTAGGAGGTTTAGCAGCAACCCTGGGCTCTACCCACTAGATGCCAGTAACAACACCTACCCACGCCCTGCCCCCAGTTGTGACAACCCCAGACACCTCCAGACACTGCCAGCTGTTCCCTGGGGGGGCAACTTGCCCCCAGATGGGAACGATTGCTTTATACTAAGCACAGGCCATGTGCATACTCTTATGTATTTACCTGCCAAAGTTGTGATATAGACACTGGTCTAAGACTCAGTCTCTAGATGAGGAAACAGACTGAGTAGAGATTGTGGAAATAGACATATTGTCAGTTGGAATCTGGACACTCAACCTCCTTTAGCCTCAGTTTCTCACCTTTAATATGTTGACAATCATACCTCACTCTTAGGGTGACTGTCAAGTTCTTAGCACAGTGCTTGACACTTGATAGGTGATCAGTAGATATTAGCAAATATTCTTTGGTAGATGCACATTCAGACTCAATAAACTTTTTAAAAATTGAAGTATAGTTGATTTGCAATGTTGTGTTAGCTTTAGGTGTACAGCAAAGTGATTCAGTTATACACATATATATTCTTCTTCATATTCTTTTCCTTTATAGATTATTATAAGATATTGAGTATAGGGCTTCCCCGGTGGCGCAGTGGTTGAGAGTCCGCCTGCCGACGCAGGGGACACGGGTTCATGCCCCGGTCCGGGAAGATCCCACATGCCGTGGAGCGGCTGCGCCCGTGAGCCATGGCCGCTGAGCCTGCGCGTCCGGAGCCTGTGCTCCGCAACCGGAGAGGCCACAGCAGTGAGAGGCCCGCGTACCGCAAAAAAAAAAAAAAAAAAAAAAAAAAAGATATTGAGTATAGTTCCCTGTGCTATACAGTAGATCATTGTTGTTTAGTTTATAAATAAATATATATATATATCTTCAACAAACATTTTTAATGCCAGTAATAGCAACAGTTCATATATGTGGAGTACTCATTATAATATTCAAGACATTGTTTAAATGTATTGACTCATTGGACCCTCACAGGAATCCTATGTGGTAAATGTTATTCTTGTTATTCAGATTAGGAACAGAAGCACAGAGAGTTAAATAACTTGCTAGTAACTTGAAAACGGGGATTTAAACCCTAGACCATGCTCTTTATTACACACCATGCTGTGGCACCGAGCTCTTAATAGGAGCTTTTACATTCATTTCATTTATGAGCCCATCTCCAGAATCACCTTTTTCTAGGGTTGCACTGTCCAGTTTGTGGCTATTTAAATTAGAATTAATTAACATGTAAAATCCAATTCCTCAGTCACACTAGCCACATTTCAAGTGCTCAATACCCCCAGGTAGTTGGTGGCTAGACATTGGGGCAACTCAGATACAGAGCACCCCCATCATTGCAGAGATTTCTGCTGGAAAGCACTGTTCTAGGACTGTGGGAAATGGAGTTCTTTCCCTTAAGAGTTTTTGGATATCTCTTTGTTTGTTTATTTATTTATTTAGGCCGTGCCACACAGCATTCGGGATCTTAGTTCGAACTTGCGCCCCCTGCAGTGGAAGTGCGGAGTCTGAACCGCTGGACGGGCAGGGAAGTCCCTGGATGTCTCTTTAGATAATTGATGTCATTCAGTCAACACTGTGTCCAGAACTGTACAACCACTAGAGTATTCTGTTCATTTTACATTTATTAAGATCCTGCTGTGTATCTGGAACCACATTTGGGACTGAAGATATAAAGATAAATAAATAAATATGGTCCCTGCTCATAAGTGTAGTTTATAATAGCATTAGATTGTTAACGTACAGAGCCCAATGTTGTGTTTGTAGCATGTGGTCCAGGAGCTAAATGAATGTGAGAGGCACTAAATTTGTGCAAGAACCAAATGTCAGGATAGCCAGGGCCGGGGCGAGGGTCAAGTGATTCTCTGAAAGCTAGGTTAGAGGAGGGACCCAGGGGACCTTCCTTGAAGGATACTTGTAGTCCTTGTGCAGGCGGGGACTGGGCAATGTTCTCCGGCATCTGGAGCTGTTCAAACGCTCTTTGGCTGGATTTCTGCTGTAAAAACGTGCAGCAAGGAGAGTCGAGCAATTAGAGCAGGTGGGCGCAATTTAAAGGAGATTTTGTCAGTTGGTGAAGAAGTTACAATCCAGGTGAACCCATAATTGGGCACAGTGAGTGGGGTTGGAAGTGTAGGGATGACAAATGTTAGGGTGTCACCTCTGCTTCCACCTCCAGAGACCCCAGCGCCCGTCTTCCCACATTCCAAGCTGAGCCCTTCCTCTCACCCCCCTTGAGCTCTCAGCCCCTGCTTGGTACCATGTCAGCTGACCTTGCCCAATTGCCCATCTTCTGGCTCCAATTCAACACTTCCCTAGCTCAGAAATTGCTTGGTGATATTGGGAACAATGAGGCCTGACTCTGTTAGTTCAGAGTAAAATGGGTTTTTTTGAAAGGTTATTGCACTCCTGGTGATGTATGGACAAGTCAGGAGAGCAGAGGGAAAGTCGGGATGGGAGGGAGAGGTGAGTTGGGACTCCAGAGTGGCTGGAGCCTTGGGGCTGGCGGCGGGTGAGGCATGTGCTGCTACTGCTGATACCTGGCCTGTGGTCCTGCCAAGCAGGGCCCTGGCTGAGCCAGATTAGAGGAAAACCCTGGGTGCTTGGCTGGGAGAGGGTGAAGCTGTCAGGGCTGCCAAGGGGCCAGGGGCTGTGGAGAGCTTATTCCTTCTTGGGGGCAAGAGAGGGATCAAATGTAGCTTCATCTCATCCTTCATCTGGTGACAAGAGTGAGGCAGTGAGATGGGCCGGAGTGAGAAGGTTTGCATGGGACCTCAATGAGACCCAGAAACTGCAAGTGACTTGCCTAGGGACACACAGCACGTAGTGGCACTGTCACTAGAACCCAGGGCTGTGTGTGTATGTGTACGTACGTGTTTGTGTGTGTGAACAGTTCATTCCTTCTCTCGATGGGCAGTGTTTCATGGTATGCATGTTCCATAGGTTGTTTAACCGTCCACTTGTTAACGAAAAATGGGGTTGTCTCCAGATTTGGCTATTATTATTAAATTAATAGATATAATAATTTAGAGCAGTTTTAGGTTTACAGAAAAATTGAGTTGAAAGTACAGACAGTTCCCGTACACCCCTCCCCACCCAGTTTCCTATATTATTAGCATCTTGCATTAGTGTGGGCCATTTGTTAAAACTGATGAACTAATATGGATACATTGTTATTATTAACTAAAGTTCACAGTTTACATTAAGGTTCACTCTTGGCCTTGTACCTTCTATGGGTTTTGACCAACGCACATCAGTATCATACAGAATATTTTCACTGCCCTAAAAATCCCCTGTGCTCTACCTATTCATCCCTCCCTCCCTCCCTCCTAACCTCTGCCAACCACTGATCTTTTAACTGTTTCCATAGTTTTTCCAGAGCTCTTTTATTTGCTTCTCTCTAGAATTTTCTAAAGGTCTCCCCTCTTGGCTCTCTAGACCCAACCACACCTAGCCATAGAGGCTTCTTGGAACCCAGGCCTCATGGGGAGGTAGTTTGGGGTGTGTGTGAGCAGCCTGCACACAAGTTTGAGTTGCTTTCTTTTAAAGACCAACTATTGCTGGAACTGGCTGATCTAGCCCCATCCCACTGGTTGAGCTGTGGCCTGAAGAGGGCTTGGTGCTCCAGGCCCTGTTTGGGGCTGAGGGAAAGCAGAGGAGGGGAGGGGTGGCCCTGTCAACTGAGAGCTCAGCTCTGGGGCTTTTTCCAACCCTGAGGCCCTCAGAGACCCCAAGCACTCAGCTCCTTTACAAGTGAGCTTAGAAGCCAGCTGCCTGGGCCCTCTCTCTCCCAGAGCCTCTGGCTCAGCCTGGGGCTGCCTCCTTGCCTGCAGGCTTCCCTTCTAAGTCCCACTTTCATTTCTAAACAGACAGGAAAACAAGCAATTGATTTTTGGATATTATATAAGCTGGGTGAGGGAAACTTTAATAAGGAAAAGAGCAGAGGGAGGGGTCTGAAGACCTTAAAACTACAAAAAGCCCACCATTTCCAACCCAAATGGAGATAGGTTCAAAGTTGCTATGATCAGAGAGATAGTGCAGGTGGCCCCAGGCCCTTGGGAGAAGCCTGGCTCAGCCACCCAGGGCTCTGTGTCATCCCACTGGAGGCTGTGCCTAGACAAGTCTGTTCTCTCCCTCCTCTTGGGGCTCCCAAGTTTATCTCTTCTGTTCCCGGGCCATCCTGCACTTCCACGGTCACACTTCATTTGGTTCTCAAACCACCCTTGGAGGCAGGCTGGGACTTCAGAGAGTCAGGGACACACAGGATGTGAGGGTGGGAGGGGACCACAGGGACTAAAGTCAGCGCTTCTCGTCGTACAGGTAAAGGAGCCTGGGGTGAGACAGTGCTGTTAGCGCATAACAGGGGCTGCGGCACATGTGTCCCAGCGCCTGGCCGTGCCCACTCCATTGTCGTCAGGTGAGCTGGTGAATGCATAGTCTTCACAGCATTTTTTTTTTTTTACATCTTTATTGGAGTATAATTGCTTTACAATGGTGTGTTAGTTTCTGCTTTATAACAAAGTGAATCAGCTATACATATACATATGTTCCCATATCTCTTCCCTCTTGCGTCTCCCTCCCTCCCACCCTCCCTATCCCACCCCTCCAGGCGGTCACAAAGCACCGAGCCGATCTCCCCGTTTGCAGCATATTTTTACACTCTGGGTTTCTGGAGCTTGGAGGCTGGGGTCGCTGGGAAGGCCCAGGTGAGGATTTCCAGCCCCTGCTCCTTGGAAGGCTCTAGATCTCTAGCCCTCCAGGCCAGGACCTCCACAAAGTCTTGGACAGGCTGATCTTGTCTCTTCTGGGCAGCCTAGAACTCTCATCCCATCTTCCACACTAAGGCTGATCCCTTCCATGGGAACCACGGCAGAAAGCACGGAGAAGGAATGCAGGCCTGGGAGTCAGGCTTTAAAAAAGCCACGTGGGTTGTCGGAGTCGATGAAAAAGTCATACTTTGACATCTTGTCTCGTCCCCTTGCCAGGTCCTAGGTTTCCTAGGTGCCGAACTGGGAAACTCAGATTTCTACGAGGAAACCTACACTTTGAAACCCATGGGGAGCTGCTGTCCCTGGCATCCTGCTTCCTTTCCTCTCTGCCTTTGGTGGCCTCACCGGTGACTTCTCCCTTGATGTCCCCTTTGGTTGTTTCTCAAATAGGACTTTGTGGAGGGGAAGACCAAGACTCATTTCACTGCCGGGCTCCAGGCTTGATCCTGCAGTGCCAGGCATGGGGGCAGCAGAGATGGAAACCATCCCTGCCGGGTGCCAGCTCACCTGCCACCTTCCTGCATCTGAGGCAATGCGGGGGCCTTCCTGTTAACACTCCGCTTGCCAACGGGGGGCAGGCCTGCTCCGTCTCCTTTGGCCTGGCCTGGGAATCCAACACTCGGCTCAGGTGGCTGCAGACATGCAGAGGGGGTTCCAGTTTTCATCTATGGGGAGAGTGAAACCTGTGGGGGAGATGGACCCAGGATAGCAAAGAGATAAGAAATACTGAGGACCAGGATATTTGACCCTATTTAACCCTATAAGCTCTCCTCTTCCCCCAGCTCTTGCATTTATGCAAGTAACTGAAGGCTAAGTTGCTGGGCCATGCATCTTGGGAGGGGAACTTGAGTGACTAGGACAGAACCTGCGGTCGGAGAGGGGAGAGCAGAGCTATGTCAACCTCCCACATCACATCGCATGGTAAATGGTACCGTGAGAGAGACCTCTGCCCTCCACCCCACCCCCAACGCAGCCCACCAAGCGGGGGTCGGGGACAACTGCAGGAGCTGGTCCTCGTGTGGGATTTGATTTACTGTGTACCTTGGCACCACTTCAGGAGGGGTCTTTCTCCACCTGCCCCGGGGTTTGCTAAGGCTTTTATACAGCCTTCAGCCCAAAGCTCATTCTCAGGTGGGTCGTGTGCTATTTACAGAACAGGCAAGTCTCGCCAGTTGAAAAGAGCTGGCTCTTGGACTCACCTGCTGGCATCAAATCCCAGCTCTGCACTCAGAGGCAGGGATGGGGCCTGGGGGTCCAGTTGTGGCTCCCCGGGGAAGGGAGTAAAAGCCCCTGTAGGGTAATCCCAGAGGTTGGCCCTATGGGGGGTGGGCCCCAGGGCATAAAGTATGAGGGCTCCCCCAGACCCAGGACTGAGAGCCTCTGATCTGCATCCTGGACACCAGCCCAGCGTTTCTGCATTCCCCGTGCAACCTGGGAGATGAAAGAGCACACAGACTGCCAACCCTCTGGCCCCTGGGCCTCTGAACTGAGGAAATGGCTGAATAATGAATGAGGCCAGAGCGCTTCAGAGAGGTGGGCCCAGGGACAGTGCGGGCAGGGGGAGGGGCATGGACAGATTTGGGGGAGGGACAGCTCGTGGAGAGATGCCAGGAGCCCTGATAAGGTCTGTGGTAGTGGCTTCTGCTGCAGGTCACAGCTGCGATTCACACAGAGGAAAGTGGCCACGAGCGCTTGCGTATGGATTGTGTCTAAAACCTGCAGCCTGTCACACGTCTAACCTTGAGACAGCCTTCCCAGTTGTCCTCCCACCTTGAGCCTCCTCCCAAGAAAACTACCTGTGGGGCTGGATGTAGGCTGGATCCAGGGAGCCCTTCCTAAGCTGAGGGCTGATGGACAGGAGACTTTTTCTGGGCATCTAGAGGAGGGCCAGACTAGCCACGAGGGTGGTTATGGTACCTGCGACTTCCGGCAGGTGCTGGACAAGGGCGGCTTGCATGGCAGTCCCCAGAGGGGATGGAGGGTCCTCTGGGGCATCCCTGCCAGATACCTGATTGTTGCTGGTGACAAGACGCTCTCTTCTCTTGAGGCGGCAGTTCAATTATGTGGGCACCCATGTGTGTGACCTGGGGACTTCCCACCCCTTGCTTTCTCCGTCACCTTAACATTGTCCTCACACTTTCTAAAAGGGGCAGCAGCTCCCAAAACCCAGCCTGCAGAAATGAGGGGCCACACGTTTGCTGAATGCTTGCCACGTGTCTGGTTCTTTCCTTATTGAGTCCACATGGCAGTTCACATATGTGAGCAGGAGAATCTCTGCTTTAAAGAGAAATAAACGGGGGCACAGAGAGACTGGGTGACTGGGCTCAAAGCACACTGCTAATATGAAATGGGTGAGTTGGGATCCAAACGTATGTGGCTGAGCTGGGATCGGAACTTGAGGCTTTCATTCTTCTCTTGGGCATTTTGAGGGCCTTTGAGTCCAGCTTACTGCTGGGGGAGTTTGTCAGGGACTGCCAGCTGCCCCGGTGCCCAGCTCTTTAAAGCCCTTCTTAGCAGTAAGTAACTACTAGGGCAGGTTTTAGGCCAGGGAGCCAGCAGTGTCCTGGATTTCCTTCCCGGGAATTCCTTTTTCCCCTTCTTTGCAAAGCCTGTTGAAGCAGATGGATGTCCTGTATTTGCCAGGTGGGTGGGACCACCTGTTAGCCCTTCTCCCTGGTCTTGCTGCAAGGGGCACCTTCCCAGCAGGCTTTCTCTGTCTGCCAACACCAAGCATGCCACCAAAGCAAGTAGGGGACCACTCCTCTTAGATCAAATTTGGCCTATGCCTACCCTCTCCCCCCATCCTTCAGGCGGGAAGGAGGCAGCATCCCTGGGCTCTGATTGGCTGAGGGCTTTCCTGTGCACCTCTCTTCCGGGTGGCAACCAACCTCACCACTCCGTGCTGCACTCTCGCAGGCCTGTCCTGGCTGCTTGCAATGAATACTGGCCTGATCAGAGCCCAGCCAAAGCCCCTTTGCCTAGCGAAGAGGCGGGGCATCGGGTCTCCCACTCCCCAGGACCTGCAAACCTGCTGTGAAGAGCTGGATTCAGGAGCCCACAGTCTGGCTATGGGAAAGATGGTTTGGCAAAATGGGTTTCAGCTTTGGTGTGAGCCAGCCTAGATCATCGGGGCGCTGGGCATGTTTAGAAAGTTCTTCCCTACACACAGGGGTCAGGAGGTGGGGAGGCAGGGGGCAGGCCCCTCCTCAAGGGAGCACGCAGAAAGTTTGAAGCCATCCTGCCCGCCACTCCCTGGGGGTTTTGCAGAAGCCTCACCCACCCTGCTGGCCGGCCAGGCCCTACCTCCTCCACTGCTCCTCCCCGCCACCCTGCCTCCCTTGGGTGGGGTGGGTCTCCCAGCTGGCCTGCATAGACCAGAGGCCCCTGTGGGCAAGGCCGTGTTAGAGCAACCCTCCACACTTGGAGATTCCCGTCAACCCAAGTGCATGCGTCACCACATCTCACAACAAATTTCACTTGTCATTCATGTTTTATTAGTATAAGTGCCTTAAAAGCAGATCAGAGATTCAACTAATTTGCTCATTAGTAAAAGGAAATTAGCCGTTTGAGATCTGTTCTAATAAAATTAGCTTGGTGACAAACGCTTTGTTGCCATGTTTATTAGATTACCATACTCCCTGTATTTTATAGGCCAGAGCAGCCCTTCAGCAACTCTTCAGGGTATGCTCAGAGCTCCTCTCTTACTTGTTTTTGTTCTTCCTTTCAGGCGTTGGAGAATATTTTTTCCCTTTCAAGGCTAATTGGGAAGACTTGACCCAAATCTCTGTCCATTCGCACCTCCCACAGCCCTACGGTCTCTCTCCCCTCCCCTCTGCTCCGTCTTCCCCAGCCTCTTGGCTTGGCCCTGTTCCCAGCCCCATCCCCTCAGTTTTCTCTGTGGCTGGTCCTTTTAGGGGGCCAGTATCTCCCTACCGAAAAGCCCTTGGGCAAGGAAGCCCCTGGTCGTCAGGTGGGCCCTTTCACTCTTCCTTGCTTGGAACCTTCTGCCTTATTCTCCAGCTTAAGACCAGCCTGGCTTCACCCAGTCATTTGTTCCTATTGCTCTGGAAGTGACCCGCCCGCCCCATTAGTGTGGTCAGCTGACCCATTTGCTTCTCTCCTGCCTGTGCTTGGCTGTCTAGTGCTCGGCTGGTGTGTACAGAAAATTCCATGAAGCATCCCATTATACACAAAGCTGCCTGGAGGGTTCCACATGTGTCTGAGGCCAGGCAAGGGGTATGTGGACTGTGGGGGGCTCCTAGCTGCCCGGGACTGTCTGATGTAGGAGCAGGTGCTCCCCAACACTGCCACAGCACTCTGTGGGCCCCCCCCCACCCTGCTTTGGGCAGCATTGCATCATTCCTGAGGTGTCACTTTCACAGCCGCTGTAAGCGCTTGCTCTGCGCTGGGGTCCGTCAGTGCTTTCTCTGCCTTCTTTCTTTACTCTTCTGGCTGACATGAGGGGACAGGCCACGTGGCTATTCTCATTCTGAAGATACAGAGACTGATGTTTGGAAAGTTTCCAGAGGTTACCGGGCTTGTAAGCTGCAGAGTTAAGGATATGAGCCCTGTCTTGTGTGTCTCCAAAGCACCTGTCTCTAACCCCTGGGCTCTGCCGTGGGCTTGGGAAATTGGGGCCTGCCCATACTGGCTTGGGGGTGTGAGCTTCTTGACGATGGGGTCCGTGACCCCCGCAGAGAGCCTGGCACAGACTGCCCTGTAGTGAGTGCTCCAAAACATTATCGAGTGAGCTGGTAGAGAGGGGAGGGGCGATGAGATGGTCCCAAGTACTCCAGGGCCGGAGGCCTGGGCTGGTCCAGCTTCTCCTTCTCTCCTTTGCCAACAGCAGCCCCAGGCCAGCCTCTCCCGGCCCCTCCCGGCTCCCTCCTCTCCTGGTACAAATCATCGGCTTAGACAACAGCAAGGGGCTTACCCTACAGGATGTGACTCTGAATATTAGAATGTCAGAAGCGGCTGCCTTTGCAGTAAGTTGCTGTCAGAGAGGAAATAAAAGGGGAGTTGCAGTTATTTAATTTGGAGCATGCAGGTGACAGGCTTTGCCTGTGGACTTGCTGCTCATTCACCCCAGCTTTTGGGGCACCAAACTCCGCAGGCCGCTGCCCTTGGTTTTTATCCTCCTGCTGGTCCCGCCTCCTCCAGCCCTTATGTCCCACCTGGGTGCCCAGCACCCACCCAGCCTTTGCTCACGCCTCCTCTCCCTCCAGTGCTCTCCGGCCTCCTTCCACCTCTCAAACCCCAACACTCCTCGTCTTCAGGCCCTTCCCAACCTTTCTGTCCTCAGCCAGTCCCGAGGTTTCACCCCGTCCTCTCCCCTGCTGTCCTGCCCTTCCTTCTCCTGGCATCTTCGCACTATCATTTATAATATAAATGATAATTATCCTTATTATCAACAGTAGTGATCTTATTACTATTAATCAATATGATTGTTGATATTATTAATAGGAATTAATAATATTAATATTATCCTTATTATATCCTTTTCCTCACTTATACTACCACTCCAGTGAGGTAGACATGAGTTGTCCTTTTTTTCAAGAATGAGGAAATTGAGGCTCAGAAAGGCTAAACATCAGATCTGATTCACACAAAAGAAGGCACCAAAGGAGGCCAGTAATTGAGGTTCCACAGTCAATCTCCAGGTGCCTTCCATGAGCTCCACTCTGGGAACTTGGAGATGGATGAGCCACAGCAGTGGCGCCCTCGGAGTGCTGGGGGTGTGCCCGCTGAACTCTTGTCCACAGGGGAGGGGCGCCCTGGGAGGGCTGAGGATGTCCAGAGGAGGCCGTGGGTGGCACCTAGCCCAGCGGTCACTATGCGAACCTGAATGGCTCTGCCTCCAACGGCAATTACATCTCCTTCCTCCGGTTTGACCCCAGGTGAGGGGTGCAGGGTGGGCAAAGGGCACCGGGGACGGAGAGGGTGTCCCGGCTGACTTGGGAGCTGGTTTTGTGATGGAGACATTGTTCCTCTTTCCAGTACTGAGCTTTGGGTATGAAGCACATGCCCTGCTGGTCCCAGCCCCTCAGGAGGGGAGCTGGGGGTGGCTATTTGGAGCAAGATCCCCAGAGAGAGACATAGGGAAGAGCAGGGCTTTGGAGTCAGGGCACTAGGACATGAATCCTGGCGCATCAGCTGTGTGACTTCACGCAAAGTGTCTAACCTGAGGGACCGCACACTCCTCACCTGGCCTTCTCTTTTCAGGAGAGTTGTGAGGTTGAATGGAAGCATGAGTGGAGCTGAGAGGTAAGGACTCGGGGAGCGATGCTGACCCTCTAGAGGTCAGGCCCAGCCCAACTTCAGGCCAGGCTCGGGAAGGAGGCTGCTGGGCCTGACCCTCGAGGGTGGGAATCAAGGGAGGCTGTAGGTCTTGGGAATCCTGTCCAGCCCCTACTCTGCCTGGTGAGTCAACACCTGGAGGGAGGGCCTGGCTCCCTGGGCAGTGGGACAGCCCATCCTGGCAAGAGGCCCACCTCCCTGTGGAAAGAGGAGAGGGTCCTGTAGGCTCTGAGCCACGTCTGTGCTCACCCCCATCTCTGGTCTGCCCCTTCCTGAGCCCCAGGGCCACACTCAGCGCTGCTCTCTGCCTGCAGTTACACCAGTCCTTCCCCCACGGCTGAGTCTCTAGGACATGAGGATGTGAGCCGAGAGGCACCAGGTGCAGTGGGAAAGGCAAGCAGAAGAGGGAACTGGATTCTAGTCCCAGCTTTGTGAGCTGGGCATTTGCTTTACCTCTCTGAGCCTTTTCTGTATCCTGAGACTGTGGCTATCAAACTGCTCACAGACTTGTGTGGGCCAATGGGCTGAAGTACGTGAGTATGGTGCCCAACACACTGTGAGTACAATTTCCCCTCCTTGAGAGGCAGCTCAGGGCTGAGGCTTACAGGGGCTCACACCACTCCCCAGCACCCTCTGACCTTCCACATCCAAAGCAGAGTGGTGAAAGGGACTTCAAAATTGGAGCCACTCTTGATTCTTTTGCCCCTTTCTCTTCCTCCCCTTCTCTGGGCCTCCCATCATAGGTATGTTGGTACAATTCTCCTTGTCCCACAGGCCTCTGAAGCTCTGTTCATTCTTCTTCGATAATTTTTCTATTTGTTCTTCAGATTGGATGATGTCTATTGACTTCAAGTTCAATGATTCTTTCTTCTAACATCTCAAATCTGCTGTTGACACCATAGCATGTAATTTTTATTTCTGTTACTATAGTTTTCAATTCTACAATTTCCATTAGGTTCTTTTTCATAGTTTCTGTTTCTTTACTGAGATGCCCCATTTGTTAAGTCATTGTCATCATGTATTCCTTTAATTCTTTAAACATGGCTTCTTTGAATTCTTTAAACACATTTATAATAGTTGCTTTGATGTCTTCGTCTACCAAATCCAATATCTGTGCCTGCTCAAAGTTGGTTTCTCTTGACTTCTTTTTCCTTTCCTGATTATGGGTTACTTTCCTGTTTCTTTCCATGTGGTAAATTTTTGTTGAAAACTGGACATTTTAGATAGTATGTTGTACAAACTTTGGCTTCTGATTTTTCACTCTTGAGGGCTGTTGTTGCTGGATTTTTTTTTTTAAGTGACTCATTTGGACTTAATCTGGGGAATTTTTCTCCCTAGTGGTACATGCTGCTGCTATCTCTACTCAGTGTTTTAGAAATTCTTTTTATCTTTAGCCTGGCTTCCTGAGGGTTCTCTCCATGTCTGCGTAGCTTAGTTGTCAGCCAGTGATCAGCCAGAGGTGTAGGCAAACACTTGGGCCAGAAGGCTTCCACCTCTGTGCGTGGATTCTGGGGACGGGGTGTACATTCCAAGTTCAGGCAGTTTTCAGGTCTTCCCTGCTTTTACTTTCTGAGGCCATCTGGTCTTCCCTTCAGATATGCAGCCTCCAAGGATACCAGACAGGGATGCTTTTCCAGCCCTTCTGTGGCTCTGTAACTTCCAGGGGCTCCCTGTTAAGTTTCTGGCAAGTTTGCTGCTCTGCTGCTTGCCCCAGCTGGGACGGCACCCTCAGTCTGGTCGAGCTGTGGGCCTCGCCCATTTGCTTCCCCACTGATCAAGCATTTTACTGCCAACTGCTGGACATGAACTTCTCGCCTTCTGCCCTAAATCAAGTCAGCCCTCTCCTGCAGTGCAACTTATTATTTTTTATGGTCAGCCCCACCCAAGAAGAACCAGAGCTGGGGGTGGGAATGCGGGCAGTCCCAGGTAGAACTTTGCAGACTCCCAATTTTCTTACCCACAGTTTGGTTTTTGGTGACAAATTCTTCTCAATTTGTTGTTTTGCCTTTGGTTGATTGATTTCCAGAGCCCCAAAATGGTTGTTTTTGTTTTTGAACATTTTGTCCCAGATTTTGGGAAGAGAATTTCCTGGCCTCTGCACTCCACCATCACTGGAAATCTTCCTTGACTCTTGAGACCTGGATTTATCAAAGTGTAACTTGAGTTATACAAGAACCCTCTACCTTTTCTATGGACCTGAACTTTGCCCAAAACAAAACTGATTTGGAGGTTTGCATGCTAATCTTGGGCTCTGGCTCCTTTCCCTGAGGACTTCTCCACCACTGTCCAGTCTGTACGGGAGGACCAGGTCCTGTGCCAGCCAAGCTATTCAAGGACCTAGAAACCCTCCCCACTGAGAGTCTGTTTACCCATCAGCCCTACCTGGTGCACACCACTGATGAAAATGGAAGGGGGTGGTTTCCACCCAGGACCCCTGAAATCATGACCCCACTTTCTATGGGGCTTGTCTCACGAGTGCTCCCCTTAGAAAGGCATCAACTCCTCCCCAGTGGAAGGAGGGTTCCTTGGTCCTCACTGCCTCCAGGATCCCATGGTCATTGTTCTCCCCATATATCTTTTGAAAACACAGCTCTAATTTATCATGTTCTTGTTTAAAGCCTTACTGGCTTGACACTTGCTATTGAATAAGTTCTACAGCTTCTAGCCTGGCAATTAAAGTCCTTCATGATCTGGCCCCAGCTAACCTTTGTAGCCTTCACTCCTGTCAGTGTCCCTCACACTCTATGCTTCAGCCCAAGGAATTACTTGCTGCTCTTTGAACGCGCCATGCTCGTTCACACCTCTGCACCTTTGCATATGCTGTTCCCTCTGCTTAGAATGCCTTCATCCCTTCTCCATCTGGTCAACACTTCCCATTACGACCCATCTCAGTTGTCACCTTGTCTATTGACCCCTCTCTGATTCTTCCAGGCAGAGGCGCTGTCCCTCCTCTGTCCCTCCACAGCATGCTGCCTTTGCCTGGGCTGGTCCATCGTACTGCTACCGCCCGTTTCCATGTCTGCTTCTCTCTTTAGCTTGTGAGTAAACAAGGCCAGGGTGACCTTCAGCCCTCTTGGTATCCCAGTGTCTGACATAGTGCTTGGCCCATGGCAGGTTCCAAATAAATGTCTGTTGGATGTGACAATGACCTTCCTATAACCTTTTCTGCCAGCAGTGAGTTCCCTTGATGGCATGTTGAATCAACATGTAGGTTTTGAAGTCTTTGGAGTGTGATTTATAATCTGGTTATATTCAAATGTAGGATCTACATGACAACATTCAATTTTTTATCATTTTGGGTAGCTTTTAACTTATTTAATATGTATTGTCAGTAGCACTGGGCGACCCTCCCCAAACTCTATATCCAGGCTCTAGATAGCTCGATTGAGTTTTGTCTGTCTGTTGTGAATAGCTGTCGTTGGAGCCTAAAGAAACATCCCCTGCCCAACCACCTGTCACAGCCTCACTTTCACCCTTTGAGATCAGGGGTCCTGGTGCTCATTGCTGCCATCATGGGATTTTCTGGGACCTCTGGTGTGTGTGCATGTATGTGTATGTGTGTGCATGTGTGTTGTGTGTAGGAGCATTGTGTTTGGTAGGAGGGAACCTCGTCAAATGGTATGGGATCAGCTTGTTATTTTATTATTTCTTCTTTTAATAACCAAATAATGATGCTGACAAGTATTAAAGATTAATTCTGTAAATTCCTCTCTGAGCTGCAGTGATCATTTAACAGGCCCCTTCCTTGACAGAATATATTCTAGCAGGGAGAGCCCTGTGAGGGGAATCTGCGACTTTGGACTCCTGGGCTGACACCTGCCCCATCTGGTATCTGGAGGGCGGCAGTCTGGGAGGGAGTGGTGGGATATTGGTTGGGACCCTGCTCCCACCCCATCCTGCAAGCTGCCAATTACCACACACATTCAAAGGGGAGAAAGCCAAGGGCAAGGTCAAGCTCTTTGCTCAAGGTTGGTGAATTGGACAAGGGAATCCTGGGGTTAGGGCTGTGTGAGGGCTCAGATATGTCCTCCAGGTCATTCCCCAACTTCCAGAGAGGTCCAAATCCAAACAGCCCCTAACAGAAAATTCATCTCTGGATGCATTGGTGGATTGAACAAAAGACACCCCATCTGGTTTTCAGGTTTCAGAGAGGGATAGACGATGCCCACTGTGCCCTCGACCACTGTTCTCACAGCACCTCCAAGACTCTGCATCCCTAATTCTATGCACATTCCTCCCTTGGGGCAGGAACTGTGTCTAATTATTTTTATGTTTTGGTACCTAGCACTGTGCCTGGAATAGAGATTGGGCTCACTAAAGATTTATTGAATGAGAGAAAGAATGGGTGGGTTGGGGGATACAGTTCTGGTTGGAGGAAGGGACCAGACAAAAGAACCTTGACTCTGTGATGTAAGTGGGCGAGGCCTCCCAGGTATGCACAGTGATGCTCTTACACATGAGGACACCAGGTGTCCTCTGTAAGGCACCTAATATACTGCGCTCCCCACTGTGCTCTTGTCACGGCATCCTCATGGCAGCTTAGGGCTGAGGACAGGGTCCCTGACTGGTCTGGACCAAGGAGCAGGCCAGGTCATGGTCTCTGCTTCAGAGGGGTAATTAAAGAGAGGGGATCTAATGCAGGGGCTATTGACAGAGTTAAGGAAAACCTACCAGGGTGGTAAAGCACCCCAGGGCATAGCAATGGTGGTACAGTGTTACTACCGAGGCCTGAGGCCTGAGAGGCAGCTGCAGCTGTAGGAGTCATGGCCTTAGGTAGAGCCTGCGGTGGAGGGAGCTGGGAATAAATACTGCTCTTTCCTCCACCCTTCAGTCCCTCGCCAGTGTTTCCTCTGATGAACTCAAATGGAAACCAGAGAGCAAGGGGGTTTGGGTAATGCAATCTGTGGAGGTGGGCCACCTGTGTCACACTGCAGGGTGGAGAAGGGTGCAGCCGGGATTAGGGGAGGGAATGGATGAGACCCAGTGCACAGATGTGGGGGGGCTGAGAGCATCAGCTCAGAGAGATGTGTGAATCCACAGGCCTCCCCTCTTACACTGGCTGGGCTAGGCTGGAGGTGGGCAGGTGTGGCCCTTGAGTCCCTGTCCCAGAAATGCAGAACTATACCCCACCCCATCCAGCTGCCCAGCCCACCCCTCGCCTCGCCATCCTGGCCTCTGACTCCATGACCCCACAGAGTTCTTCTCTTTCTCTCTATCTCATTAAAGACCATCTATCCCAGGCAAGAGAGCCAGCTGGCTGTCAATGCAATACCAATAGACTTGTAGTCTCCTAATCAATATTGGAGTACAGAGGGAAACAATTAGTGGCTTCTTGTCTTCCAGGGTGTGGGCTGTCTTTTGTGGAGGGCAGAAGTGGAGGGCACCTGGCTAGGGACACTGAAGAGCTTCATGAATCAAAAGTTAGTGATTTCTGGGTCTTGTAAGATTGATGGGCATCTGCAGAGTTGGCGTCTGGGTTTGATTGGGGGTGAGGAGTGGGAGGGGAGGTGACCTAGGGACCCTTATCTTTTTTTTTTTTTTTTTTTGGTACGCGGGCCTCTCACCGCTGTGGCCTCTCCCGTTGTGGAGCACAGGCTCCGGACGTGCAGGCTCAGTGGCCATGGCTCACGGGCCCAGCCACTCCGTGGCATGTGGGATCTTCCTGGACCGGGGTACGAACCCGTGTCCCCTGCATCGGCAGGCAGACCCCCAACCACTGCGCCACCAGGGAAGCCCCTGGGACCCTTATCTTGAGGGGGTGAATTTGGAGTTGAGGAAGGGAGAGAGGTCAGGTTTCAGGGACTGGTGGCTTTTTGTGGCTGCACGTTCCCAAATCAGAGAATGCAGGACCTTAGGGCCTGAGGAACCTTAGTGATCTATGGACAAACCCCTCATTTTACAGAGTGAGACACTGGGGCTTCGTGACCACAATGACCTTCCCAAGGTCACACAGAGTGTCCGTGGCAATGCCACACACTAGCTCATGAAATCCTTTAACAAGCCTGTGAGGTGGACTCTATCCAAGCTGCTTTACAGCTGAGGAGGTAGAGGCTCGGAGAGGCCAAGTAACTGGCTCAAGTTCACACAGCCAGTAAGTGCAGAAGCCCAGATCTGTCTGGCTCTGCAGTCCATGCCTCTCCAACCAGACATGCTGGGACAATCTCGCTGGGACAACCTGGGGCCATCTCGTCATCTCACACTCTGTGAGCAGAGCACGGATCTTTATTTTGACAACATCAAAGTCCCATTTCACTAACTGCTATTGTCTGTCTACAGTGGCACTGCTCTGTGTTTAGGATGATGCATGAGGGTCAGCCTAGGGATAATGGATGGGGTCCACCCTCCTTTCTTCTGCTCAATTGAACTCAATTTAGGTGATTTTCATTAGTTCATCTGGAGGCCTTATCCCACACAGTGGCGGGGCAGCTAATGCGATAGTCGTAGCCCAGGGTCACCTGTGTCTCCTACAGCAAGTAGGCTGACATGGGTCATCGCTCTGCGGGGCTGGCTAACGTAGAAACCCTCTGCTCTGAGGGGCAGAAGGACCCCGATCTGAGCGTGGGCATGGAGCCCCCATGCCTCCACCTGCCAGTCCTCCCGGGAGACCTAGAATGTTGGAAGCTCTGAGCTGAAGGGACCAACTCACTTTCTAGTACGGGAACCCTTTCTGCAGCGGCCCTTCTCCCCCAAACCCTCATCCAGTCTTTACTCGCACACCTCTAGTGATCGGAAGCAAAGCGTCTCCAGTGTACTCCCGTCGGGCACGTTTTGTGAATTCTCCTCAGCCACAGGGCTGCCACGTGGGTGGCCACAGTCCCGTCACTGGTCACCTGTGGCTTTGGGCATCCTCATACATTCCTTTTTCCCCAGTGAGTGGTACATATGTGATCAGTTTCTGTGTGAGCCATGCTGTGAACAAGGTCAGGAAGCACTGCTATATGACATGATTCAGAGCCATCACTTCTGGGTCCTCACATGGGGCCTCAATCATCTTTTTTTTTTTTCCTGCTGTTTCCAACAATAGTCTGAATTCCACACTTTATGTGCCAAATGTTCCAGTCCATTCTCTAACAGCTCTTTAGATATTGGATAGTTTGTCCCTGTGAGTGTTCTATTGGCTAAACATGCCCGATTTCTTTACTATCTCTCCTGTGCCATCATTTGAAGTCTGTCTGCATTCTGGTCACCCTTCTCTGTCTTAATCTCTCTAAAGCACTTAGCACTAAACTCTGTTCCCAGGGAGGGCTTAGTCCGCAGAGACAAACAAGGCTATGGCCTCCTTCATTTTGGACCTCTGTCTCCGTGAAAGCAGCCCATGCCTGCCCACTTGGCTGGAACCCCCTTCTCAATGCTGACTTTCTAGTGGTTGGAGCCCCAGAGTCCTTTTCACAAGGACTTTACCCCAGGATCATCCTCCACAGCCCTGGAGATACCCGTTAGAGGCTGTTACCATCTCCACGCCGTTGCCCTTAGTGAAGAAAACCTAACCAGCAGGCATCTTCTGTGAGGTCGTTCCATGCTCAGCCTTTGGCTAGTTCAAAAGAAGGAGGAGACACGGCTTCTGCTTCCAAGAAGAGGGAGACCCACAGGGGCAAGGTTGGCCACGGGAGCGTCCTGTGAGGGCAGAGCTCTCCCTGCCTTTGGTTCCAGGTCTCTTATTCTGTCCTTCCTTCCTCGTGCTCTCCCTGGTGCCCTGCCCCTCACTCCCTGCAGTTCCACACTCTCTCTCCTCCTTCAGAGTTGCCAAATAGAGCCTTGCTTAGCCCGAGTGGTGATGCAGGGTGAAGAGTAGGGAGAGTGCAAAGATGTACCACGTCTCCTCTGACATCCTCAAGGCAGGTCAAGTTCATCCTCCCCCTCACCCAGGTGGGTTGAATTAGTTCAGAGCCTAGCAGGGAGGGATCCATCCTTTATTGGCCTCTAGAGGATATCCACAGCCTCAGTCAGTGGCCCAAGCTGGATTCTGATTGCTGCATGCTGGATGCCCTCTGCCAGCTCATTATGTCATGGTGCCCTGGGCTTGAGCCAGACAGACTCAGGTCCTAACCCAGTCTCCATGCTTATTAGCTGTGCGTCCTCAGGAAAGCTACTTAACACCTCCGAGCCTTGGTGTTAAAATCTGTACTGTGGGGATGAAATCTCCATCTGCCAGAACTGATGTGTAACTTTAAAAAGACACCATGTGACCTACTGCTGCCTAGTGGCTTGACTCACTTGTTTATATTTTTTTTTATCAGAATTTTTCTACTGATGGCAAAATAGACACTTTATAGGGTGAGGAGTTTGAGCAAATCGGGATGACTACAGGGGCTGGGGTGGCTCTGGCACGGTATGCGGGCAGCAGCCTGTCCCCAGGGGCTGCCCGTCTCAAAGCTTGTCCCAGGCTGGGGGGCTGGAGATGTTTCCAAGAGAGGCTGGTAGCACCTCTGGCACTCCAGGTCCTGCAGGAGCTGTCAACTCTGCCCCCGGCTCTAGGCTCTAGTGACACTGCCAGTAACTAGCAGTTGTCAGAGTCGATTTAACGTTGATATTTTTATCACATATCAGGGCCTGGCGCCATGGCAAAGAATGACAGAAGCAGAATGCTAAATAATTTCTCTAAATAATGTATGCTCCCCGGGCTGCCTGGAGCGAGGAGGAACCGAGGGAGAGATGGGACTCTGGCTTGGTTTTCTGCTTATGTGTGAGGGACACACTTAGTCCCTCATCCCCGAGGTCCAGCCCCTGACAGCCTCATGCAGCCTGGCTCCGGGGTGAGTGGAGCTGACCACAGGGCAGCAGAGCTGGGTGGGAGTAGAGGTAAAGGGAAGACAGAGTCAGGGAACAGGAGAGAGAGGAGGGAGGGCTCAGACTCAATAAATACTTGTTGATTAGATTTGAAAGGAGAGAAAGAGGAAAGAGGGGGACAGAGAGGGAGAGCAGAGCCTGAGTTATAGACGATGATGCGAGGGAGGATAGAGAGTGAGAGAGGGCAGAAGTGGAGAAGATAAGAGACAGTGATGCGAGGGAGGATGACCCGAGATGGAGTTGCCATGGGAGAGCAGGAAAAGGGGGTTTGCAGGGGGCCCAGGGAGGGAGGAGGAGGGCTGGGAGAGAGAAGGCATGGGGGCAGGTTGGGGACTTCTGAGGGTGACAGTAACAACACCAGACAGGCCAGAGCCCCAAAGGTGAAAACGTCATCACTTGCAAACCTCCGTCACCCCACTCATCCTCTCCATGGTCCCCAGCTTCCTTCTGGACACAGAGTTATCCCTCTGGGCTTTGGGGGAGGCAGGGAGGTCGAGGCTGTTCAGGTTCAAAGCCTTCCCACACTGACCATCTCTGGGGGAAGCCATGTGTCCATGCAGCCCTGGAGCTGGGTGGGGAAGTCCTGTCTTTTCTCACTTGCCCAGCAGGGACAAGAGAAGAGGGATCTTTCCTGGGATGCACCCTGGCCGCTGTGCTCCCCCTGGCTGCGGACGACTCCTGGAAGGATTTCCAAGGGCCCTGCATTTCACCACAATGCTTTCCATCTACACTTTCCCTCCGGAGAGAGACGTAGGTCTCTGGACACGGAGAGTGTCTTACTCATCTCTCTAATTACAGCACCCAGCAAAGTGCTGGATTATATTGGGTGGTCGATGCATATTTATAGAATGAATAAAGGAGCAAATAAACCTTATCAGGGTGAAGGAGACATCAGAGATGCAGAGACTGTTGCCCAGCACATTTGTGACACATCCCAGGAGTCCGGGAGAATCTTGTTTACAAATGAGATAGGCGAGGGTGGAGCCCTGATCCATCTAGTCTGTGGCTGATTAGGCCTTCTGGAAAAGTCTGATTCTTCCTACCTTCCCACTTTCTCTTTCTTCCCTCAACCATCTTCCCACATCTGTCTCCTCTGCCAATCCAATCTGCCAGGGAAATATCGTGATGAATTCTCATGGAAACCTTGTGGCTGGCTAAATCCCATCATAGCTCTTGTTCACACCACCCTTGGTCACCACATAGGAACGGTCATGCTGCAGTAGCAACAAACCCCCCAAACCCAACAGCTTATCGCAATAAAGGTAACTCTCCCTCGTTCACTGAACACGTGGCATCTGCCTGTGTCATCGTCCTCCTGCCAAGGCCTCCCAAGGTCCTGGGAACTTTATCCACATGGGAGACTCATCCAAAGTCCTGGCCTCGCTGCTCTCACCTCTCTTCATGTATATTTTGGTCTTTATCTTTGCTGTACTTTCAGCAGCCACTCCCATAATGACATGTGGATCTTATTGTCCAGAACTGTGCCCCTTCTGAAATTGTACATCTGTGCTTGGACCACAACTTCTCATCAGCCAAGTTCTCTTGCTCAGTTTCTTTTTTCGTCTGTGTGTGTTTTTCACTCTCATGGAGTGTCCCTTGATTTCTTTACCTTCCCCGCCTTCATTTCCTATCCCATCCAGCTTAAATCCTCTGGCCCATCTTTTAACCACTGTACTAATCAGGATTCTCCAGAGAAACAGAACCAATAGGAGATATATCTCTATCTCTACTCCTAACTCTACCTCTGTCTGAGGTTTATTATAGGGCATTGTTTCATGCAATTATGGAGGTTGAGAAGTCCTCAGATCTGCAGCAGGCAAGCTGGAGATCCAGGGGAGGTGATGGTGTAGTTCCAGCCCAAAAGCCAGCAGGATGAAGACCCAGCAAGAGGCGGTGTTTTGGCTCACGTCTGGAAGCAGGAAAGAACTGTTGTCCCAGCTTGAAGGCCATCAGGCAGGAGGACTTTTCCTCTACTCTTGGGAGATCAGGCCTTCAACTTATTGCATGAGGCCCACCCACATTGGGGAGGGCAATCTGCTTTATTAGTCTGCATTCAAATGTTAATCTCATCCAAAAACATCTTCATAGACACACCCAGAATAATGTTTACCAAATATCTGGGCACCCCATGGCTCAGTCAGTGAAAATGTACCATCTCAGCCACCCTTGTACAATATCCTCAGATCCTTTGCTCCATTGTTTCTGGCTCATGACCTGGAAAAACTCTAAACCCTGGATCAATCCAATGGTCTGCTCTCTCCACTTCTCAGTCTGGGGTGATGAGAGCTGCTGGACACACACAAGCACACACATGGTGCTGAGCAGATTGGCACCACCTAAATTCAACAATCCTTCTCTGATTCTCTACGTAGCCCTCTTTCCATTTCTTGAAGAGGCTACCTCCAACTTTATTCTCCTTGAACTTCCTCAACACTCCGTCCTCTTCCTCCTCTCTTCCCACTTCTGGCACCACTGAGACCAGAATGCTGACCACACACTTCGCCTCCCCCACACCAGTTTCCCTGCATCTGTATCTGGCCTTTTCCTGGATCGTTCCTGTCCTGGTGGACAGTGACACCAAGTGTCCTGTCTCCTGTTCAGGGACTTTATCTTACCCATCAATGAGCTCTTTTCTCTGCTAAAACTGCAAACAGCCACTCCCTTTCAGGATCCATCCATGCATCATTTAGACATAAATGTCTCCCATTACATAAGCAAACATACCCCCTCTTTGACTTCACACACCTCCCTGGTTATTGCCCCAGCTTTCTTTTCCTCTTTGCAGCCAGACTTCTTGAAACATTGTCATAATTTCCCATTTTCATTTCATTCACTCCATTAGAATCGCTGGGCTTTCGCCCCACCACTCTGCTGAGGTGACCTGTGACCTGCCTTTTACTAAATGCAATGGCAGGCTTTGCTCCTGTCTTGCTTGTCTTCTCCAGCTCATTAGATCTAGTTGACCACTCCTGGAAATGTTCTCTTGTCCTGGATTTCTGTGCTACATCGGGGTGAAATACTTGCTGTCCCAAGCATGCCATGCTGTCCCCTCTGCCTGGAGTGTCCCGCCTCCCCCTCTTTGCCTGACAAAGCTCTTACCTGGTTCAGGTAACAGCCCCTTTCTCAAGAAGACTTTCATCTTCCAAGACCAGCCCTGGTATTCCTACCTAAGCGCGCCAAAGCGCCCTGTGCTTGCTTTGTCATGGAAACCAGCACAATGTGATTTCACAGCTGCTTTACTCACTTTCCCCACCCCCACCAGGAAGCTCCTTGTAGGAAAGGGCTGTATGTTGCTCATCATTTGTATTCCCGGCACGTCACATAGTGCCTGGTACATAGTAGGTGTTCAATATACGTATGTTAAGTGAAAGTGTGTAGGGCAAGGAGAGACGTGATGCCTTAACTGACCCAGGGCCCAGCGGGACCACAGTAGACAAGGACCTCTAGGGACAAGGAAGGGCTCTAGGCTCTGGCAAGCAATGAGGCCATCTCCACCAGGAGACGGCTGCCTGGTGCTTGTTTGGCAGCACTGGTGATGGTGGAAGCAGGAGTGAACTCCGGGTCAGAGAATCTGGATTCAAGTTATGTTTCAGCCGTTTCTTAGCTACTGGTAACTCATGACAGTTCCTCCAACCTGCCCAAGCCCTTGGTTTTCCCACTGCTAAATGGGGACATTAATGCTAATCTCATACATTAATGCCAATCTCATACTATACAATCTCATATTAATGCCAACTCTCATACAGAATTAGATGAGAGTTGTGGAAAGGGCTAGGTATTTTGCAAGTGTAAAGGTCTCTTGAGCATCTGTTAGGGACTTGGGTGAGGGGCGACTTTAGACAGCCCTGCTTGGTCAGACGCAGGCAGGAAAGCAGCTGCTCCCCAGGGTCTGGGGATGGGTCTCAGTGGGACAGAAAGCACCAGCTGCTCCAAAGCTCCCGGGAGCACCACAGCGGGGAGACGGGCAGCCTGGACTCAGCTCCTGCCTGGGAGCGGACCCCAGCCTGCATCCCCCGGAAGGAGACCACAGCCTGGGGTGACTGGGACGGAGGAGAGCCAGGTGCCGGTGGGAGGCCCCAATCCTCTGAGCCCACAAGGCTCTCAGTGCTGTTTCTTCCTGGAGCCGCACCTGTCCTCCCTTGATCCGGGGCCCAGGGTCCCCAGGAGAACACCTCTGAGTATAGAGAGGCAGCTGTGTGAACTGAGAGGCAGCTCTATATGGTGGGAAGGCTTTGAAGAAGAGAGACTTGGCCTCCTGTCCCAGCTCTGGCATCTGCCAACTCTATGGCCTGGGCAGTTGCTTCTGGACCTTTTCTGCATCTCATGAAGGGAGCTACAAACCCACCACACTGTTGTGAGGGCCAGTGGGATAAAACACGTGGAACTGCTCTGTGGATCATAAATGCTATGCAAATGGGAAGAACGATCAGAGAGGCCAGGCTTTGTGACGGCCTGCGTGGAATTAGTGCACTGGTGAAAGGTGAGTCCTGGGCGGACCTGTTCAATCCTCAGCCCTGTAGCAGGATGTGTGTGCTGGGAGTTTGGAGAGAGAGGATTCCAAAAAAGGGAACTTCCCCCCTTTTGTGCCCTCCAGTGTTGGGACTTCCTGGGGTGTGCCTGTAGGGGAAGAGGGGCTACTGCCCAGTTTCAGGAGGAAGGGAAGGGAGGGGAGGCCAGGAGAGGGTGGCTGTGATCAGGAGGGCCACAGGGGGCCTGGGCATGGGGGACCCTGCTGGGCTGATGCCAGGACTCAGCGGAGCCAGAGTTTTAAACTGGTTGCTTATAGTTGAGTGTTTAAAGCAGTTTACTCGTGGTGCCAACTGTTCTTGGATGATTCTCCCTAAATGTTTTATGTTTTGTACTTGTGCCCAGAGGCAATTTTATCTGGTGGGGGCACTTCTGTCAATCTGTCACCATGAATGATTAGAGGACGGAGGGAGGAGGGGGGAGGGAGCGGAATGTGGGGAGGAGCAGCCCTGTCCTCCTGCGGGGGTGGGGTTGCCCTGCGCCCTGTCAGGCAGGCAGGCATACTGTGCGGTGGTCAGTCCCCCTGCTGGACTGAGAGCCCTCAAACCCCTGAATGTGGCTGGGTGGGTGTGGCTGAGTAACAGAGGCTGGCATCTCTGCCTTCAGGGAGCTTAGGACTGAGTGATGGGTGCCTGTCTGTCTGTCTCTCTCTCACACACACAGAGGAGGCTTGGGTAAAAGCTAACCTAACCCGTGAGTGGTTTCCTATGGGGCATGATTCAGGGCCTTCTGGGAAGATTCTCCATCGTGAAACCTCTCCTCTATCCTAGTAGCTGGAGTTGCTCTCCCGTGAGCAGCGCTCTGACTCTCCTCAAATCTCAGGCCAGCCACTCAGGGGCCAGGCCAAGCCCAAGAGAGCAGGGGGCCTAGTCGGGAGGTGGGCGAGCCACTGGCCTCGGCTCCTTTCCCCGTGGTTCCTGATTTGAGGGCTCAGATGCCGAGGGGTGGCTTCTCTGGGGTCAGAACTGGGCCCCGGGCAGCTTCCGGATCACCTGGAGGGTGGAGCTCAAAGGCCGGAACATCAACTCTTGGGACCACAGGCTCGTATCTTGTTGTTTTGTGGCCAGAACTGTGCCTGGAACACCATCCAAGCAGAGTTAATATTGGTTGGATGAATGAATGAATGAATGAAGGCCTTTGAGGATTTCCAGAGTCAAGGTTTTATTTTGTGAGCAGGAGCTTTTACAATGCAAATACCTGGGTGAGAGGCAGGGCAGGAGGTTGAGTCAGACAGGTCCTAATTAGAGTCTCAAGTCTGCAGTGACGGCCTCAGTTTCCTCATCTGTAAAATGGCTTTGCAGAGACAGAATGTGTAGGCTGGAAGTGAGAGGAGAAGGCAGGCAGGAAGCCTGAACAGGAATGGGTCTGGAAAGAGGGGAGCAAAATCTCTGAGAACTCTGCGGCTGGCCAGCCTCTCACCTCCTGCTGGCCTGGGGAGCCGGGTCCAGCTCTGCCGGCTCAGTCCTGCAAATGTGAGGGATCTAGTATTCACCAGGCGGGGGGCAGAGTGGACAGCAGCTCCTTCAGCGGGACTGTTTATTCCTTCTCATTATCGGTCAATTCCACTTTACTGTGGATGGGTTTGCAAGAGCCCTCCTTACCTTTCTAACGAAAGGGATTGAAGTTTGGTAAAGTATCGAGGAAGAAGGAGGATTATTTAGGGGGCGGGGTAGAGGTGACGTGTAAGGAGGCTCACACAGGGCACCACAAGCCTGGGAAAGAGCGTAGAGAGCAGATCACTGAGGATCTATTTTATCCTAGACTCACTGGCCCGAGAACTAGAAATCAAACATAATAACTCTCCACGTGGTGCTTGAAAACCTTCACTATTTCACCTATTTTCTGCAAAAGCGCTGACAGGTTTTCATGGCAGATGTTATTCTCCATTTTGCAGATCGTAAAACTGAAGACCAGAGAATGGAAGGGGATGTGTGTGTAAGATTGCTTTGTAGATGTCTACCAGTCCCTGGAAATGTGTTTCTTGGCTGAATGGGCCATAAAGCTAAGAGAACCCAATGGCCATTTGGGAGCTTTGGCCACCAAGAGGCTGGTCCTTCTAAGACTTGTTAGACCTGAACAGCAGGGACAAGGGACAGGGGGACAGTGGGGACAGACTCACCTCTAACTCAGCCACAATGGAGTAGCCACAGATGGATGCGGGGCAGGTGCTGGATCCTAGGAGACACCGAACAGGGCTGGAGCTAGATGCTGTTAGGGCTCTCACCTGGTCCAACTGTCCCCACACCCAGGATGGCCTCGTGACTGTGTCACCAGCCATGCAATGTCAGGGAGTCATCCCAACTCTGGGGTCCAGGATTTGGGATCCAGTCAGGAGTCTCTACTTGCTGGACGCATGGCCTTAGGCACAAACCTCTGGGCCCTCATCAGCACCATGGAGAGCTCTCCGGGAGAGGATTTGTGTCAGGAAGGGTGGAAAGGCAAGACCAGAAGGGCCTCTTCTGACCACAAAGATTTGGCTGCTAGATTGCAGGGAAACACCCCAGAGGGTGCAACATGTCGAGAAGTGGAATTGAAATGTATCCTGGACAGGACCAGCTATATCATTTGTGGGATCCTTCCGTGAAAAATGAAAATGAGGGGCTCTATGTTCAAAAATGATTAAGGATTGCAGAACAGGGATGGCAGACCACTAAGCAAAGCGCGAGGCCCTCTGAGGGTGGGGCTCTGTGTGACTGCACAGGTCATCTGTCCATGAGGTTATCCTTGGTCTTGGTCCACGGCCAGAGGGGTGGGGCAGAGGGCTCTTAGAATTGAGGACGGGTTTCTGCTTTTCTTCTTGAAGGGCTTGCATTTGCCCTGCAGGTCCTCAGTTTGTCTGGGGCTGGGAAACACTTCCTTTGCAGATCTACCACCCTGAAGCAGGAGTGCTGGAGTGCGGGCAGAGGAATGGGTGGGAGGGGGCTGCTTTTCACTGAGCAGACACAGAGATAAGTCTCCCTACCTCCCACTCAGCACTGCTCCCTCCCCACCCCAAAGGCAGCACAAGGTAATAGTTTTCGACACATTTCATTGAAATATAATAAAATATTTGCATGGCATTGTTAGATAAATAAGGGTTGACTTGAGGCAGTACTTACTGGGAAGTGTGACATGAAAATTCATTTAATATGGAAGAACGTGGAAGCTTAAGTTTATGGTAATGGATTGATTGCAGATAGTATCTAATAACTCCGTATAAATATATTTTAATCACAATACCCGTCAGGGTGGTCCTCAACTCCCTAGGCTGTGAGGCGATTGTATGCCCGACCTCCTCTCTTCCAGGCCAGATTAGAATTAATTAATTGCTAGTACTGTGACATTACTTTTGTAATTAAGACCTCCATAATTTTCAGTGGCAGTGAGAATGAGAAATGTTTATTATTGTCTCAGCTGAGACTGGGGAAGGTAGAGAAGCAAAAAAATAATAGAGAAATCTAGAGAGGGAGAATGTATGATTTCATTCTCTGTGTCTGGAGTTTTCTGTCTCGCCTGCAGAGTGGGGAGCCCCAGACAAGAGGCAGGGTCTCAGGGCCACACAAGGGCAGAGGTTCTGGCACCTGCACGGAAGGTCAAGGGCGACGTCTGTCTCGGAATTGCTGATCCCAGGAGGCAGGGCCCAGGGAGCCAGCCGAGCGAGGAGGCTCCTGCATGGAGCTGTGGCTGAGACCAGGCCAGGAAAGCAGGGACCAAAGGTGGGTCATGGTTGATGCGTCCATGACACTCCCCTTCCTCCCTTGATAAACTGTGAAATCCATTTGTCCTCGGCCGAGGTAAACTCAGTGAGGCTGTCACTTCTGGGCATCCGTGGAGGGGCTGGGAGCGGGGGTAAGGGATGGGATGTGCATGTCTAAGGCCTATATGTTGGCCTGTCTCCCACTACACGCCCCTGGGAGTTTGCTTTTCTTTCTGCCTTTTACTTTCCTGGGGAGAAAATGGAAATATTTTCCTTTGAATCGTGACATTTTCTAATCCGTCGCCCAGCCTGGCTGACAGCACGATTAGTGTGCTCAGGCTGCCAGGTCTGGCTGGCCATATGCCCGTGCCTCCCGAGGGGCCGAGGTGGCTGGTGCCCAGCCCCCTCCCCAGGCTCTTCTCCCATCCCAGTCTGGACTCCCTTGCACATCGGAAACTGGTGTGCTGGAAGCCCACGCCCTTTCCTGACGTGTGTGTGTGTGTGTGTGTGTGTGTGTGTGTGTGTGTGTGTGTGTTGAGGACATGGGAAGTTTCACCCACCAGAAGCTGTTAGTCTTGTTATCGGAAAGGATGAGGATTCCAGGACTTGGAGAAGTGGGTTCAGGTCTGGGCTCTGCATGACCAGCTCTGTCCCCTCTCTGGGCTGTAGACTGCTTGTCTTGGAGAGAATGACAGAGCATTGCTTTTGATTGTGTCTACCCCTCTGTTTCTGGCAGTCTCTGATTATCTAGTCTTTGTCAAAGCTCTTTTGTTGACAACAAGGGCCGAGAAAATAACAGGACATCGGTAGTAGTTACCGCGTGGGGCATTCTCCAGGGGGAGGAGCTGACTCTGCTCTCGTACCTCTGCTCCTGTGTCCTAAGCTGCCCGTGGTTGGTGGCTTTGCACGTGTAACCTCTCCGTTGGGGTGCCTGGCAGACAGCCCCTCGGCCCCTCCTACCACCAGGGCCATGCGAAGTAGGATGCAGGATGTCAAACCTCGTGACAAGTAGATAGTCTTCCTCCTGTGTAAGCTGAAGAACTGGAGTGTCAGAGAGGTTAAGTGACTTGCTCAAGTCATTAATTTAAGCAAATTTGAATCCAGGCAACCCAACTCCAAGTCACATATCCCGTATGAACTATTTTCCCCACCCTGTACCCCGTGCCGTGCTAAGTCCATAAACTCTGAGAATTGAGCTGCCAGCCCTAGGCTATCTTGGCCGAGTGTATAATTTTTATGTTTTTTGCAGGAGGCATTGGGGCACTTTCTGGGGGGGGGTGTCTAGCCCCTCTGCTCCACATTCTGTGTCAGGTAGTGTGTCAGCCACCTTTGGAGGTGTCTCCAGACGCAGAATGCCTGGTCCCCAGGCTGCGTCCACAGATCAAGTTGAGGGCTAAACATTCAAGTTAGACAACTGGCAGAGAAAAGTGTACAAGGAGATCTAAATCATTTTGCTGAGGTGGAATTTTCTGGAGCAAGTTACTGGAAATCTCTTCTCTGGCCTTTGAGACCAAGAGAGGAAGCAGAGGGAACCCAGGGGTGAATTAGCAAGGGAAGGAGGGAGACGGTGAGGCATGGCCAGGAGAGCTCTCACCTGCGGGCCCTGGACGCCTCTGGGGTAGAGTTTTTCCCTCCTCTAGAGCTCAGTTTCTACATCAGTAAATCAGAGACTTGGCTTGGGTCTGAGATTCTGGGGTTTCCCGGAAGCGCTTTCAGGCCAGTGGGGGAAGGAGAGGGATTCTGAAGGCACAGTCGCTGCCTCCTCTCACTCCTGTCTGTGTGCTGACACTGTAACACGTGGTTTGAAAATAGAAGAGTTTTTCATTTAGGAGGCTGGGGTGTTTGTGGTGGAAACTCGGGATGGGAGGTGATGGGTAATTGTTGCTGTAATGGCAGGAGGAAAGAAGTGTACACAGCCGTGCTCAGCCCGGTCCTCCCTTGCCCATCTCCAAGGCAAACAGCCCACACTCAAGCTCCTTCACTCCAGTTCAGAATTACAGATGGAGAAAAGGCTTCCAGTGAGGGACGCAAGGGTGGAAGGAAGACAGCTTGGTCTTAGAGTACGTTTCTTGGAAATGGTATTTGTTGGAGGTGAGAGTAGCGATCCTCAAAACAAAATCCAAACGCCACGTGCTGGGAGAGCTGGGCCCACCTGCACGAGTGAGGTGTGGTCCACTGGGAAAGTCCATCCCCATTCCCGTTGTGGATGGTTACCTGACCTGCTTCTTTTGAGTCCAGGGGGCCTTGTCCCACTCCACACTCTGTCGCTTTCTCCCTTTGTTTACCTGCTCGTCCTTTCTACTCTGCGTCATCGGTGTCTCTTTCTTGGTGTCGCTGCCCCTCCCGTTTTTCTCTCCCTCGTTCGCTCTCCCCATCGATCTCCCGACCTCTGCATTAGCATTCGCAACCTCGGGCACCAGCCACTTAGGCCAGAAAGACAACTCCTTGGAAACACAATTGAAATATTTTTATAAATGACCAGCGGAGTTTGAGTGACATGCCCTTCTTAGGCTAAATAAAATTAAAGTTAAACCTTCTAAAAAATACATGAGCCAAACATCCTCTGCACACTTCATTATGCAAATGCAGCTGTCCGGCGCTGCACAAATTAGCCCTCCTTCTGAAATTCGCTGCTGCCTCTTCCCTTCCCTTTGCTTTCCTCTCTTTTTTTTTTCCTCTGGGTTTTGAGAGAAATGGCTTTGTGATTTTAGGCCGACAGCTGGAGTCTGGGGGGAGAAGCAGGAAGCTGGAGGGTGGGAGGGTCAACGTATTCCTTTTGATTTCCTCTCTGTCCCCTTTCTCCCCTCTTTGGCGGGTACGCGGCGAGAAAACAATGAGCCCACGATGACTCCTCACCCTCTCTTTCAAATTGCTTTGCGGGGTCTGGCCAGGAGAGGTCAGTCTGGGGTTGGGAATGGGGCTCCCCAGAGTGGGGCGCTCAGCAGTCTCAGTCTGGGGACTGTGGGAGCCTGCAGCCAGGGATGGACTGGCTGATGGACGACAGACCCACTCCCACACCAGGTCCAGGCACTCCTTCCCCAGGGCCTCAGGCATAATAAGGGTTCCCATCGCCTGAATCCTGGATGACACCTGGAAAATTTGAGCAGAGTCTAGATGTGGCATCTCCTCTGTGTCCAGCCCGCAAGTGATTCATGCAAGTGGGAGAGGGTCACACTGAATTGGGTAGATTGGCCTCCCAAGGCCCGATGACCAGGTCAGGTAGGGAAGACTGTGGTCCTTAGACTCTTCCCTCCACATGTACTGCTGCACCATTAGAATAACTTATTTGCTCGCGTCCCCTTAAGGGGAAAAACACCAGAGAAGGGGAATAAAATCAATCACAGCATTTAGATGTGTCTTAGGGGCTTTCACGTTTCATGCCACAGGTATGGGGGCTGAGAGCAGAGTAGGCGTGGTGACTTGGCCCTAGAGCAGGCCCCGCTTCAGTGCTCTTCTCCAGGCAGAAGCACCAAGGGCAGGGCACAGAAAGGAGGGGAAAAGCGATGCAGGGGCAGAAAGAGCCACTGAGACAAATGTAAACTGATGCTCCTGCATCCCCAGGTGTGGTCCTGCCCTGACCCTATGGATGTGAGGCAGCACGTGGCCTTACATCCAGCCAACCTGCTATTCATCCATACATGGTTAATCTACTCTGGACTTGTAGGAAGGAGAGTGAATTCCAGATGCCCGTCTCCCAGTGATTTCGGATTACCCACTAAGCAAACCATCTTTCTCCCCAGTGGTTTATGATTTCACCCTATGATATGCCCATTCTAATACACACAGAAACACATAACATATATATATATATTTTCTTTTTTTTTCCTGAGTTCTCTCTTCTGTTTCATTGGTATGTTAGTTCCTGTGCCAGTGCTACAGATTTTTTTTTTGTGGTACATGGGCCTCTCACTGTTGTGGCCTCTCCCGTTGCAGAGCACAGGCTCCGGACGCGCAGGTTCAGCAACCATGGCTCACGGGCCCAGCCGCTCCGCGGCATGTGGGATCTTCCCGGACCAGGGCACGAACCCGTGTCTCCTACATCGGCAGGCGGACTCTCAACCACTGCACCACCAGGGAAGCCCTACAGTTTTCTTTTTAAAAAATGATTACTGTAGTCATTAGGACTGTTCACAAATAGTGAAGTTCTTCTCTTTCAGGAAAGTGGTAGAATTGCATTTCCTTGTCCAGCTGGAGTTTCATGTGGCTGTGTGACTAGATTTAGACAATGAAATGTGAGCGTGACACATGTCACTTTTGCGAGGCAGCTTTCAGAGCCGGTGTGTAAGTCATCATGTTCCCTTCCCCCTACTATGACAAACTGCAATGTTCCAGGCAGGTAGGTGCTGTCAGCTTGGATCTTCCAGGCAACCCTCGATGGACATGCAACATGAGTGAGGAGCAGACCTTGGTTGTTTTAAACGATGGCGCTTGGAGGTTTTTGTTTCTGCAGCAAAATATAGCCTGTCCTGAAAAAAAACAGTGACCACGGCTGTACCGTTTCCGAAAGCTGGTAGCACATGTCCCTCCTTTCTGTTCTTCTTTTAAATTTTACTTAGTTCTCTGTGGTTTTCGGTTCCTCCATTTTATAATTTGTTTGTCAATCTTCTAAGAAATTCCAGCTGGAAAAAATCCACCAATACAGGAAGTTTTCAGCAGGAGTATGACAAAAGAGGGAGGGGTTTATGTTGCTGAAATGCAAAGAGATTTAGTTTTTACAACAAGCCTCATCTTCGGAAGCACAAGTATCTGTACCGTGTCTCCAACATACTCCACTGACCTTGACTCACTCCAACCTCTTGTCATCCTTCTGGCTCATTTTGTCACCATCTTCCCTTCTTTTTTTCATTCTCTCTCACCCTCTCTTTTATGTGAATAACTACATTCCTTCTAAATCTCATTCAGAATGGCTTTATCTAAAATTTTGGTGCCACTGTCACTTGGGCCTTTGGGGGGTTCACCTTTTTTTTTTTTTTTTTTTTTTTTTGCGGTACGTGGGCCTCTCACTGTTGCGGTCTCTCCCGTTGCGGAGCACAGGCTCCGGACGCGCAGGCTCAGCGGCCATGGCTCACGAGCCCAGCCGCTCCGCGGCATGTGGGATCTTCCCGGACCGGGGCACGAACCCGTGTCCCCTGCATCGGCAGGTGGACTCTCAACAACTGCGCCACCAGGGAAGCCCGGGGGGGTTCACCTTTTGTTCCACGTTTATCAAGAGAATCTTCTAAGTAGTGACAGTTTTTCCCTAAGAGGAATTCTGATGCCAGCTGTTAAGCTAATACAAAATGATCCACTTTGTTACAAATAAAAGATGCTGGGAAAAATTAGATAGCTGTTGGAGGTGGGAAGAGGAAGACAGACATACATTCAGATACATATAAAAGAAGAATAAATTTCATATGGATTAAGAAGTTAACTGTAGGGGGTTGGGGGGAGCAAAATGAGCAAAGAGGGTCAAAAGGTACGAACTTCCAGTTATAAAATAAATATGTCATGGGGATGGAGTTACAGCATGGAGGCTATAGTTGATAATCCTGTATTGCATATTTGAAATTTGCTGAGAGTACATCTTAAAAGTTCTCATAACAAGAAAAAATTGTATAAGGGAACCCTCTTACACTGTTGGTGGGAATGTAAATTGGCACAGCCACTATGGAGAACAGTATGGAGGTTCCTTAAAAAACTAAAAGTAGAACTACCATACAACCCAGCAATCCCACTACTGGGCATATACCCTGAGAAAACCATAATTCAAAAAGAGTCACGTACCACAGTGTTCATTGCACCTCTATTTACAATAGCCAGGACATGGAAGCAACCTAGGTGTCCATTGACAGACGAATGGATAAAGAAGATGTGGCACATATATACAATGGAATATTACTCAGCCATAAAAAGAAATGAAATTGAGTTATTTGTAGTGAGGTGGATGGACCTAGAGACTGTCATACAGAGTGAAGTAAGTCAGAAAGAGAAAAACAAATACTGTATGCTAACACATATATATGGAATTTTAAAAAAAAAACAGGAAAAAACAACTGGTTCTGAAGAACCTAGGGGCAGGACAGGAGTAAAGATGCAGACATAGAGAATGGACTTGAGGACATGGGGAAGGGGAAGGGTAAGCTGGGATAAAGTGAGAGAGTGGCATGTACATATATATACACTACCAAATGTAAAATACATAGCTAGTGGGAGGCAGCCGCATAGCACAGGGAGATCAGCTCAGTGCTTTGTGTCCACCTAGAGGGGTGGGGTAGGGAGGGTGGCAGGGAGATGCAAGAGGGAGGAGATATGGGGATACATATGTATATGTATAGCTGATTCACTTTGTTATAAAGCAGAAACGAACACACCATTGTAAAGCTATTATACTCCAATAAAGATGTTAAAAAAAAGAAAAAAAAATTGTATAACTATGTATAATTATGGATGTTAACTTGTGGTGACTATTTAGTGATATATACAAATATCGAGTCATTATGTTGTACACCTGAAACTAATGTAATGTTACATGTCAATTATACCTCAAAAACAAAGAATTTAACTGTAAAAATTAAATCATAGAAAAATAGAATAAATATCTGATTTCTGTTTCTAACCTTAAAACTAATGGAAGAAGTCATACACACACAAACTGACAGTCTTAACTCTAGTACATAAAAACATAAAACTCCTAAATACCCACACACTATAAGCAGAATTTAAGGGCAATCAACAAATTTAGAGTCATTCCTTATAAACATGACAGGAAAAATTTTGTAACTTTTTCTTTCTTTCTTTCTTTCTTTTTTGGCTGCGTTGGGTCTTTGTTACTGCGTGCTGGCTTTCTCTAGTTGTGGCGAGCAGGGGCTACTCTTCGTTGAGGTGCATGAGCTTCTCTCATTGTGGTAGCTTCTTTTGTTGTGGAGCACAGGCTCTCGGCGTGTGGGCTTCAGTTGTTGTGGCACGCGGGCTCAGTAGTTGTGGCTCACGGGCTTGGTTGCTCTGCGGCATGTGGGATCTTCCCGGAGCAGGGATCGAACCCTTGTCTCCTGTGTTGGCAGGCGGATTCTTAACCACTGCGCCACCAGAGAAGTCCCTGTAACTTTTTTTTGAAAAAAATTTTTAATTGAAGTATAGTTGATTTACAATGTTTCAGGTGTACAGCAAAGTGATTCAGTTATATATGTACATATATATTTTTAATATATATACATAATATATATTTTCTTTTTCAGATTCTTTTCCTTTATAAGTTATTACAAGATATTGAATATAGTTCCCTGTGCTATACAGTAGGTCCCTGTTGTTTATTTTGTATATAGTAGTGTGTATCTGTTAATCCCAAACTCCTAATTTATCCCTTCCCCACCCTTTCCCCTTTGGTAAACATAAGTTTGTTTTCTATGTCTGTGAGTCTGTTTCTGCTTTTAAAATAAGTTCATTTGTATCATTTTTAAGGATTCCACCTATAAGTGATATCATCTGATAAAAATTTGGAACTTTAATAAAGTGTCCAGCAAGTCAAGAAACCCCAGTAACCTTGGGGTTTTCATTGTCGTTTATATGGTAAGCCAGCTTTCCCAGCACTACTGACTAAGCAAACCACCTTTGTCCCCAGTGCTTTATGATCTCACCATATCATATGCCCAGTCTAATACACACACAAACATATAACATATATATATGTATATATATGTATATTTCTGGGTTCTCTCTTCTGTTTCATTGGTTTGCTAGTTCCTGTGCCAGTGCTACAGTTTTCTTTTTAAAAAATGATCATTGTAGTCATTAGGACTGTTCACAAATAGTAAAGTTCTCTTCTCTTTCAAGAAAATGGTAGAATTGCGTTTCCGTGTCCACCTGGAGTTCAATGTGCCTATATGACTAGATTCGGACAATGAAATGTGAGCCTAAGTGACACGTCACTTCTGGGAGGCAACCTTCAGAAAGAAGGCAATCATAGAAATAGGCAGTTCCCTAAGGAGGAAGCAAAATAACGAAATAACTAAATATACAGAAAAGATACTGAGCTTCATTCATAATAATCTAAAAACGAATGTTTAACAATCCTGCTGGAATTTTATTTAAGATTGTATTGAGTTTATAGATTGATTTGGGGAAATTTCTCTCCATTTATTTAGGTCTTCTGTTTTACCCCTATTCACTTATAATTTTTCTTTGTAAAAGTACTTTGAATTTTTAGGTAGGTTAATTGCCAGATGCCTTACGGTGTGGGTTGATTCGATGACTAACAACTGATTTCTAGTTGCGTACTGAGGGAGGTGGGTCCTGCCATCTGCCCTGGAGCAAAAGATGGGTTCAGCCTCCTTTCCTTTTCCAGTTTGGTCCCCACTGCCGGCTGCTGAGCCCTGAGCTGCTGGAATGCAGGGAGGGAGGCTGAGGACGGGAGAAGAGCTTACCTGAATGATGCTGTCAGAAGGTGGCTGCGGTGATTTTGTACTACATCAACGTAGCTCAGCTAGAATTCAGCTTCCCAGAATTTCCTTCCCTGAGTGGTTCTGGATTAGGCTGGACCACAAGAGAAATTTGGGCAAGATTTGTAAGACAGAAGGAAAGCAGCAGCCGTTGTGCTGGGAAGGCTGGTGCAGGGACGCAGGTGCCACATAGCTCCCACGTATTGTCAGTGATCTCCTGGCGGCCACATTAGGGTCAGGTTGCAGCTCCCATGGGGTCTCCCGCTCAGCTTCTCTGAGTTCTGGGCCAGGTGTGCATGTGGCTCTGTCACCGGAGGCTCCAGCTCCTCCCACAGCTGGTCGAGGTTGGAGGTGCAGAGAGACAGGTCTGCCCTTGCCCTCCCCCTCCCTTGCTTCATGACCTATAGTGACCTCAGGCTCAACATCAGATAGCAGACCCCTTCACCAGCTAACACAATGGTGTGGAGTCTAATCCCTATAATAAGTCCCTTTTTCGTTTTACTCAGAGCAGCTCCACTTTCTGAGGAAACCTAACTGGCACAATGGCCCTGTGCTCTCTTGGCCGAACAGATGTTTGAAGCAGACTCATTCTCTTGTGGATTCCTCAAAGGCTCCTCTCTGACTGCAGTGCCCTTACACGGGCCATCCTCCAGCTTTCATCCCCTCGCTAGAGCGCCCCGTTTATAATCTAGGGGGTGTCTACTCGATATTGGAGTTCTGTTGCCCTCCCAGGTGCCCCTTGTGTAGGACACAAAATGGCTCCAGAAAAGCTCTCACGGGAGACACTTCTGGTGCGGGGAAATGCAGAAGCATCGTTTGTCTCTGACAGATCCTAGGGGCGCAGGCCTTCCCACCCCAGAAGCAGAGCTCCTCTGCCACCAAAGCAGCTCATGGGCCTGGCTCTCTTGCTTCTTAATACCCTGGCAGGAGCTAAACACCAGTCCCCTGGGCCCCTCAAGCCACAGGGCACCCTTTTCAAGCTCCTTTGCAAGTCCCCTCTGGTTGGGTCCTTCTTCCCACTGCTCCTGCCTGGGTAAGGGGGGGTGAATACTTATAGCAATTCTTCCCGAGAAAACTGCTTCTCAAACTCATCCCCCCAGGCCCACATGCTACACCGTTTGCATCCTCTTTGTGGACTGAAGAGGCTTCTAACTGGGTTTTGAACATCTACTCTGCCATTTCTACTGGTATGTTGGCATTTATTGTGTCATGGTGCCTCAGTCAAAATTTCCATGGAATACCCTGTTGAGAATGGAGGAAGGTCTTCTCCCAGATGGAGATTCTTACAGAGGAAGGGATCCATCCCGCTATCCAGGCCTGCAGGGTTAGTTTACAAGGCCCCCTTCCCTTTTCTTTCCCTGGGGAACTTACCAGAAAGAGCAGCCTTGCTGGTCTCCAGGGCTGACTCTTGGGGGAAATCCTAGAGCCCCAGAATGTCATAGCTGGAAGGCGCCACAGAGGTTATTAGTTCTACTCCTTCATTTTATGGGCTCAGGGAGGGGAAGCAACCTGCTCATAGAGACGCAGTGAGTTCCAGCCATGGCTGGATCCAGATCCAGACCTCCTTTGTCTGAAGTAGCCACGTTCTGGACCCAGCAGGCTCTTAAAATCAAGTACATACCAGCTCACCTACCCCTAACAAGAACTGAGTGTGTGCTGGGGTTGGTCAGGAGGTGCATGGGGAGGCTGGCCTCCAGCAGGTGGTTGCCATGGCATTCAACAGAGCTTCAATGCATTCTCCTACCTGGGATGAGGCCAGAGGGTTCAGTCAGCCCCGGCTTCATGGGGATGGGGGTAGGACTAGAAACAAGCTGTTGGGGATCTAGGCTAGTGAGGGGACATCAGCAGCCTCAAAGTACAGTCCAAAGGCTGCACCACACCTGGTTTTGTGGGCCTGCCCATTGCTTATGGCTGCCAGACTGGGCTGACGATTACTCAGGAGGCAAATCCTGGGCTCCCCTGTGAGGGCTGGGCCTCTGCTCCTCCTCAGGCATGGTTGGGCATCCAGGATACAACAGTTCCCTCCTCCAGCGCTAGGAGGAGGAAAGTCCCTTCCCCGGAGAACGGAGGCTCTGAAAACCTTGGCTGTGGACTGAACATTCTCTTGGAGTCAACAAGGGCAGAGGTGGTACTTGACAAATCTGTGAGGAGAGCAGTATTACTACTCTGAGTACTGGGATTGTTTACGTGTACAGGTCCTTTTTTTTTTTTGCGGTACGCGGGCCTCTCACTGCTGTGGCCTCTCCCGTTGCGGAGCACAGGCTCCGGACGCGTAGGCCCAGCGGCCATGGCTCACGGGCCCAGCCGCTCCACGGCATGTGGGATCTTCTTAGACTGGGGCACGAACCTGTGTCCCCTGCATCGGCAGGCGGACTCTCAACCACTGCACCACCAGGGAAGCCCGTACAGGTCCTTTTAATTCTGAAAATGATTCTAAGAGAATGTGCTACTGAGACTGAGGGTAAGACACTAGCCAAGGGTCAAACATCCGGCTAGTAAGTAACAACCCCATAGAGGTGATATCGAATTATTCTTCTCCCAGCAAAACAAACAAACAGAAACAAAACTGTGTCCCTACACTTTTTCCTACACAGGGATTTAAAACCTTTTGGTCTTTGATCAGCTGTTAGGTGAAAAATGGTGTCATAATGTTAACATTTATCTTATTACAGGTGAGGGCCGCTGTCTCTTCTGTGTTTGAGAAGCATCTCCTTTGCCCAATTTCTCATTGATTTATAGATGTTCTTTCTCCTTCCAGAAAATTAACTGTTTGTGATATGGTTTAAAAATTGTTTTTTCCAGTTTTGTCATTTGTTGTTTGGCTTCGTTTATGCTGTTTCCCACCCCACCAGCCCCAAACTAGGTAAATTTGATTTTTATGTGGTCAAATTAGTCAACTTTTTGAAAGTTTGGGGTCATATTTAGAAAGATCTATCCCACTCCAAATTGAATTTGTAAAATTCTCCCACTTTTTCTAGAACTTTATAGTTTCATTTTGTAAAAATGTAAATATTTGATTATTCTTGAGTTGCTTTTGGTGTGAGGTGTGAGATGGGGATCCAGTGATCCAATTTTACTTTTTTCCTTTCTCAAATGGCTGCCCAGTTGGCTAAATGCCATTTATTTTAAAATTCTATCCTCTACCCTTTGAAAGGGTGTCTTTGGTTCTCTTCGGTTCCATTGATTTGTCCATCTGTTCCTCTCTAAGTCTAACCTTAATATTGTGTTTTAAAATATATGAGAAATTTGGACCTTATTTTGTGATCCATCTGAGAGTAAGAATGTTTTAGTAGGTAAAATTATCCCATTAACATAAATTAGTAGGACAGACATGTTTGTTATTAGTTTCTTTTTCTTTAAAACCATGTTTTATGTTATACTTTCTGATTTTATTGCTGCTTCATTTATTTTTTTCAATCTTTTATTCCATATTCTGTTTTATTTGTTTGGTTTTTATGTGTATATTTCTTCTAAAAATTTGAAAGGCTTTTATCCTCCCCCCCAGTAGTTACTTTTTACACACATATTTTTTCCTTACTATCTATTAGCTAGTGATACTTTCTCTAAGAATGACAAAATTGCTACCTTTCCACTGAATCCAAACTCCCTACTCCACCACTTTATTTTATTATTATTTAATGGATTATTATTATTTTTAAAAATTTATTTATTTTATTATTTTTGGCTGCATTGGGTCCTCGTTGCTGCGTGCTGGCTTTCTCTAGTTGTGGTGAGCATGGGCTACTCTTCGTTGCAGTGTGTGGGCGTGTCATTGTGGTGGCTTCTCTTGTTGCAGAGCACGGGCTCTAGGTGCGCGGGCTTCAGTAGTTGTGGCACGTGGGCTTCAGTAGTTATGGCTCATGGGCTCTAGAGCACAGGCTCAGTAGTTGTGGCGCACGGGCTTAGTTGCTCTGCGGCATGTGGGATCTTCCCGGACCAGGGCTCAAACCCGTGTCCCCTGCATTGGCAAGCGGATTCTTAACCACTGCGCCATGGGGGAAGCCCCTCCACCACTTTATTTTAGTTGATTGTATTATTACCATGTTTCCCTTTTACATGTTTCAATATTCATGTATGTCTATCACTGTATTGGCTTTAAATGATGTCCTTGACAAATAGCTATAAACAAAAGAGTTGTCAGCATACTTATACTATTTTCTACCTTCTCTTCCCTTCCCTGAGCCAGTTTTTGTTAGTCATAAAATTTCTACATTACTAAGGTTTATAACGTTTACATTTGGTCCTGTAAGCACAATTGCCATGTTGCTTTAGTGTTGGTCATAGTCTCAGGCACATGAATTTAGTGTCACCCAGTTCTGCTATATGTTCTTCCGCTCATTTTAAATGGCTTGAAATTATCCTCTTGTAGATTCTTCAAGCTCATGAGATTGATGTTCTCATGTTCTTGCATGTTTCTAAATGTTGCCTTTATACTTAATTGATAGTTTACCTGGATATAGCACGTTAATTTATTTATTTATTTGTATTGATAATGTTGTGATATCTGTGGTTACCCTGATTTTTTTTCTCCCTCTTCAAGGCAACTTGACTTTTGAGGCTGGATGTTTCGAAGGATTCTTTGTCTTTGAGGGCCAGAATCTTTCCCAGATTTGATCATTCTTTGCCAATATTTTCCTGGGACACAATAGGCCTTTTTAATCTATAAAGTTCATTCTTTTTTATTTTGGAAAGTTTTTATAAATCTTATCTTTAAATATCTGTTATCTTTGTAGAAACATGAATTGCATGTATGTTTGTCTGTCTTTCATACCTGCTATTTTCTCTCTCATCTTTTTTTTTAAACCTCTGATTACTTTTTTAAAAATTAATTAATTATTAATTAATCAATTTATTTTTGGCTGCATTGGGTCTTCATTGCTGTGCACAAGCTTTCTCTAGTTGCGGCGAGAGGGGACTACTCTTTGTTGCGGTGTGCGGGATTCTCTTGTGGTGGCTTCTCTTGTTGCAGAGCACGGGCTTTAGGCACACAGGCTTCAGTAGCTGTGGCATGCGGGCTCAGCAGTTGTGGCTCGCAGGCTCTAGAGCGCAGGCTAGTAGTTGTGGCGCACGGGCTTAGTTGCTCCATGGCATGTGGGATCTTCCTGGACCAGGGTCGAACCCATGTACCTTGCACTGGCAGGTGGATTCTTAACCACGGCACCACCAGGGAAGTCCTCTGATTACTTTCTACCAGTTTGTCTCACATTTTTCAATCCTGTCCTCTATACCCTTCTTATGGGTTCAGCAGTGTCTGTGGTTGTTTTTACATTTTCTTCCACTTATTTTCTAAGCTCTGCCCTCTCGTGACTTATATCCTTTGCGTGTCTTGCCACATTTTTTTCTGAATATTTGTATGTCTTCTTTGTGCTTTGATTTATAGAAGTAATTGCTTCATTGAGTTTAAAGAATATTCATTATAATATATTTGTTCATTTTCTCCATGGTAATATTTTTGTGGCGAGTGGTTTTTATCTTCTATTTATTTTTCCTCTCTCTTTCTCCCCTTTCTAAACTGTAGTATCTTCATTGTATAGATTCCATGGTAGTTCCTTTTTGATTATTAATTCATCTTTGAATGAAGTGACTTCTTGGACCAGCTGTTTGCATGAGCTTCTGGAGTGAAGGAGGGAGAGCATGACCATGAACTAGGCTACCAGAAACTTTCCTGTAGGGACATGAGGGTAAGATCTTTTAAGCTTTACTTCTCTCTAGCTAACTGGCAGTGACAGCTGCAGATATGCTCATAACGTGGAACCTTCTCCTCTATTCCACCTCATGGAGAGACTGCTTCCTGCAAATATGACTTTTCTGTATGATTCATCATTGGCCCTACCTTTGCTGTTTCTATTTCATGTCAAAATGGATTCAGAAAAGCTCCCCCTGCCAGCCCACATACCTGCCTTTATTATTCCTAATAAAAGAGAGTTATTTTTTGCTCCTGGGGTATAGCACTTACCTTGGAGAGCTGAGTTTGGCCAGCATTACCTGAGCTCTGTGCCATGGCTGTTTTTTCTTTGTGTCTTTCCGCACCCCAGTTATGTGTTGTGTCTGAGTTTATAGACCTTTGTTAGCTTTGTCAAAGAAAGGGTTTGTTTTTTATTCTCCTTCTCGTTTTTAGGTGATTTTCAAGAGAACTATTTATCTTTTAGAGGGAGAAACACCAACCAGAAATTCCATGAGTATTTCTTTGTTTTGTGTGGTCTGTTAATTTATAGTTTCTATTTACTCATACTTTCTGCTTGCTCAGGGCACACTAATAATCCTGTTACCTCAACACCTATTTCTACGTATCTTTTCTTTTTACTTCTGCTACCAGTTGACTCATGCTCTCCCCATGTTTTCCTATTCAAACTTTTTGAGACAATTTGGTTGCTCCAGCTAATAACCATTATCATTATTTGGATAGAATTTTTGTTCTCATAGATCCTGGGAAAACCCTTGGATCAAGTTCCTTTCACTGGTCAAGTAGCTGTGGATCAGGGATCTTCAACAACACAGTAGAGGATATGCAGTCTTGGATTGTCTTCCTAACAGAGGGCTATGAGCATGAGGGTTTCTGTGGGCAAGCATAGCCCAGGCAATGACTTGGGGTTAGGCCTGAGTCTGGAGAGTTTGGGGCAGAGCCCTCAAACCAATCCTGGATGGAGTAAAACAATCTGGGAAATAGAACAAGATGAGATTGAACACGTAGAGGGGGTGGCAGGCTATGGAAGGTCTTGAATTCAATGCTGAGCGGTTTGGACTTAAACTCATAGGCTGTAGGGAGTCACTGGAAATTGGAGAAAAGTGATGTGACAAAAATGAGGGTTTTTAGAAGAGCTGTTATGCCTCGCCATGCTGAAAGGAGGAAGAGAAGTAACCAAGATAGAAGGGGTTATCCTCCGCAGGGGTTGGGGCCAGGCAGCAGTCTAGATCACCAAGTCCAGTGGTCACAATGAGTTTATGTCTTCTCTGGGCAATGTTGATATTCAGGAGGTTCAATCTGAGCAGTGGGGCTACAGGAGAGGCTTCTGGGAAGCTGTGCTTTAGCAAGTCTGCTGAGCACCAGTACAGGACTAGGGTAACACATACAAATTGATGCAAAGATCTGCAGGAGATGTCTCTGGCCCTGGGGGAAAGGGCTGAGGGAAATTAGGTAGTTCCAGGGCTCATGGTTGACTGAGCCAAAGTTCAAGTCTAAGACTTTGCCCAGCTGAGACTCAGAAAAGAATCCAGAGATCCAGGCTGGAGGCTCTGCATACTTCTTGGGGAATAGATGGGAAGGCTGATGCCTGATACTCATGCAGTTGCTCTTGGGCCTCAGCGCTTCTTCCTTCCCTCTCCTCCCTGTCCTGAGAACTCCCCCAGAGAGCAGCAACTCTCACAGGCTCAGGACCTGGGTGGCACCCACTGAGTCAACAGCTCTGCAGGGCCTAGGAAGGATGGGGCTTAGGAATAGAAATATGCAAGGAAGCACCAAAGGGAGTGAAGCTGGAGAAAGAATCCAGTTAGGAGGGTGTTGCCCTTCAACATGAGGGTACAAGTCCCTGAAACAAGGAAGAACAAGCTGCAACAGTTGTGAGGTTGGAAAATTCTAAGACTGAGGTAGTATGTGAAGGAAAGACAGAGGAGGGTTGGAGGCAAGATCCTCTGCTACATCAGAGCCACAGAACTCAGGTGCTAATTGGTAATGTGGGCAAAATGGAGGTCGGTCAAAGATGGTACCATTGACCCAAACCAGGAAGTGGAAGGGATGAACTAGAGCAGGAGGGAGATACAGGGCCTGGGATCAGGGCAGGGGAGAGCTTTTAGGATCATCAGCATTGAAGTAGTTAAGGTTATAAGATAAATTGGTTTGTTGTACCAGTTTTTACTTATTACAATAAATATTTTCTCTTAAGTGACTGGTTGAAACACTCATGCCAGATGAGGGTGGCACTGATTGGGCGTGGCCTGTGGATCTGAGCATATGAAGACGGTCCCTGGAGTGTGGTCAGTGTGATGAATAAGGGACTTGCTTCTCTCTCACTTCAGCCCAGTCTCCTTCTGGCTTCTCTTTATTCGCAGTATTCTTGTTCCCACTCTGCTCATTATGCAATAATAGGATTACAAGGTGTCAAAGATGAAAGGTACCCTAAAGACAGTCTAGTTCAACCCTTTCCTTTTACAGAAGAGAAAGCTGAGGCCCAAAGAGAAGTGACCTTCTTACTGTCACAGAGAAGGGGCTGCAGAGCACAGGCCTCTGACTTCTGATCTGGTGTCCTTTCCACGATGCTTGACTACCTCTCTAATCAGTATGGAAGATTTTCTGAGCATCAGTGATTTGCACTGCATGTGTGTTAGCTTTGTGGATTTGCACATCATATTGTCCCAGGGAATCTGGAAAAGCAGCATTTTAGAGAGGCTTCTCTAGAGCTGCTGGCCCAGCCTCTGATCCTACAGCCTCTGCAACTTTAAGAAAATGCTTCTATCCAGCTACTCGCACACCCTGTTTACTCTCTCTCTACACCAGCTCCCCAAGCAGCCCCTTCCTGGGAGCGTGATTATAGTCATTGCTGATTCAGGCCTCCCCCTCGTTGCCCAGATTACAGCAGCAGCCTCCTGTTGGTCTTCTTTTCTGCAGTCTGGATACCTGTTGCCTCTCTGTTATGAGCCAAATCGTGTCCCCGCAAAATCCATATGTTGAAGTCCTAACCTCCTGTACCCCAGAATGATAGGATCTTTAAAGAGGCAATTAAGTTAAAATGAGGTCGTAATGAGTGGGCCCTAATCCAATATGACTAGTGTCCTTATAAGCAGATGAGATTAGCACACAGGCACAGAGGGAAGACCATGTGAAGACAGAGGGAGAACATGTCTGTCTAAAGGCAAGGAGAGAGGCCTCAGAAGAAACCACCCCTCCTGACACTTTGATCACAGACCTCGGACTTCTAGCCTCCAGAATGGTGAGAAAATAAATTTTTTTTGTTTAAGTCACCCAGCCTGTGGTGTTTTGTTATGGAAGCCCTAGCAAAGGAATACACCCTTTTCCCCCTCCAGCCAGAGAGCTTTCTGCAACGCAGAGCTGTCCCCTTGCTCTTCAGCACTTGCAAGATGAAGTCTAGCAAGGTCTGCAGCCCTTTCATCATCTGGCCCCTGCCCCCTTCTCTGCCTCATCTCTCCCTGATACCCCAAACCCAACCTCAGGCTTAAGCTCCAGAGATATCAAACAGACCCTACTTCCCCCAACAGGCCACGCCCCTTCACACCTCCCTATCTCTGCTTAGAGGGCCGTCTGGCTCTCTCGTCTGCCTGGCTAACTCGTGACAAGCTGCTAAGGCTGCTCAGACATCATCTCCCTTGGGCAGCCTTTTCTGATTCCTCCCTCTCCTGTGCACTTGTCCATCTGTTCTGTGCGACTCACACCCATGTGATTGTCCCTTTTATGTCCCTCTGCTGGAGAGTAAGTGTTTGGAAGGTCTCACTCTTCTGTCTTTGGGCTCAGGCCAGACAAGATGGTCCTCAATAAACTTTTGTTGACTTTTGGATCTACAGGGGTCATGGGCCTGTTCTCTAAGGAGAAAATAAAAGAGAAGGGCCTGGTTACAATCTGGCCCCGACTAAGCCTGGCCTTAGCAAGGACATCTGCTGGGAGAGTCTGATGGACTGCTCGGGGCGTGCAGCTGGGGCGTGTTTCTTGGCTGTATGCACAGCACAGCTCGTTGGATGAGGGTCTGTCTCCATTTCTACAGGTTGAGTGACTTGGGACAAGGACAGTTCTGATTTTTAGTGGTGTCTGCCCTGGGGCCCAGCATGGTCTAGTGAAAGCACCAAACAGATTTAAAGGATGCTTCCGGGGCAGAGAGTAGATATGAAGAGTATTGTCTCTGACCTTAAAGTGGTATGGGCTTGAATCTCAGCTCCACCACTCAGTAGGTATGTGACTTTAGAGGAAGTTACTTAATCTTGCTAAGTCCTATTTTTCTCATTCATCAAATGGGGATAATAATACCTACCCCCTAGTGGTGTTGAGAGGATTAAATGCAATAATCTCTCTCTCTGTCATCTACATACCTCCATCTATCTATCCATCTATTAATCCACGGATCCATCGATCCATCTTTCTGTTGCTTTGCCTGGTTCCTGGCACATACCAGTGCTCAGTAGTTGTTAGTTTTGAAAGGTGAGAGGGAGTAAAATTTTCCTCATTTCCCGCAGAGAGAGAGCGGTCTTTTCTAAGGCCGTTTAGATTTTTGACTTGTGCCCCTACATCAACCATAGGCCCAAAGAAGAAGAGTAACAGTAGTAGTAGTAATAATAATAATTAATAATAGCAGTAGTAGTAGTAATAATAATAATTAATAATAACAGTAGTAGTAGTAATAATAATAATTAATAATAACAGTAGTAGTAGTAATAATAATAATTAATAATAACAGTAGTAGTAGTAATAATAATAATTAATAATAGCAGTTGCACACTGTGGAGCACCTAGTAGCTCATAAAATGCTCCCCTGTCCACCATTCTGTGACGTGCATCCAGAAATCACTCGACTCCATGGCAGGAAGACCCGGCATCTGAATGAGAGACGGTGAGAGCAGGTGTGGTGGCAGCTCTCACAACCTGGGGACCAGCTGTGGCTCCTCTTGTCCATTGCATTCGACTCTTTCTCTTGCCAGGAGTCCCGAATAGAGACAGCTCTTCCAGAGGCCAAGTGAGCTTTTAAGGGGGGTTGACCTTAAGGTCCTTTGCCAGGGCTTGGAGAGAACGTGGAGGTGGCTGGGACCCAGGCATTCTCTCCCCACCTGCCTGTGACAGTAGCTGCCTGCCTTGCAGAGGTCTGCTCTCCCTGGCAGCCATCCCAGGCAGCCGGCCCCTTCCTCGGCCCATCCCAGAGGGCATGTCCTCATTCACAGACCATTGGGTGCAGGCTGCTGCTCTCTCCTGCCTAATTGCCGTCGTCCTCGTTAACACCCTCCCTCTGCCTTAGTGCCTCATGCCCACCCTCCGCTCCTGGACACCCCTCCCCCCACCCATGAGCACCTCCTATTTGATGAATAAGAAGTAAGTATACAAGTTATTAATCCTTCTACCAAGGCAATTACAGCCCCACAAAGTTCCTCCTTGGCCACTTTGGCTCTTCTATGACAACCTTATCAGGTTAGCAATTTCAGATCTGCATTAATGTTCAGAAATCAATTTTCAGCTTATTTTGTGTTGCAAAGTTTGCCATGCCTGAAACCGCACTGCTAATTGAACAAGAGCAATTGATGTTTTAGCAGTAATTAAAGACGGTAATTATGACCAAATCTCCCCCATGGCCCTGCCATGTTTGCGTTTGGACTGTCAGAATGGCGGGCAGGCCAAATCAATCTTAATAAAGATGGTGCTTCAGAAGTCTCCCCAGAAATGGTATCCTCCAAATGATGGAGCCGCGGAGAGCAAGGGGGACATCCTGTTTGGGGCCATGGGGTGACCAGTTAGCTGGACAGTCAGGCAGTCATCAGGTATGGCCAGTTTTGTCCTCTGAGTGCCCAGCCAGCAACTGGGCTGGGGGTGGGGGATGGGTGGGAGGAGAATTCCAAAGACGTAGAGGAGCAGAGACTATATACTCCTGCCATTGAGATACTTACAACATATTTGGGAAACTATAATGTATGTGCATGCACAAAATAATTTCAGAACACTTATTTTCATTGATAAACATTGCAGAGTACCTACAGTGTGCTAGATGCTAGGGGAACAGAAATAAAAGACATCATCCCAAATGAACCTACGTATAAGCATGAAGGACTATGATTTTTGCATCTTTCATCCAGGACTTGCCGTCAATCCATGTTGTTGGGTGGCGTTGGTCTGGTGCTGAAGGAGTGGCTTCATCCCCTTTCTCTTCCCTCTTCTCTTCTGGAGGCTCCTAACCCTCAGAGAGGCAGCTGGAAATACAGACAGAGCTCTGGACTGAGGTCAGAGGGCTCCAGACCTGGTGTGGCTCTTCCAGTACTGGTATCCTTGGACCCATTTAGCATTTTATAGACTAGTCTGAAGTGAGATGAGGAAGGTGTGATCAGCAGTAGGGGGTCTCACCCACCTTGTTCAGAATGTCAGTATCAGGGGCTTCCCTGGTGGCACAGTGGTTGAGAGTCCACCTGCCGATGCAGGGGACACGGGTTCGTGCCCCGGTCCGGGAGGATCCCACATGCCGCGGAGCGGCTGGGCCCGTGAGCCATGGCCGCTGAACCTGTGCGTCCGGAGCCTGTGCTCCACGGCGGGAGAGGCCACGACAGTGAGAGGCCCACGTACCACAAAAAAAACCCAAACAAACAGAATGTCAGTATCAGATTTGTACTGACCCCTCAACTACTGTACCATGAGGATGCTCCCAGGTCATTATTCATTCTATGTACCAGGCATTGTGCCTTGTGCCTGGGGATACAAAGATGGCTTTTGAGTGAAAGTCTCGGACAAATCCTAGCAACTATTGTACTTGTGGGCAGAGGGTTAACATATACAGGACACGTGATCTCCAATCTCTCAGTATCCCATGGAGAGTTGTGCTTTGTCTTAAAATGTAAGTTTTATTATTATGCAGGTATGATGAGACCAACAGCTCAGGAGATGATTGTCATTGAAAAGATAGCTGGCTGCAGTTCCCAAGAAAAGGGAGAGTGCCACATCACACAGTGCCACAAGGGGAAGCACCAGGATCAGTCAGTAGGCAGAGGGAGTGGGCGGGGGGGGGGGGGGGGGCGGGGGAACTGGGCAAGAGCCTTTACTGTGGTTTCCAAGGGAAAGGATGGACAAGGCAGGGTAAGCAGGCTTAGCATTGGCTAATCTGAATAATTTCAGTGGACTCCTAGGCATAGGGGCTTTCCCTAGTTGTTTGGTACCCGGCTTTGGGGTGATTGGGACAGGTAGATAGTGGCCCAGAGTGTAAGAGTCCTATGAGAACTCAATAAAGGTGGTGCTTGGCGTATGGGCTCTGGACTGGTTCGCCTGTATATGAAAGGTATACGCTAGGTGAGTGATTGCTATCTCTAGGAGTTAGCTAGCCCTGGCAGGGGAAGTGTCTCCAGTGTTAGCAAGACAATAATAAATAATTAGATGTCAAAGCATCAGAAGAAAAAGACATGTTTGGGCTGGGCATGCGGGATGCATCATGGGTTGTGCTCCAGGAGAGGAATGCCATGCACTATGGTTGTTCCCTGTTTTAGAGGGAGAATTTGAGAGCAACTTTGCAAAACAATCTAAGCATGGGTGCCAACTGCTTGAGAGAACACCTACTACAGCTGGGCGTGCCAACTGCCCGGCGTTAGAGCTTCTGGAGACCATGGGGAGCCACCAACCTCAACCAGCTCATTGCGAGGCCATCTAGAGAGAGCCATCAGGTCATTCTGTGGGCATTCCTGTCTGCTTCGCCACAGTGACTAGGACATGGTTCCTGACCGTGGGAGCTTTATAGTCCAGTAGGGGAGGAAGGCTAGTAAGCAGATAAGAAAGTACAGTACAACATCACGACTGTGCTAACCACTGGAGAATGACCTGGGTGGGTGAGAGAGGGATTCCTGGAAAATGGTCTTTAAGTAGAAGCTGGGTGATCTGAGGTCAGAGGGGGTCCCACTCAGGCAGAGGAGCACAGCAGGAGGAACAGCATGGAGGTGTGAAGCCTTCTGACATGTCGCAGGGGCTGCTAGGGTGTAGAGGATGAGGCAGGAGGTGCCACAGAAGAGTCTGGAGAGGGAGGTGGGACACATACCACATCAGGGCATTTGGGTCATACAAAGTCTTCTGGAGATGGGCAATAGGAAGCCACCAAACGGTAATGTAGGTGTCAGGATTGCTTTTGAGATATTGGGTTAGCGAAAAAGTTTGGGTTTTTCCGTAACATCTTACAGAAAATGAACTTTTTGGCCAACTCAGTAGTTCATCTTAACAGCTGTGTGAGGGTGGCAAGGCGGGGACTGAGGTAGCAGCGAGGGCTCAGGGACATGCCACCTGGCATCTCTCTTAGGAGGATTCCTGGATCTTTCTAGAGAGGTTAGAGGGATTCCTTGGACAAATGCTCCCCCCACTCTTGTGCCTGGTCCCATGTAGTGGGTCAGGGCAATTGAGGAGAGAGCTGGCCCCTGGCTAAATGAGCTCCCAGCTCCATGCTCAGAGCAGCCCTCTTCAAGCCTCTGCTTCAGTGGGGTTAGGAAGAAGCAGACATAGGTTGATGGCAGCCAGCCCGGCAGTGGTCTTGGGCAACGCTGTGAAACAGATACTCCCAGGGAAGAGAGCAAGATGAACAAGAGAGCCACAGAAATGTCACCAGCCCCTGCCTGGCACACAGGATGTGTTGACCACAGGTGTGTTTCAAAGCATGGCTACTTAGGCACCATTCACACACACAGACTTGCTGAAACATACATGCATACGTGCATGTGACAAACATGTATGTAACATACATAGGAGCCTGATTGTGAACACGTTGAGCAAGAGGTCTGCACATTTCTAGTCACACAGCAGTACACGCAGATATGCCTGAAGTCACGCATTTATGTGCTCACTGAAACACCACCCATGTGTCCGCCCTTTGTGTACCCACCCAGGCACCCAGGGTGGACATGTGTGCATGCTTTCAGCCCTAATGGGAACATTTGCCCTCTGGTCCCGGTGGCATCAGTTTTAAAAAACGAGGTAATTTGGGCACCAGACAGGTCTTCAATCAGAGGGCTTAACTCTTCCAGGGGAGGCAGTGGGGATGGGGTGGGAGGGAGTGCAGAGGAAGGGGAGGGAGAGAAGCTGAGGGCTGGTCCTTTGGCTTCCTCTGTGGGTATACATCAGTCTTCCCACGTCCTGGTCTCTTGGGGGAGGCATTTAGACCCCTTGGACGGGTCCCCTCTGGTCTTCAGCCTCCAAATTGTCAGTCCCTTCCCTGTCAGGGTCAGGCCAACTTGATGATGCTGATGATGACAAGGGCTGGCAGCTGTAATGGGAAGATACTGGTTCCATCTCCACAATGATGGGGAAAACAAGTCATCGAGTTTTTGAGTTTAGAGTTCCTCTTGCTCAGTTCCTGCATTGTCAAGATGAGTAGACAGAGGCCCAGAGGGGACAAGTAACTTTCCCAAGGTCACACTGAAGCCATGTGAGGATGCACCCTCGTTAGCAAACTGTACACCATGGGCTAGAAGAGACTCTGTAGAGTCTGTCTAGCCAAGGCTTGGAGGTGCGTGCTAGCTCAAGCTCAGATTTTATTGGCCAGAATGATGTCGCTTATAACACACCTTGGTACAAATGAAGGATCTATGACCCTGTGGCCAGCCCCCTGCCACCAGACACTCCCACCTGCTCATTGGCTACAATGTGTATTTGGGCTCCTGTTTCAAAAGCTCTTCACTGGTAGAGCTCTTCTCTGTCCCCTCAATACTCTCCCCTGAGTCGTATTTACTTTCCCTAGTCAGGACCCTCTCCCAGCGGACAGCAATGCTTCCTCTCCCCAGCTACTCAAGCTGCCTGTGACAGCTTAAGCTCCTTTCCTTTGGTGCCGTCTCAGGGAAAGAGAGGACAGCTGGTCATTTCTTCCTGACGTTTCCTGATGCTAATCCTCCAGCCTGGTCCAACTTACCAACATAAACCTTGCAGGCACTTTCCAGTCTCTGAGTTCTCTAGGAAACAGCATCAGTGGAGAAAATACTGGGGGTGGTGGGCGTTTCAGCCAGAAGGCTGGTTTCTCTGTCGCAGCCCTGGAGCTGATTTTGTCTGTACCTTGATGGGGCTCTGTACCCTTTCCTGGCTGGAGCTGCTGTGGCAAGACCCTGCATGGGGGGGCCCACTTAGGAGGAGTTGGGAGGTGGGAGGCCAGGCCAGGGCCCCAGGACCAGATATGTTCATAACCTCCGGGTTCAGTGCCCACAGAGCATCCTCCACTTGGTTGGACCCCACATTCACTCCAGCTCCTCTCTCTCAGCCAGGCTGCCTGTGTTCCCGAAGCTCCTTCCCTGGATGGGTGATTGATTAATTGATTTACATATTTATTAAAATGTATTTTAGTAGTGTCTTTACCTTTGACGCCAAATCTCATTTCCTATTGTGGGGCTGCTGACAGCCGGCATTGTAAATGCAAAGACACTTTACAAATCAATTTAAATAGCAATTGCCACCAGCTTAAAAATGAGCAAAACAGACAAATAAAATACTGATGAGGAGATTGGCAGCTTCAGGACACGGAGGGCCAGGGGTTTCTAAACAGATAGCAGCTCCGGGTGCTGGGATGGTAAAGGCTGTGTAATTGTGTCTTTAGAATGGCCCAGATTTTAGGTATGGCTGAAAGGAGGTTAACAGTCACTGCTTGGGGAGCAAAAGTGCCTTGCCCTTAAAGGCGGCTGGTCTTCAGCTTTCTGAGCAGAGGGGCTGCAGATGAAGGGAGCAGCCTGGGTTTGAGCCCTAGATCTTTGCCCTGTAGCGTCAAATTGCAAGGCTGTGTCTGCTTGCTCTGGGGAGCACCATGGGCACCAAGGCTGGCCTGAAGATCTGAGAGACCGGCAGGCAGCTTGTTCTTGTCCAGGCAGTGGATTGGGAAGAGTGTGGACGGGAAAGTGGTCTCTGGATTCTGGTCCCAGCCTGGCCCAGCTGTGAATTGTGGGCAAGCGACGCTCTCCTCTGGGTCTCTGCTTCTCTGTAGGATGTACTGTGGGAGACATCCAAGAGCACTAGCCTGGCATCTCGTCCTGCTCACCACTCCCTAGCTGTGTGACTTCCAGTAGGTTGCATTCCCTCTCTGTGCCTCCTCTGTTGCATGAGAACAAAGGAGGCAACGCTTTGGGAACCCTTTTTATTTTCTTAACCTGTGATATGCTAGTGGCCCATGATACACTGTGGTCCCACTACTGATGGTCTGATTGTAGAGAGGGAGAGAGGGGAAGATGAGTGGGTGTGTGGTGGGAGGGGCAACCTGAAGAACAGGAGGCCAGGGCCAAGACAGAATTTGGAGCAGGACATGATTGCACTGTTCCGAGAAAGCTGTCAGAAAAGAGGGCGCACGTCTCCAAAGGTGAGTAAGATTTTGCTCATCGTCTTTGTCCTTTCATCCATACCGTCCTCTGGTTGCTTCCTGTCTCCCTGGCTGTGCCTTCTCTCTCTCCATCATTTCACTTCCTCTCACATCCTCAGGGCTGTCCCCCCAGGCCCCTCCTGATGCTGCCTAGTCCTGCTGCTGGATTTACTTCCTGCATGAGCTCATTGTGCAGTTATTCTCTCTATTTCCAAGATGCTCAAATTTTCATTTCCAGCCTTGACCTCTTACCAGAACTCTAGTCTCATAAATCCAGCAGCCTGTAGGACATCTTTCCTTAAATGTCTTCTGTCACCGTAAAACGTCTCAAACCACATTCGGCATCTTCTCTCACAAGTCACTGGTTCCCCCGCTGAGACGCCCAGCATTCTTTCTTTTTAATGCATTCTTCTCTCTTTAATTTCTTATATCCAGGCAGTTATCAAAAGAAACCTTTATATGGTGTTTACAGTTCTCAAGGTACCTTTCTGTGCACGATCATATTTCTTTCAGCAAGTGTGAATTGAGCAGCCAGGTGCAGGATACGGCAGTGAACAAAGCCGATGCGGCTCCCTGCCCTCATGGGGCTTAGGTTTTGGTGGTCTCTCTTTGCTGTAGGTCTCTGACTGGGGTTTCCTTGTCCATGGACACAGAAACAGTGCTTTGCTCTTCTTGGGAATCTTCCCAAGACCTCAAGCAGGGGATTTGGTTCAAAGTACAAGATCCAGACTTTTTTTGGTTTTTTTGTCAAAAATGTGGGAAACACGTTGTGTGAGCGTAGCATTGTACTAAATGCCGAGGGTCCCGTGCCCCTAGGGAACTTGCAAACTGGAGGAACAATCCACAGGGAGTTAAGTAGCAAACCAAAACCACCGTGCAGGAAATTCACAAGGCAGTATTCGTTCATTCATTTGTCCATTCATTTAACGGACATTTATGGGAGACCCCAAACATGCCAGACACTGTGCTGATTGCAGTGAATGAAATGATAAAAGAAACAGTCCCTGCTCTCAAGGAGCCCATGCTCTGATGGAGGAGAAACATGCATGGGCGATGGAGGCAGGAAGCACGGTTGCTGTGGAGGCAAAGATGAGGGGCTGAGGGCGAGGAAGGCTTCCCGGAGAAGGGACTGGTGGAGGTGACCCCTGAGGATGAGCAGGTGTTAGTCAGCAGGCGGAAGATGGGTGGTTATTAGGGGATGGGGTGCATCACAGGGAACAGAACACAGGCAACGCACGGGGGAGTGTGAGCTGGAGGCGTTGGTGACCAACCGGTTCTGCCAGGCTGGTGTATAGAAAGGCTGAAATGTCCAGTGAGTGGTGGTGACAGGAAGGGCAGAGGAATTCAGCAGAGAGAGCCTTTCTGGAGAGATCAGTGAAGGCTTCCTGGAAGAGGTGGGCTTTCAACTGCACCCTGAAGGCGAGGAGGATTTGGACTGCTGGGGATGGAGGAGGAAGGCACTAAGCTCTCAGGGTCTCCCCTGACACCATGGTAGCCAAGCCGTCCACATTCTGGCGTCAGCCCACCCTTGGCTTTCTCTCCTGCTGCCCTGCTTTGCTTCGCATAATCTGCCCCCAGCAAATGGGACAGCTTGAAGCTTTCCGGCATCCATGGATCACTCAGGTGGACCATTTGCTTGGAAGAGCCTTCTCTATGTTTCTGAATGTCAGAATCATAACTATTCTTCAAGATTAGGGAGTCACAGTCTTCTTCCTCTGTGAAGCCTTTCCCCTCCCTCCCACCCTGCAGTCTCTTCCTTGGCTGAACGTCCACAGCACTTTTCTCTAATGGCTGTGGCTCTTCTCTGTAGCTCCCATGTAGCATAATTATCTAGAGCATAGCTTGCCTCTTCTGCTGGATTGCAGGGCAGGGCCTTTGCCAGTCATCCCAGTGACTCCCTGGGCCTGGCATTAAGTCTGTGTGCAGCCAGTGGTGGTTGAAAGAGAGAAGCCCAGATGCTGGGGGCCAGATTGAGCCAAGGTGCGGAGATGGGAGCTGAGGCTGGTGGGAGGGGACTTGGTGGATCTGGATCTCTTGGCTCGGATCCAGAGAGGGAAGTAACCTGGGGTGAATTGATACAAATGTGCATAAGCTCTTCTTATCAGCATGGTATGGTTGATGCACGGATCAGGTATTATACTGGGCAGCTCCAGTGTGGGGAAATGAGGTCTCTCTCGCCTGATAGGTGAGGACTTTCCTTGTATGCAAGTCAGCACCTGCCATTCTACCTGTCTGAGAGGTAGACAGGAGCTGTCCCTGGAGTGGACAGCTCTAGCTGTGTAGAAAACTTTGCCCATGCCTCTTTTGATTTCGTTCAGTAAGCGAGCAAGCTTTTCACTCATTCATTCATTCATTCAACAATTAATTACTCATGATACAGGCACTGAGGTGCAGTGGGAAATCAGTTGGTGTCTGTCGTTTATATTTGCTGTCTTTATTTACTTTTTGTTTTCCCTGAATATTTATGAAAGTCTTTTTTAAAAAATGCCTCAGCTGCATCACCACCGGAAGGGGATTCGGCTGGAGTTTTAGAGGCGCGGATGCAGGGGCATGGCAGTGAACCAAGGAACTGTGGGGGGGGGGGTGGCCTTTAGGAGGACAGAGGTGAACTCTTCATCAGCACATCCTTTAGTCAGAGATCCTGCTTCCTGAGCACTTCTCTGCCAAGCTCCCGGGCACTCTGGGTTTATCTTTAACGAGGGTCCTCTCTTTTCATGAGACAGCGTCGTGGAGTGGTTCAAACACAGGCTGGGAGGGGCATGCCCAGGTTTGCCTCTCCCCATGAACGAATTACTCAAGCTCTCAGAGATGGCATCTCGCTCAGGGGGTGGGGATACGAATGACCAGGATCGAGTGTGTCCTGCACTGCCTGTCTGCACACCATAGTGAGTCTGTAATAAGTGACAGCTGTCATTGTCATTATTCAGAGGTGGAAAAGACAAGGGCTTCTCTCGTCAGGAAGGAGAGAGAAACAAAAATGCGAAAGGCAGAGAAGGAGCTGTGGTCTTCTCTTCCTTGAGGGCAGTGGGCTCACATACCCTCTCCTGCACGCTCTTGGTTCCGCCTCCTATGGGCTTAATCACACACAGTTTGGTCAGTGTGATGGGTTTGCACTGGAGCCCTGAACACAAGGAATGAGCTACGTGGCCAAAGGGAGGATTGAACCCACAGCCTTGGCTCTGTTAGAACATTGGCCTGCAGAGCTGGTGGGCAGACCTGGGTTCCATCCTGTCACATGGGCCTCTCTGAGTATGAAGCCCTTCCTAAGCGGTGCCAGGGAAATAGCTGGAATCTCACAGATGACCCCCCCTCCCCCCGGCAGTGTCCAGGGCGGGATCTCCCTCCTGTTCCCTTCCCAGGGAGCACCGTCCATGGCCATCCCCATGGAAACTGTGACAGGGACCCAGTGGGGGGATAACAGAGGGGTGAGGAGGGAAAATCATCAACAATTACGTGTTTGCGGAAAGGAACAAGGAAAAAGAAGTGGAGGGAGAGAGTGGAAGGAGAAAAGAGGAGAAGGCAAAGAGAGACAGAGGGGAAAGAGGGGCGGGGGGGAGAGAGAAAGAGAGGAGAGAGTCTTTTCTTTGGAGAAAAATGGAAATTTAATCAGATCAGTTTTTATAGTTCAAATAGAAAATCAGTTTTAATAAAGCCAAAAGGAAATGCAAAACAGTCGCTTGAGATGGAGATTGTGTTGAACAGACAGCTCTTTAGGAGGAGCCGGGTCTGGGATGCTTATTGTACACAGACAGAGCAGGGAGGGGGGTTTCTGGCTGAATTTCAAACAGGCGTTTGCTTTGGCTTTGGGGATGGGTGATAAGCCCCACCTTGACCATCTTCCTCGCCCCTGGGCCCATCTGTCTAGGGAAGGAATTCTCCCAAATGAGAGGAAAAAAGGAAGGAGAGGGTGGGGACAACAGGGGCAGGGCAGGAGAAGACACCGCCCTTCCTATGGGGTGTTGGCTCCCAGGACTCTCAGCCTGCCGGGCCCACTCCCTCTGGCCCTAAGACTGGACTCTGCCCTCCATTGACACACCCACTGCTTTCAGTTCCTGATTCTTAATTATAGTTCTGGCCCAGCTCTTGCTTTTATTGCTTTCGTTTATTATGAGAAGACCAGTGTCTGTTTTTTTGAAATGGCTATCTGGTCAAATCACGGTTGATAAGCAACACTGAACTGTCTTTTTGAGACAGGCCAAATTTATCACACTTAAAAAAAAAAAAAAAGCAAGCCTTCAATGGCCTATTAGAAAATTCCCCCCCCACCACTTTCTCCCAGAGTGACATTTTAGTAAAAGGCTTTATTTTTCCCCTCAGCTTTCACAAAGCCATCTCCTTGAAAAAGAGAGAGGGAAGGAGGGAGAGAGCAAGACGCAGAGCACGTTTGAGGCTGTTCCATGAAATATACGGAGGGCACTGACGATAACAGGATGTATCCTAATGGGCCTGTTAGCTCGGGAGGAAAAGAGGGGCCCCTGGCACGTGTTTGTCAGCTGTTATTTTTGTAATTAGAAGAGAAACTGCACTTCACATTTCGGAAAGGCGGCTATTTGAGGCTGCAAAGATGTGGGGTCTGGGCGGGAAGGATGGGCTGGGAAGAGTGGGATGGGCCAGATGGGGGCGGGGCCCGGCCTGGAGACTCCTGGGGTTAAGGAGCTCATCCGTCACTTTTTTTTTTTTTTTTTTTTACATCTTATTGGAGTATAATTGCTTTACAATGATGTGTTAGTTTCTGCTGTATAACAAAGTGAATCAGTTATACATATACATATGTTCCCATATCTCTTCCCTCTTGCGTCTCCCTCCCTTCCACCCTCCCTATCCCACCCCTCTAGGTGGTCACAAAGCACCGAGCTGATCTCCCTGTGCTATGCGGATGCTTCAGTGGCGCAGTGGGTTAGCGCGCGGTACTTATACATCCATCACCTCTGAAGCTGACTCACAGCTGGAGAGGAGCCCACAGGCCCTGGCAGTGGGATCCCCTGTCCTTGCTGAGCAGCTGCCACGGCAGTATTCACCAAAATTGGGGGAGGTCAAGCGGTGGACCCACCGGGCTGCAGGGGCTGAGGGCAGGGCAGGGTCCAGGCAGCAATCTTCTGGTGGCTGCAGAAGCCTCTGGCCATCTGCTGGGACCAGGTCAGGAGCTGGGGTGAAGCCATTCTACAGGCTCAGCTAGAAGGAAATGTTCATCCCTTGCTGCTTCCAGAGTTGGCTGTAGAAGGATTAGAAGTCCAGGGATGAAGGCGGGTGCCGGTTCCTCCTGAGTGAGTGGGGACATCACTGGGGCACGGCCTGCGTCTCATTCACCTACAGGCCTGCAGCATCCAGGGTAACTGCTGAAAGCAATCAGAGCCTCACCTGGACACCCACGACCTTCGCGCCCCTCCTTGTCTCCATCAACCCTCCACGAAGGCTGTTCCATTCCTCCTTTGCCTCCTTCTTCTACGCTTTCCTCCCCAGCAGTATTTCTCTATGTGTCAGTCTGTTATTTTTTTTTTCTTTTCAGGTGTACAGCAAAGTGATTGGATCATACACACACACACACACACACACACACACACACACACATTATTATTTTTTTTTTTGATTCTTTTCCATTAGGGGTTATTACAAGATATTGAATATAGCTCCCTGTGCTATACAGTAAATCCTTGTTGTTTATCTATTTTATATATAGTAGTCTGTATCTATTAATACCAAGCTCATAATTTATCCCTCTCCCGCTTTCCCCTTTTGTAACCATAAGTTTGTTTTCTATGTCTGTGAATCTGTTTCTGTTTTGTAAATAAGTTCATTGGTATCATTTTTTTAGATTCCACGTATAAATGATATAATATATTTGTCTTCTCTGTCTGACTTACTTCACTTAGTATGATAATCTCTAGGTCCATCCATGTTGCTGCAAATGGCATTACTTCATGCTTCTTTATGGCTGTGTAATATTTCATTATATGTACCACGTCTTCTTTATCCATTCGTCTGTCGATGGATGCTTAGGTTGCTTCCATGTCCTGGCTATTGTAAATAGTGCTGCTATAAACATTGGGGTGCATGTATCTTTTTGAATTAGTCTTCTCTGGAAAAGCCAAGAGCATGGGATATTTTTCCATTTCTATGTGTCATTCTGAACAAGGAAGATTTAATTGTTAAACAGCTACCTGCCTTTGTTCTGCCTCTGAGATCCAGAGGTGTGCCAAAGACGGCAGCCTCCTCCCCTCTGTTCACGCCCCCTCTCTTTCCTAAGGTGGATGCCCTCAGCTGTGCACCGCTCAGGATCTCCTTTCTTCTTCCTGACGGTGAGCACCTGACTCGGCAGCAACGGCACCCCTGACATCTGCTACCTTGAGATGCAAAACAAAGCTAGGTTTAGAGGAACCTGGACTGCAGTGATCAGGGGCCCGGTGGTGGAGTGGAAGGGCTTGGGCTTTGGAGACAGAGAGCTGTGTTTGAAACCCAGCACTTCCATCATGGGTGAACTTGGAAATTCTTTGACTTCTCCAAGCCACAGTTTTCTCATCTGTAGAATGACCCAGGCTTGCTGGGAGGAGTAAATAAATAATCCCCAGAGCCTGGGACTCAGTAAGTGGTGGTCTCCCTGTCCCTGCCTGGGTTGGAAGCAGCAGAAAACGACCGCCTGCCATGTTCTGTGTCTCGTGGGCAAAAGCATGGACTCAGCAGGGCAGCCCATGGAAGGTCCAGGACGAGAAGGCTTAGGACTTCCAGTCCAGGCTCCCTTCTGTCCCCCTTAGTGTCTCTCAGTCTTCTGGGGCCACCTTGGGTGGGCCACTCCATTTCTCCTCATCCTAGATGATCTCCAAGGTGGTCCACTTCTAAAAAGCCCAAATTGTATGGCTCCATCTGGGACTCTGTGGATCCTTAGACCTATATGGAGGAGACCATGCCTGGTGGCCGGACAGCTGAGCTATTTCACCCTCCCTTTCAGATATGATGGACTGGACAACCCAGCCTTGCAAACAGGCTTCACGTTAGTGGAGACTGTGACCCTCAGTGCCCAGTGAGGACACACAGAGCAGGGCCACCAACCACCCTGCTTTGTCAGGGACTGGTGAGTTTCCCAGGATACACAACTTTCAGTGCTACAACTGGGCACCCTACGACAAAGCTTAAATTCAGTTCTATAAATGTTAGTTGAAGCCCTGCTATGGACAAGGCACAAAGACACAGTAATGACAGAAGCCAGCCTTACCTTGAAGGTGCTCAGAGCACAGGAGAGGAGCAGTTACAGCACGTGATAAGGGGGCAGACTGAAGCCTATGCAAGATTTAGGATGCCTGGAGGAGGGGGGTGAACTCTGGTTTAGTGGTGATGAGGGGGGATAGCCAGGAAGGCTTCCCAGAGGAGGTGGTAGTTGAGGTTTTGAAGGCTGAAGAGATGTTTGCAAGGCAGACAGAGTGGAGGGAGGGTTGGGATAGAGCTAAAGCTGCAGGGCTTGGAGAGGTATAAAAGGACACAGGTATAAAACTTGGGAGCAAAATAGTGTGTCATGGGGGTGGGAGGCCAAGAGGCTGCAGAACCTGAAAGGTAAACTTTCCCTTTCCTGCAGCATGAAGATGGGAGTGGGATGTGGGTGGGAAGAAGGAAGTCCTTGGGACCAGGGAGAGGTTGGGATGCCCTCCCCACCTAAAGATGGAGACATAATTTCCACAGTTCCATCTCAGCCTTCCAAGGCCTATGAAAATGTTACAGGGCCACTTCATGTCAGTGCTGCTGGCTCCCTGGCATGGCTGGGTGCCTGGCCCATGGCTGGAGGCCAGTGGCCCAGAGCCCAGGGAAGCCAGCTGGTGACAGGATAGAGTTGTCCTGGCTTTGGCCAGGCAGACCGGTGGGCTCTGACCCAGGCTGTGATCCCCGCAGGACCTCCTCTGGGAGATATTTAGCTCTGCTAAGAGGCAAGGACGGTGGTCTGGCTCTGCCCAGAGGGTCCCCTTGCTCTGTCTCCCTTGCCATAGGGAATCTGCAGCCTCTCTGCAGGGGGAGTCTAAGCTAAGCGACCTGGCCAAGGTTAATTCCACCTCCCTCAGATCCTACAGTCAGTGGGCCTGGGGTGATTAAGAAGCCATGGACCAGAGTCAACCCGTGAGCATCGGACCTCCATCCTAGGAGTAAACCTGGCGGTGGGACTGTAGATGAATAGAGGAGTGACTAATGGGCAGGCCAAGCTTATTCCTTTGACCCCTGTAGGAGAGAATTCACTGCCATGGTCCACCTAATTCTTTCTGGAATAAAACAGGGTATTATAACAACCAACTAGTCAGTCAACCCATAAATCAACCAGGAAAACTTGACCAGAAGCTTCACTACAGCATCTCATCGGAAGGAGCCCTAGGTGCCAGGTGCCCAGTGAGGACAGGACCCAGGCATCTGGCTTCCATTCACAGCCCTCATCTCTCTTTATGGGGTAGCAGGATACTTGGCCTTGAGAGACTGGGTGTCAGAGGCTCCCACAGTCTTTTCTTCTGACCTACAGCTGTTTACCAATGAGGATAATTTTTTGGACCCAAGGCTAGAAATGAATTCTATGGGCACTTAAAAAATAGATCAGATAAAGACAATGATGACAGTATAACAACAATGGGGAGGGGTGAGGGGTCGGGGAGTACATACTCGGAGCCCAGTGCAGCAGGTTTGGGGTCCATCCTGGCTCTGTCACTCAACCGTAGGTTGCTTAGCCTCTCTGAACCCTGGTTCCTCCCCTGTGAAGTGGAATTCTTCATCTCCTTGGCCTTTTCCTTTTCTGTTCACTTAGTAGGTCTCCCCAGTAGACTGAAGTTTTAGGGGAAAGAGTGCTCTCCTCTTTTTTTTTTTTTTTCTTGCCTTCGTATCCCCAGGGCCTGGGACAAAGTAGAAACTCAATAAATGTTAGTCAAACGAATGAATAAACGTTTGAATAACAAAAATACCTGCTCTCTGGACCTCTCTCAGGATTATTGGGAGGATCCAGTGAGATAATGCACATGAAAGCACTTTGTAAACTGCAGAGCTCTATACAAATGCAAATCATTCACAGCTTTGGTGGAAATTATTATTCAAATTATTATTATTATTTTCACTGTGAAGGAGGACAGGAAGGAGAGGGCAATGGAATCAGTCCCTAGTGGTGGAAGCCTGGGCTGCAGCAGCCAGCCGGGGGCAGGGTTCTCAAGCCTGCCTGGGAGCCTCTTTAAATCCTGAGGCAGGCAGGCTGCCTCCTGCTAAGGTGGGCCCTGCAGCAGGTGCTGGGGTAGGGGCAGAAGTTGCTGTTGGAATCCTGCCCAGTGTGGGGAGGGAAGCTCCAAGCACATCTTACCCTGAGCTAAATGAATTATAACACCAAGCTCTAAATGAAAAAGGTTTTCTTTGCTGCTTCCAAAAACAAACAAACAAACAAACAACATTAAGTGGAAAGGGTGGTGTGCTAGAAATGGGGTGATGGCAGAGAGAGACAGACAGAGAGGCGCTCAGGGTACTCCCAAACTCGGAGTTCATCCCACCTCCCTAGGCTGAGCTCATATTTCCAAAGCTATTACTCCACTTCTTCCACCCCTGGCCTGTGAGAGGGAGGGCGGGTGGGCTGGGTAGCCAAGAGACTCGGAGCAAAGGCGTGATTGATAATTGGTGACTGTAATTCTATAATTCATCTCCCTGCACTGCAGTGAAATTAAAAGAGTTTAGGTTCCCAAGCATAATGATCATCAATTAAACGCCGGGAAAATTTAGTGTCCTCATTTGAATTTTGTTTTATTTATTTAAATGTGTCTCCTTGCGGGGGAGTGGGAGGCGGTGAGTGAGGGGCTGGGGCGGGCAGGCGGCTGATGCCGGGCAGGAGGGTCTCGGAGGAGCCGGGTCGCGCAGGGGGGCTGCTGGGTGGGTGGAGCGCGGCCCGCGGGGTGGCGGGCTGAGCGAGACAGGGGATCCATCATCCCCGGGCCTAATCCGTGAATGCCGATAAACTGCCAATTGCGCCGCCGTTTCGGAGCTGCCGGTTCATGCATTTAGGGAGTGTGGCGGCACATCGGGGAAGCGCTCCCGGCCCCCGCACCCTTTCTGTCTGTTCTCCGGAAGGAGATGATGCATCTGGTGGAGGCCAAGGGCCACCGCTGACTTCTGCGGGAAGGGAAAGGAACACTGGCCAGCTTCAGCGTGGCTGAGGGACCTGCGGGGATGGATCTGGCCTGGGCCGGCCCGCGGGAGACCGGGCTGGCTGGCTGGCATGAAAATGGCACCTGCTTGGAGGATGAATCTCCGAGGGAAAGGTTTCTGCATCAAGCCCCTGATCTCTTGGTGCAGGGCCAGAGAAGGAAGCCTCGGGGATCAGGGTGTTTCTCTAGGCGCTGTCACGCCCAACGGTGTGACTCAGTTTCCAACTCTGGAAAGAAGGGGGCTGGGCTAGGTGGCCTCTAGGGGTCCTTCTAGCTCTATGGCTTTACTGAAGCTACTTTGCTGTGCTGGCGGGTGGCTACCACACCCTCTGCCCTGCTTTCCACCCCAACCCCCCCCACCCCCCCACCCCCCACCCCCCGGAAGCTTGGGATTCCTACTCTCCGAGTGCCACCTCTCCCCTCCCATTGAGCCCTTCCCCTCCCCTCGCCACTTTCTGTCCATTTTTGTGGGTTGGTTTCTGCTGCAGTTTCCTGGCATACTCTGATTCCGACTTCTCACTTGCAATCAAGAAACTAAAAATAGAGCATAAAGGAGCTCTCCAAGGGGGGTGGGCAGAGGACGAGGAAAGTGCTTGGTTCCTCCTGGGAATGAGATCTCATCAGCTCCACACAGGGAGTTAGAAATCCAATCCAGACCACTGGCAAGGGGCGGGGTGCGGGGTGAGGAGCCTTCCTGAGCACCCAGTGGGAAGCTTGAGAGAAAACCACGTGGGTGTGCTTGTCTGGGAAGAGGGGGTTAGGGAGAAAGGGGGTGGGCGTTTAGGTCCTCCGGGGTGTGGCCCATAGCTTGTCCTGCACAGTGTTCCCGACCCCTGGGCTGATCCAGAGCTGAAATCCATAGGCCCCAGGGGTGGGGGTCTGGTGGGCACCAGAAGAGCCTTGTGTTCTAATTCATCTGCCAGGAGGGGGCACCCTATTCTAATTTTAACAAAGGCAGCTGGTGCAAGCTGAGACCCTTGAAGCTTGTGGGGACTGGTCTTGTAGTTGTCCTACTGGGCTTATAGACAACAGGATGCTCGCCAGGGATTTCTTCTTCAGGACCCCAGAAATGGTGTCTTTCTGATTGTGAGGAATGGCTGTGGTCAAGCTTGATGTGACAGGATGAGCAACTTGAAGGCGTTGGGGCTCTGCTGGGAGAGAAGGCTGAGAGGGAGTCTGGACTCTCAGAGAGCAGGTCCCAGAGCACAGGTGAAACCCTCCTGTTGGTGGGGGAGGGGTGGGAAGGCTGATTCTGGAGTCTGGAGCCCTGAGCCGCATCACTCCATGCCTTGGGCCTGTCACTTGTCCCTCTGAGCCTCAGTTTCTTCTTCTGTCTAACAGGATGTATGGTACAAAAGCTCTGGGGGTGGGGAGGTGCTCTACAAGCACCAAGGATCATAGTTGTAACTTTCATCTCTCACGCACGTGAAAACAGGCAGCAGTCCAACCTTATCTTCTAAGGGGGAGTGCCAGGGGAGAACTTTATCTCCACCCTTGTCTGGTGCTGCCTCACAGTCCCGTCTCACACCGGGCTATCTTTAGGACCCACGGGGGAGGAAGGGAAATGGCTGATACTAGAATCCAGAGATTTGCCATGTTTTTGTACCACTGATTCAAATCAAGATACTGTCTTTCAGTCTCCTCTCCGTCTGGCTGAACTCAATCCAGTTTCCTTACCGAGCCCATCAACATCCAGAAAGAGTTGGTCCTTGAGAGTGTGATGATTTCTCCTGAGCTACGGGGAGCCAGGCATCCCTGGTTTTTTCCAGTCTCATCTGCAAGGCAGTCTCCTCCTAGCTTCTAAAAGAACCCTTCTCATCGCCCCTTCCTCCAGGAAGGTGTTCTGGGTTGATCTGAGGAGAGGTGAAGGCGACCCCTGTTCCCAGGGAAGCCCACCTCTCCTTACGGATCCATCATGTTTCGTGCCTGGGCCATCCTCCTCTTCCCTGACTAGTCTGGTATCAAGGACTGTTCTTTGGCTCCCTGGGAATGTCTTTGGCCCCTTGGGCAGATCAGCAGGTGTATTTGGGATGAGGCGCTCCAAGGGTCAAGGACTCGACAATTTTCTGTGTGGAATCTGTAAGAGCACCAAGCCCAAGTGGGCATGAAGCCCAACAAAGGCTTTTAAAAATTACCATGTGCTGTCCTTTTCTCTGATTGCAAAAGTAATACATATTCATGGTCAAAAATTTGGAAAATACAGAAAAGCACAAAGAAAAATATTCATCCATATTCCACTACCTGGAAGCAGCCACTATTAATATGGGAAGTGTATGACCTCATGGGCCTTCCCTTTCTCTCTGCTCTTTATTTCTGTCTTTCAACAGGAATCTCATGCAGTAATACTTTTTTTTGTCACCTGCTTCATCACAGTGTATTGGGAGCATTTCCCCAGGTAGCAAACGCTACATACAAAGTGTAGCTAGCTAGGTGTTTGGCCTGGGAACTGTGGGAGGACGGGCTCTCGGGGGTCTCAGCGCTGACAGACCCGGCTTCTCTATTGCTCCCTGTGAAGACAGAGGACCTTAAAATCTACCGACTGACCTCCAGGCTGCATGGGTACTGGGGGCATAGGAGGGAGACCCGGGAGATCAGGAGAGGCAGGTGGGAGGGGGCCTCCGGGACCTGAGGAGCGGGAGAGGAGCCGAGGCCATTGGCCACGCCCACTCGACCGCCGGGAAACCTACTGTGCTCCCAGGCCGGGTCCCCCGCCCTCCAAGGCAACTACCCCGACACCCACCACCTTGGTTCTGGGGGCATAGGAGGGAGGCTAGGGGAGAGCAGGGGCAAGCAGGAGGGGCCCTCCAGGACCGGAGGAGCAGAGGGCGTTAGCCCCACCCACTGGGGCCCGGGAATCCTGCTGAGCTCCCAGGTGGGGTCCCCCACCCTCTGAGACCAGAGGCAGGAAGAGCACCTGGGCCCCTTCTGTTATGTTGAGTCTAAGCCCCACCCCTCACACCTCTCAGGGCCTTTTCCAGCCCTGTGGGTCCTAAGCATAGGCCCCTCCTGACGCCCAAACCCCGCCCCTGCTTAGGTCCCACCCTCCACAGCCAAGGCCTTTTCCACCTTTTTTTTTCTCCTCTTTTTTACTATTGTGGTTCTGTTTTACCTTCCGGTTGTTGTTTCATCTATATTTTTATTTTTATATTCTTTCTAACATATCTGTTAGTTTCCTAGTGTAATTTGTTCTCCATATTTATTTATTTGCTGCGCTGCCCAGCTTGTGAGATCTTGGTTCACGAGCTGGGGGTCGGGCCGTAGCTCCTGCAGTGGGAGCTCTGAGTCTGAACCACTGGACTAACAGAGAACCTCAGACCCCAGGGAATATTCATCAGAGTGAGGTCTTCCAGAGGTCCTCGTCTTGGCACCAAGAAACAGCTCTACCAAACAGCCCACAAGCTCCAGTGTTGGAAGGCTCAGTCCAAACAACCAGTAAGACAGGAAAACAATCCCACTCATAAAAGAAAAAATAAATAAATAATGAGATGGCAAAAAAAAATGTCATGGATGAAGGAGCAAGGTAAAATCCTACAAGACCAAATAAATGAAGAGGAAATAGGCAATCTACCTGAAAAAGAATTCAGAGTACTGATAGTAAAGATGATCCAGAATCTTGGAAATAGAATGGAGGCATGGATTGAGAAAATGCAAGAAATGTTTAACAAAGATCTAGAAGAACTAAAGAATAAACAAACAGAAATGAACAACACAATAACTGAAATGAAAAATACACTAGAAGGAATCAATAACAGAGTAACTGAGGCAGAAGAACAAATAAGTGAGCTGGATGACAAAATGGTGGAAATAACTGTCAAGGAGCAGAATAAAGAAAAAAGAATGAAAAGAATTGAAGACAATCTCAGAGACCTCTGGGACAACACTAAACACACCAACATTCGAATTATAGGGGGCCCAGAAGAAGAAGAGAAAAAGAAAGGGTCTGAGAAAATATTTGAAGAGATTACAGTGGAAAACTTCCCTAACATGAGAAAGGAAATAGTCACCCAAGTCCAGGAAGCACAGAGAGTCCTATACAGGATAAACCCTAGAAGAAACGCACCAAGACACATATTAATCAAACTAACAAAAATTAAATTCAAAGAAAAAATATTAAAAGCAGTGAGAGAAAAACAAAAAATAACATACAAAGGAATCCCCATAAGGTTATCAGCTGATTTTTCGCGGAAACTCTGCAGGCCAGAAGGGAGTGGCAGTATATACTTAAAGTGATGAAAGAGAAAAACCTACAACCAAGATTACCCAGCAAGGATCTCATTCAGATTCAACAGAGATATCAAAAGCTTTTCAGACAAGCAAAAGCTAAGAGAATTCAGCACCACAAAACCAGCTTTACAACAAATGCTAAAGAAACTTCTCTAGGCCAGAAACTCAAGAGAAGAACAAAACCCACAGAAACAATCCCAAAACAATTAAGAAAATGGTAATAGGAACATACATATCAATAATAACCTTGAATGTAAATGGATTAAATGCCCCAACCAAAAGACACAGACTGGCTGAATGGATACAAAAACAAGACACATATATGTATATATGCTGTCTACAAGAGACCCACTTCAGACCTAGGGACACATACAGACTGAAAGTGAAGGGATGGAAAAAGATATTCCATGCAAGTGGAAATCAAAAGGAATCTGGAGTAACAATACTCGTATCAGATAAAATAGACTTTAAAATAAAGACTGTTACAAGAGATAAGGAAGGACACTACATAATGATCAAGGGATCAATCCAAGAAGAAGATATAACAATTATAAATGTTTATGCACCCAACATAGGAGCACCTCAATTCATAAGGCAAATGCTAACAACCATGAAAGGGGAAATCGACAGTAACACAATAATAGTAGGGGACTTTAACACCCCACTTACACCAATGGACAGATCATCCAGACAGAAAATAAATAAGGAAACACAAGCTTTAAATGACACAGTGGACCAGATAGATTTAATTGATATTTATAGAACATTCCACCCGAAAGTGGCAGAATACACTTTCTTCTCAAGTGCACACGGAACATTCTCCAGGATAGGTCACATCTTGGGTCACAAATCAAGCCTCAGAAAATTTAAGAAAGTTGAAATCGTATCAAGCATCTTTTCTGACTACAACACTATGAGATTGGAAATCAATTACAGGAAAAGAACACAAATACATGGACGCTAAACCGTGCACTACTAAATAATCAAGAGATCACTGAAGAAATCAAAGAAGAAATTTAAAAAATACATAGAAACAAATGGCAACAAAAACATGGCACCCCAAAACCTGCGGGACACAGCAAAAGTAGTTCTAAGAGGGAATTTTATAGCAATTCAATCTCACCTCAAGAAACAAGAAAAATCTCAAATAAACAATCAACCCTGGGACTTCCCTTGTAGCGCAGTGGTTAAGAATCTGCCTGCCAATATAGGGGACACAGGTTTGAGCCCTGGTCCAGGAAGATCTCACATGTCGCGGAGCAACTAAGCCCATGTGCCACAACTACTGAGCCTGCACTCTAGAGCCCGTGAGCCACAACTACTGAGCCCAAATGCTACAACTACTGAAGCCCACGTGCCACAACTACTGAAGCCCGTGCACCTAGATCCCGTGCTCTGCAACAAGAGAAGCCACTGCAAAGAGAAGCCCACGCACTGCAGTGACACTTGCCACAACTAGAGAAGAGCCCGCACACAGCAACGAAGACCCAACGCAACCAAATAAATAAATTATAAAAAAAAATCTAACTCTACACCTAAAGCAACTAGAGAAAGAAGAACAATGAAAACCCAACATCAGTAGAAGGAAAGATATCATAAAGATCAAAGCAGAAATAAATGAAATAGAAATGAAGAAAACAATAGCAAAGATTAATAAAACTAAAAGCTGGTTCTTTGAGAAGATAAACAAAATTGATAAACCCTTAGCGAGACTCTTCAAGAAAAAAAGGGAGAGGATGCAAATCAATAAAATTAGAAATGAAGAAGGAAATCACAACTGACACTGCAGAAACACAAAGGATTATAAGAGACTACTACAAACAACTATGTTCCAATAAAATGGACAACCACGAAGAAATGGACAAATTCTTAGAAAGGTACAATTTTCTAAGACTGAACCAGGAGAATTAGAAAATATAAACAGACCTATCACAAGTAATGAAATTGAAACTGTAATTAAAACTCTTCCAACAAACAAAAGTCCAGGACCAGATGGCTTCACAGGCAAATTCTATCAAAGATTCAGAGACAAGCTAACACTGATCCTTCTCAAACTCTTCCAAAAAATTGCCAAGGGAGGAACACTCCCAAATTCATTCTACGAAGCCACCATCACCCTGATAACAAAACCAGAAAAAGATATCACAAAAAAGAAAATTATAGACCAATATCTCTGATCAACATAGATGCAAAAATCCTGAACAATACTAGCAAGAGAATCCAACAGCATATTAAAAGGATCATCATACACCATGATCAAGTGGCATTTATCCCAGGGATGCAAGAATTCTTCAATATATGCAAATCAATCAATGTGATATACCATATTAACAAATTAAGGAATAAAAACCATATGATCATCTCAATAGATGCAGAAAAAGGTTTTGACAAAATTGAACACCCATTTATGATAAAAACTGTCCAGAAAATGGACATAGAGGGAACCTACCTCAACATAATGACAGCCACATATGACAAACCCACAGCAAACATCATACTCAATGGTGAAAAACTGAAATCATTTCCACTAAGACCAGGACCAAAACAAGGATGTCCACTCTCGCCACTATTATTCAACATAGCTTTGGAAGTTCTAGCCATGGCAATCAGAGAAGAAAAGAAAAGAAGGAATCCAAATCAGAAAAGAAGAAGTAAAGCTGTCACTGTTTGCAGATGACATACTATGCATCTGCCACCAGAAAACTACTAGAACTAATCAATGAATTTGGTAGGGTTGCAGGATACAAAATTAATGCACAGAAATCTCTGGTATTCCTATAGAGTAAAAACGAAAAATCAGAAAGAGAATTAAGGAAACAATCCCATTTACGACTGCAACAAAAAGAATAAAATACCTAGGAATAAACCTACCAAAGGAGGCAAAAGACCTGTACTCAGAAAACTATAAAACACTGATGAAAGAAATCAAATATGACATAAACAGATGGAGAGATATACCATGTTCCTGGATTGGAAGAATCAATATTGTGAAAATGACTATACTACCCAAAGCAATCTACAGGTTCCATGCAATCCCTATCAAACTACCAATGGCATTCTTCACAGAATTAGAACAAAAAATTTTACAATTTGTATGGAAACACAAAAGACCCCAAATAGCCAAAGCAATCTTGAGAAAGAAAAATGGAGGAATCAGGCTCCCTGACTTCAAACTACACTACAAAGCTACAGTAATCAAGACAGTATGGTACTGGCACAAAAATAGAAATATAGATCAATGGTACAGGATAGAAAACCCAGAGATAGACCCACACACAAGGTCACCTAATTTAAGACAAAAGAGGCAAGAACATACAATGGAGAAAAGACAGCTTCTTCAATAAGTGGTGCTGGGAAAACTGGACATCTACATGTAAAATAATGAAATTAGTACACTCCTTAACACTATATACAAAAATAAACTCCAAATGGGTTAAACACCTAAATGTAAGACCAGACACTATAAAACTCTTAGAGGAAAACAGGAAAAACACTCTTTGACATAAACCACAGCAAGATCTTTTTTGACCCACCTCCTAGAGTAATGAAAATAAAAACAAAAATAAACAAATGGGACCTAATGAAACTTAAAAGCTTTTGCACAGCAAAGGAAACCATAAACAAGATGGAAAGACAACTCTCAGAATGGGAGAAAATATTTGCAAATGAAACAACAGACAAAGGATTAATCTCCCAAATATACAAACAGCTCATGGGGATCAATATCACAAAAACAAACAATCCAATTAAAAAATGGGCAGAAGACCTAAATAGGCCAAAGGGGACATACAGATGGCCAAGACGCACATGAAAAGATGCTCAATATCACTAATTATTTGAGAAATGCAAATCAAAACTACAATGAGGTATCACCTCACACCGGTCAGAATGGCCATTATCAAAAAATCTAGAAACAATAAGTGCTGGAAAGGGTGTTGTGAAAAGGGAACCCTCCTGCCCTGTTGGTGGGAATGTAAATTGATACAACCACTATGGAGAACAGTATGGAGGTTCCTTAAAAAACGAAAAATAGAACTACCATATGACCCAGCAATCCCACTACCGGGCACATACCCTGAGAAAACCATAATTCAAAAAGAGACATGTACCACAGTGTTCATTGCAGCACTATTTACAATAGCCAGGACATGGAAGCAACCTAAGTGTCCATTGACAGACGAATGGATAAAGAAGATGTGGCACATATATACAATAGAATATTACTCAGCCATAGAAAGAAACAAAACAGTTATTTGTAGTGAGGTGGATGGACCTAGAGTCTGTCATACAGAGTGAAGTAAGTCAGAAAGAGAAAAACAAATACCGTATGCTAACGCATATATATGGAATCTAAAAAAAAAAAGAAATGGTACGCATGAACCTAGTGACTGGGCAGGGGTAAAGACGTAGACACAGAGAATGGACTTGAGAACACGGTGGGGCGAGGGGGAAGGTAGGGTGAAGTGAGAATAGCATCGACATATATACACTACCAAATGTAAAATAGTTAGCTAGTGGGAAGCAGCAACATAGCACAGGGAGATCAGCTCAGTGCTTTGCGATGACCTAGTGGGGTGGGATAGGGAGGGTGGGAGGGAGGCTCAAGAGGGAGGAGATATGGGGACATGTGTATGCATATGGCTGATTCACTTTGTTGTACAACAGAAACTAACACAGTATTGTGAAGCAATTGTACTCCAATAAAGATCTATAAAAAAAAAGAAAAATCTATCGGCTGGAGGAGTGGCCCAAGAGTCAGGGTAGTGTGTAACCCACAGTGTCCCCACGATGTCTCCGGAGTGTGTAGGTGATTCCGCAGCTTCACCTGTGAACACTTCATGGCATCAGCTTTTTTCCTGCCTGGGTTCTTGCCTCAGACACAGCAGGCAAGCGGGAGGCAGGGAGACAGCCAAGGTACCAATCCCTTGGAAGCTCAAAATAAGTCTAGAAATGTAAAGGGCGGCACCAGCAGTCACTTGGAGTGAGGATGGAGCCCAGAGCCCTTTCCCCCGAAGGAATGTGCCTGAGAGATGGTGGTAACAGGAAGCTGGTCCTGTTTATCTGCAGAGCTTCAGTTGAGCTAAGTAGGGTGTGCATCTGGGGCCTGCAACCTCTCCAAATTCTGGACAAGGGGTTACAGGATCTTGGTCGGGAGAACCTGCCCACACCCATTGTTCATCTGGTGAGCACAGCCCACTGCTTCACCTTCCTTAAGGCACTCATTATTTGACAAAAGCCTGTCTCCTTTCTACCTGGACTGTCTCCTTTTTTGCCTGGACTTTTTTCTGTCTTCAAGCTCTGCTCAAGATCCTCATCCTTTAACCACAACACCCCCCATTCATAACCCAATTAAAAATGGGAAAAGGACTGGAATACATGATATACAAATGGCCAGCAAGCACATGAAAAGATGCTCAACATTACTGTCACCTACAAATTGGCACTTGCCATCTACCTCTACAAGGATCAAATTATGAGCCACTGCAGCTGCTGACCTTCAACACGCCCTGGAAGGAGTTGGGGGTGGAGATCAGGAATGAGGCGCTCTGTGCTCTGGGAAAAACTGGCAGAAAAGGTCTTCAGATAGTTAGATATTTTCAGGAGATGATTTTATGAGCCCAATTCTTGCATCTCCTAGTATCTAGAAAAGCACTAAAATCCTTCATGGCGATGTCTGCTCCTCATGACTAGCAGAAGCCTTCTACAAAAAATATGTGCTTGATTGTATGTATCCCCCCTTCACCAAAATCACATGTATACTGACCTTCCCCCCTACCTCTTTGGAGCAGTTTTTCAGAACTATCTGAAATGCGGTCTCCTGGGCTACAGTCCTCATTTTGCCCCAAATAAAACTTAACTCACCACTCTCAAATTATGCATTTTTTTTTCAGTCGGCAGTACTAATCATTAGAGAAAAGCAAACCAAAAGCACAATGAGATGTCACCTCATACCCATTAAGATGGCCGCTATCAACCCCACAGACCAAAAAAACACCCCAAACAAAAAGACAAGTGTTGAGGTGGTTGTAGAGAAATTGGTACCCTCGTGCATTTTTTGTGGGATTGTAAAATGGTCCAGCCGCTATGAAAAACCGTATGGTGTTTCCCAAAATAAAAAAATTAAAATAAACTAACATATGCTCCAGCAGTTTCACTTTTCTACTTCTGGGTATACATCCAAAAGAATTGAAAGCTGGATTTCAAAGAGGTATTTGCACACCCATGTTCACAGCAGCATTATTCACAATATCTAAGAGGGAAGTAACCCACATATCCACTGATGGATGAATAAACAAAATGTGGTATAAACATAACAATATTGTTCAGCCTTTAAAAGGAAGGAAATTCTGATACACGCTACAACCTGCATGAGCTTTGAGGACATTATGCTAAGTGACATGAGCCAGTCACAAGAAGACATACTGTAATGATTCTGCTTACGTGAGGCATCTGACACGGTTGAATTCATAGAAACAGGAAGTAGAATAGCGGTTGCCAGGGGCTAGGAGGTAAGGGAAGCAGAGAGTTATTTTTTAATGTGAATGAAAAAGTGTGCATGAACTTACTACAGAACCGTACACTTAAAAATGGTTACTATGGGGCTTCCCTGGTGGCGCAGTGGTTGAGAGTCCGCCTGCCGATGCAGGGGACACGGGTTCGTGCCCCGGTACGGGAAGATCCCACGTGCCGCGGAGTGGCTGGGCCCGTGAGCCATGGCCGCTGAGCCTGCGCGTCCGGAGCCTGTGCTCCGCAACGGGCGAGGCCACAGCGGTGAGAGGCCCGCGTACCGCAAAAAAAAAAAAAAAAAAAAAAAATGGTTACTATGGTAAATCTTACGTTGCTATTATGGTAAATTTTATGTTATTATTATTATATTTTACCACCCCTGAAGGCTCTTCCTGCCTTCTCTGGCCAGCCCAGCAAGAAAGGAGCTCTCCTTTTACAGAATTCCCTACTGTGCTTGCATTTTCTAAGCTAGGCCCCCAAACTGACCTGTTACCTTTCTATACGTTCACATTCGAGCTTCCTTTCAGACATGTTCTTTGAAGGCAGGGATACAGTCTTTACCTCTTCATTTTCCCCACGGCACCTAACACAGTGCCTCAAACCAAACCCGATTAATATTTGCAGATTGATTCATCACTTTCCTTAATAAAATTTTGCACGGTGGTCTGGAGAGTGATGGGTAGAGATGAGTGCAAATACAGAGGAGAAAAGTGGAAGAGTGCCTGGTGTGAGCATGGCCTATGGATTGTTTAGGCAACGGCATCCCCTCGTGGGTCAGCTTATGTGACTCACACTAGTTTTACGTGCACACACTTATGAGATGGGGGAGGGGAGAGACCATGGATTCCTAGTCCTGAGTTAAAATTAGACCTGAGGATATGGTGTTTTGAACCCTTTCAGAGGTTCCAAACTAAAAAATGTTGGAAGGCATTGACCCGAACCACCTGGGACATGTACCTAATTTTACTTTTCTTTAGAATTCCTAGAGAATCAGATTCTCGACTCTCCTCGGGAACACGGATCAGTGTCCTACAGCTCTTCTGCCGGGAAAGTTTCTCCTGACCCCTCACCTCTATCCCTCCAGCCGCAGTGTAAACTGCTCTCCTGAAGTGGAGAACGCTTCCCAGCACCATATCCCTTGTAGGCGCTGTAGTTTTCTCTTTGTAGGGTGGCTCCTCTGCTAAATTAATTATATGGTTCTCTTGAAAAGCAGCCTTTTCCCCTAGTTCATGTTCATTCTTGACCTAACATGGCCATTCTTGGCCTTTTGAACGGGATTTGCTTCTAGTGGGGAATTAAACTTCCATAGCAACGCCGGCAGCCATCTTGAAGGGCTCTCCAGGCCCTGTTTCCATCCTCTGCCACCTCCAACACAGGCCGAGGGTTCGCTTGCTTATAAGTCACGTGTATCTTTATTCTCATTTCAGTCAGGGCAGACAACAGCGGCGGCAACTCAAACTATTAGCGGAATGAACAGAAAAATACATGAAAGAGGCTGCCTGCTTTTAGTTCCTGAGGAAACATTGGTGTTTATTTTTTAGCTTCACAGCATTTAAAAAAAAACAGTGGGGTTGGAGATTTTCATCTTATTTCTGAATCACATGGGCCTTTTTCTCTAAGCAGGGCACCCTGCTAAGCTCGAAGCAGGAGAGAGGCCTGAATCCTAGCTTTGGGGATGTGTCCGTTTGTTTAAAGTTTATTATTTATGGCTGTTTTTAAGTAAACCATAAGAAGTGTGTGGATTTTTTTCCCTCAAGCACACCACTCAGCTCCCTATCAGTAACTCTGAAAGGATCTTAGTTGACTGTGGAATCAATTCCGTATTCTGTAACACGGCTCTCAAGGCCCCCAATTCTCTGGTGTCAACCTGCCTTCTCGGTCATAATTCCCTGATTCCCCCTTGGGTTCCTACCCTCCTGCCAAACAGGATATCAGCATGTTGTCAGAATACACCAGACACTTAGACCTCTCCGCCCTGTGCCCCTGAACTTGCAACATTCTTTTTCCCAACTCACCTGCTGAAGTTGCTCCTTCTTCAAGGCAGGGCTTCCCAACTAGTGTGTAGCGAAGAGCTCATTCCCCTTGGCCCTGAGCGCAGCCAGATGGGGCCTGGGCCACTGGAATCCTTCCTGGCCTGTGCTGACATCCAAAGGCAGAATTATCCATGTGTCCCAGCGAGCCAGCCAGCTGATACCACTCTCTGTGTGTGCCACATGGTGCAAAGGTTGGGAATCACTGTTTAAGGCCCAGCTCAATGCAGTCTCCTCCACAAATCCCCTCCCAGACCCTCCAGCCAGAAGGCTCCACCCTTCCCCCAGATACCACACCCAATCGTTATGGTCTGCTTTGTATCTTGGATATTTAGTGCTTTTTATAGGCATCCTCCCTGCTTCCCTCCCCCCAAAAGACTGGAAGAACTTTGCAAATTTTGTTCTTGTTTAACTACACACAGTGTCTACATGATATTGTGAGTTGTAATAAGAAATAGATATTTGGTCTTCATTCCCATTTCTGGCACAGAGCTCCTAAAACCCTAGGAATTTCCTAAGTGGTGAGAGTGGTATTGGTGTCTTTTACGTTAATGAGGTTACCTTTAGAATGCCCCTGTGTCACCTCAGGGTGTGGGCTGGTTGCCAGAGGCACCAACTTGTGGTTAGAGGGTTGGAACTTTCAGCTCTCCACCCCACCTCCTGTGGGAAAAGGGGCTGGAGGTTGAATCAATCACCAATGGCCAATAATTTAATCAATCATACCCATGTAATAAAACCTCCATAAAACCCAAAAGGATGGGGTTTGGACAACTTCCAGGTTGGTGAACGTGCGGAGATTTTGGGAGAGTGGCTCAGCTGGAGAGGGCATGGATGCTCTGTGCCCTTTCCCCATACCTTGCCCTCTGCATCTGTCCCATCTGGCTGTTCCTGAGTTATATCCTTTTATAACAAACTGGTAATCTAGTAAGTCAAATGTGAGCCACTCTAGCAAACTAATCAGACTCAAGGAGAAGGTTGTGGGAAACTCTGACCTATAGTCAGTCAGAAGCACAGGTGACAACTTGGACTTTCAATTGGCTTCTGAAGCGGGTAGGGGCAGTCTTGTGGGATGGAGCCCTTAACCTGTGATCTGATGCTATCTCTGGGTAGATGGTGTCAGACTTGGGTTGAACTGTAGGACACCCAGCTAGTGTCTGGAGAGTTGCTTATTGGGTATGTGTTGGGGGACCCCACTCCCACATTGGGATTTGGTGGGCAGAACACAGAAGAGTCTAGACCTTGTCTAGCATATACTTGGGACTCCTTAAATGTCTACTGATTTGAAATCTAGAGCTTCTGTAACCATAGCTTGTCCTCCTTGATATGCTGCTCTTATTCCAATGACCCTACTGGTGTTCAGAATATTTCGGGAATTTCTTCTCTGGAATTATTCTCAGAGAAAGTTTATGAGCCAAAGGATAAAACCAGTCTCCTTTCTTTAGAATCAAACAACATGTGCTTAATTTTCATTTTGTTGTCATTGTTAGTCAACAAATATTTATTGAGCCCCAGGCACCTAGTTGGTTTTTTTTTAATTGAGAACATTTTTTAAAAAATAATTAATTAATTTATTTTTGGCTGCATTGGGTCTTTGTTGCTGCGTGTGGGCTTTCTCTAGTTGCAGCGAGCTGGGGCTGCTCTTTGTTGAGGTGCACGGGCTTCTCATTGCGGTGGCTTCTCTTGGTGCGGAGCATGGGCTCTAGACACACAGCCTTCAGTAGTTGTGGCACACAGGCTCAGTAGTTGTGGCGCACGGGCTTAGTTGTTCCATGGCATGTGGGATCTTCCCAGACCAGGGCTTGAGCCCGTGTCCCCTGCACTGGCAGGCGGATTCTTAACCACTGTGCCACCAGGGAAGTCCCCTAGTTGTTTTAAAAAATTTAACATAAATGACTTTACCTTATTGGCAAGATTTGGCTCCAAATGTTTGGTCTTTTTCCAGAAATTGAATCTACCCTCAAAACATTAAAGATTTACTATCTTGGAGCAGATTCACAACACTGAAAGCGAGGAATACAAAACTGCAAAAAGAAACAGAACTTAAACCAAAACACAGTGAGTGGTAACATCACTGGAATAAATGCAGAGACTCCCAAACTATCAGCTTGCAGAGGACAACATTAACTTGGATACATAAGCTCCTGAGTGTTTGTTAAAAGTACTCAGTCTCCCTGGCTTATGTCATACCTTGTACGGGGATGTGTCATTCAGGGACTAATGATCAGTCAATACAGTGTGGTTAGATTATGGCATTTGAAGCCAATGGATGCAGTTTATGTCCTTGCTCTGTCGCCTACCAGCAGGGCCGCCTTGGGTAGTCATTTAAAGCGTCTGGTAATTTCTCACCTGTATAATGGGGGATGATGTCTACTTTACAGGGCTGTTGTAAAGCTGAATGTGGACTCTGGCACCCAGGTATACTGATTTCAAAGAAAACGTCTGTACACATTTTGGATTATTATTTTCCCCCAGAGAATAAAAGGGCTAAGGAATAAATTGTTGCCTTCAAACTTTTGGAGACTTAGATTATAGAATGGGCTTTAAGGTTTTCTCTGATTCCTCTGAAGAGAATAGGAGAAGCCCTGGCATTTGGTTACTGTAGAGGTGAGATAGGCTGGATCTCATGAAGGACTTCCCCTGGAGATGGTTAGGCTGGGGGATGGGTGAATAAAGGAGATGGGGTGGGGGGGATCATTTATTGAGAAGCAGGATCCTCATTTGTCTGAGTGCATGAAGGTGATGCCTGACTTCTTCAGTTGGGACCTTCTGCTGAGCTGTGGGCTGCTCTGCCTTCACCCAGCTGCACTCCTCCGGCCATGGGGCACTGGAGTCTGCTGGTAAAGCTCAACTTCTCCGGGAAGCTTTCCCAGAGAAACATGATTCTGACGTAATAGATATGGTCATGTCACACAAACCCACTCACTTAACCCTACAGGTGGGTACCACAATGGCCCCTGTTTTATGAATGAGGAAATAAAGGCCCAGAGAGGGAAGCAAATTGATTAGAGTTGCATAGCTAGTCAGTGGCAGAGCCAGGGTTCAAGCCCTCCTAACTTCCCAGCAGCCTCTTCACTCCTTGACTGTGCTCACTTTAAGAATTTGCAGATCAGTAAAAATGAATTAATTACTTATTTATCGCATTCATTGTCCTCTTTCCACCAGCGTCTAGGCTCCATGAAGTCAAGAATTTTTGTCTTTCTTATTAACTGCTGAATCCCTTGTACCTAGAACAGTAGAAGTGCACATGAGATGCTTAATAAATGTTTGTTGAATAAATGGGCTTGCTAATATATTGTAATACAGGAATGCATTTAAAACTTTTTAATTGAAGTATAGTTGATTTACAAGATTGTGTTAGTTTCTGGTGTATAGCAAAGTGATTCTCTTATCCATATATACATACTCTTTTTCATAGTCTTTTCCAATAGGGTTTTTTACGGGTGCATTTTTTTTTTAAACCTTCCTCCCCCTTTTTTTTAAGCACATTGCTCTTTAGGAGTTGTGACCTGCATGTTCCTGAGCTTCTGACAGCCCGGCATTGCACAGGGCTGGATTTTAATCAGTGTTATTAATCAAGATACCAGCTCTATTCTACAGAGAGCATATTCCTGGTCCAAAGCTCATTTTCTGTGGGTACTTTTCCTAGTTAGAGGCAATCGTAAGCCCCAGAAATCACTTGTCTTAGAGTTGTCATGATAAATAAGCCCCACAGACATGATTTTCTGGTGTTTGTTTAATTTTTTTTTTAAGTCGAGTGACTTTTGGTGGGGATGTACTCCTCTCTCTGCCGCAGTCCCTTACTGCCATGGTTTAATAGTCATCCACTTTCCCTCCTGGTGCCTAAATGGAGTCACATGCTTCTAGTCCAACCACATGGTTTTACAGTTGAGGAAACTGAGGCCCAGAGAAGGGGTGACTTGCCCATGGTCATATAGCTGGCAGAGCCTGGGATCGAGTGCTGACGCCCCTCCCAGCCGGAGTGCTTCCTCTACCACCAAGGTGTGTGCCCTGGGCAGGAACGCCTTGTCTGAACAGGGATGAAAAACAGATGTCATTAGTCCCGGGGATGGTGAGTTTGGGGAGAAGGGATGACCGAGAGGAGCTGCATGGCGACAGGCACCTCTCCTTACCCTCCAGCCCCACGTGGCCCCTGTGCTCACTGGCAACCCCTTCAAATGATGGTATTTTCAGCAAATGGGAGGAGGTAGGTCTTTCACTGTCCCTCCCCCCAATCCCCATTGTAATTAGTTGTCAAAAATTTTTAGATGGAAGGGGGAATGTTCAGGTCCTGATGAGATGATACAGCCAAGATTTCATTTCATCTTGAATTTGACATTAAACTTTAATAGTCTCAAGGACAAGAAGCCAAGAGATATCAGATGTAATGAGATAAAGCAAAGTTTCTCTGACAGCAAATTTGATCACAAATGGGCTCCAAGATTGCTTCTTTGATATAAATGAAACATAATTCATCTTCTAGAGCCCTGAATGGGCTTTCAGGCTGGGGATGAGGCTGGCATCTCCCTTGCCTGGTGCTGACATGTGGCGGTGGAGGCTTCGCCGGACCCTACTGGGCAGTTCAGCCACTCCATCTGGGGAGAGACGGGCCAGGCCGCCGTGGGAGCTGGAGGGCATTGGGGGTTCCCACTGGGGGCTGTGGACACCTTCTGCTCTGAGCTGAGTTTTGACTTGGGAGGTTCTCCTCAAACTCAGAATAGCACAGGGGGAATCAAACAGGGCAGGGCCCCCTCATAGATGTGGATTTCATGGGAAACTGCTCTTTTGATAATTTCCCAGTTTGGGCATGAGAAGACCCCAACAGTATTTTTTTTTTTTTTTTCGGTATGCGGGCCTCTCACTGCTGTGGTCTCTCCCGTTGCGGAGCACAGGCTCCGGACGCGCAGGCTCAGCGGCCATGGCTCACGGGCCCAGCCGCTCCGTGGCATGTGGGATCTTCCCGGACCGGGGCACGAACCCGCGTCCCCTGCATCAGCAGGCAGACTCTCAACCACTGCGCCACCAGGGAAGCCCCCCAACAGTATTTTTGAACATCCCCGCCATGCTCCTCTGAAATGTCTTCCTGACACAGTCTCTTCCTTTCCGCAACTCCTGCGGCTGCCCAAGTTCAGACGATGTGGTGCTAAGGTGGGGCTGAGTGGAGGGGTCTAGCCTCCCAGTCTCCATCAACTCCCCACTGGTTTTCTTAATCTTGCATAAATTATCACGTTAATGCCTTCAGGGCCTGCTCCCCACCTTTCCACAAGATAACTGCCCTCAGCCAGCTTTATATAGAGACACTGCGGGTGCGGCTGGGTCAGCTTCCTGGGGTCTGGTGGGGTAGGGGCCACTGCCACAGCCTCCCGCCTCCAGTCTTTGCCCCTTCTGACCCCTCTTCCTCTGGTCACAAACCTGTGCATATTTTAGGACAGATGCCTTAACCCGATGTCCCAAGCGTCTCTTTAGCCCATGCTCCACGCCTGTCCTGAGCACCTGCTTTGTAGCTGGGGTGGGTTTAGGGGAGTGGAGGACCACACCCTCCTCCTTCTGGCCCCTCAGGAAGCCCTTCCGCTCCTGCTCAAATGCTGCTTCAATCTCGACATCACATCATCTGAGAAGCCTTCCCTCCCCAGCTCTGCCAGAAGATAACTTCCCTCCTCTGTGCTCCTGGGCCCCCATAGGACTCAGGGTCCATCTTCCCTGTCTTACCCTGTTCCTGCACATATCTGTCTCCTTTTCCAGCCCCTGAGCTCCTCAGGCCATGTCTCATTGATCTTTCCGTATCCCTGGGTATGTCATGGTGCCTGGCATGGAGGAGGTACCCAGTGAAGATGTATTAGGTGAAACTGAACCCTGGATCAGTGTGGCCGATAGCCCTCCCCTGGGCTTAAGAGAATCGGAATGCATGCACATTTATCTATCTGCCCAAATGGAACACATACCAAATACAGTAGTTCAAACTAAGTAATAACTTTGTCCAAGTTCTCCTTGATTGAGATATTGGGATTGCAAACTTGAGGCCAGATTGAAGACAGGTCTACTGACATCCTCTCCTCCTTCCTGGATGCCCAGAGTGAGGGTTCAGTTTAAGGCATCTTCACCTTTCTCAGCTGAAGACAGGCTGAACACCTGGGGAGGGGGCTCTCCTTGGAGAGGGTGTGTTGAGTTTGGAATTACTTGGGCTATATAAACATGCAGGCAGGAGGGCTGTGCTAGAATTAGGCATGCATGGGAGCTAGCCAGGCCAACCTGGGAGGCAGACTCAGGGCCAGGAAGCTAGGACTGGTGTGTTACTTCAAAGGGAAGGTGGTTTTGAGAGCTCTGGGTCCAACCAGAGCTTTAGATTTAGCCCAAATGTTTATCAACAGATGAATGGATAAGCAAATTGTAGTATATCCATACAATGGAATATTATTCATCCGTAAAAAGGAATCAAGTAGTGATACATGCTACAATGTGATGAACCTCAAAAACATTCTAAGTGAAAGAAGCCAGGCACAGAAGTCATATATGATTCCATTTCTATGAAATGTCCAGAATAGGTGAATCTGTAGAGATAGAAATCAGACTGGTGGGCACCAGGGGCTGGGAGGAGGGAGTATGTGTATGGGGTTTCGTTTGGGGGTGATGGAAATGTTTTGGAACTGGACAGAGGTAGTGGTTGCCCAATACTGTGAATGTACTAAATCGTTCACTTTATTTTGTGTGTGTGTGTGTGGTATTTTTTATTTAAAATTTTTTTATTTTATATTGGAGTATAGTTGGTTAACAAAGTTGTGCTCGTTTCGGGTGTACAGAAAAGTGATTCAGTTATACATATACATATGTCTATTCTTTTTCAAATTCTTTTCCCATTTAGGTTATTACAGAATATTGAGCAGAGTTCCCTGTGCTATACAGTAGGTTTTTGTTGGTTAGCTATTTTAAATATAGTAGTGTGTGTATGTCAATCCCAGACTCCCAATTTATCCCTCCCCCCACCTTTCCCCAGTTGTTCATTTTAAAATGATTAATTTTGTTACATGAATTTCATATAGATAAAACATTATGGACAAACAAAAAAGAGATTGTAGGCTTATTTCTAGGGGATCTGGGTAAATTCTGCTGGTTGTCTTTCTCATCATCCTGTCCTGTCTTATGAAGCTGCCCACGTATATGTGTAGGAGTCTCCCTGGGCTGTCATTCTGCACAAATCCAGGGTTCACCATTGACGTGATGGTCCATGCAGGTGGAGCATGGTGGGCCTGTGTCCACCCTGGGGAACCTCGGGACCTCTGGCCAAGAGAGGGGACGGCAGAAGCTCCAGACCGTCCGTGTCTCCTGCTCCCATAGTCAGGATGGGATTCATTTTCCTCGCTGCAGCTGCCAACCAAGGGGACTGACCACTGATTATCAAGACCTAGTTGGTATAAAGACAGTCTCCCCCTCTGTGGCATCAATCTCCATCCTTGTTCTCCCTCCTGTCTTCCAACACCATGGTCATTGCCAGCACTCTTGAGATATAGTGGGCAAGGGGAGAAGACCCTAGGTGATGACAGAAGAGACCTAGAGTCATAATTTTAATGGAGTCATTGGCTGTGCTTCCAAATCTTCTTGTCAATGTCACTAGGATTAATTTGATTGCATGCTCTCCCTCTTCTTTCTCTCTCCTTTCTCATCACAAACGACTTTCCTCATGGATCTGTTGTTACCCTGGCATGGGGACCGTTGAGACGGTGGTAGCGACGTGCGGGAGCTTCTGCTTACCCAGAGCTGGCTGCAGAGATCTCCTCCTGGATGCCGCTTCCCTTGTTCTCAGGGCACTAACCTTCAGTCTGGTGGTGTCTCCCTAGAGAACTAAGGAATCCCGTGTCTTGATCCCATCAGCCACAATGAAAATTAAGGACCATAGTTCTGAAGAACATTGCTTTACTCCTTGATGCAGAATTCTCCACCCTGGTCCTAGATGCCCCTCCCACCCAATCCAGTTCTCATAGACCAGAAGCTTGTGATACGCTCTCATAAGGGCTGTGGGGTAACCTGTGTGCCATGGAGGGGGAGGGGAAGGAATCATGGAAAAGGATCTGTAAGTGAAGGTGAGGGTCCTTTTGTACGAACAGTACCGTCTACCGGGTGAGGCCCCCAGTGGTTCTTGTCACTGTCTCTTCAGAGCTGGCCTCACTGAGGCTGCAAGGTAGGAGGGGAGCTTTCTGGGCTCTGGGCAGACTCCTACTTTCTACCACCGACTTCCTTGGGCAGCCTGAGAAGCCAGTCAGGTGTTGTCCTTCTGAGAAGACCCATGGAAAGGTCCTTGGTGTGTTTGCTCACTGCCAGTTCGGGTTTCAACGGGGTTGGAAATAGGAGGACATGGCAGCTGGAATGGCACCCGCAGCCCTTTGCCTACTGCACCGTGGGCACTTGCCTGGCCTGATGGTCTTTGCAAGATCAGATTGATTCTGGGATCTGTGGGTTGGACATCGAGTCAGTGTACCAGTCTAGCAGGCTGGATCTGGTTTCTGTGTCTGGAGGAATGCCTGGGAGAGGCCACTTGCTCTCTGGCTCTCTAGAGGGCCTGGGGTCATGCCTCTTAGGGGTGGGAGGAGAGTTAGACTCTGTGGCAGTGTGATGGAGTGAAAGGAGCCCAGGAGGGGTTCCAAAACCTCTTGGAGCCCTGCCTTGGCCACTACCTAGCCGTCTGACCCCGGGCACATCATCTTCCCCTTATGGGCTATATTAGTCGGTTCTAGCTGCTATAACAAAGTACCACAAACTGGGTGTGCTGGGGACTAGGGGTCTGAAATGAGGGCGTTGGCAGGGCTGTGTTCCCTCTGGAACCTGTAGGGGAGGCTCCTTCCTTGCTTCCTCTAGCTTCTGGCAGCTCTGAACATTCGTTGGTTTGTAACAGCAAAGCTCCAACCTTCATATGGCATTCTCGGGACTTCCCTGGTGGTCCAGTGGTTAAGAATTCGCCTTCCAATGCAGGCTGCGCGGGTTTGAGCCCTGGCCAGGGAACTAAGATCCCACATGCCGCGGGGCAACTAAGCCCGCGTGCTCTAGAGCCTGCGCGCCACACTATAGAGAAGACTGCGTGGCAATGAAGATCCCGCGTGCTGCAACTAAAGACCTGGCGCAGCCAAATATATAAATAAAATTTTAAAAACCCAAGAAACCATATGGCATTCTCCCTGTGTCTCTTCACATTATCTTCCCTCTGTGCATCCACATTTCACCCTTTTGTAAGGACACCTGTCACATCGGATGAAGATCGACCCTAATGACCTCATTGTAACTTGAATACCTCTGTAAAGACTCAATTTCCAAATGAGGTCGCAAGATGAGAGGGACACAGTTCAACCTGGAACACAGGCCTTGGTCTGCATATCTACATAATGAAAGTTGAACTAGGGCCCCCTCCATCGTGGACCTTCTATGATCCTGTACCACTTGCCAGAAGCTTTCCCCCGTTTTTGCCAATGTAAACAAAAGAACGTCTAAATTTCCAAGCAGAGGAAAAGAAAGGCTTTGCATCAGTAGCTGTCAGACTGTAAGACTCTCCTGGGGAGCCGTTAAAATGGCAACGTTCTGGCCCCACCCCTAGAGGCTCTGATCCAGAGGGATTGGCTGAGGCCTGAGGATCTGCGTCTTTACAAGCTCCCTGTGATTCTGATGTCAATGGTCCTTGGACCTCAGTTTAAGAAATTTCACAGTGTGTGTGTATATCAAAACAGCAAGTCATACACCTTAAATATATACAATGATATAATATTGTATATATTTAAGGTGTATATAGACTGATATACACAGTGTATGTGTATATCAAAACAGCAAGTCATATGCCTTAAATATATACAATTTTGTCCAAAGATGGGGAAAAAAGAGAAGTACAGCTTTGCCTCTTGGTCCAGATTTGGGTACTGTCCTCGCCTAAGAGGTGGAATGTAGATGCTGGGCTAGAAGGCTGGAGGAAGAACTCATCTGAACTTGACTCTCAGCACTTTGGACCCACTGCCCAGGGCTTAGTTAGGGTCCCACACAGAGACACCTGAGGCAGGGGAAACTCCCGAGTATGCATGCCTCCCAGGGTCTTGTCTCAGGTCCCAGGGAGAGAGTCACAGCTGTGTGAAGGAGGCAGGGGCCGGTGGGAGCGGTGGGCAGCCGCCATCACCGCCAGGCCTGTGACAAACACCTTTCATTCTCACCGAGAGGAATAAGGCATGTTTTGCGGTCCCAGATATCTTTTCTTAATTGGTGAGATGGGGCTGATTTATTTGTTAATTAAGAGATGGAGGCACATGCAATAATGTGGTTCGCTTTATTTATAATTGACAATGGTGGGTTTCTGGAGGAGCGCCTGGGGATGCAAGAACTGCCTGAAGAAGGGGCTGGGATAATGGATATGATGAGAAGATGAGTCATCCTGGATGGGAACCCTCAAGGCTACACCTGTTCCCCCAGGTGTATGCCACATTCCTCTCCTGATCTGGAAATCAGTGTCTCTTCCGGTTGGAAAATTTGTTTGATCAGGTGAAAAACCAAAGGTATTGTTTACTAAAAAGCTCAAAACTTCCTCCTTCTTCCATTATCTTCCAATAACTTCCATTATTTCTTAGTCTCTTCTTCCACAAATATTGAATGTCTACTATTACACATGCTAGGCACTGTTCTAGGTGCTGGGGAGCCAGCAGAGAACACCCCGGCCACCGCCCTTGCTTTCCGAGATCAGTGGCCCTCTTCTGTGGAGTGGAGTAACCCTAGAAGGGCTTCCTTTTTTAATTGAGGTATAATTGACACATAACACTTGTGTAGTTTAAAGTGAACAATGGGATGGTTTGGTACATTTATGTATGCGATATGATTACTACTATAACATTAGCCAATATCTTTACCAAGTCACATTTATCATTTCTCTTTTGTGTTAAGAACAGTTGAATCTCTTAACATCTTTGAAGTTTATTATACAGTATGATAGACTGTAATCACTATGCTTTGCATTAGATCCCCAGAATTAATTTATCTACTAGTTGTCAGTTTGTACCCATGAACAGCATCTCCCCCACTTCCCCACCCGCAGCGCCTGGTAACCACCATTCTACTCTCTGTTTTTATAAGTTCAGAGTTTTTAGATTCTACGTATAAGTGATATCATACAGTTCTTGTCTTTCTCCATCTGACTTGTCTCACTTAGCATAATGCCTTCAAGGTCCATCTATTTTGTTGCAAATGGCAGGATTTCTTTTATTCTTGTGGCTGAATAATATTCTATTGTACGTATGTATATACATACATACATATATGTGATTATATATATACATATCTACTTTATACCTTCTTTATCCATTCATCCACTGACAGACACTTAAGTTTTTTCTATATCTTGGCTGTTGTAAGTAATGCTGCAGTGAACATGGGTGTTTCTTTGGGATACTGATTTCAATTCCTTTGGATATATATCCAGGAGTGGTGTTGCTAGATCGTATAGTAGCTCAATTTTTAATTTTTTGAGGGAACTACATATTGTTTTCCATAGTGGTTGCACCTGTTTCATCCCACCAACAATGCACAAGCATTCCCTTTTCTCCACGTCCTTGCCAACACTTGTTATTTCTTGTAGGGTTTTTAAAATATTATTCATTTATTTATTTTTTAAATTTTTGGCTGCGTTGGGTCTTCGTTGCTGTGCGTGGACTTTCTCTACTTGAGGAGAGTGGGGGCTACTCTTCATTGCGGTGCGCGGGCTTCTCATTGTGGTGGCTTCTCTTGTTGCGGAGCATGGGCTCTAGGTGTGCAGGCTTCAGTAGTTGTGGCACGTGGGCTTAGTTGCTCCGCAGCATGTGGGATCTTCCCGGACCAGGGCTCAAACTTGTGTCCCCTGCATTGGCAGGCAGATTCTTAACCACTGTGCCACCAGGGAAGTCCCGTCTCTTATGTTTTTGATGATAGCCATCCTAACAGGTATGAAATGATATCTCATTGTGGTTTTGATTTGTGTTTCCCTGATGATTTGTGATGTTGAGCAACTTTCATATACTTGTTGGCCATGTGTATGTATTTGGAAAAAATGTCCATTCTGGTCCTTTGCTAGAATGGCTGCTCTGTTTACCCTGTTCCTTCATGCTTAGTGTGAAGAAAACAGGGAACCACGACTGCAGGATGCACTCGGCTCTATGGCAGACCCAGCTACACTGAACACTTGGTAGATGCCTTCTCTGGCTGCACTGACCTATTGGGGAAAGTGAGTCATCCCCAATTCAATTCCAGTATAATTGGAAGTCTTTCCCTTGAGGAGCTCACACAAGGGCAGAAGCCTGGGCTTGCCTTCACTGAAGGGAATTTTCAAGTCCCTAACCTGGGATGCGGGCATCCTGGACATGCCTCACACCCAGGTCTATGCCTTTTAATTTCAAAGGTTGGGACCAGGTTTCCAAGGGATCCTTTGCCTTTGATCCATAGCTCAAATTCTCTTTAAGACTCTGGCCGGTAGATGGCCATGTCTGGGCTGAAAATCAGAAGTTAGGCAATGTCTACACATTTTGTAATTTGAAGTGCTTAGTGGTGTTCCTATTACGTTGTGCCTTAGTACATTTAATCCTCATAGCAAGCTTATGAGGTAAGTACTATTATCACCTTCATTTTACAGATGAGAAAACAGAGGTGGGAAGAGGTGACGTTCTCCTGGGAGATGAAGGTCTCCAGGCAGTTGAGGGGCAGAACTAGGCTCTGGTTCTAGAGCTGGTGTTCTTAACCACCTACCTCACGACCCCTCTCCCAGGATGGTGTAAGCCTTGTTCATGGCCAGATCCAGAGCTACACCCAAACCTAATCTACCTTCTCTCGCTCCCTTTCTGCACATGCTCACACCTAGAGGAGTATCAGGACACAGGTGGTCTTGAAGTCACGTACACTGCAGTGGGATGCCGATTTGCCTTTACATGGCTGTTTGTCCTTCCCACTCGACATTGCCATTCCCCCTCTTCTACGTATGGAGGAGAATGTGGACGGGATTTTCAAACAGGCTGAAAGAAGAACAATAGCCTCCAGTCAAAAGCAGTTGCAGGCAGGTAGCATAATGGCTGTGAGCTTAGGCTCTGGAGCCAATCTATCTGTGTCATAGGCCTGCTCGGCCGTGGACCAGCTGTGGGACCTCGGGCAACTCACCTCTTCAGGCCTCAATTTCTTCCTGGGTTAAATGGAGATAGCAGTAGTACCTGTCTCATATAGTTATTGTGGCAGTTAAGTTAGGTTATGCATATAAAGTGCTCATCACAGCCGGGGGAGAATAAGCAATGAATGAAGAGTGGCGATGGTGATGCCGATAAAGGTAATGATAATGGACATAACGAAGATGATGTCGATGAAGGAGGAGGAAGAGGAAGGGGCCAGGTCTCACGTGAAGGACTTTATAAACGTCCTCGCCACCAACTTTGGGGAGACTCTGCTCATCTCTCTGGGCCAGAGGAGGCTGCCTGACAGCTATAGAGGAAGCATCCCTTAGCAAATGTACAAGGAGAGGAGCAGTTTCAAATTGTTCCCCTCTTGGGGGTCAACCACATGTCCACGTACATGTGCATGCACCCTGTGCTCTGGGAGCACCTTGACAGTGGGCCATGCAGCGTTGCAGTGCTGGCTTCCAACTCCTTCTATTCAACTCTGCAGAGCTCTGCTTCAGTCTATGAAAACAGATGGTATAAGTAACTAGAAGGCCAAACAGCTTTGCTAAGACCCAAGAAGTTAGCTGTTTCTGCCAAGCATTCGTAACACCTACCATTGTGTCCCAATTAGGTGTCAGGTCCTCCACAAAACAGTCAAAGTGAAATCAGACCGTGTCCGTCTGCTGCTCCAGAGGGATCTCCATTTCACTAAAAAAGAAGGAAAAAACCCAACACCTTTTTGGCCTCTAAGGTCCTATGGCATCTGACCTCCCGTTCCCTCTTTGACCTCATCTCTTCCTAATCTTCCCCTGTCTCTCTCTGCTCCAGTCATACCGACCTGCTCTGTACTGCAGACATATGAGGCACGCTCCCACCTCAGGGCATTTGCACTGTCTGTTTCCTCTGCCTGGAGTGCTCTCCTCCACGTATCCCCATGGCTCAGTCCCTCACTCCTTTCGGTCATTGTACAAAGATCCCCTTCTCTGTCAGGACCACCCTGACCACTTTAATTTGAATTGCAAACCCTTCACCACGCCCTTACTCTGTTCTTTTTTCTTAAAAAGCACTTACCTTCTACCATACTTGATAATTGTCTAATTTATTATATTTTATCTGATTTCCCAATTAGAATGTAAAATCTATGAAGTCAGGGATTTTTATCTGTTTTCTTTAATAGATCTTTATTGGAGTATAATTGTTTCACAATACTGTGTTAGTTTCTGTTGTACACCAGAGTGAATCAGCCATATGCATACACATGTCTCCGTATCCCCTCCCTCCTGAGCCTGCCTCCCACCCTCCCTATCCCACCCCTCTAGGTGGTCACAAATCACCGAGCTGATCTCCCTGTGCTATGCGGCTGCTTCCCACTAGCTAACTATTTTACATTCCGTATTGTATATATGTCGATGCTTTGTTTAACGAGGTAGTCCCGATGCTTGGACCAGCATCCAAGCCAGAGCTCAATAAACGTGTGTTTATGGATAGATAAGTACTTTATATGTATTCTCTTACTTAATACTTACAACAAACCTACAAAGTAGTAGTATTATTATCCCCATATTATCCTTCAGTTAAGGAAATAGAGGTCCTGAGAGATTAAGAAACTTTTTCAAGCCACACAGCCAAAAAATGGTGGAGCTGATTTTGGAACCCAATATTACTTTAGAGCTGATGCTAGGGTCAGTTATACCATGCTGCTTCTTCCATCCATCTTTCCAGTCTGTCTCTCTCTCTTTCTCTCTCTCTCTCTGGCAAAATCTAGTTTGTACCAGGCACCATGATAGGCTTGTGGATCCAGAGAAGAAATGACACATAACTGAAGGATCATTGCCTTCAAGGGGTACACAGTACAGCAGCACAGGCCTGCAGGGGCTACATTCAGATCTGTAGGAAAGGAAGTTGGTTCTAAGCATGACTGAGCTGGAAAATTTGGAAAGATTTTCTTTGTGATCCGGCTTCAAGTATTATAATCTTGTCTGTGTACGACAATATCTGCAAACTCTGCGTACAAATCTCTACATAGGAAGGCAGAAGTCTCATCTGAATATTTTATTTGGTGCCTGACACGATGTTGATCCCCTGAAAGCTCTTGGTAGAAATTATAGGAGGTGGGGGATGCCTGAAGCAAGAGTTTGTCATTATGTTGCTGCTTTAATTCAAGATCACCCTGGCTGAAAGTCACAATGGAAAAAAAGAATATTCTATTTATGTGAAATCCAAAAAGGTTAGTTTCTTAAAGTCTGGATCAGGGAAGTGTCCATATAAGAAAGTAATTGAACCTGGTTTCTTGGTATGAGAAGCAAGTTTTCTGAAATTCTTTCCTACTCATGAAATGTCCACACAATTGCATTTGTTATTATTATTCTTTGTAGGAATAATAGTGAACACTTGCTGTGCATTAATGCTGTGGCAAGCCTGTGCTAAGGGCTTTTACGTATATTATTTTATTTAATGATCACAAGACCTCTCCCCACATAGGCAGGTAACATTAGTTCCATTTTACATAAAAGGAAATACACTTGGAGAGATTAGTAATAGAACATGTTCAATCTAGCCCAGTGCCTGGGATATAGTGGGTGCTCAAACAATGTTAGTTCTCTCCTTGGCTACCCTTCTTAATAGAACACTATGGTTGTAGAAGCCTTGAACGTTCCTAGATACACCTGGAGTCCATTAGTGTTCGCTGCCTAAACCACCTCTTGGGTTAATGAGTTTTACAAGCTGACAGCCAGCTGTGCCAAGCGGTAGGTCTTCCTTTCATTTGTTTAAACTACCTATTTCAGGCTTCAAGTGGTGCCTCGGTAGATCCAGTGATTCAAGAGTTGATGAGCCCATTCATGCTCATCTTTGATAGCCTTTAATCTTGCAGCCATTTAATCAATGCACCTGCTAAGTGCCAGGCATTGTGCTACTCTCTGTGCGTCCAAAGAAGAAATATTCCCTGACCTTAAGGAGCTCTGACTTAAAAGACTGATTACTGGATGCTATAAGATAGAGGAAATGGAGTTCGGAACCAAGTGAGCAGAGGCCCTACATTGAGGGTACGGGTGGCACACTGCACAACTCTATGTGGTGCCATCCCCATCAAGTACAGTTGGACACTGGATTTGTGCAGTGCACGACCTGTGCAACGGCATTCAGGCACCTTGTTGCTGCTGGGGGTCGGGGGTGGGGTGGGGTGGGGTGGGGCAGGTGGGGTCACAAGCAACTTACTAGTATTTTCTTTAAAATTCTATTTCCTTATCTGAAATATGATAATCCCACTCCCTTCCTCACAGAGTCACCTTGAGGATTAAACAAGATCATGCACACCGAGTGAAGATTACAGGGTCTGGCACACAGGGGCTGCTGAGTAAATAGTAGCCTCTATCATCTTGTCTTTTCAGGGTCAAGAGTGTGCTTTGCTGTGAAGTGAGCTCTAAATGCAGCTGATCTTATCTGGGAAGGCTCAGGCCGATGGTCCTGCCTGAGAACACGCACGTGTTTTATTGAGACCTTGGCTCTAATCGATAGGAACAGTGTTCTGAACTGCTGCTGAAAGGTCAGAAACCTCATCTGAGAGTCAAAGGGTGACGTGGCTGCACAGAATCCTCCCCAGCTCTTTCTTGCAAAGCTTAGGCAAACTAACAATAAAATTATTATTGTTGTTGTTTCTATTCAATAAATATTTGACATTGGTGGTTTGCTAAAATCTTTGAACAGCCTCTTTAGAGCTGGGTGATTCGCACAGATTTTCGTAATTCTTCCTAAGGTGGAGGTCAGGAGACTTGCATCGTCAGCCTCCCTTGCAGCTAAGGCCTGGGTCATGACTGAGGTTGGGTCAACCAGACTGGTCCACAGAGAATGAACAGCAAGCAGAGGTGACCGGCAGGGCAGGCGGCGGTGGTGATGATGAAGAATTAGTTTTCGGGTCAGCGCAATGGTTGACTGTTTGGGTCTCTGAGGGTGGTAGTGGCAGAGCTTCTAGTATTTAGTCCTGAGCTGATGGAGGCATCAACAGACCACTCACAGTGAGCTTAAACCTTGAACCTGACTGCATGGCCTTAGATGCTGGGTCTGTGTTGCTGGGAGCTACGGATATATATATATATATATTTTTTTGGCTGTACCCGGGCCTCTCACTGTTGTGACCTCTCCCGTTGCGGAGCACAGGCTCCGGATGCACAGGCTCAGTGGCCATGGCTCACGGGCCTAGCCACTCCGCGGCATATGGGATCTTCCCGGACCAGGGCACGAACCCGTGTCTCCTGAATCAGCAGGCGGGCCCTCAACCACTGTGCCACCAGGGAAGGCCCGGGTATCTTTTAATAAATATCTTTTCTTTTTTTCTTCTTTTTTTGTGAAAACTAGCCAGAGTGAGTTGAGTTCTTTACACCTGAGAAGTCTGACTGATATTGTAGGAACGGAAATGATAATGTTTACGTTAGGAGAACTACAAGCCCCTTCTCATCCATCACCTTTGGCAGGAGTGACTGAGGATTCCAGAGTACCTGGAGCTCCCAGGAAGCACTCCCACCAGCACTGCTCACCGTTCTCTCCTCTCCACGCCCCGGCCTCACCACCCCTCGCTGGCTTCGTCTCTGGACCCTTCCTGTGCCTTTCATCCTCCTTTATGTCAATCACGGGAGAAGCCCTTTCACCCCCTGGCCCTGAGCTCTATTAGGCTCTGCACATCTCCTTTTCTGACTGAATTTTTCGGTCCCTCCCAGCCCTCGCTCTTGACCTCTGGAACTCATGGCCAGCCATCGGCAAACCCCCTCTTTTCTCAGTCTCTTCTCTCAACAGTCCCTGGTTTGTCTTTGCTGCTTTCACGCTCTTCTCAGTCGCCTCTGGAAGCACCCCCAGCTTTGGAACTCATGTCATCAGGAGCTGCTGTAGGTGCCTAACGACTCTGGGAGACTTGCTGTCATTCCTTCGGGATTTGAGCTCCTGGCTCACTGTCACTCTCTCCAGTACTACCTTCTCAAAATTCTTGGTGGTTTCAATATCCATGATCTTTCCAGTACTTTGGCCTCTTAGTTCTTTGACGTCTTCCAATGTTCTCCATCCTGCCCCCCGCCACCCTGCCCCATGGCCATACCCTAAACTTTGTCATTGCCGATCACTGCTACCCTTCCAAGATATACATGTTAAGGACCTTCACTCCTTATTCTTCTAGCTCCCAGGCTCTAGTATCCCGACTCTAAAGATCCTTCCCCTTATTGGAACCCACAATCCCTTTATCCAAATGCCCTTCTCAGGTCCTCCCTATTATCCGTATCCAGCTTAAATTCCCCAGTCCATCATGATTGTTCCTCCTTTGCTCCCCTTGTCTTTGCATTCCAGGAGCAAAACCCCACCTCAGATGAACTGCAACTCTCTGTTGACTTTGAGCTTACACGTGGGCAGCTGAACATGGCTGGAGAAAAGTGCATGCTCATCGTACGGGCCTTACTGCACATTCATGGGCACGTGCCCTGAGTTCTGCCCCACAACCCTATTGTGTTTCCCCACCTCTCACTCTCCCCCATGCCTGTCTCCTCGCTTTCCTCCTCCTCAGAGCTGTAGCACCTCCTCCCCTCTCTTCACTCTCAGCAGATGACTTTACCTCCCAAGTCGCCACCACATCTACCCACCTGGGCACCTTGCTCATATCTACCTGTCTCTCTCCTGTGACCGTGGGTGCACCGCCCATGCTCCTGGGCAAGTGTGTGATCTGTCCTGCCCCCACCAGATTCTCAAGGACATCACTCCGCAGTTCTTCCTGCTGTCCTCGTCTCATCAGTTTCCTCCGATCTGCTGCATCATTTATCTTAGCATAAAACATACTGTTATCTCTCTTATCTTTAGAAAGGCTCTCTCTTGACCCCAGGTCTCCCTTTAGCAAACTCCTCCGAAGAGATGTCTGTGCCTGTGCCTCCAGCTTCTCCTCTCATTCTCTCTCCAGCCCATTCCAATTAAACATCACTCCCACCTCTGAAACTGCCATTGTCAAGGTCACAAATGAGCTCTCAGTTGCTAAATCCAATGGTCAATTCTTCATCTTCATCCAACTTGACTCCTTGCCGTCAAATGTCAGCGATTTAACGTTTGACCCTTTCAAAACATTGTCTTCATTTGTCTTTCAGAATATCTTTCCTGTTTTCCTCTTTACTCACCAACTGCTTTTTAACTCCCAGTCCTCTTAATGATGGAGCGTCCCAGAGCTCAGTCCTTGGACCTCTTGTCTATCTACCCTAAGTGACCTCAGCTGATCCTCAGCTGTTAACTTCACGGCAGATAAGACTCTCAGATATGTGTGTGTACAGTTCAGTTATCCCTCCTGAACTCCATACTCAGCTGCTTATTGACATCTCCACTTGGATGTCTAGAAATGAACCACTGACTCTTCACGCCAAACCTGCCATGACCAAGTGCCACAAACTAAGTGGCTTAAACAACAGAAATGTATTGTCTCATGGTTCTGGAGGTGAGAAGGCCGAATCAAGGTGTTGGCAGGGCCCTGCTGCCTCTGAAGGTGCCAGGAAAGAATCCGTTTTAGCCTCTCTCCTAGCTTCTCAATTCCTTGCCTTGTGGCAGCATAACTCCAATTTTCACATGACGTTTTCCCTGCTGTGTGAATCTGTGTCCAAATTTCCTGTTATCATAAGGACACGAGTCATATTGGATTAGGGCCCACCCTAATGACCTCACCTTAACTTGACTACATCTGCAAAGACCGTCTTTCCAAATAAGGTCACATTCTCGATTCTGGGGGTTAAGACTTCGACATCTCATTTTTGAGGGACACAGTTCAATCCGTAACACCTGCTCCTCCGACTATATCTCATTTTGGTAAATGGCAACTCTATTCTTTCTGCTTCTCAGGTCAAAAACCTTGGTGTCATCAGTGACTCCTTGCTTTCTTACACACTGACATCCAATCCATCAGCATATCTGGTTGGTTCTACCTTCAAAATATATCCAGAATCCAAATACACGTCATTACCTCCATTGCTGGCTCCCTGATCCGAGCCACTATCTTCTGTCATCTGGATTAGTGGCAAGAGCCTACTAACTCGTCTCCTTGCTTCTGCTCCTGTAGTAGCCAGAGTGACTCTTTAAAAATGTTAAGACTTTGTCACTGCTTGGCCCAAAACCCCTCCCCACCACGGCAAGTAGAATAAAAGCCAATGACCTGCAAGGCCTTACAAGGCCCACCACCTGCTTTACCCCTCTGGACTCACCCCTTGCTACTCCCTCCTCCCTCCCTCTGCTGCATCTACTCTGGCCTCCTTGCTGCCTCTGCCTCAGGATCTTTGTACTTGCTGTTCCTCTGCTCAGAACACTCTTTCTCTGCATAACTGCTCTGCTTGCTCCCCTCCTTCCCTTAGAGCCTTGTCCAAATATCACCTTCTCTGTGTGGTCAGCCCTGAGCAGCCCTCCCACCCTCACTCCTTATACTTCCCTCCTCACTTTATTTTCTCTCTGGCGTTAAGCTTCATCTGATAAACTATGTATTTTACTTGTTTCTTGTCAGTCTGTCTCCCTCACTTGAATACATGCTCCTCGGAGACAGTGATATTATCTGTTTCAGTCACTGCTGTATCTCTATGCCTAGGACAGGGCTGGCACATAGTAGGTGATCAGGAAATACTTGTACCAGTAATTCATTAATTGAATTAATAGTCATTGTTATAATGGTGAACAGACAGTGATTTGTAGCTTTCAAAGGATGGTCACCATTTAATTGATCCTCCAGGAGCCCGATGAGGTCGGTCTTATTATACTCCTGTTGCAGATGAGGAAACCAAAGCTAAATGTGATTATGTGACAGGTTCCAGGTCACGCTGCTAATAATAAAGCAAGAACTTGACTTTGGAATCAGACCATCCAGGTTCAAATGCTCACTCCGCCTCCTTCTGTATGTGTGTCCTTAAGCATTTTCCATAATCTCTTAAAGCCTCAATTTCTTTTTCCATATAATGGGGATAATAATAGTTCTCATTTCATAGAGGTGTTGAGAAAATAAAAATGAGATAATCTTTGGGAAATGACTGGCAAGCAGGAAGCACTTGCTAAATGTTACTTTTTATTGTTATTATTCTCCCTATTTATGATTGTGGTTGTACCTCACTGATGAAGCAAGAGATAAAATTGTGGAGGAGGGATTCTCTCTTGGAAACTTTATTTTCTTTTAGCATCAGCTCAGGATCCAACTCTAGCATTCTTCCACGAAATTTAGTATTTAAAAATAAAACAGGCCCAGTCTAGCCCCGTCTCAACAAGCGTATGTTAGTGTGTATGTGGGTGAGTGTGTGTTGCTTGTGCCTGTGTGTCTTTATTTTCCATTTACTTAGAAAATTGATAGATTTCCAATTTAGAGTAAGGGGGGACCGGGAGCGAGAAGGGAAATGGAGCTGCCCATCAAAATTAGCAGGGACGTGAGTAAAGGTCATTTGATCACAGCTTGGCTGCCTCTGAATTAACCTGCATAAGAGAGACTTGTTGAGTTTGCAGCTCTTTAAGGGGCATATTAACACCAGGAGTGAGGAAAGGAGATGCCCGGAGAGAAGGTCAATTTGTGGCTGCTCAGATCACCAGGGGTCCTGGAGAAACTTGTCTGGAGAAGCCAGCCCTGGGCCATTAGGGTGAGGGGCAAGGGAGGAAAGTCTGGTGCATGGAGGAGGCCTGGGTGCTTCTCCAAGGACTGCCTCTGAAGTCTGGCTGGCCCTGTGAGATCCCAGCCATTGAAGCTGGGAGGGGCGTCCCCAGTGCTGGAGCTACAGCAGAAGGAGAATTAAGGAGATGTGAGCACAGCATCCAGCATGGCAATTGCAGCTTCATTAATCGTCTGTGAAGAAAAGAATAGGAGGCATTTATATGATAAAGATGCTGGGAAATTAGAGGGAGAAGCAGTGCTGTTTACTGTTTTTATTTTATTTTTATTATCATTAAATTGCTTCAAGTCACCTGTAATTTTCCAAGGCTGTCACAATGACAAATCTTTGAGGATTACACAAGACACACACAGTCAGAAAGGTATAGAATTTAAACTTTCAAAGGTCTCAGAGCCTCAGCTCTTTTTCATTACCTCCCTGGCAGCTGGCTCTGTTGGGTTGACTTAGGTGATCCCCCCGACCCTCACCCCCAAACCCAAGGCTGGTCCCAGCCCCTGAGCTTTGTGATTTTACTACCAACTTGGGGGTATAGTGGACCATGAGGCAGCTGTACCCTGGAGGGAAGAGGCATGACCTGGGGCCAAGGACCCAACTTCATATTCCTGCTTTTCTCCAGAATGGCTCCCTGCCTACGGGGGAGTCACTTACCCTCCCTGTCTCTCAGTCTCCTCATCTGTAACATGGGATGTTGATATGTAACTTATAAGATTGTGGTTTGACTTATATAGGGCTATGGTTCCTGTGTTCTGACAATTCTCTGACACCCACTGAGTGTCCTGCAGTCCAAGTCAATTCTGACACTACCCGGTGTTAGCATCAGATCCCAGAGTTAAAGACCAAGGTCCCCAACAAGACTGCTCTTAACTCAGATGCCAGCCACAAATGGGGCTCTATCTTACCTGCACTTCGGTCTGACTTGGCTACAAATTCAGGGGTTCCCATAACCTCCCTTTAGGTTGGTTAATTTGCTAACTCCCTGAAAGTGCTATACTTACAATTACTGTTTTATTGTAAAGGATACAACTCAGGAACTTCCAAATGGTTTCAGGGTGGGGGGTGGCCAGAGCTTCCGTGGAATCAGGTCTAGTCACCTCCCAACACATAATATGTTCACCAACCAGGAAGGTCCACTGAGCTTCAGTGTCCAGAGTTTTTATATGAGTTTTATTATATAGGCACATTTGATTAAATCAATAGTTACATGATGGACCTCAATCTCCAGTCCCTCTCTCCTCCCCAGAGGTTAGGGGGTGGGACTGGTCATTCTGGCATGGCCATCCCCTCCCTTGGAACTATCTAATGGCTCACAATTAGCATAAACTCAGGAATGATCAAAAGAGGCTCATTATGAATAAGACACTCCTATCAGGAAATTCTAAGAATTTTTGAAGCTCTGTACCAGGAATTAGGGACAGAGAGCAGATTATGAATTGCCAGTTTATAGTTTTCTTTAGAATCACCCCAGGGCATATTACACGTTCAGTTTCCAGGGTCCTGGCTCTCAAGATGATTGATATATCAGGTCATGGCTGAGACCTACAAATGTGCGTGCCTACCATACTCCCAAGTGATGTTGATGCTGGTGGTCTATGGCTCATACTTGGAGGAATGCTGATGTAATATCCTGTATGGTAATGTGCATGAAATTTCTCTGAACACCGTGACATTCATCAAAAACATTAGGCACTATCGTGAGGATTGTCTCCTCCTTTGAACAGATCTGATCATTGGATATGTGTTAAGTGTAACTGTAATTAAATATCAGAGTTGAAGGAAGCCTAGAAGCCTTAGGAGTCTAGTTCTCTGGAGCTCATAGAAGGGTTTTTAGGGGTTGGGAAAAGTTGGAAGATGAAGTCAGAATTGTGGGGTGTGCAAAGCCTAATGGAGATTAGAGTCGGGCCACTTGCAGTGTTTTCCTAGTGATTCCTGCAATCATCCCCCTTCCCTTCACCTGCTATTTCCTTGTTCATCCCAACGATGGGTGAGCCCCACTTACTGCCTCACGCCCACACTCCTAGGATGACTGTGAAGGATGTAGCCTGGGTCCTCTGCAAATCTGGGATCTCAGCTGTGACCCCCAAACTCCTGCGAGCTTCTAATTCAGTTTCTCCAACTGTGGTCTTGGGATATCTCCCAAAGAACCACCTGGAGAGTGATCCTGAATTGATATTGTTGTGGGGGAGGGAGTGGGCCAAGGAATTGACTTTCTAAATAAGTTCCCAAGGACCCTAACCCCCTCTCCCTGAGCAGATGGCCTTGCCTCCAAGTTGCTGGAAGTCTGATGCGGGGTAACAAGGGTCAGCTTCCTGTCTGGCAGGTAATAGGTACTCAGTGGATGTTTATGGAATGAATGAGAGTATGACAAAGAAGTTCAGTTTTCCATCTCTCCACCGTAAAGTTCTTCCTTTGTCTTTCTACTCCCAGCCCATGTCCTGACTGAGGCCCCATAAGGCTTCTGGCCTCGTGCAGGGTCTTGCTTTCTTGGTTATTCTCTTTCCTGTACCTTCAGCATCTTTCTTTCCACCATCTCTTTCTGCATAATGAGGTCTCCTCAGCCCTCCTTGCAAGGGACCTCCTGTTCTTTCTCCTTGTCTCTGATCAACATTTGCTACTTCCCGACTGAGATGATGGCATCACCCTTCTCTCAGCTCCCTTCCACCCCAGCCATCTTTGATTCCTCTCTCTCCCTCACTCCGCATCCAATCTGTGGCTCAGTCCTCTTTACTTTACCTCTGATCTTTGTCTTATATCTCTTTATTTTCACTCCCCATGTTATTCCTTCTGTCAGGCGTTCATTTGCTCAAGTTGGGTCTCTTGCAGTAGCTTCTAGTCTCTGATATCTGCCTTCCAAATTACACTGAACCCTTGGCCAAATTCATCACTTTAAGTCTTAGGTATTTTCGTACCATTACTCTATTCAAAATGTTTCTCTGAGTCCCCACTGCTAGCAGAATAAGGTCCTCAGTCTTTAGCCTCCACAATTTGATCCTACCTATTTTTCCAAATTTATCTTCACTACTCTCCTAAACCTCGAGTCTTCCCAAAATTCTAAATTTCTACCTTCTTGGACCTAAATACTTGCTGTATTCTCTTGCCTCCCCATCCTTACCCTTGCTCTTTTCCCAGCATCATTGCCCCCACCATCTGTTCAACTCCTTCAACTGTAGTGACACCTGTTCTAGGAATCCTTCCATCATCCCCAGACATAAGGGCATTCCTGGAACCTCTATAGCCCTCCACTGGTCTCACTCTGCTTTGCTTTGTGGTTATGTGTATATGTGTCTTCTGAGATTATCAACTCCTTGAAGGCATGTAACAATATCAATAACAGCACACTGAATGACAGAGATGACTATAATTGATTGAGTACTTATTATGAGTAATAGGTCCTTCACATGCAATAGCTTATCACCATACTCCAATTTCATTGTTGTCTCCATTTTAGAGATATGGAAACTGGGGCTTAGAGAGGTAAGAGCCAAAAAGCTGACAAGTGGTAGGGATGAGATTCAAACCTAGACTGACTCCAAACCCACTCTCTTTCTACACCCAACGCAGCTCCCAAAGCAAAGAAGAAAACCCACATTCATTGAGCAGCTACTATGTGCCAGTCAGTGCTGGCCAGGGTCTGAAACTGGGCAAGATAATCCCATGAAATAATATACATGAAAGTGACTAGCACAGTGTTTGGCACATAGTAGGTGCTCAATATAATATAAATGCTAACTGAGAAATGGATAGACTTTGTGTCTACTCCACGCCTGAACTTGCTTCCAGAGTAGCGGCTGTGTCCTACTGTGGGGAGCTGTGGAAGGAACCCTGGGGCTGAGATCTCATTTGGGCTCAGCCAAATGCATTTCCGATGACCCTGAGCAAGTCTCACAGCCTCTCCAACCTCATTTCCTCACAGTGAAATGAAAAAGCCAGATGACCTTTTTTCTAAGGTCTTTCCAGCTCTAAGAAGTGAGGTGATATAGGGGTCAATGAGTTGTAAACAGCAGAGCAAATACAAATGGAAGTGATTACTTTAATACTTTAGATCCTTGCTGCAGCAAGGGCATTTCTCTGGTTTTCAGGAATATAGGATAATTCCCTTCTCCAAAGCCGACTTTCTGAGGCTAAAGTCCCCAGCTCTCCTGGGCTGGCCGGGACAGAGGACAAATGGCCACCCCTCCCTGGTGCATGCAGGGGAGAGGACCCACTTGGGTCCCCTTCTGTCTTATGGGGCACTGACTTCTGTGGGATCTGGCCATGCCTTGCAGAGAGTTAATTAATGTCTGCAGGGAAAGTTGGCAGAAATAACAGTTCCTTTGACTAAGGAGGGGAGGTGGCAATGAGCTTTGCTTTAAGCAAAATGTACAAAGAAGGAATAGGAAATCATCAACTTGGCCTCCTTTGCTGGGCCCACTAACCTTCCTCTGTGCTGGCTGCCAACCCCTCCAGTTTCCCCCAGGAAATGAGCACCCCCCACCAGTCATATATATATGTGGGACCCTGGTTTTTGTTTTTGAAGGTAAGAGGATCAGTACTGCTGTGGGTTTGTGAATGTGAATTTGGACAGGAGCCCAAGATGACCGGGAAGAGGCAATGATGACAGAGCTGATGGAGCTGGATGCCGCCAAGAGCAAAACACATGGCAGTGACGGGGCTTACCCTCAACAGGGCTGCCGCAAGTGGGCGCTTTTCTAGGCGCTTTCCCTGCATTTTCTCATTTAATCTGAACCCTCTGGTTCAGGTCACTGGGCTTCTGAATAATGAAGCCAAGATTCCTATGCAGGTCTGTCTGTCTTGGGTGACAACATGATTACTCATTATAATATACCTCCTCCTGGGCAAATGGAATGCAAGGAGATGGAAACTATTGAGAAAAGAAGAGGAAAGTGGAACCAGAAACAGTGGGTTTAAGAGGGGAGAGAACTGAGCCTGACAGTCCTCAAACTTGCCAGGGTTGGCTGCTGGAAGCTTCTAGTGCTAACATTAGTTGAGCCCTACTAAGTGAGAGGCTAAGGGACATTGCACGTACCTGCTCATTGAATCATCGCAGTAACTGCACTGCTGTTATTTCTCATAGGAGGAGATGAAGACTGGAGAGGACAAACGTTTTGCTCAAATTACGCCACCAGTGAGAACTGCTAGAATTTGAACCCAGTTCTGTCTTACACCTAGAGTCCATGCTGGTTCCACCCTGTGGCACTGCCTCCCACTTTACGGAGCATCTCGGGATGCTGGTAAGTCCAGCCTTGGCAGGAAGCACACTTCTCACCCCCAAGGGCGGAAGAAGTGAGAAGGAGTGGGCGAGGGAACGAGGGACAAAGCTCTTGTTGAGTCCTTCCAAACCCTGCCACTTGTCTAGGCACTCCACCTGTGCTTAATCTCATTTCGTTCTCCTAACACTGGGTGGGAAAGGCATAATTGCCCACATTTTGCAGACGAGTGTATCGAGGCTCAGAAAAGGCAATTGATTTGCCGAAGGTCACAGAGCTGGTAAGTGGTGGACCAAGGATTCCCATCCAGATGGGCCCAACTTCAAAACCCAGGCAAATTAAAAATATAATTTTGTACTTAATCAAGTAGCATCTCATGCTAGATTCTATTAAAGGCGAGCTGTAGCAGAGGCCAACACTTAACAATAACTTTATAGTTGAAAAATTTATAATTAAGGCAATCACCAATTAACTTATTTTTCTGGGAATAGGGAAAGATTTGACGTTATTGAATTTTCGCTGCAGAAGAATCTGGAGCCTCATTGAAGAACCATGGAGTGTGTTCAGTAAAGCAGGAGTTAGAGAGAGCAGCTTAGGTAAGCTGACCTCGGCCACGTGCCCAGAAAGGGGACAAATGCAAGAGCTTTCTGGGCACAGAGAGCAGGCGGGAAGCACGGCCAGGTTCGCCGCTGCCTGGGAGAGTACTTTTGGCTTTAGTCTAGGCTATATGTAGTGTCTGCCAGAGGGGATCATATGTTCTCAAAAAAATAGGGACTGGGAACAAACTAATTTGATCATTTGTCTTCCCTGCTCAATAACCTTCAATGTCTCCCCATTGTATCCCAAATAAATCCCGTAAGCCCTACCTTGACATTCACAGCTTAGCACAATCTGGTCCCACTTTACATTCCCAATACTATGCCACACTCATCACCCCACATAAACTTCATGCTCAGGTTAAACTGGTTCGCTTTTTATTCCATTAACCCAATTTTGAGTCTTTCTCCTTTCCTCCCCTTTCCTTCCAAATCTACTTAGTAAAAATCCTGCTCTCCATTCTTCAATTTCCTCTCCTAGGTGACTCCTCCACAAAGTCTCCTCTGATTGCCCACCTAGAAGCAAACGCTCCCTCTCTTTACTTACACGTGGCATTGATCACACAGTGCCTTGAATTGAGATTATTCATGTACATGCCTCCTCTTTCCTACTAGGCACAAGCTCCTTGTGGGCAGAGGTGATTCCTCACGCCTGTGAGTGTAGGAATAAACCAGTAACTAATGAGCTAAAAGATTAATGTCTTATCTATGACGTCATTGTAGTTAAATAATGGTCAGTGTTTACGTTCAATAATTTGAAAGGACTTAGCTTGAACTGGCTTAAAAGTGTGTTAGAGACCTGAAACATTTTGAGAATTAGGTTTTTTTTGGAGTTCATAAATGATTAATATTCACTCATTCATTCAGTATCCTCAGTGTGGAATAATATTTTTTTCTGAAAACCTTTTTAGAGAGAGCTTGAGGGTACAAGTCTCCCCCGACACCAAGACTGGGTCTACCAGGAAGCACAATGCCACAGGTCCTTAGTGCTATTAGGACTGCCAGGCTGTGTGTCTGCACGTGCACACGTGCCCCATTTGCTGTATCCCCTCATTTGCTAGTCACTGTACTAGGGTCTTGAGTCTCATGGTTCCCTCCACGGCTGCAGAGTATGGCTCTCCAAGCAAGCTCCAAGTCTTGCCAGGCATCCGTCTCCTCCATAGTTAGGTCAAGCCAAGGGAGAGAAATTGAAGGATGCTGCTGTTAAAAATACTTGGTAACCAGCCAAGTCATTTCGCCAGCATTCAGCTCCGACACTGTACTCTGTTTATGACTGGGAGGGAGAGACATTCCCAACCAAGAAACACCTCTGGCCAGTTTGCACAGCAGCGCTGGCCCTTGTCTCTAGTTCACTTGTTAAGTTTGCAAAATTAAGTCAGCAAGGCCCCATCTTGGATCAGTCATAGCCAGTAGAAAGACGGCCCCTCTGACTCTGGCTAAAAGCCAAGTGCGGCTCCGCTCCATCCATCTACCCACAAATCTGGACTTACCTGAATGGGAAAAACATCAGTGTCCTCTTTGGCTCTCTCCGTTTTTGGAAAGTTGGAGAATGATCTCATTTTGAGTGGAAACCAAGATAACTTACTCTGCTTGCTGCATCCAGAGGCAGTTTACTCAGTGGTCCAGGATTCAGGGCTCTGGGGCCAGTGGGAACTCAGCTCACCCTTCAGCTGTGGGTTGTGTTTTGTGGGTGTGGTCAGGTTTCTTGACCTCTCTGTGCTTTGCCTCCTCATCTGCAAAGCAGGACTACTCACCGGACTTCGTAGTTGTCGAGAGAATTAAATGAGCTGAACATAGCAATGGACAAAGGAAGCGCTCCATGGGTGTCGTCTATTATTAGAATCACAACTGCCCACGGGGATGTGACAGGTTCAGCTGACCCGCTGTAGCCGTGTCGCTCCAAGGATGACACGCTCCTTCTTTTGCTTTTTCTCCCCTGATTGATTCCTTAATCAAAATTCAAACCTAACCGTGAAGTTGATAGCATTTCCTGTCGAACGTGACCCTTGACTGGGGGTATGGGATGCTTCCTGTGTTATTCTGGTCTGTGCAATAGACATTCCCACACTGTTCCCTTCCAGAGAGGAGCTGTGCTAGGCGGCGGGAGGTGTAGGGATGAAAAGGTAGTGAAGACACTATTCTTGCCTTCGGGAGCTTGTCGTCTGGTTGGACTGAAAGAAAGGTGCCCGATTCCTATAAAACACCACCAAGTGTGAAAACTATTGAAAATGAGACGCAAACCCAATGACCAGGCTGTTGGCGCTAACCCGTGTCACTATCCTTCCTTATTTTAATTATGGTTTCCCTTCTCTGCTATCATCAAATTAAAAAATCCTTCACAGGGTAGTCTAGCAACATGGTTATGTTGTCATACTGCAAATCATGTGGAAAGAGCAAATTGTTTTCAGAGAAAGTTTCAAGTAAATTTATGAGCTTATGGACAAATTGCCCGTTAATTGCTTTTGAAAAAAAACACTGTCAATGGACTAATTTCAATCTTCAAAAAAAAAAAAAAAAGAAAAAAGAATGCCATCTCCCATGTTTCTGGAGCTTTAAGGTTTATAAATCTCACTGTTGTGCATTTTCCCTGAGTCCTGACGGTGACTTTGTGATGGTGGGAGGGATTCTCAGTCTCAGGTTGGAAATGCAGGCAGAGGCTTGGACCGTGTCTTGTTCTGTTCACGTGCTGAGGGGGCTTGTGAGGTTTTGGAACCCAGGATCCCTGACTTCAAATCCAGAGCCCTTTTCGCTACCTTACTCTGTAGTCAAGTAGTTCTGCCCCATTTCACTAACATTTAATTAGCTAAAAGTGGAAACAGGTAACCTTGAAATTAATTCGAGTTAATGTTAAATGTTGCTAACTTTTTATTAGTTGAGTGTTTCCATTAACTTTTCCAGTGGCTGCTGTTTTGTACCCACTCACAGCAGTGAACGAAATCGAGTAAGTGCTCCGTAATTCTTTACTGAATAAACAAATAGCTTAGCTGGCTGGGTTTGGCTGCAGGGTGGGGTTAGAAGGTTGAGTCACGGAAGACAAAATTGAGTATTGAATTCACTCTTTGGTTTGTCAAGTATTAAGTCTCTGTTCTATGTACAGTGCTCCATGGAGTAGAGCATGGCACACGTGTGGTCCTTGGCAAGTTATTTAACGTCTCTGAGCCTCAGTTGCCTTGGCTTTAAAAATGAGGAATAATAATAGCACCCAATTCATGGGATTGTTATTAGCATCAAATAAATTGATGTATATAAAGAGCTTGGTTCAGAGGCTATCACGGATTGTTGGTGCTCAGTAAGTGGTAAAGATAGTAATTATCAATCTCCGTGCTATGTATTTATACACGGTTCATACCCCGAGGTTCCACAGATTCAATGAAGTGGTCTGTTGCTCTCAGTAGCAGCACACAATGCCCCTGTCGATTTGTTTTGGAGCAGAGGAGGGAAACGGAGGCCAGCTATGAAAGCAGAGCTGCGTTCCCGTGGTCCTGATGGAGGAAGAAAGGGTCTTCCTTCTTAATTTTAGGTGACAATTGGGGAAGGGACCCAGACAACTCACGTGCTAGACACACGCCACACTCCACATGGGGCCTCCACTCAGCATCCTTTGGGAATTCTGGGCCCCTGGGCCCTTCAGCCGATTGCCTGGGTCAGATGTATGTGCGGGGATGCAGGGATGGGGCCTTTGATACAGTGACCACTCTGGGTTCGAGCGACAGAATGACAAAGCTGGCAAAGCAGGGTGCAGGTAGATTGCTTCCCCTTCTGCAGTTCTGTGTCCTCTCTCTACAGTGGAAGGAAAGAGTCCTCCCTGGGGCCCTGGAGGGCTTCTACCTCAGTCCTCCCCTTGAGCAGGGCTCTTCTGAGGCTGAGCCCTGGGGACGGGAGGGGGCAGGGGAAAGGACTGGAGTGCTGGCCTCATCCCCAGGGACCCTTCCTGGGAGTGAATGTGGGCACAGAGACCTCCACTTTGACTCGCCCCAGACTGGGCTGCAGTCTGGGCCTGAGGCACAGCACTGAGTTGCTCTAATGAATGGAGCTGCTGGCCAGCTTGTTTACGACCTGACATTTTTGCTGGCCCTGCCAGCGGCTGCCTCCTACTCTAAGTGGGGAAAAGCCACTTAGGAAGACAGCAAAGCAACCTGCCACCAATCTGTCAGCAATTGGCTTCCATTAGGGATAGGACCGCAGTGAGGTCGGGGAGGGGCAGGCTGGGAGGGAGAATGAAAGAGAAAGACAGATCTGTCTGTTTCATCTCATCCGGTTTCCAAATCCCAAAGGGATGTTCGGGGGAGGAGACTTGGTAAACTGGCTGATTGTCTCTTTGGAGGTGGCAGCTGGGTTCAAAGGTGTCTTCACCTCTCTCTCTCATGGAAAGAAAAGAACCAAATGCCAATTTTGCTGATTGTATCAGTTTGTAGAAGTGTGACAGGTTTATCATAAACTGTCCTGGCTGCCCCCCAGGATGGTTTATCTGTCCCCACTTCTGTCTGATCTGTTGTATCTGTCTATTCTCATGTCTGTGTCTCCCAACTGACCATGGCTTTCCCCGAGTTTTTCTTCCCTAGTTGTATATATTCTTTTTAAACAAGCTTTATTGGAGTATAATTGCTTTACAATGTTGTGTTAGTTTCTGCTGTATAACAAAGCGAATCAGCTATACATGTACATATATCCCCATATCCCCTCCCTCTTGCGTCTCCCTCCCACCCTCCCTATCCCACCCCTCTAGGTGGACACAAAGCACCGAGCTGATCTCCCTGTGCTATGCAGCTGCTTCCCACTAGCTATCTATTTTACATTTGGTAGTGTATATACGTCCATGCCACTCTCTCACTTCGTCCCAGCTTCCCCTTCTCCCTCCCTGTGTCCTCAAGTCCATTCCCTACTTTGAGCAGTGGTTCCCAAGTAGAGAGGCAGTATTGCACATGGGAGAGGCCGTGCGTAGAACCATGTGGGACTTTGGTTGTCTCCATGACTAAGGACTGCTCCTGGCTCTCAATAATCCCTGGGTCTGGACCAGGGATCATCTAAACATCCTGCAATGAGCCGGGACAGTCCTACACAAAAAGACTCATCCCACCCAAATGCCAGTACTTGTCCTGTTAAAAGTCTAGGGCAGAAGTCTGGGGTCATGTACCCCAATGTTCACTGAAACACTATTTACAATAGCCAGGACATGAAAGCAACCTAAATGTCCATGGACAAATGGATGGATAAAGAAGATGTGGCACTTATATACAATGGAATATTACTCAGCCATAAAAAAGAATGAATTAACGCCATTGCAGCAACATGGACGGACCTAGAGATTGTCATACTGAGTGAAATAAGTCAGACAGAGAAAGACAAATACCATATGATATCACTTATATGTGGAATCTAAAATAATGGTACAGATGAACTTATTTACAAAACAGAAATAGAGTCACAGATGTAGAAAACAAACTTACAGTTACCAATGGGAAAAGGGAGGGCGGGAGGGATAAACTGGGAGATTGGGATTGACATATACATACTACTATATATAAAATAGATAAGTAATAAGAACCTACTGTATAGCACAGGGAACTCTAATCAATACTCTGTAATGACCTATATGGGAAAAGAATCTAAAAACGAGTGGATATATGTATAACTGATTCACTTTGCTGTACAGCAGAAATTAACACAACATTGTAAATCAACTCGACTCCAGTAAAAATTAATTTTAAAAGTCTAGGGTAAGAGGGACAAAGGTAACCAGGGGTAACTGGGCTCAAGGGGGCGTTGACTCATGCTAACTCAGCCCAGACTGATAAAAAAGAATTGCCCTGGAGGGGCAATTTACAGAGGGGCTGTTACTTTTTGGTGGACAGAGACTCCCTCTGCTCTTTGGAGCTCCTCCTTGTTCCAGAACGACAGGGAAAATGACTTATCGGTCCAAAGGTGAGCATGGACTGGGGGCTAGTGGAAGCCAGTGCACAGTGGGGCCCTATGAACCAATCATCACTTGTCATTGTCGCAAATGCCTCTCTTGAGTCTGGAATACTTGTGGCATCTGTGTCTCTCCCTTTCAGCCAGTGCTGGATAAACCCCAACAAACACTTGCTCCTGGGGCCCCTGCCACCTAGAGACGTTGCGCTGAGCTTGTGCTTCAGAGGGCCTTACTCTGGCCCTTCCCCTACCTGGGACTTTGGATTTCCTGACCCAACAGCCCCGAGCCGGCTCCCAGGGCCTCTACCCCAGATCCATTGGCAGGGTGCACATCCTGAGGCCAAGGATGCCCAAGGAACAGCTGTTTTGCAGGGGACAGGGGGAATCAAGAAGAACCCCCATAACACATAAAACCCTGGTGGTCCAGTGGTTAAGATTCCACGCTTCCACTGCAGGTTTGATCCGCAGTCAGGGAACTATGATCCCACATGCTGCACAGTGCACCCAAATAAACAAATAAATAAATAAAGCTGATCTTGTATTTATTTTAAAAAAACAAACAAAAAACTGGGTCTGACATGTGTAGGTGTGGGCATAACACATGCCAAGCTGTTAGCATCACATAGAGATAGCTGGGAATTCCAAAACCTGCATTGTTTTCCCATCCCTTCCCACTCCCTGTCTCCCAGACCTGAGCTCTCCGGTGACCTAAGGGGGTTCACTCCAGGGCCTTCCTTCTGGAAGCTGAGCCCATCCTGCTGTTGGACACCCTGCTTCCCGTGTCACACCAGGGGCAGAAGCCAGCTCTCTTGGGCATGCTGCTTAAACAGGAAAATTAAAAATACCATTTGGAACAGCAGTGGCAAACAGAGCCTTCTGTCTAAGGGTCTTTCTGCCATTCTCCCAGTTCTTGGGTACCTTCTCTACTAGAGATGGTTTTCCCAGGAGGGTGAAGGGATGGGGGGTGGAGATGGACACTACCCTTTTCTTTTTTTTTTTTTTCTGCAGTACACAGGCCTCTCACTGTTGTGGCCTCTCCCACTGCGGAGCACAGGCCCCGGACGCGCAGGCTCAGCGGCCATGGCTCACCGGCCCAGCCGCTCCGCGGCACGTGGGATCCTCCCGGACCAGGGCACAAACCCGTGTCTCCTGCATCGGCAGGCGGACTCTCAACCACTGCGCCACCAGGGAAGCCTACCCTTTTCTTAAGAAGGTCTTTCTTGCTGTTGTTTCCATTTTTCTCCAAGGCTGAGAGCCCCTGCAGAGCTGTGAGGGCTACTCAGTGCCATGGAGACAACTGTGATATTAAAGGGGAGGATTATGGCTCCAGCGGGGAGGGAGGAGCACAAGTGCCAGCAGGAGCCGGCGACTGACAAGAGAAGATGACAAGTCACTTAGGCCCCATCTTGAGAGCCGGTGGCAGAGTGTGAGATGCAGAGACAGGCCTTGTCAATTCTGAAGGATTGCCAGTGTCACAGGAAACAACACTCTCTTTAAAAAGGTGCTTAGGAATAAACCTACCTAAGGAGACAGAAGACCTGTATGCAGAAAACTGTAAGACACTGATGAAAGAAATTAAAGATGATACAAACAGATGGAGAGATATACCATGTTCTTGGATTGGAAGATTCAACATTGTGAAAATGACTATACTACCCAAAGCAATCTACAGATTCAATGCAATCCCTATCAAACTATCAAGGGCATTTTTGACAGAACTAGAACAAAAAATTTCACAATTTGTATGGAGACACAAAAGACCCCGAATAGCCAAAGCCATCTTGAGAAAGAAAAACGGAGCTGGAGGAATCAGGCTTCCAGACTTCAGACTATACTACAAAGCTACAGTGTGGTACTGGCACACAAACAGAAATATAGATCAATGGAATGGGATAGAAAGCCCAGAGATAAACCCATGCACATATGGTCACCTTATTTTTGATAAAGGAGGCAAGAATATACGATGGAGAAAAGACAGCCTCTTCAATAAGTGGTGCTGGGAAAACTGGACAGCTACATGTAAAAGAATGAAATTAGAACACTTCCTAACACCATACACAAAAATAAATTAAAAATGGATTAAAGACCTAAATGTAAGGCCAGACACTATAAAACTCTTAGAGAAAAACATAGGCAGAACACTCTATGACATAAATCACAGCAAGATCCTTTTTGACCCACCTCCTAGAGTAATGAAAATAAAAACAAAAATAAATAAATGGGACCTAATGAAACTTAAAAGCTTTTGCACAGCAAAAGAAACCATAAACAAGATGAAAAGACAACTCTCAGAATGGGAGAAAATATTTGCAAATGAAGCAACTGACAAGGGATTAATCTCCAAAATTTACAAGCAGGTCATGCAGCTCAATATTAAAAAAACAAACAACCCAATCCAAAAATGGGCAGAAGACCTAGATAGACATTTCTCCAAAGAAGACATACAGATGGCCAAGATGCACATGAAAAGCTGCTCAACATCACTAATCATTAGAGAAATGCAAATCAAAACTACAATGAGGTGTCACCTCATACCGGTTAGAATGGGCATCATCAGAAAATCTATAAACAAATGCTGGAGAGGGTGTGGAGAAAAGGGAACCCTCTTGCACTGTTGGTGGGAATGTAAATTCATACAGCCACTATGGAGAACAGTATGGAGGTTCCTTAAAAAACTAAAAATAGAACTACCATATGACCCAGCAATCCCACTACTGGGCATATACCCTGAGAAAACCATAATTCAAAAAGAGTCATGTACTACAATGTTCATTGCAGCTCTATTTACAATAGCCAGGACATGGAAGCAACCTAAATGTTTACTGACAGATGAATGGATAAAGAAGATGTGGCACATATATACAATGGAATATTACTCAGCCATAAAAAGGAATGAAATTGAGTTATTTGTAGTGAGGTGGATGGACCTAGACTCTGTCATACAGAGTGAAGTAAGTCAGAAAGAGAAACCATATGCTAACACATATATATGGAATCTAAAAAAAAAAAAATTGTTCTGAAGAACCTAGGGGCAGGACAGGAATAAAGGCACAGACGTAGAGAATGGACTTGAGGACATGGGGAGGGGGAAGGGTAAACTGGGATGAAGTGAGAGAGTGGCATGGACTTATATACACTACCAAATGTAAAATAGCTAGCTAGTGGGAAGTAGCCACATAGCACAGGGAGATCAGCTCGGTGCTTTGTGACCACCTAGAGGGGTGGGATAGGGAGGGTGGGAGGGAGACGCAAGAGGGAAGAGATATGGGGGTATATGTATATGTATATGTATAGCTGATTCACTTTGTTATAAAGCAGAAACTAACACACCATTGTAAAGCAATTATACTCCAATAAAGATGTTAAAAAAAATAAAAAAGTAAAAGGGAGCCGCTCCCCTGAAGTGGGGACACCTGGAAAGTAGCAGCTGGCAGTGGGGCTGGGGCTGGGGGTGGGGGCAGGACCAAGCAAATGGGGGGGGGCGGCCCTGGCAACACAGCACTGATGGAGGTGGGACAGGAAACAGACAAGGAAGGAGGGAGGGGTGAGGTCAGTCTGTTGGCCAAGGCAGAAGGAATGGATCCTCCAGAAGGGCGGGACTGAGGCTCCCAAGACGTGGGTATTCTGGAGCCAGAAGGTTTGGCTAGACCTGCGTATAGTAAGGGTTCAATAAGCAATTGCCATAGAGGACAGGCAACCTCAGAGGTGAGTCCCAGGGCTCAATCAATTGACCAGGATGTGTTGTGAGCTCACCTTGTGCCTGATGACAGGCTAGGCAACTTATCAGACACAGCAAATATTAGGCATGTCCCTGCCTTCCTGATTGGCTGCAAGTACATATCAATGACACATCCATTCCTGAGGGCCCAGAGCTCGTGGCAAGTAGGTGGGCAGGGAGTGGCTAGGCTGGAGGCACCCCTCAGGAGAACTGGTAGCAGGAAAGAAGGCAGAGGGGAGAACTGGGTAGTCCCATGGAAACAATCTACTTAATTTCTCTGGACCTCAGTTTCCTCATCTGTACAATGGAACACCTTGCACTGTAGGATGCTCATCAAAGACACTCTTCCTACCTTTCCACCAAGGTCCAGTTTCTTTTCTTCTGTAGCAGCAAGGAGCAGTCCCTGACATCCATATCTTTCAGAACAGAAATAACTCGGGCCATGATTTATCATCAAGCAGAGGAAGAAAGAATCTTTGAGGCAGGTGGTAACATCTTCCAAGAGCCCCCTGCACCAGTATCCCACCCCGCCACACCCAAAATAAATAGGGGAGACACATATTCCAGGCTCTCCCTGACACATCTAATGAATATCTGATGGAAACGTCCGCAAAGCAAACAGGAATCTAATCTATCCCTTCATTCAGCCAAATGGAAACAGCAGGATATCCATGGCTGAGCCTCCAGCTTCTGGCAGGGGACGCGAAGAGGGAAAATGGAAACAGATTACAGTCAGCCTGATATCCAAATAACAAATAGGTATCCTGGAGAGAAATGTGTTTTATTGATGTTCGGGAAGAGATCCGCTGATTTCCTTGTCTGCCCTCGCCACTTTAATTGAGGAAGGTGCTAGTTAAAAGTCAAAGGAAAAATAAAATGAAAGAGGGTGCTTAAAGGCTGGCAGTCATCTGCTCCCGAGCACATCCAATCACACGTATGCCCCACACACACTCTGTAATGAATTCTCCCAACAACCCAAAGTGTCCATTGAAACTGGCCAGTAATTGGGCACAGTTCATTTTCCCAGGGGTCGACAAGTGTCTGGGCTTCAAGGCAGAAGGATTGCACGGGAAGGAAGTAGCTTTGGGCCTGGTACTGGGGGCTGGGGATGTAGGTTTCTGTAGCGAAGAGCTGAGATTGGCCTGGGGTTCAAGCAGAAAGGGGATGTGGCCTCCCAGAGGCCAGGGAGGGGCAATGGGATCTTCACAACAACCCTCACAAAAATCTCAGCTCTGGAGCCAAAAAAATAGTAGAGGGAAGGGAAAATGAGGCAAAATCGTGGAAGGAAGGCAAAACAGCTCAAAGGAAAGGAAAGAAGAAAAGGTATTAAAAAGGGGACAAAGTGGCCAGGCCTAGTGCCGCTCCAGCCCTGGATGCTTCATTCTCATCAGGACCACCATCTACCTCTGACGATGCCAGGTAGGAGGGAGATTTTTGTGATACTATAAATATAGTTTATAGGCTTTGGTTTATCTTTATGACAGACCCAATAAATAATTTACTGCTCAGTAAAAGATCAAAGAAACTGCTAGAACTGCAGCTTGAAATATCAAAACCTCTAATGTTTGTATGGAAGCGATACCAACCCTGCAAATTTACTGTTTGATGGGATAAGTTTATGGTCCTGTGTCCAGGGCCCCAAAAGGTAAAACTTTTGGTTTGTTTTTGTTTTTTGCGGTACGCGGGCCTCTCACTGCTGTGGCCTCTCCCGTTGCGGAGCACAGGCTCCGGACGCGCAGGCTCAGCGGCCATGGCCCACGGGCCCAGCTGCTCCGCGGCATGTGGGATCTTCCCGGACCGGGTCACGAACCCGTGTCCCCTGCATCAGCAGGCGGACTCTCAACCACTGCGCCACCAGGGAAGCCCAAAAGGTAAAACTTTTAAGAAAACAGAATAAACAAAACCATGGGCCAAATAGACATAGGAACAGACATAATAAGAAGAGAGCTGGAATAAAGCAGCTGACATCACGACATCGTTGTTACTGTGGGAAGTTACAATGACCCAGTCCCACCCCATTCCCTCACAAAGGACCTCAGAGGGATGTGAATAGTCATAACAGCCAACAAAATACATGTGATCAACCTTCTAAGAAGTCACTGGAGAGAAACCCCAGATCTGAGTGAGTGAAGAATCAATGGTCCCAAATCCAGTCAAGGTAACACAGGCATTTTTCCCAGGAAGACTGGATATGATCATAGTTAAGGTCTGGGAATCCCAGGGGAGAAAGGCTGTACTAATAGGAGACGCCAGGCCTGGATCCTGGAAGAGAAAGCGCAAAGCAAGCCCCACCCATTTTCTTCCCGCCTTGGCTCTGTCCTAGAGCTCAAGACAACTGTCCAAGCTCTCAGTTTCCTCATCTGTAAAGTGGAATAAAATGATCTTACTTGCTACCTTATTATAGAATCACACAAGGAGATGGATGTGAAAATCCCTTCTGAAGTGTGAAGTATGAAGAATTATTTGTAACCTTCTTTTATACCCAAGTGTGTCTATCACTTAGGGGAGAAGGAATAGGATAGAATTTGCCTTAAATGCTCAGAAAAGGTTTCCAGGCTGCCAAAATCCCTTATTGTCCCTTCCTTGCCAATCCCTTCATCCCTAACTTGCTTTGGCTTCACAAATTCCCCCAAACTGTGTTGCTGCTCCTTGCAGACACCCCACCCCCAGGACAATCGCAGACACCATGCCTGGTAAACAAGGAAGCCTCCTGGGGATCTGGCTCCCCCATCCTCCTCTCCTGTAATTATTCTTCCATTTGCAGGTCTCACCAATCTGAATTTTGACTTGTTAGGGAGTCAAGTAGAGTAGGATGGAGCCCTCTGCACCTGAAGCCTGACCCTGGGGTCCCTCAGCCTTTCTCCCTAAGGCCAGTGAGCTGACTGTTCCAGGCAGTCTGCCCTTGGCAATTCCCAGCAGGAGTCTCTTGGCCCCAGCCCAGACTTTCACCTGGTTTCTATTTCTGCCTTATCTGTGGATTTCTCCTGCAGAGCATGGGCAGTGTGGGAGGAGAGAGGCAGGGCCACACCCAACCAAACCAGCTGGGGCTCCAGCCTGGCTCTGGGAAGTTCTGTTGGAATATTAACACTGGAGGAAGCCAGTGATTACCTCTCAGACTTGCAAGTGAGTTGGGCAAATCGGCTTTGCCGAGAGCTAGACAGACCGCTGGACAGAGTGAGCTATAGCAGCGAGGGCCGCACATGGTGATGAAGGAGGAGATTTGCTCCCCCAGAAAGCGGGCTCTCCAGGGGCTGCCTCCTGGTGGGGGGTCTTTTAAGTGAATTCATTTTGGCAGCTTCTGCCTTCCTTCAGAGAGGTCCCTGGGCATTGCTTTTGTCGTCTCTCTCCGAGGACTCAAGGGAGAGAATGCACGAGGTGATAGGGAAGCACACACTCACCCAGGTACTCCACAGGTGGCTGGGAACATTTCTTTCAGTCATTCGTTCATTCCTTCAACTAACTGGTACTGTGCACTCTTTCTGAGTCAGGCACTAGGCTGGGTTCTGGGAACATAGCAGTGAGAAAGACATTCATTCTGTACCCTTTACTCCACACCGGATGTGGTCAGGGACCAGGATGGAGGTTAGACTCCCCATAGCTGCTCAGTTTGCCTTCATCAGACCCAGGTCACTTTTCTATCCCCAGTCGAGGACATGTCACATGGACACAGGTGGGGATGGTTTAGCCCTCTGACCAGCTTTGTATTCCCAGCACCATTTCTCTAAAGAAGAGAACCCAAGGTCACATAGGTGAACCAGACATTCTGGGTATCACAGCACTGCCCTCAGCTCCTATAAACAAGGGCTCCTTCCTCAAGACACGTCACTGCCATCTGCTGGAAAACTGTCACAGTGAATGTACAACTCTGCATGATGACAGTGTGAATGGTGCCCCCCTAGATTTGTTCAGTACTCCACCTGCCTACCCATGTGGTCGTGGTCTGTTGTTTATTGTATGAACGCTGCTGCAGGTCCACAGGGCAGCAGCTACTGTCAAAACATCTCAAGAGAAAGATGCTATGGAGTCCCAAACCCCTGAGATGGTAAAAGACATCTTTGTTTGCTATTAACATATATTTCTAAAGTTTTATTAGATGGAGGGTGAGTGAGGGTGGAAATTTACAGTATTCCAAACTACATGTGAGAATCTGACTAATGAAGAGGTGGAAGGTTATGTATGAGCATCTTACTTTCTTTTCCCTCTTTCTTATCCATTTCTCTTCTCTATTTCATCCTGGGGACACAAAGCATCACCACTTAGGGAAGTGCCAAACTCTTGGCCAGAACAATTCCCAGCTCCTTGGCTCCCCATACTCACACATTCTCAGAGGAACTCTGGAGTATTTTTGTTTAAGAGTCATTGCCTTATAGTTTAACTTAAAGGGTAAATCTCTGGCCTCAAAGCCCTTTGTCCCCAGAGGTGGTAGATAAGCAAAGAAATGGATTTAATCCACCAGAAATGGAAATGCAGGGCTGCCTTGAAGAATATTGAGTACCTCTATTTCCAATCCCATAGGGGCTGCAGCACACACACACACACACACACACACAAACGTCTGCACCTGTGTGTGCAGGGATTGGAGTAGATGAACCAGTATCTAACTCAGTGCCTTTTGCCCACTGTCAAAAAATGTTGGTTGATGAAATTGTTGGTGGTGCCTCTAATGCCTGGGGCCTTCCCTTCCTTGAGCTTTGCGGCCCTCGTAGGTAACAAAAAGGTGTTAGCTCTGTGTGGTGTGGTTAGCTCTGTTTGCTATGCTATAACAAAAATACCATAGACTGGGTGGCTTAAACAACAAATATTTATTTCTCAGAGTTCTGGAGGCTGGGAAGTCCAAGGTGAAGATGCTGGAAGATTTGGTGTCTGGCGATGTTACCAAGTCCAATCTCACTCTGCTCGCTGCAGGACAGGCCACTAAATCAGAGACGAGGTGTTGAGACAAGGAAGACGACTTTATTCGGAAAGCTGGCAGACGGAGAAGATGGCGGACTAGAGTCTGAAAATAACAATCTTATCGGGGTTTGGATGCCAGTTTCTTTTATAGCACAGAGAGGGGGAGGAGATGAGGAAGTAAAGTAAAAAGGCCATAAGTTTTGCAAATATCTCCTGGCATGGCCAGACTCGGGAAGGGGATGTGTTAATTTCTTCTTTCTTATAGCCACCCACAGGTGGACAGGGTCCGGATGTTTGTCTGAACAAAGGCACTTTGGTTTAACATTCAGGCAGAGGGGCGGGGTTCCCCGGGGCAGCCCATTGTGTATAGACAGTAACGTTTTAGTGAACAAGAACAGCAGAGAGCAAAAGTTAAAGTAAGAGAAACAGATGCAACATGTAGTCAGTCAGATGTGGCTCTTCCCTGTTACAGCGAGAGCCTACTTCCTGGTTCACAGACGGCTGTTTTCTTGCTGTGTTCTCATGTGGCAGAAGGGGTCAGGGAGCTCTCTGGGGTCTCTTTTATAAGGACACTAATCCCATTCATGAGGGCTTCACCCTCATGGCCTAATTCCCTCTCAAAGACCCCACCTCCAAATGCTATAACATTGGGGGTTAGGATTTCAACATACCCTTAGAGCGGTATGAGCCCTCAGGACTGCACTACAGAGTAAACACAACCTCCATATGGTGGCAAATGTATGTGTCTTTGTTTCATTTGTGGTTGGAGACAAAGTTGATGTTTTTGTGTCATCCCTCCATTGAGCCACTCAGGTGCTGAATAAATACGAAGTCTCCCTGTGTGCAGGGCTCTGTGTTGTGGGCTATAGGGGCTACGCAGATGAAAGAGACATGATTCCATCCTGAAAAGCTTACACAAACCCAGCATAGGGCTGAACATGGTACTCAAATGCCACAAGCTTCCAGGCTGTGAGCTCTGGCTGCAGTGCCCACTGTGGGGACAGAGTGAGAGAAGGTGGGATGGGGAAGGGGGACTGGGGACTGGTCAGCAAGGGCCTTCCCTCTTGATCGAGGGAGTCGTGTCAACCAGGGTTGGTGTGGTCGACAGACAATGCTCCCGAAGATGTCTGTGTCCTAATCCCTAGAACCCGTGACTATCTTACCACACATGGTAAAAAGGGACTTTGCAACTGTGATTAAATCAAACCTTTGAGGTGGGGAGATTACCCTGGATTATCCAGGTGGGCTCTGTTAAAAAAATAAAATTTAAGGGACTTCCCTGGTAGGCCAGTGATTAAGAATCCGCCTTCCAATGCAGGGGACTCAGGTTCGATCCCTGATCAGAGAACTAAGATCCCACATGCCGCAGGGCAACTAAGCCCGCATGCTGCAACTACTGAGCCTGTGCGCCTCAACTACAGAGCCCGAGTGCCACAAACTACAGAGCCTACGTGCTCTGGAGCCTGCACACCACAACTAGAGAGAAGCCCACATGCCGCAATGAAGAGCGTGCATGCCGCATCAAAGATCCTGTGTGCTGCAACTAAGACCTGACGCAGCCAAAAATAAATAAAATAAAACAAAATCCAACAGAGTAAATTTGAAGGTCTAATTGGCTTTATTAAGCCATTTATGAATCAGGTAGCATCTCATCTAGCAAGTAGTAGGATGATATTCCGAGGATGTGTACAAAATGGAAGGTTTTTATAGGCAGAAGGAGGGTAGGGCAAGGAAGTTTTTAGCAAGAGAAAAGAAAGAATTGTTTCCAGCCAGGTCATCTTCTTTTGAGGCGAAGGGAGTGACAGGGGTCTTATTGCGCAAATTGCTTTGCTAGTGCTGATCAGGAAATTTCAGGTTGTCTGTTTAAAGACCACATTCCTAGGAGAGGTTGAAACTGCAATTAAGTCTTGGTTTGATGTCATGGGGGCCAATGGGTTTATTTTGTGCCTGTTGTTTCTTGTCTTTAAGAGCTCGATGTAGTCACAAGGGTCCTCATAAGAGGGAGGCAGGTCCTCATAACAGGAGTCAAAGGGAGGAGAAGGCCATGCACGATGAAAGCAGAAATTGGAGTGATGTAGCCACAAGCCAAGGAATGATGGCAGCCTTGAGAAGCTTAAAGAGACAAGGAAGAGATTCTCCCCTGGAACCTCCACAAGGAACAAGGTGGAGACCCACCTTGATTTTAGCCCCATAAGAATCATTTTGAACTTCTGACCTCTAGAACTGTGAAAGAATAAATTTGTTTTGTTTCAAGCCACTAAATTGGTACAGGCACCAAGCAACATTAGGAAACTAATACAGTTGGAAATTCCTCCAGCTGTTATGGTTTCTAACCTAAGGCAAGTTATTCAAAATTTCTACCAGATGCCAGTCTCCTCACCTTTTAAGGAGTTTAACAGTATTACTTAACTTGTAGGATTTTAAGGATGAACTGAGATAACAAGTGAAGCACCTGCACGTAGACAGCTTGTTAGGATTGGCGTGCCTACAGGCTATGTGGGGCTCAATAACCCACTCTCGCCTTCCCTTCCTCTCCCCATCCTGGCCTTTCTCAGTACAGTTTTTCTTCTTGATCACTCTCCCCTCCTGTAGCTGTGTTACCAGAAGAGGGACCCCTTCCAGGGCCCAAGAGTGGACTCTTGTCTAACACTTGGGAATGAATTGTCCGAGGAGACACATGTGTTGACAATGCAAAAGGCTGCTGGGTGTGTGACTTTCTTCTGATTGGTTGGTAGTGAGGTAACAGGGTGAATCTGCCCTTTGGTATTCAGGAAGGTCTAGGAGGCTGAAACCTTTTTCCTACAAACAAGAAATGGAAGAAGTGGAAAGGATTCGTACCCAGGAGGGCCCTGCAGGTCCTGCTTGGTTTCAGTTATTGATAAGCTATTAACATTTAAAAATTAGGGACTTCCCTGGTGACACAGTGGTTAAGAATCTGCCTGCCAGTGCAGAGGACACGGGTTCGAGCCCTGGTCCGGGAAGATCCCACATGCCGCGGAGCAACTAAGCCCGTGTACCACAACTACTGAGCCTGCGTTCTAGACCCCACGAGCCACAACTACTGAAGCCTGCGTGCCTAGAGCCCGTGCTCCGCAACAAGAGAAGCCACCGCAATGAGAAGCCCGCGCACCACAACAAAGAGTAGCCTCCGCTTGTCACAAGTAGAGGAAGCCCGCACGCAGCAACAAAGGCCCAACGCAGCCAAAAATAAAATAAATAAATAAAATAAAATAAAAATTAGTTATCTATTTTATTGTAAGCACGTGTAAAACATGTCCATTTTGTGTACAACATTTAATGAGGTTAACGAGGGACTCTGTGAGATCCATGTGTAGCTGGATATGACTAAGCTTAGGCTCTAGAAGGTGCGCATGAATTCTCTTAGAATTCTGTCCCTGATTGTTGGAAGTCTGTCATTTCTAACAACGACAGACCCAGAAACACACGTTGCTTTTACGCACATATCTTTTTCACAGCTTTATTGAGGTATAACGACATGTAAGTAACCGCACGTATTTAAAATGTCCAATTTGGTAAGTTTTGACATATCTATCTACCTGTGAAATCGTCACCATAATGAGGATGATAAACATATCCATCACCTCCACCCCGATTTCCTTATGCCCCTTTGTGATCCATTCCTCCTGCCCCTGTCTGTCCTCCTCTATCCCTTCTGGCCCATTCTCCCTACAGGCAAGCCATGGATCTGCTTTCTATCACTAGAGATCAGTCTGCATTTGTATAATTGTATATAAATGGAATCATGCAGTATGTATTCTTTTTTGTCTAGTGTCTTTCACTCAATATAAGATTCATCCAGGGTGTCAATAGTTCATTCGTTTTTATTACTGAGTAGTATTCCATTGTATGGATATACACAGTTTGTTTATTCATTCCCCAGATGATGAACATTTGGGTTGTTTCCAGTTTGAGGCTAGTACAAATAAACTGCTCTAGACATTCGTAAGAGTCTTTGTATGGAATCTGCTTTCATGTCTCTTGGGCAAATACCTAAAATAGAAATGGCTGGGCCATATGGTAGGTGTATGTATAACTTTTTAAGAAACTGTCAAACTTTTCCCAAGTGGTTGTACCATTTTACATTCCCAACAGCAATGTATGAGAGTTCCCTACCAATACTCTCTCAGGTCAGCCTTTTCATGTTAATCATTCCGTTAGTGGTATCTCATTGTGGTTTTAATTTAAATTTCCATAATGACTAAAGATGTTGAGCATCTTCTCATGTGCTCATCCATACATCTCCTTCGGTGAAATGTCTTCCAATCTTTTGCTCATTTGGAAAAATTGTGTTGTTTGTATTATTGAATTTTTAAAGCTCCTTATTCACCCTGGATCCAAGTCCTTTATAAGACATATTCTAAGATTTTCTCCCTGTCCTTGGCTTCTCTTTTCATTCAACACTATCTTTTGAAGAGGAGAAATTTTTAATTTTGATGAAGTTCAAATTATCAATTTTTTTTAAATGAATGGTGTTTTTGGTGTCGTGTCAAAAAAAAGTCTTTGCCTACTCTAAGTTCACAGAGATTTACTCTTATATTTTCTTCCAGAAGTTTTGTTGTTTTAGGTTTTACATTTAGGACTACGATTCATTTTGAGTAAGTTTTTGTAAATGGTGGATATATGAATAGAAGTTAATATTTTAAAATATGAATAGCCAATTGTCCCAGCACCATTTGTCGAAAAGACCACCCTTTTTCCACTGGAGTGCCTTTGCACCTTTGTCAAAAATTAGTTGACCGTATATGTGTGGATTCTCATAAATATTTTAATGTACTCTTTCAAGTATAAAATAAGTGGTATATTTAAAATTGCACATTGTATAAATTCTAAGATTATTTTCAGAAAGTTTGTTAACAAATGCTCATAAATGAACACGATAAATTTACCTGTCAACGATTTGTGTCAATATTTATAAAGGCACTGTTTCCTACGTTTATTAGTACTTTTGCTGGAATGAGTCATGAAAACCACACCTAGCTAAGCCTTGGGGAAACACACCTCAGTGTTTTATAAATGTCTCACGGTAAACATTTGATATTAAACTGGTGCCTGTCCAGTTCTTTAACCCCCTCACTTCTCCGCTTCACCGTTCCAGTGGCAGCAGCACCTTCTCTGCACTGCTCTTAGGGTAGGGACCATACAGAGAGAACAAAGAGTCCCTTTCCTGGCTTTTGAGCTCTTAAGTAGCCTTTTGTAAATCTATTGTAGAGGCGATGGTATTGAGAGCCATGGATTTCAATTCTAAGGGCAAGGTGCTTGAGAGAAAAAAGGGTATTTTTGAATTTCAAAAGCTTGGCTTTAAATATCAAAAGCCAAAGCCAGAGGGCTCAGAGCACAGATTTTATATCATAAACCAGACTGTGGAGAATAACAGTCTCTTTCTCAGCCCAAAAAGAGATAAGATTTCAACCAGGGGGTGAGGTGGAGTGGAGGAGGGAGAATTGGAAGGAACTCGATTAAAGTTTAAACTGAAACTGGTGGGTCCCTGGGAAGGGGCTTAGCACTCCATCCACTGGGCCCAGGCTGCGATGTTGACTGGAGCCCAGACAGGCCTGAGGGGCCTCAAGGAGAGGGGTGATTGCCTGACCACCCTGAGTGAAGCTTGCATTCTCCAGAACCACAGCTCAGCAGTGTGGGAACAGAGGTTGAAGATGTTTAGGCCTGAAGGGCCCCCAGACTCCCAGAATCCTTATGCTCCAGTATCAGGTGGGCACTCCTAAGAAGGGCCTGTCGGTGGCCATCAGGGCCAGCAGCCTGGAAGAAGCGTTCTGATTAGGATGAGAAGGATGTGGAGTCAGGGTCACCGACAAGGGGATGCCATTGCTGGACCACAGGAGAGAATCTTGCTTCCCTCTTCCAAGGTAAGCATTCCAGAGGCAGCAGGGTACTGCTGGAGTGGGAGAAAAATGTGACACTCTTACCAAACCTAACTTGGGTCTACTTGCTGCACAGCAAACCAGTCTACTGATACCAGGTTGTGGTAAAGGAAAGTACAGTGTTTATTGCAGGCACCAGGCAGGGAGATTGGGCAGCTCCGACTCAGAAGACCCAAGCTCCCCAATGGCTTTTAGGGGAGGGTTTAAAAGGCAACAGTTGGGGTGAAGGTTGCAGTTTGTGGACTTTCTTCTAATTGGCTGGTGGTGAGGTAACAGGGTGGTGTTTCAGGAATCTTAATCATCAACATTCTGGTTCCTATTACTCTGGGGTTTAGTGCTTGTGGTCAGCATCCTCCACCTGGATGGGAATCTTTGTTTCCGCAGAACAACCCGAAAGATATGCATTAGATTGTTATGTATATTCCTTGAGGAGGAACTAGGATTCTGTTTTATTGCCAAACTGTTAACTACTTTTCTTGCTTAATTGCTTTCCCTTTGTTTCTGCATTCCCTCACTTCCCTAATTGGTAACTGCTTGAGTCTGCTCTTTGGAACTGAGGGAAGGCCTTGGAGACTAAAGCCTTTTTCTACAAGACAAGAAACAGGGGACACAGGGGGCCTTTTGTACCCAGGAGGGGCCCACAGGGTCCTGCTCAATTTCAACACCAAATCAAATTATTATTGCCAAATGTTCAGACTGAAACCGTGCGTCTCAGATTGGGACTTGAATCCATGCTCTAGGACTCAAACCCAGCCAAAACCTAGATTGGGACTTGAACCCATGGTCTTTTAATTGAGATCGCACACCTGGTCTCAGGATTTAATGAAGCTCAGATTCTTGATGTCTCATTGTGGAAAGAATTCAGTGAGAGACAAAAGTGATAGGTAAGAAGTGGATTTATTTAGAGAGAAACATACTCCACAGACAGAGTGTGGGCCATCAGGGAAGGTGAGAGCGGCACCAGGGTATGGGGTTGTCAGTTTTTATAGGGGTGGGTGATTTCATAGGCTAATGAGTGGGAGGAGTATTCCAGCTATTTTGGGGAAGGGGTGGGGATTTCCAGAAATTGGGCCACCGCCCACTTTTTGCACTTTATGGTCAGCCTTGGAGCTGTCATGGCACCTGTGGGTGTGTCATTTAGTGTACTGATATGTTACAATGAGCGTATACTGAGGCCTAAGTTCTAGTGGAAGTCCACCGTCTTGGAACTATTTGGTTCTAATCAGTTTATGTTGTGTCCTCGGGCTATGTCATTCTTTTAAAGGCTCTGCCCTGCCCCTTTCCCTCCTGTTTCAAAACATCCGAACGGAGATTGTATTCACAGCTCCAACTGCAAGTGGGACCTTCTATTTCAGAGCTTCTTGACAGGTGGGAGTAGACATGGAGTCCCTCATCTTTCAGAGTGGCTGACTGAGGCCTGGGGCATGTTTGAGCCCCAGGGCAGTGCCCCCAGCTTTGGGTACCTTTGCCCATTTATCTCACTGTACTATATAAATACTATTTTCTCTTCATGCTTTGATAGAATGCTAGGAAGTTACTTTATTAGTTTTCTACTGCTGTGTAATGCATTACCACAAACTTAGTGCCTTAAAACAATACGCATTTATTATCTCACAGTTTCCATAGGTGAGGAGCCTGGGCACGGGTTCTCTGCTCAGGGTCTCACAAGGCTGAAATTAAGGTGTCTGCTGTTGGGTTCTCATTTAAAGCTTGGGAGCCTCTTCCAAACTGTTGGCAGAATTCAGTTCCTTGTGGTTGTAGGACTGATATCCCCATTTTCTTGCTGACAGTCAGCCTGGGTCCTTAGCTCCTAGCAGGAGAGTCTCCATCCAGTCTGCTATGAAGGAGCCTTACGTAGTGTGACATACTCACAGGAGTAACTATCCCAGCATATTCACATGTCCTGCCCACGCTCAAGGGGAGGGAATTCTACAGAATGTGTGCACCAGTGGGCTGCAGTCTTGGAGGTCATCTTAGGACTCTGCCCACCATGGCCACCCAGCTATGGAACACGCCCGGAACCAAGATTATCATTACAGGCAAAGGGAAAACTGCCCCTATGGAATGAATCATACAGGGACAGTGGGAAACAAAAATGTTATGACTATATCCATGAATTGTTCTTGTTCATAATCCAGTTACATATTTGGGGAAGGGGAAAATTTCTTTTCCCCCTTCCCTTCTTTGGTTCTTTTGGCTGGTCAAATAATTAAAACGACATGAGACAGATTAGCATGAGGAAATTAATACTAATTTGTATGTACAGGAACCCCACATACATGAGAGGTTCAGAGACACAAAGGTAAAATGAGGTATATATGCCATCCTGAGCTAAGGAATGGGAGAGGGGCCTGCGGACCTCAAAGACAGGAGGGTCATTCACAGGATACAAGAAGAAGAGCAGATGTTGGGTAATTAGATGTTTGCCATAAGATGGACCCACCTAGGTAAAATTTATCTGTGGGAGTTTTAACTCTTTTTCTGGGAAAAATTCAAATTCTTCTAGGTAGTAGAAGGGCAGTAACTTCTTTTGAGTCCACAAGGTCTTGATTGTCTTTAGCTCAAAATAATACACTTGCCAAAGTGGCTTACTGTGGGGAGGCCTGTTCTGAACCCCTATACATGCGACGTAAACATTTTTACTTGGGCTTGGTTTTCATGAGATGGCTCAAGCCTGTCAATCGCAAGTAACCAATGATCCTGTGTGAGGGCTCCAGAATTTCTGCATTGGATGGACTTCAGGGAGGTAACTTGGTTGAAGAGAATGGACAAGGAATTTTTCTTAAGTCACAAACCGTTTGTATTTAGAATGAATGATTAGGGCTTCCCTGGTGGCACAGTGGTTAAGAATCCACCTGCCAATGCAGGGGACACGGGTTCAAGCCCTCCCGTGCGACACAACTACTGAGCCTGTGCTCTAGAGCCCGTGCTCCGCAACAAGGGAAGCCACCGCAATGAGAAACCTTCACACTGCAACGAAGAGTAGCCCCCGCTCACCGCAACCAGAGAAAAGCCCTTGCACAGCAACAAAGATCCAATGCAGCCAAAAATGAAATAAATACATTTATATAAAAAAAAAGAATGAATGATTATTGGACATGCCTTCGGAAATCATTGAAGGGGAAGATGGTAAAGCCATCTCTAAGTCAATTTTTGTATATTCCACCAGTGAATGTATCAGTGAACTTTGGAGAAATATGCCTAACCCTTCTAGATGCATAGGTTGAGTTCTGGGTATCCTGGTACATGATATCACCGAGGTTGACACGATGAGAAGTGAAAAGTGCATCAGAATCACAAGCCCGGGTTCTAGTTCCAGGTCTGTCTGCCTGTGGCTGGCTGTGTGACTTTGGGCAAATCACTGTCCCTCTCTGAGTTTCTATAAAACAAGGGGTTAAGACAAAATGTTTTCCAAGGGCCAGCCCATCATGCTCTTCTCTATGTCCTTGATGCAAAGGCATCCTGGATTTCCCCAAAATCTGAACACTCAGGAACGAGAGACTCCCAGGCTGTCAGGCCATTCTGAGGACACTTGTCTCTAGATAAGTCAATATTCATTCTGATGCAGCCAGACTGGGCTCTTTTCTGCTTGTGAATGTCTCTACAAAGAGATGCCATGGCCTCTTCCTCTACTTGTATTTCACCATCACCCACACCAGTTCCACTCCTAGGATGATTCCCCATTATCCCACCAATGCCACTTGGCCGCATATGACACTGTATTACACCAACATCTGAATTAGTAGCTGGAAACGCAGTAAAATTTGTAGCTGCCATAGTGGGCTCGCAGGGTGGGAACAGGGTAGAATATATTTATTTAACAGAGATAAACTTCTTCCAACCAGCATTGCCTGAGTGTCTCCTATACAAGGAGCACTAGCTTAGGTCCTGCTAGATATAGATATATAAACACAAAACCCTGGCCTTTGTCCTTAGAAGCTTCTAATCTCTGGGAACGGTGGAGCAGAAAAGCAGAATGGGCTTCTAGGGCTCCCCAGGCCCGTTTAACTCCATAGAGAGGACCAACCTCTGGACTGAGCATCCATTCCAGGTTTATAGGAGCTTCTGGTAAACAGGCCGAGGCAGAGGACTGGGTCCTTAGGGAGCCACCTCATCTGTGTGATGGTCTCTTTCATGTGCCAACTTGGCTAGACTACAGTCTCCAGTGATTCAGTCAAACACTAATCTAGGTGTTGCTGTGAAGGTCTAATGTAGATGTGATTAAAATACATACTCAGGTGACTTTAAGTAGGGGAGGTTATCTTAGATAATCTGGGCAGGCCTGATGCAATCCACTGAAAGGCACTTAAAGGCAGAACTGAGGATTCCCTTAGAGAGGAAGACAGTCCACCCATGGGCAGCAGCTTCAGGCCATGCTCCAGAGTTCCAGCCTGCCCTACACATTTCAGACTTGCCTAGCCAGCCGCTACAGTCTTGTAAGCCAATTCCTGGCAATAAATCTCTTAATATACACCTTCTACTGGTTCTGCTTCTCTGGTTAAACCCTGACTAATGTAGAGTTTGGTACCACCAGTGGGGTGAACGCATTTGTGTTTTGCTTGTTGGATGGACATGTATCTTTGGGCATCAGAAGGCAGACTAGTAGGCAGAACAATGTCCCCCAACCTCCATTGAAGATGTCCACACTCTGATCCCTGGAACCTGTGAATATACTATTTAATATGGCCAACGGGAATTAAAATTGCACATGGAATTAAGGCTTCTAATGAACTGACCTGAGAATAGGGAGATTATTCTGGATTATTCAAGTGGGTCCAATGTAATCATCAGGGCTCTTAAAGGTAGAAGAAAGAGCAAAAGGGGACAAACCAGAGAGATTGCAGCTTGAGAAAAACTTGGCCCAGTGTTACTGGTTTTGAGGGTGGAAGAGCTAAGGAAAGTGGGCAGCTTCTAGAAGCTGCAAAAGGCCAGGGAATGGATTCTCCCCTAGACCTTCCAGGAAGGAATGCAGCTCTGCTGACACCTTGGTTTTAGCCCCGTGAAACCCATTTTGAACTTCTGACCTCCAGAACTGTAAGATAACAAATCTGTGCTGTTTTAAGCCACTAAACTTGTGGTAATTTGTTATAGCAGCGATAGGAAACTAATACAATTCCCCTCTCTCTCAGCAGTGAACCATCAACTGCCTCACCACCATTGCCATCGGGCCCTGCCACCCACAGGTCAGTCAGCCCACCCTCCAGCGTCTGCCTTCACCCTGCCTCAGCAGCGCCCCTCCCAGGGCACTCGGTGCAGTGCTCAGCTCTTTGACACAGCCTTACCCACGCCACAGTCTGGACAGATCTGGAAAGGTCCAGAGCCTGTAGCTGTAGTATCAGAGTTGGAACTTTATCAATATTTGTGGAAAAGAGGGAGGAAGGAAAGGAGTGCAGTGAACATCACCCTATTCTTTACTCTCCCCACCAAGACAGTTCCCACACCAGATGCACTGTCTATTATTATTGACACCAGAAGACACTTAAGAGAAATTAGACAGGGCGGCCTCTTATAATTTTTTTTTTAAAGTGTTTCATTCTCCCTCCAAGCTTACGAGGCCATTGGGATACTCTAGCTTTATAGCCTCATGTTATTTTGTTATTGGAAGGAAACATTTCTTCAGCTTCACTCACTTGCTCTTTCAGGAGAATGCATCAAGTGCATGTTTATAACACTCTATGGAAGGAATCTTCTCTTCCCATATGCAGAGCCTAAAAACCCATGACAACTGTCTAGATGGAGAGCAAGGGGTAAAAGACAGTTTCATTTTTTTCCTCTTCCCCTTCCCTCCTTTCCTTCCTTCCACAACTATTGATAAAGTTCCAACTCTGGTTCTGACACTGTTGTCAAATGTGTACTTGTATTCGTTTCCCAAGGCTTCTGGAAAACATTCATCTCACGTGGAGAGCAGCAGGGCCTCAGGGAGTGTCCAGGCTTGGACACTGCGTCCAGCTCCATCCTGCCATTGAGAACCCAGGTCCTTCCCATCTTCCTGCTCTGCGGTCCTCAGCATGTTGGCCGTGACCCCTCACAGTGGGAGATGGCTACCTGCACAGACGGGACAGCCTTCGGTGGAACAGGAGGACACGTCTTTTCCTGTATGTCTCTCTTTATCAGCAAGGAAACCCTTCCTTGAAGACCCCAGCAGATGTCCTCCTATTCCTCACTGGCCAGGTTTGGGTCCCCTGCCCCTTCCTAAATGAATCACTGACAAGGGGAAGGAATTTACCATGATTGGCTCTGGTGAATCCAGACTTACCTTTGCACCACGTGGGAGAGAGTTGGACACCTGAAAGGCAACTCTGGGTAGGCAACAAACAGCATCTTCTATAGAAGATCTTGTAGTGGCTCTTGCGGGAATTCAGCCTAGAAAGCCTGGTGGCCTGGGTTGAGAGATTACCAGCAAGACAACAAGGAGAAAGAGATTATAAACTATTAAGGAGACAGCATGACCAGAACTTGGTGACTCATCAGGTGAGGAGGTTAGAGAGCAGAAGAGGGCGACCAGGTTTTCGCATGAGCAACTGGAAGGGAGGCCAACTGGGGCAGCTTCTCTCTTGCCTCTTCATTCCACACTCAACGAATATTACTACTCATGTTTCATGAGCCAGGCACTTCCACTGTAGTATTTTTTTTTTTTTTTTGGCTACGTTGGGTCTTCGTTGCTGCGCGCAGGCTTTCTCTAGTTGTGGTGAGCGGGGGCTACTCTTCCTTGCGGTGCGCAGGTTTCTCATTGTGGTGGCTTCTCTTGTGGAGCACGGGCTCTAGGTGTGCAGGCTTCAGTAGTTGCGGCACGCGGGCTCAGTAGTTGTGGCGCACGGGCTTGGTTGCTCTGCAGCATGTGGGATCTTCCCTGACCAGGGCTCGAACCCGTGTCCCCTGCATTGGCAGGCGGATTCTTAACCACTGTGCCACCAGGGAAGTCCCTGGAGTATTTTTAGAGATGATATTTTTAGATGTGGAAATGGAAGCTTAACAAAATGAAGCAATTTATCCAAGGTCACTCCACTGGTGAGTAAGCAGTGTCCCTGGATTTGAATCTAGGTCTTTCTGTCTGACTCTAAAACCCATTTTATCGCCACAATTCCATCCTGCCTCTGCTAAGTGAGCATAAATCACAGTCCTTGCACCATAAAGAACAAGATAGATAAGTACACAAGTAAATATACTAAATGGCAGAACGTGATAAGCACTGAAAAGGAATTAGAAGGAGCTCATGTTTTTGAAATCCTACTATACCAATACATCAGTTGTCTCTTAATCCTTGTGACAACCCTAGGGGGTGGTTTTACTCTCCCCTCCACAGATAAAGAACCATTCTGGGCAGACTATAATAATGGTCAGGAACTGGGTGACATGCTTTGTGTGTAAGCCTCACGACCACCCATGAAGGATGTGCCCACCCAATTTGAGAGGCCAAGAAATGCTCCTAGGGGCACAGAGCTCAGGTCCATCTTGAATCTTTTCACGCCCCGTCCCTGGGGTGCAGAGGTTACAAAACACTTTCCCTGCTTCTCAGCTCACTTGATCCTCTCGAAAACCTCTTGCACTGAGAATTATTATTATCCTATTTCATAAATTTTCACACTGACATTTTTTCTCACTTTAACATTTCTGACATCGGGGTGGGTCTTACAATTGAGGGCATGTCATAGTTTAATTGGTAGCATTTACTTTTTTTTCTTAGTGGTAAATAAAACAATGATGGGTCTTAAAATCAACGGTGTGTTAGAGTTAAGAAAATACAGAATCATGCCTATTTTGCAGATAATGAGGCTGAAGTTCAGAGAGATTTGGTGGCTTTTCACGGTCACATGGCTCTGTTGTTGTCAACGCAGGCTGGAGGAGCCATGGGAAAGTCAGGGCCATGCAAAAAGCCACAGTACCCCTGGCCAGAGCATCTTCTCTGCTCTCAGGGGATTTGATTTCCAAGCACATCACAGCTTGCTGCTCTCACTTTTCTACAGGGAAAGGAAGCTCTGCCCTGTCCCAGGATGAGCTTCAAAGGGAATCTGTTCCCTCCTCATTCCTCCCCACCACGGGAAGAGCGGGAGTGTGGCTAAGACCAGAGTTATGCGCATCTGGGATCAAAAGAGTCCCCGTCTCTCCGGAGCACCCAGGGGTCTTGACTGAACTCCAACTCCGGTCTGCTGAGTAATCAGTTGACAAAATACATCTGGGCGAGGAGGAGGTCTCTGTGATCAGCTGTCATCTCCCCTAAACATCTCTGATACATTTTCTCTCTTCATTACCCATGAGGTGTCAACCCTTCTGTGGTGATCCACAACCTGACACACCCGCTTCCCTGTGGCTGGAAGGAAGTCATGCTGCCGGGGAAGGACGTGGAAGTAGGGAAGGCATCCTGTCTGGAGACCAAGAGAGAGGGAAGAGGAGGGAAAGGAGAAGAAAGCTGCTGGAGGGAAAGGTATGAACTGGCAGCTGGTGTTGCCTCGTCTTTATACCAAGTCTAATTCCAAAGCTGAGCCCTGGACCCAAAGCCAGGTGTGGGGTGAACACAGAGAGCACACCGTAAGCATGGCTATTCTTGTCCAGCACCTAGCCCTGCACGCACACACTCTCTCTCTCTCTCTCTCTCTCTCTCTCTCACTCGCACGCACGCACTGCCTGAGTCAATCTCTTTCCTTGCTTCCTACCTGGAACTCTCCCCCTGGTTATGAGAGTATTTGCTATTCTCTTTTTGGATTTTTCCATAGATAATGCGAGATCCCAAGGGTCACCTTACCTAGATGCAATCCTCCACCTCCACTGTATCTATATCTCTTCAGCTCTAGAGTTCCTCCAGAAAAATTCCCAAACTCCTTTGTCCAATATTCAACTCTCCCCTACAATCTAGCCCCTATCTCTATTCCCCAATGTAATAAGTAATACTCTTTAAGCTTAATATTGCAGTCCGATAGAACATATTTCCCAACTGGACCAGAAGCATGCTATACAAAAATTCCACCTCTGTGTCTTTTCTAACTCCATTCTTCTGCCAATAATGCCCTTCTCTCTTGTTCTAGCTTATCCTGCCCACAGCTGGAGTTCTGGTCCTTCCCATGAAGGAGGCCTCACCCTGTGTCCAGGCCAGAGGGAATCCAGTGTCCAGGGCTACTCCAAAGGGACCCAGGGGAGAACCCTCCGCAATCCTCTTTGCTGGCCCCGCCTCGATGCCATGTACCAGTTCTGATGACATTGTTTATGCACCTGAATTCTAGTTCTGGCAGGAGAGAGCTCTGTCCCTTGGTACCCGCTTGTTCACCAGACTGAGCCTCAAATGTCATTATCCTCAGCTGGGTCAGCTTCCGCAGCACCTAGCGCACCCGAGGGGCACATAAGTGCTGGCTCCCTGCTCCATCCTGCCCTCGCCATCCTGCTCTCAGAGACTGACTCTGCTCTGCTCTGGCAAATCCCAACAGCCCATGAAGCCCTCTGACTGCTGTGGTCACCAGGGCTTTCTCCATGCCATTCTCTTGCCTCTTAAGTGATGAGTATAGGAAGCAATGCTATCTTTGTACAGACATGTCCTGCTCCCTCGACTTCCTTGTACATTCCTTGAGATCAGAGACCCTCTGCGAACCCCCCGCCTCATACACAGTGGGTGCAGTGAATGCACATTGACGATGCAAATGTTGAAATCCTCAGCAAGTCCTTGCTGATCCATCGCCTAAACTCTTCCTTCTCTGATGATTCACTCCACTCTCGGCCTTCAGCTCCCACTGGTCCTTTTCCTTCTTGAGGACTCCTCTTCCCTTTCTGCCATCATTCACAATTAACTCTTAGTGGGTTAGATAAGAATTTTCTAGGGCAGGAACTGTGGGTTGCTCGTGTCTGTCTCCTAGTGTCTGGCATGGTACCTGTCATAGCAGATAACCGGAGAGCAGCTGACTTGAATTGTGAAGTTGAGCTCAAGAAACATGTCTTGAGCCCCTAACATGTGCAAAGCATGTGCTAAGTATCTTAGGTTCCAGAAAGATAATGAAACCAAGGTTAGGGTATCTAACCTTCAGGAAACTGGGCAAGGCCAAGGCAATAATAGTTCCCAATTAATTGCAAAAAAGTGCCACATGGGTTGAAGTTTCCTTTTAGATAAGGATTATCAACTGGTGAGATAGAGATGGTAATCTCAGAAGAATGTGGGGCTCCTTTGTGGTTATTGGGACATGAACAGAATTCTCCATGCGCACTTAGCTGCCCTTCTGGGGACACACGAACCCTTTGCTTCTCTCCTGGTGAAGTCCAAGGTCTTCAGTACTGTGACTGGCAGGTCATGGTTAGGGAAAGGCCAAGAGCCGCGCACCTTGGAGGACCCCAGCCCCCGCTGGCCCCAGCTTTTCCTCTTCCCTCAGGTGGAGACTGAGGAGTCTGATGGGAGGAGACAGCCTGCCAGTGGCCGCCTGAGTGGCAGCAGGCAGTCTTGTCAGCCATTACCCTGCTGGAGTAATCCTCGAACCCGCGCGCCTCTTCATTTGATCTGCCCGAGCCTGCAGGAGACCGTCAAATGCTTTTGGCTGATATCATATGCATGCATAATTAGATGGTAGCGATTACCATCTGGGCTCCTAGCTCTTGTTCCAACATCCAGGCCCTGGGCAAGGAGCTGGTGGGAGTGAGGAAGGGAGGTCTCCCCGAGCCCTGCCCATCCTCTGTCAGCCTCCCAGAGAGCAGATTGGAAGCCTGGAGCCTGGGACTGCAGCCCCGTGCAAGGGCAGTGATGATCAACGGAAAGTGACAACGGGCAGGTGACAGAGGGGCTCTCGCCACGGTAGTGTCTCTGTCAGCTCGTGGGTTGGCATGGCACCGCGGGCCGGTGGGTTGCCATGGACATGGGGGATGAAGGTTCGTGGGCAGCCCTTGTATCAGTGAGGAAGCCAAGAGTAGGTGGGAGGGTTCTCAGAGCAGTGGCGGGGCCGATGACATGCCACCTGCCCCACCCCTGGCACCGGGTTCTTCCACTTCCCAACAGCTGGAGCTCCCCGTGGTGCCAATGACACAGGCATATGCTTGGCCAGGCCTGGCTGACATTTTCCTGAGGCTGGTGCTCAGGCTTCCCCGATGCACAGGACAGGTGGAGATGAAGGGGATCAAGGCAGCCCTGAAGGGAGGCTCTTCGGTGCCGAAGAGGCTGAAGAGCGTGGACAAGCAAGGCCCCGAGCCCTCAGACGTTTCACTATTTTGTATCCCTTGACATGCGGAGGGTCCAACAAGGGCAGGTTGGTACAGTCCCATGCCACCTGCTGTGCCCACGTTTAATCAACCAGTCGATTCAAGTGGGCATCCAGCAGCTTCTGCCCAGAGGCGGTGAGACAAAGATCATTCATGGCCCTTGGAGTAGGTGGGGCTGGGTCTGAAGCCCAGCTCTGCGTTTTCCAGCTGAACGCCCTAGGTTAAGTTACTTAACTACCCTGTGATTCTTGCAGGAAAATGAAGTTGTGGGAACTGAAGGGGTACCTGGCACATAGATACTCAGAAAATGTTAGCTTGAGTTTTCCTTTCCTTCAGTGTAGGATTGCATCTGTTAAGGCTTCTGCATTTTCTTTTCTTTCCTGATTGGCAAAGGAATAAAGTGAAAAAAAAAAAAAAAGAAATAGCCCCTAGAGAGCTCTAGGCTCAGCTGTTTGTCTTCAGGAGACTATGTGTGGTCCATTTTGGCCAAAGAACCACCCAGCACTTCCAATGACCTGCTCTCTACTACTTGCCCCAAGGCAGAACATGGGCTCCCCTTGTGCTGTCCCATAGTACCATAGGTACGTATCCATCATGGCACCAAGCACTTGGTCATTGTTTGTGTTGGAAGCCTTAGTGTCTTGCACAATTCCTGGCAAATGGTAAGAGTTTGAGAAATGTTTCTAAAGTGGCTGACTGTGGTCTAACTGAGCTGATCTCACCATAGACTCAAGCTGGGCTGTCAGAAGCAGACTAAAGGAAAATGGGAAGAAACCAAGCTGAAGATGGAAGGGAACCAGGAGACTTCTGAAGTCCAACACATCATAGTGGGAAAAGCATGGATTTTAGACTCAGCTGCCCAAAAGGTTGGCTCTGACAAAATAGTTGTATGATCTTGGGGAAGTTATTTTAATTAATTAATTTGGCTGCGTTGGGTCTTCGTTGCTCTGCACGGGCTTTCTCTAGTTGCGGTGAGCGGGGGCTACTCTTCATTGCGGTGTGTGGGCTTCTCATTGCGGTGGCTTCTCTTGTTAGGGAGCACGGGCTCTAGGTGCGCGGGCTTCAGTAGTTGTGGCACGCTGGCTCTAGAGCACAGGCTCAATAGTTGTGGCGCACGGGCTTAGTTGCTCCGCGGCATGTGGGATCTTCCCGGACCAGGCCTCAAAGCCATGTCCCCTGCATTGGCAGGCAGATTCTTAACCACTGTGCCACCAGGGAAGTCCCTTGGGGAAGTTATTTAACCACTCTGAACCTCAGTTTCCTCATCACTATGATGGATATAGTACCTAACTCACAGGGTTATATAGGCTTAAAAAAACAAATTATGCAAAATTTACCACATAGTCGGTACTCAGTAAAATGGTGGCTATAACGATTATACTTTAAGCTATGAGCTGGGACCTCCTGACCCTTAGAGGTCTGTTAAAGCTGACCAGAACTTCAAATCTGTGGCCTGTGCGATGAACCTGTGATTTCTTGATCTCCTTCACTTAGTGTTTCATGCCTCAGATGCTCCACTTCCAGGCCTGTCTGCATCCTCTCCTTGGCTGGTGTCCATATGCCATCTAATCACTTCCGGGATTTGCTGAGTTTTTGTAGACTTGATGAAGGTTAGAGGAGGCAGGGATTGAAGAGATGGTTCACTTTCAACTTTTGGCCATCTTGCCAGCTCTTTCTGTTTCCTTTCTCTTTTTCTCTTCCCTCTTCAGAGTATCCAGCAAATTCCTGCCTCAAGTAGAATAGTTCTGTTCATTTCCAGACCTCCTGGGGGGGACTCAACTTCTCTTGAGCATTCCGGAGAATGAAGAGTCCTCCATCTGTTGCCCTGAAGGTTGTCATCTCACTCAGCAGTGTGGATGGTCCTTGATAAAAGGACAACTAGACCCTCCATTCATAAGTTCTAAGAAGTCTTGGGATGATTTTTCGCCTTTATTCAAATTGGTGTCAGAGAGTAGGGCCAGCTATAGGGTTGGGTAAGGAGTTGTCAGTGCTGGAAGTCAGGTTTTATTGTGGATACAAATGATGCATCTGGTCGATGTAGGGACCCAGCCGGCAAATCGGAGTTCTAGGGAATTGCAACCAGAACCATGCATGGGGCAGGGAGTTGGCAAGAGCTAGGCAGGGGTGCATTAGGACTCCAGCCAAACAGGGCATGGCTTTACTGCCACAGAGAACTGAAAGAATGAGCAGGAAACAGGCTGAAGACCAAGTCTTAGAGTGGGCTAGGCCCGCTTAGACTAGGAAAACAGCCCTTTGCTTTTAAATTCTGTGTTTCTTGCTCATGTGAGAGGCTAAGGGATTACATTTCGCTCGTGACGCTGAGGTGTGAGATGTGCTTCTTCCTAGAGATATTTGCTGGCTATTCCCTGCCTTAATTACCCAGGCAAGAGGTCGGTTCTGGGACAGAACCTAGAAATCAGAAGGCAAGTTTTAGAGAGGTTGGAGGGTAAATCTCATCTCACTTACTTGGACATGGACCTCCAGGATCCCGGAAGAGAGGGGAAAGGCAGTTTCTGGCAAGAGTCCAAGCCGGGGTCCATCCTGGTGTGGGGCAACTGTGTGAGGGCTCCACAATGAACATGAACCAATTGTAGGTCTTGAACCAGATCATCTGGTTTTGTATTACTTTGGGTTTATCCCCTTTTGTTCCTCCTGAGCTTCGGTAAAGTTTTCTGTAACATTCTAGCTTGATCTCACTACACTGTAGAGAGTAAAGAAAATGTTCCTCCCTACACTTGGGGTTGCAAGGTAAAGTGGGGAATCACCCTGAGCTCCAGGCTCCATCTTCTCCAGAGGCCTAGGTGGTCCAGGGCACCATGCGATCCCAGTTCCCTTTCACCTCAGCAGTTCTCCCATCACAAACTGTGGCAGATTGGAGTTTCAGTATGCTAGGGAAGATGGTCTTTCTTGATCGTTGGCGGTGGCGAGGCTGTGACTCAGAGTATACGGGCTTCTTGAGCACAATATTTATTGAGTATGTAGCAGCTCAATCCATCCCTTTGGCGACTGAGGCCCTGAAGCTCTTTGCACCCTGATGAGGCTCATCTTCAGAACATGGGTTGGGGGCTGGGTCTACCGTGGAAGGACCTCGGGCTGCGGCTGGGCAGGGATGCAGTGGGCAGGGGGTGTGGAATCAACCCCCCATCCCCTCCCTGGCTACCCAAGCTCAGCTCCCAGCATGGACTGCAGTTCCCAGCAGCCTGCCCTTCTCTGAGTTCTGGGTCTGTGCTCTCTGCCTGCACTGAGGGGTCTCAGAAATGTCCTTCTCTGTGCCAGCCCAACCCGAGCTGGCCTTGAGTGTCAAGGACCAGAGGAGGACCTCTAAACACAGAGCCCTTTCCAGGAGAACTCATCACAAGTCCACATTCAATTAGGGAGAGCAGGCTGGATGAGACAATGGTCCATACCCCCTGTTAAGTAACATCCCTAATTGATGACAGGGATGGTGTAGCAGCTTGGAAGCCGGCTCAGATTGTTTTTAAAATTCTCCTTTCTCCTGGGCTGCCTGCCAGAACTCCATGGCATGGCTCTTCAGGAGAACAAAGGAGGCTTTGAAAATCTTTCTCCCCCCTCCTTCAAGTGCTTATCTGAAAGGACATCTTTTCCCCTTAGTTGCCACAATCATAAAAGCACAGGTGATAAACTGCTTCTTTGTAATCATCAATTGTGAGGGTTTTCCCCCTCCCCCCCCAAAAAGCAGGAATTGGGGCAGCAGCAGCAAGAGAGAGAGGGCCATCTTGGCACACACACTGTTGCCTGTCAAGCCTCCGGAAAGGAGAGGGAGGGGGAAATGAACTTTGTTCAGTGACAACTTTTATCTCCAGGTCTTGGGCTGTTGAAATGTCAAGCCAGGGCTGGATAGGATTTCCTGACAGTGGCTGTGCTGCTTCCTGACTCAGGGGGATGGAGGGCTGGCGGTGGGTGGTAGGGCACCTGAAGTGATCAGAACACATCTTGAATTCTTGAAGCTAGAGTTGGGTCTTGGTGGGGCTATGTTTCTAGGGAGGAAGGCTGCAGGGAGAGGCCGTCAGATCTCGTGTCTGCAATGACCTTGAGAAATGATCTCTGAAAGAACAGTGTCTAAACCGTTTGAGAGGAGAATCTGTCCGGTTTTTAAACTCCCCAGAAGTGTAACTGTAGAAGTGAGAGGTAGTTAGGCCTGGGGTTTGGATTGGTTCTAAACTCCTGGTCCCCAAGTCAACTTGTGCCCTGGCTCCTCTACTTAGTTCACAGTTCATCTGCTGACCTTTGCTCTCTGCCCTGTGATACACAGGCCACCCCGGGCAGTGTGGAGGGGAGCCCAAGGATAGGATCATTTACAGCTAAGAGCAGTGCCGCAAGCTCAGCTTGATTCAGTAACATATCAGATTTTCCAGATGACATCTGAGCCGGCCATTTTATTCTTAAAAAATTCATAGAGCACCTACTAAGTAGTGCATACTGGTCTAAGTGCATCATGCATGTTTTACCCTCATAATAATCCTGTGAAACAGAGGAGGATATTGAAGTACAGAGAAGTTAAGTGATTTATCTAAGATCACACAGCAATTGGCAGAATCAGAATTCAAATCCAGGAACACTGGGTCAAAAACCTTGTACTTGTTTAACTACTACTTTTTGCTGGCTTTCATGCTGCTGTGCTGGGCACTGAAGGATGAATAGGAGTTTGCCAGGTTGATAATGGGAAGGAGAGAATATTTGGCAGGAGTAAAGGCCAAATATTTTCTCTAGAAATAAAAGAAAAGGGGATTAGTGTTTGTTGAGTACCTATCTTGGGCCAGACACTGTGGAGACAATTTCACACATTTAGTACCTAATTTTATTTTCAGATTAAACCTGTAAAGTAGTTATCACTTTCCTTTTCCAAGTGGGGAAACTGAGGCTCAGAGAGGTTATATTAATTGCTCAAAGTCACATAGCTCCTGAGTGGTCACCTTCCACACTGGATTGATTTGAACCAATCAAGACTCCCTTAGAAAAGGCTTGGCTTTTGTATTTCCTGAATGTTCCCACGTCACTAGTATTTCCCTGTTTAGAACATGATGTGTAATTAATGTTCAATATTTACAGTGGTCTGTAAACTCCATGAGGACAGAGTCACTGTCTGTGTTAATGGCCAGTGTTTCTCCAACACACAGCATTGTGCTGGGCACGCTGTAGGCAGGTAAGTAGCTCCCAAATTAATGACTGGAAAATGCAGACTGTGCTGTGACCAGGTGCTCAGTTCTTTATTTTCCCCGTTACCTAACCCATACTTCTCTAAGCAGCATCCCGGGTCTCATCTCGCTGGCTGATCTCCTCATCCCCACGGGTAAGACCACCAGATGAGGACACAGTGGTCACACCCAGATGATCAGAGGTGCTTTGACTGAGAGAGGGCGCGGCCTGGTGTCAACCACGGTCAGGGCAACGCATGTCCCCGTTTGCTAGGGAGAGTCCAGGTTGGCACCTGCGGTGCCGGTGAATAATTAACCGTGCTCCCTTTCACTCTTGAAAGAGCCCTAGTTTGCAAAATAAATTCTACGGTGACCCTAGGCGGGTGACTGCCCAACAAGAGGCTTCTGTTCTTCCCAGTACTGACAGAAATCCGCTGGGGAAAGGCAGAACCAAAGTGGAGCTTGGGGATAGGAGCACATGGAAAATTCCAGCGATTGTCCTCTTCCCCAAAGCCCTCACCTTCTCCCCTCAGATTGGCCCTCCTTGGGGTGGGGATAATCACCGCCCTCTGCTGGAAGGCAGGTGTCTTAGTCAGAAGATCTGGCCCCTGGGCAGCTGTGACCTTGCGCTCTGGGGTTTGGGTTCTCTATCTGAGTCTGAAGAGGTTTGTCACCTGTGCTCTGTACAAGCCCTCTGTCCATTTAGGGGAGGGGCCAACGGAGGACGTGAATCAGATGCCTGGACAGTCAAGGAGGTGGCTTCTGCCGCCCAAGTTCTCAGAGCCTGCAGGGGGCTCAGGATTGAGGCTCATGGGTGGCATAGCCCTGCATCGTTGGGAAGATGTGCCCACGCCACCCCTTCCCTATCCTTGGATCTCGAATTCAGGGCCACTGGGTGGCCAGGCTGCGTAGAGGAGTGGCTCTGTGGGGCGACTACAGGACCTGGGGAGGAGGTGAGAAGTCCCTGGCTGAAAGGTCTCCAACAGTAATAGATTTATTAGCCAATCAATTCACACGTCTATTTATCAAGCTTTTAGTAAGGGCACAGGGGGCCTGGCTCTGAACTAAAGGGGTGCCTGTCAGGGAGTGTGTGTCGGGGCTGCTTCCTCGTTTACTCCCAGCCCCATCTCCTGCCTGTGCTCACTTGGGGGCCCTGCATTCTGGGGTTGGGGCGGACTGCAGGGAAGGGCTGGGCCAGGAGCGCTGAGGGCAGGAAGGTGGGCTCTGAAGCCTGCCAAGGGCTGAGGGACATGAGTGGGGGTCTGACTCTTTCTCTGGGCACCTGGCGCTTCGTGGTCTGGGGAGCCCCTCCCCAGGAACAGGCTGTAGATTCTGGTTGACTCTTCCCCCCCGGCCCCGGCCTGCCTCTCCTCCCAGCTGCCTGTCTTCTCAGGGGGCTCAGCCAGCTCCCCTTTGCCCTCTGGAGGTCGTTTCTGACATCTCAAGCCCCTAAAAGCTCTGGCAAAGGCTGTTTCCGTTTGCACGAGTGATGCCCTCCTCTGCCAGTGGCCTGCTTTCTTCCTTCTGGCATTCCCAGACCCCATGTGCGGACCATTGGGGGGCCCCAAGAGTGGAGGCTCCGGTCTAGGAATGTCCGTGCAGGGTCTGGTTTGGGAAAGGATGGGGAAAGCAGGGGTGTTGCTGGTGGGGAGTCCATGGAGATCAGAGAAGCTTCAAGAACTGCATGGAGCCCTTGGGGAAGTGTCGACCCACTTCCTCTGAACTGGACTCTGGAGTTGGGACGAGAATCTGGCTGAAGTTCCCGACATGAGACACAGGTGCCGTTTCTCTCGGGTGCTGTCGGGCCCTCTTTCCTATGAGCAGTTCCCCACCTCACTGGACTTAGAAGGGAAGTTCCGCTCACAGGGTGAGATGGTGAACTGGAGCAGGGGGTCAGTGGGTCTTGGGGCCCTGAGTTCCAAGCCCGGCTCTGCTACAAACTGCTGTGTGGCCTCGGTCAGGCCCCCTCACGTGTGAAATGGGGGAAGCAAAGATAGCGGGGTCCTTCCCTTCACTGGACTTCTACGGTGCTGGGAATTCTAGATCTGGGGGTGCTTCTTCACCCCTTGCCGTTTAGCTTGTGGAAAACAAAGAAAGCAGAGTCGCTGGCGGCCCTAGTGGGGCAGGGACTGCTTTGGGGAGCTCAGGCGGCTCCTAAATGCAGTAGAGAGTCCCCCGGAGAGGAGGGGTCACTCTCGATGTCCCTGGAGGGCTGAGAGATTAACTGGTATTCTCTTAGCCAAGCTTTGATGCCTCTTTTCAAAAGTACCAGAGGCTCATTTGCATGTAATTTGCATCCCATTTAAACACCAGCTCATTTAATGTTCAGAAACCACCGAGTTTTCTTCCAAGCCCCTGCTTCTTGCTCTCCCCAGGTTGTTTCTCTCCCTCTCCCTCCCTTTCTTGCATCCTGCCGCTGGTCTAGCTGGACAGGCTGGCCCGCTTGGGCTCGGTCTCATTGGGTGCAGCCCGGCCTGAGGAGCGCACTCATTGGCTGTGGGAGGGAGAGGAGCCAATGGGGAGAGGGCAGCGGACAGATCTCCAGCCGGGCTGGGGAGGGGTGGCTGCTCGCCTGCCCTCCAGGCCCTGACCCTTCCCGGGCCTCGGGCTCTCCGGAGCATCCCTCAGGTGTCTGGGCTTCTCAGGCTGCCGGCAGCAACAGAGAGAGGGGGAGGCGGGAAGCAGGCCAACTGTTAACTGATAATGGGTTTACTACACCCCGGGGAGGAAAAAGAAAACAAAGAATTGATAGTTTGTTTTATTTTGCCACCTTCGGGCTCCTGGGGAGGTCTGCTGGGGAAACCTTGCGTGGGAGCTGGCGAGAGCTTCTCTTCCAGGGGACACAAAGGCTGTAGATTTAACATTGTAGTAATACAGCAGGGAAGTTCCCCTGCCTCTCCCGCCTCCTTCCTCACCCTTGACTGGGCTCAAACCCAGCCCCACGGCAGACAAGGCTGTAAGGCAGGGTTTTAGGAAGGGCTAGAGGAGAGAAGCTGAGTGGCTCGCCCAATGCCATGCCCTGGTCAGAAGCCGAGCTGGGACTGGAAGCCGCCTCTCCTGACCCCCCCACTAGGCTTTTAGAAAACCTTCGGGTCTCCAAGAACTTAGAGACCTTATTCCAAGTCGGATTTGCTCGCTCACCTTGCCTGTCCTAAGTGAGGGAGGAGCTTATTAAGGAGAGATGACGTTAGTGACCTAGGCTGGCCCTCTCTCAGCCAGAGGGGGAGCCCACCGTCCCTTTACTCCCCCCTGCCCTTCTGACATCATCTAACACCTGTCACCTGCCCTGTCTCTCCTCCAGAGCTTAGTGTAACTCTCATCTCCTCCCTGAAGCCTCCACCCAGGTCTTGGTCCTCCCTGACAATTTGACCCTTCAAGGTACACTTTCTAAAATCTTCTGTATTGTTCATCAGGGGCTGCCAGATCAGGGAGCTTTATTATCCCCCCACTCCCGCCCCAGTGTAAACTCAGAGAGCGATGTTCTACAGCCCCCTCTCTTTCTCTGTCTGTCTGCCTGTCTCTCTTTCTCTCTCTCTCTCTCTCTCTCTCTCTCTCTCTCTCACACACACACACACACACACACACACACACACACACACACAAAGGGCTCAAGAGAGGTCCTTTACAGCCCCTGTCTGACTGGCCAAGGTGCCGCAGTTTCTATGCATCCGAAATGAGGGGATGTGAGAACATTAGGCTCTCGTGATCTGTCCATTTCCGCAGGGAGCTGAGCCTCTGCCCTGAGGATGGTTTGGTTTCCTGCCTGTTCAGGAACTGGAATTGGGGGAGGGGAGGCTGGGGCCGAAGGGAGCCTGGCAGAGCCCCAGACTTGCGGGGGGGGGGGGGGGGGGAGGGGGGGAGGGGCGGAGAATCCTCCTCTGGGTTCCCTGGCACCGTGGGGCTGCGAGTGAGCGCTGTACCTGTGGAGCCGTGTGAGCAGCTGTCTGTTGGGCAGAGCTCATTACCAGCGATAATGTGAGCTGAGTGACATGGAAGATCTGTTCTCTCCCCCTGTTACACTTGTCGTTCGCTCTCTTCCTCTGGCAGGTGAGCTAAGGGGTTTGATTGCCTCTGTGTCGGATCCCTCCATAATAACCAGGCCAACAAAACAATCGCTGCTCCGAGCACTTTGGCAGCAAGTCGCTTCCTAGCACCCTGGCAACAGGAAGCGGGCTAGTCCTGGGGTGGGGCGCTGGCTCCAGTGGAATTGCCCTTGCCCCTCCCCATCAAGGCTGCAGAAAATCCTTTATCCCAAGAACAAGGAGGATGCCCTTACACTCCGGCATTCTTGTTGTCAGAACAGCCATTGGAAATGACCTAAAACACTCTAGAGAGGCTGGGGGCAGAAAGCCCCTGCCTCTTCCTCAAGAGGGCTTGTGTACCCCTGGAGGGCTTCACAGAGAGAGGGCTGTAAGTTGTCCGGCTCATCCGTGATCTAGAGGTTTTCAGAAGCACGGGAAGTTAGATCTGGAAGGGCCAGAGCTCCTGAGCTGGCCACCAGCACTGCCTGGGGGATGCCCTAATAATACAGAGCCTGACCCCACCCCAGAGCTTCAACTCACCTCTTGGAAGTGGGACCCAGAAATCTGTATTTTACCAATTCCACAGGTGATTTTGCTACATAGCTAGAATTAAACTGCTGATCTAGGCTTGTCCCTGTCTCCCCGTTACAGATGTAGAGAGTAAGGTGGAGTGTGACGGAGCAGGTCATTTCCAAGTGCTGGGGCACCTGCAGAATGGCTTCTGGGAAGGTGACTGATTGCTGTGCAGGTGACACTGACCACACAGAGAGCACCGGCCTGGGGGGACCGTGGAGAGTCGGAGCGCCATCCAGAGGTCCCCTCGTGGAAGGCTTACTGGAGGGCTGGGGGCACATGCCAGATGTAGCTGGGCACACGGGGTGCAGGTGGGTTGGAAACATATGTTGGGGACAACAGGCCCTAGAACAGGATCGACTGACCAAAGATGGGGTCTCGGATCCACTACGGGTTAATGCGACGCTTACTCCACGTGTTAAGGGAACAGAAGGGACTCTCCTAAGACAGGGCCGGGGCCCCGGCAGCACACGAGTCACAGCGTTTTGATCGGAAGCCAGCAGAGGAGAGGGGAAAGGTGGCTGAATAACAAAAGGCTTTCCTTCTCCAGGTGAGAAGAGGAACAGTGGCCCAGCCTGAGCTGGGGGTGTGGCGTGGGAAAAGGAAGGGAAGGGAATGAGGCCAGTAGGTGAGTGAGCGTGTTTGCAGAGTATGCAGTTCCGGGTGACACACACAAATCAGTTCCGGGTGACACACACACAAATCAGTTCCGGGTGACACACACACAAATCAGCCCTGCTCCCCAAAACCCTGGGCCCCTGACAGTTGCTGGGGGAAACTGGGGAAGGTTGGTCCTCACCTGTATTAATAATATTCCTTCATAATGACTATGCCGCCCTTGAATTGAAAGAAATACACAATCTCCCGTGGGGCAAACAGGGCCTTACCGAGCCCTCAGTGCCTTATCCTAAGCCAGCTGCCCCCTGTCCGGCGTCCTGTGTGAGACAGGCAGGATTCTAAGAATGACCCCCCAAGACCCCTAGTGACCCTCACCCTCACCTGTGAATGTGCTATCACTCCTGTGATTATGTCACAACACGGTTGACCTTAAGATAGGGAGGTGATTGGGGTGGACCTGATCTAATCAAACAATTCCTTTAAAACCAGAGCTCCTTCTGGATGGTGGTGGAAAGGAAAGTCAAGAGAAGCACAAGAAGGATTGATGAGTCATGCTGGCTCGAAGATGGAGGGGACCGTGGAGGAGGGATGTGGGCCCCTGTAGGAACAGAGAGCAGCCCTGGCTGATGGCCAGCAAGGGAGTTGGGACCTCAGTCCTACAACCACAGGAACTGAATTTGGCCAACCACCCGAAGGAACTTGCAAGTGAATTCTTCCCCAGAGCCTCTAGATAAGGGACAGGGCTGGTCAACACCTTGATTTCAGCTCTGTGAGATTCTGACCAGAGAACTCAACTGAGCCTGCCCAGACTTTTGACCTATAGGCTGTGAGATACTAGTAAATGGGTGTGCGTTTAAGCTGCTAAATGTGTGGGAATTTGTTATCCAGCAATAGAAACTAATACACTGTCACTCGGCCTGGACTCCATTCTTCCTAGTTTCTGGCCTCACATGGCAGATAAAACCTGATTCCCCACCCCCCAGGTCAACTGGATGCCTGTCTTCTTCTTCAAATCTTTTAATCCCCCAGAGACTACCTACACCCAGAGTGAGTTCTGACCTGTGGGCTGAGGGTCAGTTTCCTCTAGTTCTCACCTCATTGTGGGAGCAGTGATGACAGATGTGTCTTGGATCTCATGAATAATCTAGCCTAGTGGTTCCCAACTTTTTCACCCCTACTAATGGTAAGAGTAGTAATACATACTGATTACAATAAAGAGACCTGATATTTAATGCATACTTCCCTGTGCCAGACGAGGAGCTAAGTGCTTTCTCTATATTATCTCATTTAATCCTCACACTAGTCCTAGGAGATGGATATTATTATGACTCCCATTTTGTAGATGAAGAAACTAAGGCTTAGAGAATTAAAAGACTAGTACCACTTACTGTTATAGGTGGTTGAACTAGGATCTGAATCTGAGCGTCTGGCTCCAGAGCCTGTGTTCTTAACAGCCACGTAATCTCTCCCTCCCTCTGCACCACGCACCCCGTATTTTTAAAGATTTTTGTCTACCAAACAAACTGCATTTATCAAGTAGTAATTTGTTTTCCCATTTTTTATTAATCAAAGCCATGTATGACTGCCAATCAGGGGCTCAGATTAGCGTGAGATTGGCAGTGTTATCACACTGAGTTGATACAATTCCAGCCAAAAGCAAAGAAATGATGTCTCAGTTAGCAGTCTGTGCAGTCTTATCTTTGGTATGTCATTTCTGCTAGGCATACAGAAATATTAAAAATAGCTCCTGAGCCCCCATTACTACCTGTGGGAACCTGTAAATGTCTGAGGACTGCAGATTGGGGCCACTGGTCTGGGTCTTGCAGACCCTCCTTATCTGTTCTGCTCGGGCCTCTGTGTCTCTGCGACCTGTTCAGGTAGCTTTCCTCCACAGAGGGGGCTGTAGACACCCCTCTGCCCCCAAGCGCCACCGCTGCCAGGGACAGAGTGAACAGCATGGCACCCCCTCTGGTCCTCCAGGGCACACGTGCACACACATGAAGTCATGTACACATTCACACACACATGCACACACGCGCGCACACACACACACGCACACGCACACACGCACACTCATACTCATCATGACCACTGTACCACCACCACCATCAGGCGTGTGGTCTTGTAAATAGCCTCCTTCCCTAAATCTTTCCCTGATCCCTACTCACTCCCTCAGATGGACAGATAGACAAACAGACAGGCGCACGCACCCACACACCCACCGTCACCACCACCACCACCATCTTCTCTTCCAACAGAGGAAAGTTGAATCCTAGTCTAAAACATGCAATGTTCCAGTCTCACATCACCGTAAATGTACAGGAACATTAACATATGTAAGGTATTCTTTCCATCCTGACTATATGCAGAGTCTGAGTTCGGTTTTTCGTACCTTGAATCTAGTGCAATGAGCCCCTAAGTGTCATTCAGTCACTCAAAATATATTTCTTTAATACCCAGCATTTGCCAGGCTTTGTTAGATACCAAGAATTTATTGTAAACAAGGGCCAGGTCATCACAGGCAAAAAAGATGTCTCCTGGCAACCCAGAAGCCAAGCTGAGTCGCAGGAACCTAGCACTGAGGGCAGGAGAGACTGGGACTGCCAGGAATGAAGGGGGGACAACTGCGGTTCTAGGTGAGGGTCGGTATCTGCAGAGGCGGGGGAGAAGCACCTTTTAGAAAGACCTTTCAGACTGATGCTCTAATTTCCTACAATTTGCTGCCCTCTGAGCCTCCCCAGTTAGCCAGAATTCCAGCGGTCTCTTTGGCAATAGCTTTTACCTTGGGTTATAACTGGTGGCTAAGTGTTTACGCACTGGGCTGTGGTTGCCTGGGGCCATTGGTGGAAGGGCTACGCCAGGGATGCCAACAAGAGAGTAGGGGCCAGAGGCTGTGAGCCAGGAGCCGGGTTTGGATGGGAGAAGTCCTCCACCTGCTCTAGACTGTGGGTGGGGACCCTGACCTGCAGGCATGAGGGACGTGGGAAACACAAGTTCTTCTGTGTCATCACAGAAACATGAACTAATTGGCTGCATGTACAGCCTACTTTAGATAAAACATTTCATAGATGGGATCAAATGCAAATCTCTGACAATCCTGCAAAGCAGGCGGGACAGGCATCGATGTCCCCATTTCATAGATGTGGCTCAGAGAGGGTAAGCAATCCACTTCCATCACACAACTAGTGTGTGACCTGGGAAAGCTACCTGAACAGGTTGTAGAGACACAGAGACCTGAGCAGAACAGATAAGGAGGGTCTGCAAGATCCAGACCAGTGTGACCTGGGAAACTGGGACCTAGCTCTGTTCTCTTTCTAGTGCACCCAGTGATGTCAGTTCTTGATGGAGCTGTTCCTGACGGCTGAAGGGACACACATGGGCCAGTAAATTAGCCAGAGTCTGGGGGCTTGTATTAGTTTCCAAAGGCTGCCGTAACAAATACGACAAACCGGGTGGCTTAAAACAACAGAAGTGTATTCATTCATAGTTTTGGAGGCTGGAAGTTGGAAATCCATATGTCAGCAGCATCGCTTCCTTCTGGAGGCTCGGAGGGAGACAGTTTAATGCCTGTCTCCGGCTCTGGTGGTTGCTGGCAATCATTTTCTTTATTTTTCATTTTTGTGGTACGTGGGCCTATCACTGTTGTGGCCTCTCCCGTTGCGGAGCACAGGCTCCGGACGTGCAGGCTCAGTGGCCATGGCTCACGGGCCCAGCCGCTCCGCGTCACATGGGATCCTCCCAGACCGGGGCACGAACCCGCGTCCCCTGCATCGGCAGGCAGACTCTCAACCACGGCGCCACCAGGGAAGCCCTTTTGGCAATTCTTGTTCTTGGGCTTCTGGCAGCATCACTCCAGCCTCTGCCTCTTGTCACGTCAAATTCTCCCTGGTGTGCCTGTGTCCAAACTTCCCTCTTCTTATAAGGACACCAGTCACTGGATTAGGGTTGGTCTCCTCTAATCCGGTATGACCTTATCTTAATCTGCAAAGACCCTACTTTTATTTATTTTATATATATATATTTTAGGCTGTACCACTCAGCATGTGGGATCTTAGTTCCCCGGCCAGGGATTGAACTTGTGCCCCCTGCCCTGGGAGCACAGGGTCTTAACCACTGGACCGCCAGGGAAGTGCCAAGACCCTACTTTTATATAAGGTCCTGTTCTCAGAGTGGACACGGATTATAGGGGGACACTATTCAACCCAGTACAGGGCTCACTCATTAGGGCTGACCTTGTGAGAAGGATTTGTTTGTTAGGAGCAGGGTGATGGCCTGCTGAGACTGGGCTGAGGGGGTCCAGGTTTGATTTGGCCGCTGGGGTTCCTGCTGCTCCTCTGTCCAGGTAAGAGAAGGAAATTGTCTTCCCCGCCCCCCAACACCTGTCCACCCTCAGCTCTGTCCTCCTGCCCTTTGTTGCCCTCTTGACAGTCCCAACGTCTGTCCGCAAACATGGATATGCTAGGATGGTTGATAACGTAATTGCTATAGAACGGCTATGATTTACTGAGCACTTACTATGTGCCAAGTGCCATACAAAGAGCTTTGCATGCGTTATTTCATTTAACTCTCTCAATAACCGTGTGAATATAAGACCCATTCTTACCCTCGTTTGACACTTGAAGAACCAGAGGCTTTGGAAGGTCAAGTACTGTGTCTGAGGTCACAGATGTAATAGGTGGTGTGAATAGGATTCTAGCCCAGCTTATGTTGGAACTGGGGGCCTAAGTCGATAGATACTCTTGTCCTCCATCCTTGGCTATTCCATGGAGGACAACCTGGGAGAACTATGAGGACCCCAGAATGGAAGAGCTGGGGAACAGGAAAGTTCTAAAAGGGGCATAAAAGGGGAATGGGGTTGGGGAGGGAGGGTGGAGATTTTTCCGTGCCAAATGCTTTGAGATGCTTTGAGCTATTTCCAGCCAACCAAGGTGGCATTTTCTTTTTCCCCTTCCTCTGGGACTGATGGGAAACAGTGAGAAGAGGAAATGAGGCCTCTAGCTCCCTGCTGTTTCTGTGAGGCCTAGAGTGGTTCCCCACCCTGTTTGCAAGGCCATAAATAATCGAGATGTATTACTCAGGGATTGCCATGGTAACATCTTCAGGTTACCAGGGATGCAAGATCCAAACAAAAGTATTCGATTAAATATTGCCGGCCACTAGAGGAATCCAGCCATGTAACCGTGGGATGTGGGGAAGGGGAGGGGCCAGGAAGTCTTATTGCTTCTTTCTCTTTTTGTCCTCAGCTTTCTCCTCAAAGAATGATGGCTCTGCTGGGAGGACCCTCTCCCCCTTTTCTTGTTCCTGGGCTTTTTCCCTGCTCTTAAGATAGAGGGTTCCCACCTACAACCCGTATCTCTAACATACAACCAGCATTCTGAAGTCGGCTCTAAAACAGATGCCCCTGGCTCTCCCAATAAACACACCCTCTTCTAATTGGTTTAGAATTGAGTTGGATACCCAACTAAAAATCATTCCCACGTGCATCAGCCTTTTAAATGGAATCAGCAGGCCTGTAAGTTGGGTTTCCCCAGACACCAGGTGCATGATACAGGCATGGAATTATGGCAGCTGCAGAGAGCAGAAATCAGGGTTGGGAAAGGAGGGTCCTGTTCTGGGGGCTGGAGAGAGCTGCTCAGTGGGGACATCCTTCCTGAAAGCCTGGCCTGGGTAGGATTCTCCATTCCTGGAGCTGCACAGCCACTATAAATATGTTTCTGTTAACCAAGTGGTGTTTGTTCAACATAAACTCGCTCTGCTCTCCAAGGTAGCCCCGGAAAGTGCCGAGTTAAGCAGAGTTTAAGGAGGTGTAATTTAAAGTCGTGTTGGTGGGCCTCCCAGGCTGAGGATAAATCTCTCTCACAGCCTTGTTGCCTTCTTTGTGGCTCCACCTCTAAGAGGTAGAGCTGGAAAGACCTCAGAGATTGTCTAGTTCAAGGCCTTCATTTCAGAGAAGGGAACTGAGGTGGGAGGGGAGATGATTTACCCCAAATCACCCAGCTAGGAAATGGCTCCACTCTTTCTAAAACCCAGTTTCCTGACCTGATGCCTCTACCCCTAGCTAGGGCCCCAGCCCTGGATGGGACTCCTGGGGTCTGCACACAATCTGAGAATCTGGAGAGAGGGGGTGGCAGGGAAACCAAGACATGGAGGCAGCCTCCGGGCTTACTGGTGACCCACCCAGTCTGGGGGATACCCTGAGCCTTGACCTAGCCCCATGGGCCTTGTAAACAAAGCCCCCCTACTCTCAGATACCTCCAACAGATCAATACGTATTCTTTGGGCAGGCTGGGCCTTGTAGACTACTGATGAGCTATATCCCACTCAAAGAGCAAGGTTTCTCTCACCTGGGGCCACTGTCTCACCCAAGTATAAGCAACTTTGCCAGGGGCTGGGCGTGGGGTCAGGGGGCCTTGGTTTCGGGCCGGATCATGGCCACCTCCTAAGCACCTGTGCGCTCCCACCCAACCTCAAGTTGGCATCTCATACGTTGTTTATGAAGCATTTGTCTGAGCTCAAGGGGAGCCGGGAAATCAGTGAGAGACAAATAAATAGAAATTCCAGGCGGTACCCGAGTGCAGGGGCCTGGAGGGAGCGTAGCAGGGGTTGTTTACCTTGGGGGCTTGCATATTTTATTACGGTGCCATCTCCTCTCTCACCCCTGTTCCCTCCTCTCCCCTCTCTCCTGAGTGGCTGTGATGAGAGTTTATATTTTTCAGCACACCGTTTGTAAGTCTATTTACAACCCAGGCATCGTTGGTTTGCGTGAGAGAGAGATGGCCCATCTCCATATTAGTTAAATTGGAAATAAATTGGTTGTTAAATAAAAGCCCTCTGTGGGATGTGACAGTGATGAATGAGGGATGGCTGCACCTGGGGAAGGGAGGGGTGGCTTTCTGGATTGAGTCCACAGAGCTGAATTGCCCCAGGAAACTTGGGCAGGAGCCGGGGATGGTCCAGAGACAGAGAACGGCTAAGCTGGGGTGGAGCGTAAGGCGGGTGGGTGCTGGAGGACATGCTTGGCAGGAAGTCCAGGGTGGAGGACTTTGAGCATCCCCTAGACCTGTATTTTCTTTTCTTATGGCATGCAAAGTACTTTTATATAACTTATGTCTCTGATTTTATAGCTTTGTGACTTTTTTTTTCTTGACAGATACAGACACTCTAGTGAAATGATTTGCCTGTGGTCATTGTCAAATGAAAACAAATCTGGACTTGGTAAGGAGAGATATGAGTCTTTCGGAAGGATGATTATGAGGCAGGGAAAGGAACTACTGCAGTAGGGAGGATGATCTGTCCACGAGTCTGCAAGCACCACAGAAGAAGAACCTAGGGGTAAGACAGGAATAAAGACACAGACCTACTAGAGAATGGACTTGAGGACACAGGGAGGGGGAAGGGTAAGCTGTGACAAAGCGAGAGAGAGGCATGGACATATATACACTACCAAACATAAGGTAGATAGCTAGTGGGAAGCATCCGCATAGCACAGGGAGATCAACTCGGTGCTTTGTGACCACCTAGAGGGGTGGGATAGGGAGGGTGGGAGGGAGGAAGATGCAAGAGGGAAGAGATATGGGGACATATGTATATGTATAACTGATTCACTTTGTTATAAAGCGGAAACTAACACACCATTGTAAAGCAATTATACTCCAATAAAGATGTAAAAAAAATATCTGATATCACTTATATATGGAATCTAAAATATGACACAAATGAACTTCTCTACGAAACAGAAACAGACTCACAGAGATAGAGAACAGACTTGTGGTTGTCAAGGGGTAGAGTGGGTTGGGGGAGGGATGGACTGGGAGTTTAGGATTAGCAGATGCAAACTATTATATATAGAATGGATAAACAGCAAGGTCCTACTGTATAACACAGGGAGCTATATGCAATATCCTGTGACAAACCATAATAGAAAAGAATATGAGAAAGAATGTATACGTATGCACAACTGAATCACTTTGCTGTACAGTGGAAATTAACACAACATTGCAAATCAACTATACTTCAATAAAAGAAATTTTTAAAAAAGTGGGGCAAACAGGGGTTCTTTTGTAGAGACCAGTAAACAAGCTAGGAAGAGCCAGGTGTGGGGAGGGGGATGACAGGGGATGTGAGGGGACAGTAGACCAGGGAGCGGCTCACCCTGAGGCCAGCTGGTCCTCAGGAGGGGCTGTCTCAGGAAGACAGGGCCCAAGTTCAGGGCCTGGTGGAAAGGGAGAGGCAGAACCAAAACCCGGTTAAGCAGCATTAAGTTCTGATTGATCAGTGGCCATGAGCAGTTCAGCTAATCAATTATGGATCAAAGAAAGGGAATTTGGAGGGTCTGTGTCTGGCCTTGTCATGGGGAAACAAAGGGGGACATCTATGAATCTTTTCTAAGTCATGTGGGGAAGGGAGAATTTTTGCAACATGCTGTTTTCTGGAAGACAGAGGGTGGGGGATTTTTTTTAGCCCGCACTGTTTTCCAGGCTCACAGGCTCAGGTAAAATCCAACATTGTCATCACACAGTTATACATTGCAGGGTTAGGACCGGAATCCAGGACCCTGGACTCCCAGACCACTGATGTCACTCCATTTCTCCATCCTCTTACTTCTTTCTTAGCTGATCGTCTTATATTTTTCTCTCCATCTTCCTCTTATTAAAACCTGCTGTGAAGAATAAAGAAGCTCATGACAGCTTAACCCTTCCCAGGGATGTTTGTGTTTGTGTTAGACTAGGGATCAGAGCTTTAATTCTGGAATCTGAAGAGGAGAGTCCTTTCCAGGATTAAACTGTTTTGACATCTATTTTCTTTCATCGGAATCATAGGGTCACTTCTGCCTGCACCTGGGAGGGATAATAGATCCTAGTAGATGGTAGATCATAAGGAGTTGGTTGATAACAGGTCATTGAATCAAAGAACCTCAGAGCTGGAAGGAAATTTAGAATATCTGGCACAATCCCCCATTATACAGATGAGAAAAGTGAGGACCGAGTAGGAGAAGAGAAGTAGCTAGACTTGATCATAAATGAGGATCTCCCTAACTGTTCACGTTATAAGAGAGAATGGGCGGGTGGGCACACAGCTCTTCCTGGGCTCTTCTCCAACAGCATCAAGCCCTCCTCTTCCTGGTACCCTGCTTCACTCCCCGGGTTGCGAATGGACCAGTGGTTGTCAAGCTATAATATGAATAACTATCGCTAGGTTATGCTCCGTGTAGAAAGCTGCAACTCCACTAATCTCCTGGGTTTATGTAGGACTGGAGCCCAGCACTCTGCATTTGACAAAGATTCTGAGAACCACATTTGGGGAACATGGGTAGGGGACATGGGAGTGGTCTAGGTCTATAAGGTAGATGGATAGAATGACCCCCAGGAGGCTCTGCCAGCCCAAGCCATCAGTGATTCCAGTTTGCAGGTAGGGTGGGGTGGGGAGTGACCTTTATTTCTCACCTCCAGGAGTTGTTGATGGGAAGGGTAGCCTCCTTCCCTTATTTCTTATTTCTTCCTTATTTCTTCCTTAGCCATCATAAAGGCAGAGCCTGGGGGACGGGAGGTGTTCTTTAGGGGGATTAAAGACTCTTCCTTGAAAGGAAACAAATTCCTTACTAATTATGCAATTATTTTATTATGCAGCCTTGATGAAAAAAATACATACACCACTCAAAGCCTAAAAAGAAGGCTGTAGCCAGGACTTATCCAATTTAATAAATCCTCTCTATCCTGTAATTATTTTCCGTATTCTCTTTAATACAAGTCTGTATGAGAGTGGGGGACTGTCTCCGCTTGGCTGTGGGACTTGGGGGGACAGGTCTTCCCCTTCCCACCTGCCACCCCACCTCAGCTGCCCTCTCCAAGCGGCTTCCAGGGCATATACACCAGTGTTCTACACCTACCTCACCCTCCACCTTCATCCTGTCATATTCCCAGGAGAAGGGGTGTGAGAGGGAGAGGTTGGGGGCCAGAGGAAAGGAGAAGGACAGGCTTTAAAGACAGGCTTCTAGAGTATGACTCCTTTAGTTGAATTTTGGCTTTGGAGCTGCCCCCCAGCAATGCCTCATCTTCCACCTGTGAACCTGACCTGCCCTGAATTTTATACTATTCCCTCAGCCTTCCTTCCAACCAGCAGTCATAGCCCCATTCCCCAAACAGTTGGATGATAAAACGTGGACGTGTTGCCCCTTCAAAGTTACAGACTTTGAGTCAGATGTGTTTGGGCTCAAAGTTTGGCTGAGCTAAGTACTGGCTTGTGCTTAAGCTGGGTCTCAGTTTCCTTATCTGTAAAGTGGAGATATTAATACCTTCCTCCTCAGGGATGTTGTGAGATCAAAAGGGCTCATGGACCTCAAGGATGTAGCACAGTGCTTGACACAGCTGGTGTCTATCAAAGCAAGTTTCTTTCCGCACCCCTGCCCCATGCCACCTCCTTCAAGCCTTACAATGAACATTTGCAGGTGGCATTCATAATGGTAGGGGAGACACTGGGGCAGCAGAGCCTTTCTTGGCTCCCCTTAAGTTTCCTCACTTACTTTGTCCCCCGCCCCATAGTCTTGTGATGATGGGGCTCTAAGGAGGGCTTGGACTCCAGTGGGTGGGGTGGGTTGAGGTCTGGGGATCAAGAAGTTCCTGGAGAATCTTGTTTCTCTGTCCCTAAAAGAAGGGCTGGGCCAGGAGGAGCTCTCTGCTGGATGCCTTGTCCACCACCATCGCCATGGCGACTGCCTACAGCCTGACTTTCTCAGCATCCTGACTGAGGCAAAGCCAATCAGGCAGAATGGTGTCATGCCTGGATCCTGCTGGCCCTGTACCTTCCTGTCACGGGGTGATGGGTCAGGGTGAGACCCTGCTGAGCCCCACCGTAGCCCCTGCCTCCCCATATTCGTTCTTTCACTGCACACTGGCTTGAGTCTGCATGCTAACTGACATCACCTCTAGGTGCCCCCTTGCCACGGCGTCCCAGCCAGGCCGCCTGGACTTTAAAGTCAGATGGACTCTATTAGAAGCCTACTTCTAGTATTCACTAGCGGTGTCACCTTGGGTTAGAGTTACGTAAACTTCCCAGACCTCAGTTTCTTCATCTGTAAGACGCATACCATCAGTAATAGAATCCACCTCCTGGGATTCTATTAGCCTCTATTGTTGTGAGGCTCAGGTGAGGTGATGTATAGGAAAGGGTTTTGTTAAATTAAAAGCACTGAACACACATGGGAAGTTGGTGGCACCAGGTAAGCCCTGTTCGAGCATCTATTACAGGTCAATTTTTGTTTTAAACCCTGAACACACATTATTTCATCGGATTCAAAGCACTGTGAGGAAGTGCTTAATTTCTTCATTGTCCCCATGAGGAAATGGGGGCTTAGAGGAGCTGAATCAATGCCTTGAGCTCACCTAGCAGGAAAGAGCCAGAACTCGAACTGTTATCAAGTCGTTCTCTGTAACAACCTGTAAGAGATCACTGTTCTTATTGACATAGATTCAAAAGGAAGTTTTTATTGAGCATTTCCTTATCGGGGGCTATAGGGAACACTAGAGCAGTACCTGACAGGGTCTTCCTTGACCTCAAGGAGCTTACATTCCATGACAAGCGAACCCCCATGACAAAAGCCTTGTACGGAGACATGCAGCCTGAGTTCAAAATGGGGCTGCTCTTCCTGGGTTGGAGTCTTTAAAGAAGGCTTCGTGGAGGCTGGGGGGCTTGGGCTAGGCTTTAAAAGAGTGGGTAGGGTTTGAAGAAGCAGAGAATGTGGGTGGGCAATCCTAGTGGGGACTCGGACCATCTGGAGAGAGCCCTAGAAATGTGCTGAATGGTGGGGGAGGGGAGGAGGGGTTAAAAATTGGCCATGAATTATTTTCCACATGGATCTGCAGAGAGCTGGCTATTACTTGCACGAATCAGTTCAGTAGCAGATGCAAATGTGTACCCCAGTGTACTCAGACGTGCACCCCAATGCCCCCAGGTTGCCTCAGAGTCATCTTGTTTTCTTTGGAAGCCGGCAGCAGAGTAGGAACGAAATCGCTGGCTGCTGTGTCTGCTTCTTCTCTTTGGAGCAGCCCACCCAATGGCTCGCTCTTCAAACGTCAGGCTCAGCTTGATCAAATTTGACATCCTCCACCGCTGGGGTCAGAGGAGGTGGCATGTGTTCTGCTGGGTCCTGGCCCACGAAGCTGGAGTCCCCAGGGCTCTCAGAACAGGCTTTGGGCCTGGCTTCTTCCCCACCATCGGAAGATCCCATGGTGGGGTGAGCAGAGTCAGGCTCGGATGTTGCTGGTGAAACAACAATGGATTTGGATAATTTCAGGACCAGGCTGGGGGTGAGGGTGAAGATGATATGGGCAAGCTGTGGGTAGCCGGGAGTGGGGCACAGGGGGGGTTGCATGTCCTGCACACGTGTGTGCACAGAGTACATGCTGGAGGAGACTGGGTGGTCTGAAAGCACATCTCCAGACCCTCTGCTCCTTCCTTTGCACCCATAGCTATGCCAGGCCAAGGGTCCTCAGGAGGGGAATTCCGCCTTCTCACTTGAATACTTTGTGTCATCTCCTAACAGGGCATGCATGCAGCCTGAGCTAGGTCTATCAGCTGTGTGTAAGAAGTCCTGAGTGTAGAGTATGTACTGTTTGGCAAGTTCCATAATCACAACATGGTCACTTAATTTGGTGTGACTCAGATGACCCCATTAATCAGGTTGGCCAACTTATTCCTTATGCCTTGAACTTCGGGCTACCTGGTCCCCATGCCCTTCTAGGCTCCTGGACAAGTGCCCTTTCAGATCGCTCTCCTTTCTTTGGGCATCTCCTTGAAGCCTTGGCTCTTCATGGTCCCTGATTCCCATTCTAGGCTCTCCAATCAAGTGTCCTTGCGCACTGTGGCCCCTGCCCCCAAGCACACTCTAGGACTACTGCTTCTCCTTCCTTTCCCATTCCTGCATTTAGAGCCTTTGTCTTGGTTGAGAGGTATTTCTCTCTTTCCCCTCCCTCTACCACCTTCTTGAACCAGTCCCCCTTTCTTTTCTCCCACCGGTCCAGTCCTTCTCCTCTCTCATTTTGGTGGCCCAGCAAGGCCTTCCTGCCTTCTCTAAACTCTGAAACTTTGTCAAGGCTATCTTACTCCCCAACCCCCCGCCTCTTTTAAGTTTTCTTTATCTGGGGTCTCCATAAGAGCTCCTCTTGGAGACAGCTAGATTGATAAGCTAACCCCTTCCAGAATGTGACTACGTTACACCAGTGGTAACATGCTTATAATTTGGCATGGCCCTTCTAAAGCTGAGACTTAACCCATGAATTGGTGAGCACTCCAGCCAAAGTTTTAAAGCCATAAATTGAGACTCTTGGGAAGGACATGTCTCTGAAACAACTCATATTTCAGGTGGTCTTCATCTCAGAGAAGTTTCCAGATTAGGTCTACCATCTTGGTGGCTCTGTTTCTCCTTTTGTCACTGAACTTTGGACTAGAACTAGGGTGCAGCCTCTAGGAACCAAGGGGTGTGGCCTGCATTGTTCACACCCACCTTCCCAAGGAGTAGCCAGAACTCCTGGCACATCCAGTTGTCCCTTCAGTTTCCTTTCTCTTTACCAATCACCTTCTTGGATGCTCCTGGCAGGGAGAAAGGATGGCTTATCAAACACCTAGGTTGGATTCATAGACCTATCTAAACCTCCAAGGGTACAGGGGTCCTCTGTAAAAGGAAAAGCATACCTTTTCTTTTTATGCTCCCATCCATCCATCTTTCTGTGGAACCCACCACGGTAGAAACCAAAGCCCCTCACTCCTCCTTTTCCGAGAAGACCATTTGTGTGTTTACAGGCATTCTGTTATTACCGTTATCGCTTCCAGTAAATTTTAAAGACATTGAAAAATGCAAGAGCCTATTTTATGGGAGCCTATTTTATGGCTATGGCTTTAAAACAAACAAAAATAGTAATTCCATTAGTAGTTGAAAAATCATAGGAGTACTGTATTTTTTTTTAATTTTATTTATTTTTTATTTTTGGCTGCTTTTGGGTCTTCTTTGCTGCATGCAGGCTTTTCTCTGGTTGCGACGAGCAGGGGCTACTCTTCATTGTAGGGTGCAGGCTTCTCATTGTGGTGGCTTCTCTTGTTGTGGAGCATGGGCTCTAGGCGCGTGGGCTTCAGTAGTTGTGGCACGTGGGGTTCAGTAGTTGTGGCTCACGGGCTCTAGAGCACAGGCTCAGTAGTTGTGGCACACAGGGTTAGTTGTTCTGCAGCACGTTGGATCTTCCCGGACCAGGGCTCGAACCCGTGTCTCCTGCATTGGCAGGCGGATTCTTAACCACTGCGCCACCAGGGAAGCCCAGGAGTACTGTACCGTTGAGGATAAATTTACTGCTACGGTAACTGTGTGCCACAAAGATAATAAGCCCAACTGAAGAGGGGTTGTTGGCAGGTGGGATAGACAGGAGACGACACGTTACACTTGCAGGGCCACCTGGGAACCGAGGTGGAGGATGTTTTAGTGTTCTAAGAACTGTGTGTGCTCCCCTGTACATGGAGAGTGCTGCGGGGGGAGGGGCTGAAACCAGACAGATCTGGGTTGAAATCCCTGCTCTGCCCATTTCTAGCTGTGGAAAGTGGAGCAGTTCATGTACCCTCACCAATAAAATGGGGATAATTTTAACAGGTTGCAAAGGTTCAACGTGACACAAGACGTACAGGTTCTCATAAATTGCTCAACTATAAATTCCACGAAGGCAGGACCCCTGTCCATCTTTTTCTCCACTTTATCCCTCGTGCTGCCTCCCTGCCTCTCTTGTAATAGGTTTCTGATTGTAGCTATCATTGGTGTTCCATCACTGGTAGGTAATCAAAAGCCTTTGATCTAGTTAATCCCCCTGCCTTCTCTTCTACCTCAACCAGCAACCCGTCTCTCCCAATCCAGTGCCCTAGAGTCTACAGCATAACCAGTAGAGATCTACAGGGTAACCGGTTAGGAAATCAAAAGAAGGCTTGAGTAACAAAACCTAAAGGGCTTTCCTACCAACCCATGAGATTGATGAGCTATGAGTATGTATATTTTAACCTTTTGGCAAAACATTTCTGAAGCAAATTACAATACTTGATTTAATAGCAAGACTCCCAGACACAAGGTATGTCTCCGATAGACCAGAGATTTGTTGCTTGATTTATAGGAAATAGTTTTGGTATAAATGTTTATTACAGTCAAGTTCTCTTTAAAGGTGATATATGGCATTATTCTACATTAGCATGAAAAGTGGTGTCTCCGGATCTCCCAGATTGCTCCGGGTCACAGCTTCACATCTTCCATCCCTGGGAACCCTGCCCTCCACTATCTCAGTCTGCAGTACCTAGGGTGCTTTATCAACGTTATGTCTCAATTGTCACGTCTGCACAGCTCCTGTCAAGCATTAAAAGTTCTCAGTTTGCACTTTTTGGCATTGTAGATGACCTTCTGCTGTTTGGATTGTTAATTCTATTTCTCGGAGAGAGCTGAGCACAGTAGCCAACCAGGGAACCTCAGTTTCTCCACCTGTAAAATGAGAAACGAAGATAGCATGATCTCTGCCTCTACTTGGCCTCTTAAAAACAGGTTTCCTGCTCTATCTTCCTCTCTATCTCCAGGGCTGTGCATAATGTCTGACTTTTGGCCATGTTCCCTCATCAGCTTTGGATGGAAGGAATGAGTGAATGGGAGATTGGGGGTAATAAAGATCTGTATAACATGTTTTCTAGACATTCAGAGAAGAGGATTCTATTAAATCTCAATGAAATCTCTTTTCCTCTTCCTTTCCCTTACGGGGCCCCCTTACCTTCAGATATGCCCAACTGATTTAGCTTCTAAACCCTGACACTGCTGTGAGCTTCCAGCTCCTGCCCCACACCTCCCCAGGCCGCCCCTCATTGTCTGCTTTTGAACCCCATCCCTCGTGCATGGAATTGGCAAACGCTATATAATTATATTGGAAATCACAGGTTCCCAGAGACTGGGGAATAATTATGCTTAATAGGAATAAAATGAATTTCCAGTTGCCCTCTTTGGGGTGGATGACAGTCCGACCCTATATTTACCTTGTAATGATATGGCAATTACCATCTAATAATTACCCTACTGGCTGGCACTTGCCCAGCCATTAATTGGTTAATGGCCATCATGCCATGCAGGGAATTGAGGAATATGCCTGTTCCTTAATTTCCGTATCTTAAAAATCTTCAGCAGGATGGGGGAGGCTCTTAGGAGACAGTCACGTGGGGAACCGGATGGAACAGTGCCGCCTGCCAAAGGATCAGGGTTCTTAGCTGAGGGTCTTTTCCCCAGGAAGGCAAATCCAGCCCTCCCGGGAGTGCTGGCAGGTGGAAAATACACAGGAGAGAAGTCCACTGAAGTCAGGATGACTCTCCTCATGCCCATCCTCATGGCAGTGGAAGGACCAGAGATGTTGGGGTGAGTAATAATTACGGACCAGATTAAATCCAATCGTGCCCCTTAAAGCTTAATTAAATCATTTACTCATCCAGTCTGTTTATTGAGCACACACACAAAGTGGTGCACCTACAGCCTCCCTGGTGCACATCGACCTTGCTCTTGTCTGAACCTCTCCCTCGAGACCTTACTTGCTAACTCTGTCTTGTGTGGTCTCCTCATAGTTCCCAGAGTCTGTCGTGCCTTGAGAAGCCGATCGGGAGCTTTCTTAGGGCAGCGTTTGTAGAAACAACCTTTATATTCTATTTATGACAAGTCCAGAGCAGGCACTCAAGATACAGGTTAAATGAATAATAGATGATTATGTAGAGGAAAAATGCATGAGTTCGGGGGTCAGCGAGACCTGGGTTCAATTCCCAGCTTTGTCATTGATTAGTTGTAAGACCTTGGACAAATCCCTTAGCTTCTCTAAGACCCCCAAAATGGGAAAAATAATGATTAGTACAAGTTCTTGTCACACAGTACATAGCTGACACGAAAATGATTCTTAATATTATAATATGTACTACTTAGTATATTTGCTTATTGATGTGTATCATTGTATATACATATGAAGATATATATTTGGAAATTATATGCATGGATATATATGTGTATATGTATATATATATATCCATCCATATATGTATAGATGGATATACATATATACACACATATACATATGTATATATGTGTATGTGTATATGCATATGTATATAAACAGGGTTGGCATTTTTCTCTCCTCTTTTTCATGGGAGCAGAGGTAATGGGCATTGGAGTCCTGAGTAACTGTGAATAAGCTTTGTGGTTAGTTTTTCTCTGACCTGTGAATGGATCAATACTCTGCCTCAATCTAGAGAATGTTGGAGATCATTCAAATCCCACTGAGGGAAAATTATACTGAAGGTGCCGTGCAATGCAACTTTCACACGTTATTCCGTTTAATCCTCATATTAACTCTGCAAGAGGAAGAAATATTGTGAAAGACGGAATGCACTGGACAATTAAGGAGATGATTTTATTATGACAGTTTGCAATGGGGAAGATGTTCATTAATGAGGAGTGTCTCAAAGATATGGAAGGAGGGCTAGGGCTTTATGCGGGCAGGTAGACCAGGAGCCATCAGCAAATCTTATGTGAGTCATGAGGAAGGATGTAGGTGGGTCTTATCTCAGAATTAGAAGAGCAGGGTGGTCCTTTGAGGTTAGTCATGCCTAGGAACACAAAAGGGTGGTGGGATTTCTCAACCTTAGGGAGCACAGGGCTCAGATCAAGTTCAATGTTGTCAATATCATCTTGATGTTTGTAGTTGAGTAAATTAAAGATAATAGGAGAGGTTAAGAAACTTGTCCAACATTTCATCACAAGTTTGAAGTGGAGCAGTCTCAGAATCCCAGCCTGTCTGGCCCCAAATTTGCCATCTTGTTGCGGTTGCAATGGCCTTTTCTTCATTCACTGATTCATTCAATAAATACTCGTTAATACACTACTATGTGCTAGGAACTGTTCTAGGTGCTGGGAAACTTCAGTGAAGAGATACCAAGGGCCTCAACTTTTTGGAAGTTACATTTGAATGGAGTAGAGAGACACTGAACAACTTAATGAGTAAATAAAGAAGCTGATGGGGATTTAATGTGAGATGGGGATTAAAGGAAATAAAATGGAGTGATGTGATGGAGAGTGACTTCAAGTGGCAAGTCTTCTCTGAGGGGTAGCAGCTGAGAAGGAACCTACCGTGCCCACAGCTCAGGGATGTGGCTGTGAGAGGAGAACATTCCAGGAAACGGGAACACCAAGTGCAAAGGCCTCGTGGGAATAAGCTTGGTTTCTCTGAGGAACAAGCAGAAGCTCTTGAGCAAAGGTGAATGACGGGGGAGAAGTGTAGACTGAGATCAGAAGTTTAGGAAAGAACCAGATCAGAAGGGACCTTGGAGGTCCTGATGAAGTGTTTGGATCTTATTTGAAGTACAATGGAGGAAGCCATCAGCAAGGGACAGAAACCACTGGACAGTATCAGGAGAATGCTCAGATTGTGAGCATTAGTGAAAAGCCAGGAAATGGTACCTCTGGCCCTCCTGCAGTTGGGCTAGCCTGTCAGTCATGTGCCATCCCTGCCCCTGGGCATGAACCTACTCACTGTGAGTATATGGAAAACATAGTTACCTTCTGACCTACAAACCAGGGACCTGTGCTTGGCCTCTTGCAGCTGGGCCTTTGCCAGCTTTGCGGACCGTCTGACTCTGTATCTCATTATGAAACGTTGAAGTGTGCTTACCTCTATCATTTACCCTCATTTTGCCCTCTGCAGTGGATAGATCAGGAATATGACCCACCTCCTCCTTTGCACATGAGGAATCATAGGGGTTACATGGTGGGCCCAAGATCCTGCAGCTAGTTAACGAAGGAACTTAAACTGGAAACCTGTTTTGTGACTAACTGGGCTGAGTATCCCCGACCACCCCACCCCCACCTTGGTTACAGAGACTTCAGAACAGGCTTACCCAAGAGTGTCCAAGTGAGTCCTAAAGTCATTTAAAATAATAAATGGAACTCCCCGCTGGCTGTTCAGTATTTAGTGGTCTTTCAGGCCACTACCTACGAGCTATCAGCTGTGATCTACAGCCAGCATTACCTGCTATTAGCACTGCCCTCTATTAGCAACTATTATCACTTACCAACTATTAGCCACCATTAGCTACTATTATCACTAGCTCCTATTATCCATTATTAGCTACTCTTATCAACTACCCACTATCATCCACTATCAGCTTCTATTATCTTCAGCCATTATCCAGTATCTTCCATTTGTTATCTTTGATCTACTATCCGCTACTATCTATTATTTGTTATGTGCTACAATCTATGAGCTACATTTTTTTTTTTTTATCAGCTACTTTTTTTTTTTTTTTTGCAGTACGCGGGCCTCTCACTGTTGTGGCCTCTCCCGTTGCGGAGCACAGGCTCCAGACGCGCAGGCTCAGCGGCCATGGCTCACGGGCCCAGCCACTCCGCGGCATGTGGGATCTTCCCGGACCAGGGCACGAACCCGTGTCCCCTGCCTCGGTAGGCGGACTCTCAACCACTGTGCCACCAGGGAAGCCCCTATCAGCTACTTTTTATTCTCTACTATCTATAGTTACCCACCATCTAACAGCTACTATCTATTATTTCACAGCCATCAACTGTCACCTATCTATCATTATCTATCTGTGCTTGATATCTAACCTCATACACAGTAATTAAGAGCCATTAGAAATCTCAAACCAGAACTTTGCTTATAGATGTCCCACTGGGATGAGAGACCCATGTCTGCCATGTAAGTTTTGAGTGGCAGTATCCATGGTGGTTTCCTGTGTACTCACAGCCAGGATGCCATAGACCTTCTCTTACCTCTCCCAGCATCCCTAGCTGTGCCTCTGTGAGACTCCTGGATACCACATCACAGATGGGGTCGGGGAGTCAAAGGTCTACTCGGGGGACTGGAAGAGAGATACAACTTTAATGACACATATTTGGTTTGACCAATTAAAACCTGCATGAGGTAGAATGTCTGCTCCCGTGGGACTAAGAATTCAGAAATATCCCCATGGACTAGATGGATCCGAATGGACTGACTGTCCTGTCCCTCATCCCCAAATGCACACAGGACCCAGGTGTACCCAGACAGACATCAGAGACAGGCTGGGGAGCTGAGAGGCAGCAAAAAGGTGAGGATGCTGGTTGCAGAAGGTCAAGAAGAGCCGGGAGAAGGGCAAGGGGGCTGACAGCATGCAAGTAGATGGGTGGAGGACTTCTTCCTGGGAGGCCTGGGTGCTGCCTGACCACAGGGTGCCTGTCTCAGGAGGCGGGTGGTTGTGTGGAAGGCCTGGATATGCAGTCCCGTTGTGCAAGTTAAAGTCCTTGCTCCAGCTAGTCGTGGCGTGAGTGACCTTGAACGAGTCATTTTACTTTGGGGTATTCATGAAGGTAACGTGCGCACATGAAACAGGTTGCCGGGAGAAACGTTCCCAGGGACAGGGAGGGGGCAGAGTCCTGGCAGGCTCCACAGGAGCTCATCAGCTCAGAGGGACCCCCCTCTGGAGGAGGGGAAGGCTGGGTAAAGATTCATCAAGTGTCACAGCTGGAATGGTCATGAGAGAGTGTCTAGAATGGGATCTTCCAAACTGTGGGTCTTGACCCCTTAGGGAAGTGAAATCAAACAAAGAAATGGGCTGTGACCCGCATTAAAAAAAAAAAAGAAACAGAGTAAAGTAGAAAAATAGTAGAGTACATATACATATGCATGTATAGCATGGATAAGCTTTGTTTTGTGGAAAGGAAAATATTTACACGTGAACTGGGTTGCCAGAGAAAATGTTACTGTGAGTTGTGGTGACATAAGTTTGAAATTCATCAACCTGGTCCAATCGTTCAATGGCGAGATCAAGGCTCAAAGAAGTTGAGTGCTGAGCCAGGGCAAACATATACCATCACTAAAAAAAAGATGAAGGCTAAGCCGGGGACAGGAACTTCCCCACCTCCGTCCCACCTCTCCAGGGGAAGGGGCTGAGTGCTGTGAGTTCAGGACCTACTCACTGAAACAGAGAAAGAAGAGGTCAAAGGAATGTCTAAACGACAAGTCAGAGATACCAGGACCGTTGTGCTAGCGACATGGAGGGTATTCTTGCATCCCGGGCAGCACTGTGGTTTACCCGAGGCTCCAGACAAGAGTCCAGCCCCAGCCGTGGCCCCAAGGGTATTATTAGCCTAATAGAAGCCATGACCAGCCTTCGGGACCTGTTGTGGATTTGAGTCCAACAGACCTGGGGTTCAAATCCTGTACTGCCAATTATATAGCCTGGGTCAAACATGCCATGTTAAATTTGTAAGCCTCAGTTTCTCCATATGTAAGTGGAAATGGCTACCTCATGAGTGTTTTTCTTTTTTTTTAACAAGTATTTAAAAAAATAACCGAAAGGAAAGAGATTGGCACTTGAATGTATTCAATAAATCCTTACCCCTGCCACCTCCCCTGTACCTCCCCACCCTCTACCAGTCCTTCTTGGTTCACAAAAGCTTCCATATTCATGATCTCATTGACTGTTTCAGCCAGCAAAGATAGTTCTTACCCAAATAGGTCAGTAAATACATTTAGTATTTACATTTATGCAGGCAAAGAGACCAATGTCCCTCACCAAGGCAGTGATGGCATACAGAGATCCCAGCAACAGACAGACTTAGAAGCCATACCTTCTTCCAGAAATTTCCAGTGTCCCTGAGGTCACTAGCAGTGTATGCCCTTGGGTCACCCTCTGAGACACTTTGAGGATGGGCAAAATGGAGGCCTGCTTTGGGGTAGCTGGGTCCCTCTTCCCTCTACCCTGAACTTGGCTTAGATTAAAACCACTGGCCAAGGCAGATCCACTTCCTTTCTTGTCCCATGAACCTAAGATGAATCTGGCTTGAAGGCCCAATGATGAGAGACATGATCAAAACCTGGAAGGACTTGATTGCTCTGGGGAAAAATAGTGTTTTTTTTCACAATTTAAAAAAGTGCTTCTGTTGTCTCCCTCAAGATAAATTTCAGCTATTTACTTTCTGTTTCCTCTATGAAAAAAGCATATGCATTCCCTGGGGGCGTCTTTCCTGCTTGATAATCTCATAACCAGACTGTAGACACATACATATCAAGATGCTTGTTATTGCACTTTCTTTCTCTCAGGTGTGAAGATAGATGGATGGGAATGGGCTTCATGTACTCGGAAGGCAGCCCAGGTCCTGCTTTTAGAACAGGCTAATTCCCACCTGAGTTCCCTGCCTGTTTGGAGGATGCTCTTCATTACACCGGCTGCAACCTCACATCCTGGCCCAGGAGCCCAGCCCTGGCCTTTCCTCCCCCTGCCCCCAGGGAACAGGCTGCAGACAGAGGTTAATATGGCTGTACCCGGAGGCTAGGGACCCTCTGGGTTGGCCTGGCTTTGTATAATTTGTCTTGTGCCTTCTGAATATGTTTGCACATGTCCTATTTTCTGGTTGGAAATCATGGGTACTGAGGCCAACCTTCCCTCTTGCCAAATTCGCTCCCTAGTCTCACCTCTGTCAGTGAGCACGCCCCAGAAAAGATGCCTTTCTCTCTCTGGGAAGATCTGACCAATCTTTCCAATGTTACAGGCTCCTGAAATAAAATCAAATTCTATACTTAATTGGTACAACGAGGAGCCCAGCTAGTTCTCCACGGATGTGAGTTCTCAAAGCACGCCCTGCCTTGGCAGGGTTCCACAGCCCCACCTTGCCGAGTTCTTCTTCTTCTCTTTCTCCCTAGCTTTATTGACGTATAATTTACACGCCATAAACTTCACTCGGTTTGAGTGTACAATTCAATGATTTTTAGTATATTTACAGAGTCGTGCTACTAGCAGCACAATCTAATTTTAGAACATGTTAATTACCCCGTAAAAGAAAACCTGTACTCTTAGCCATCACCTCCCAACACCCAACCCCCAACCCCCTCCTCCCACCTCTAGGCAACCACTAATCTGCTTTCTGTCGTTATAGATTTGCCCACTCTGAATATTTCCTTTAAATAGAATCATACAATATGTAGTCCTTTGTGACTGCCTTCTTTGATTTAGCATAAAATTGTTGAGGTTCGTCCATGTTGTAACATATATAAGTTCTTTTTTCCTTAATATTTATTATTATTATCCTTATTTATTTTGTTTTTCCCTTCACCTATTGATGAACATTTGGGTTATTTCCACTTTTTGGCTATTAAGGATAATGGGAGGGGGTAGAGAGAAGGGAACCCTCCTACACTGTTGGTGGGAATGTAAATTGGTGCAGCCACTATGCAGAACAGTATGAAGGTTCCCTAAAAAACTAGAAATAGAGTTACCATATGATTCAGCAATCCCACTCCTAGGCATATACCCAGAAAAGACGAAAACTCTAATTTGAAAAGATACATGCACCCCAGTGTTCATAGCAGCACTATTTACAATAACCAAGACATGGAAGCAACCTAAGTGTCCATCAACACGTGAAAGGATAAAGAAGATGTGGTGTATATACATAGCGGAATATTACTCAGCCATAAAAAAGAATGAAATAATGCCATTTGCAGCAACATGGATGGACCTAGAGATTATCATACTAAGTGAAGTAAGTCAGAGAAAGATAAATATCATATGATATCACTTACATGTGGAATCTAAAAAAATGATACAAATGAACTTATTTACAAAACAGAAACAGACTCCCAGGCATAGAAAACAACTTTAGGGTTACCAAAGGGGAAGGAGGGGGTAGGGATAAATTAGGAGCTGGGGATTAAAGACACACACTACTATATATAAAACAGATAAACAACAAGGACCTACTGTACAGCACAGGGAACTATATTCAATATCTTGTAATAACCTACAATGGAAAAGAATCTGAAAAAGAATATCTATATGTATATATATACACATATATATATCTGAATCACCTTGCTGTATACCTGAAACTAACACAACATTGTAAGTCAACTATATGTCAATAAAAAAAAGAATAATGTTGTCACAGATATTCACATACCATCTCTGCGTGAACATATGCCTTCATTTCACATGCGTAGATACTTAGGAGTGGGCTTGCTGGTCCATATATTTATATGCTCTATATTTACATTTATCATATACTCTATATTAAACATTTTAAGAAAATGCCAAGCTATTTCACACTATCTTACATTCCCACCAGCAATGTATGGCTTTCCAGTTTCTCCACATCCTCTCCAAAACCTGTTATTGTATGTCTTTCCAATTATAGCCATCCTAGTGGGTGTAAAGTAGTATCTTATTATGGTACAGTTGGCTCTGTGTATCTGCTGGTTCCATATCTGTGGATACAGAAGGCTGACTGTACTATGCCATTTTATATAAGAGACTTGAGCATCCTCGGATTTTGGTATCCACAGAGGTTCTGGAACCAATCCCCCTTGCATACAGAGGGATGACTGTATTGATTTGCATTTCCCTAATTGCTAATGATGTTGAGCATTCTTTCTCGTACTTACTGACCATTCGGGTATCTTTGGTGAAATGTCTATTTAAATCTTTTGCCCATTTTTATATTGGATTATTAGTATTGAGCTGGAGTAATTCTTCGTGTATTCTGGCGTATTAGTTTTATATTGCTGCTGTAAAAATTACCACAAATTTAGTGGCTTAAAGCAACAGAAATTTATCATTTAATACTTCCATAGGTCCGAAGTTTGATACAGCTTTCATTGAGCTAAAATCAGTGTGTTGGCAGGCTCTAAGGGATAATCTATTTCCTTGTCTTTCTGGCTTCTAGAGGTTATCTGCATTTCTTGGCTTGTGGCCCCCTTCCTCTGCCTTCAAAGCCAGCAACAGGTCATCTCTTTGGCCATTCTTCCACTCTCACATCTTTTTCTGACCACAACCTAGAAGTAGTCTCTGATGTTAAGGAATCATGTAATTAGATTGAGATCACCTGGATAATCCAGGATAATCTCACCATCTAAAGTCCTTAACCTTAATCACATCTGCCAAGTTTCCTTTGTCATGTAAGGTTACATATACACATGGTCTAGGGTTCAGGATGTGAGCATATTTGGCTGGTCATAATTCTGCTTACCACGTAGGGACACAATCCCTTGTCAGATATATGATTTGTAAATATATTTACATATTTTCTCCCAATCTGTGGTTTGTCTTTTCATTTTCTTGGTGTTTTTTGAAGAGGAAAAGTTTTTAATTTTGATGAAGTCCAACTTATCAATTTGTTTTTTCATCATTTGCACTTTTGATGTCATATCTAAGAAATCATTTCCTAACTCAAGGTCAGAAAGATTTACTCCCGTGATCTCTTCTAAGAGTTTTTACAGTTTTAGTTCTTACGTTTATATCTATGATGGCTTTTGATTTAATTTTTGGGTTACGGTGTGAGTTAATGGCACAGATTTATCCTTTTATACCTGCATGTCCAATTGTCTCAATGTCATTTGTTGAAGAAACTATTCTTTCCCCCATTGAATTATCTTGGCACCTTTGCCAAAATCAATTGACCATGACTGTAGAGGTTTATTTCTGAACTCTCAGTTCTATTCCAAAGATCTATGTCTACCTTTATGCCTGTACCACACTGTCTTGATTACTGTAGTCATGTATTAAGTTTTGAAGTTGGTAAATGTAAATCCTCTTTGTTCTTTTTCAAGATTGGTTTGGTTATTTTGAGCCTGTGTATTTTCATATGAATTCAATACATCGTATCCCCGGTTCCTTTGTCTGTTTCCCATAGAGAAGGACTTTGGATGTATCCATCTTATCCATCACCCAACACATTAAAGGTTCCTAGGAAATAGGACTCTATTGTAGTCTTTAGTGTAGACCCCCAGGGAAGACCCTGTGAATTCTCAGCAGTAGTGTTTGTGACCTGGCAAAATGGAGATCCCTCTGAGAGATGAAGAAGAGGCCAGCTCAGGTCTGTAGGATTAAGTGTCAAATCTTTCATCCTGGGTCCCTTTTTCACAACCTAAAGTGAGGAATTGTACTCCCACTGTCTATTCCTTTGCTTCATTTCGAGCTATATTTGCTGTATACCATTGGTAGTGCTTGGAGCCAGATTCATTGACTCATTCATTCACCATATGTCAAACATTTGCTCAATGCCTGGGATGCATCTTTTATTTCAGGGGATGAGAGGAAAAGTAAACATAAATTGTGGTGAAGCCAATAGTCAGTCTTTTGTAGTGGCAACTAAATTCAATCTTAATAGGTCCTGTTGCTTTGGGCCATGGATTATTAAAGCTAGAGAAACTGTCTTTGAGCCTAGAACAGGGTCTGTAAACTTCTATTCCCAGTCAACCAGTCCCGGCTTCCATGCTCTACTTTTCATGTACTCTGGGGCAGTTGGAAACCTCAGATTGGGGTGAGAAAGGCCCTCTAAGTATTCTGGCTTACAGCTACATTTCAGCCAGGGAAGTGATATAATCCTTTCCTTAGGCAGACAATACTTCACAGGAGTATTCGAGACACCTGGGGGATTAGGCTTCTTCTGGGTCTTAATCTGTTTTCTGCTGAGTAGTTTCTTACTTCCTGCTTCAACTTGTAGGAAATTGAGCTTGAAGTAGAGAATGTGGCTTCTCCAGCTCCTCAAGGATAATTGTTAATAGCCAGACTCCTGGGGAATGTATACTGCAGACCACAAGCTAAAAAGGGCCTCTCTTAGCACATCCATATTTTCTTCTCTAGAGCTGTTTTCAGATGAGCCTGTTGTAAGCCTTCGTGAAGGCTTCAAAAGTCAGCCTTCACTCTATAATATTTTGAATTTTTGCTAACAAATTCTGGGGTGCTGAAAACTTGGCAAATCTATGGTATGAGTCCTAAGACAAAAAATAAGGTCATCACTTAATCAGCTATCTGCAAGCTCAGAACAAGGATTACCAACCTCTTGGCCCAGGATAGTAGGACTCTCATTGCCCAGCACTTTACTTCCTCAGCCCAGTCAGTTGCAGTTAACATACCCCTGCTGGTACCTCGTTCTATGTGTGTTGCAAGACATACATAGAAGTTGAACCAGCTTGAACAATTCAGAAGATCTATTGCTTACCAAACTGTGAAGTCTAGAGGTGATGGAAGACTTCAGGCATGGCTCAACCCAAGAGCTCAACACTATCTATTCCTAAAACTTTCCAGTTCTCTGATCGACCAGCCATGGTCTAGGCTTCCCCACAAGCCTGGATTCCTATACAGCTACAAGAGAGCTGTAGTTATCTTAAGGTGTCATAGGCCCTGTGCCTGGAGAGCTTTAAAAACTAATAATGCCTGAATCCTTCCCCCAGAGATTCTGATTTAATTGGTCTGGTATGTGCATCCAAAGTTAAGAATCAAGACTAATCTGAGAAACGAAGAAAATATAAGAAGTGTAATTCTACAGCAACTGGTACTGACAGTCAGAAGTTTGGGATTTACTGTGTTTCATTGAATCTAAGCTGCCATTGATATAATGATCACTTTATGTACCACTAAGAAAGAAAGAAATGCTGCCATTTAAACTACGACCTTCCACCAATTGTCATCTGTATCCTGATTTCAGAGATAAAATGTGAGAATAAAACTACCTTATTTCATGAATCCGTGAAATAAGGTATGTATCTGGAGGAGAATTGCCTTTTAAATTAGTCATTTTGGGAGGAGTAATTTTATAGATTCCTTCGAAGTTACTTCATTCAGGACACCTGTGGAATGTTTTCCTTTGCCTTCAGAATCCATTTTCTATCTATACAAGAAAATCATAGAGCATTGGACCTGGAGGAGACCTTAGAGGCCATTCAGACCAACCCCCAGATCTATTTAATTATAGTTACACCTTGTTTTAGACTAAAAATGGTATTTCCCAGCCTTAATCTCTCACTCTATTCACCATTCTTCGCTCTGGATAGCTTTGGGTTGTTTCCAACAAGCAAATCCACACTCCTAGGATGAAGATTTGCCACCAATGAGGCTATTTAAAGTAACGTGCAATAGGTCCTTCTGACAGTTCCCAGAATGGGAACTGAACGATGGGGTAAGAAATGGAACCACCTTTGGAAGAAGGTCTTATTTTCACTTCGATGTTTGTGTTGTCAAGATCAGTCACATGGCCAAGCTTCGTTCCACAGAGTGAAGATGCTAGGAATGCGATTTCTGGGCACTCAGAACAACGTCTGCTCCGTACTTCTGGTTCTTCCTCAAATACAGGAAACCCAATGGTGACTGAAGTGGAAGACCTTGAACAAAGGGCCATCTGGTGTATGGGAGATAGCTTGCAACCCCATCAGAAGGAAACCAGCAAGGATGACTTTTTCTATTTTGCTGAGAGTGAAATTAAGACCTGGACAGAGTAGGATGGGTCAAGGTCACAGTAGATTGGAGTTAAGCCCAAGGCAGCACAAGGGCTCTTGTCTCCCCAGCCAGGGCTCTCCCAACCAGCCTGTGCTACTCCCCTCCTTAACACCTCACAGCACTTATGCAGCTCACGGTTTGGGGAGGGGCTGTAGCTAGAAATCAGGCAGCAGGCCAAGGAAGGGGGTTGGTCACAGCATCGTCAGCCTGCCAGTTGGTCCATGCTGATCGGGAGTGTCTATAGCCCCAGCACAGAGCACCCATCCAGCATCAAAGGGGAATTAAAGCCTTGCCCTGGGGTATCCAGGCAGCCATTCAAATTAATTACTTTTTCCCACCTGTAATGTGGGCAAGATGATGAACTGGGATATAATGGTTGATGATGGGGCTGAGGGCTGAGCAATGATTTATGCAGATCCACACCTGAGGAAAATGGGCTAAGGGCAGCGCTTATGAAAACTTTTCACAATAGTGTGGGAAGGCAAGAGGAGAGAAGAAGAGAGCTCTGAGAGGGGCAACAGTCTCTCCATCCAACACAGTGCTGGCTTGGGCCAGCTGCTCCCTTCTCTTACCCAGGCTCCCCCCTCCCCCCTGATGATCAGCATCACCATCATCACCATCCTTTTCTTCATCCTAGAAGGACATATTGTCTTAACGTTGGTAATAAGCCACCTTAATCTGCATTCCCAATAAACTTCCAGGTAATGATGTTGCTGCCACTCTGGGGACCACGCTTTGAGTGGCATTGGTCCAGGACAGCGGTTCTCAAGGTGTGGTCCCCAGGCCAGCATCACTGGCATTAACTGGGAACTTGTTAGAAATGTTAATTCTCAGGGCAAGGCCCTGGAATCTGTGTTTTAATAAGCCCTCCAGTTGGTCCAATACAAGCTATGTGGTGCTCTAGTGGTTTTTCAGGCTTGGCTAAGCTTTAGAATCATCTGGTGCGTTTTAAAAACTACTGGTGACCCCCATACCACCAATCAACTCCAGATCTCTGGGCTTGCTTGGGCAAGTATACTTTTAAAATGTTTTCCAAGTGATTCTTTTTTTTTTTAAATTATTTAATTTATTTATTTTTGGCTGCATTGGGTCTTTGTTGCTGCATGCAGGCTTTCTCTAGTTGTGGCGAGCAGGGGCTGCTCTTTGTTGCGGTGCACAGGCTTCTCATCACCGTGGCTTCTCTTGTTGCGGAGAACGGGCTCTAGGTGTGCGGGCTTCAGTAGTTGTGGCATGCAGGCTCAGTAGTTGTGGTGCATGGGCTATTTTGCTCCGCGGCACGTGGGATCTTCCTGGACCAGGGATTGAATACGTGCCCCCTGCATTGGCAGGTGGATTCTTAACCACTGTGCCACCAGGGCAAATCCCCCAAGTGATTCTGATGCACTGTGGAGGTTGAAACTTCAGGGAACAAGTATGACAGCTTACAGATTAGAAACATGTTCGGAGAAGGAAAGAGGCTTGTCAGGGTCACACAGCTGATGCAAGCCTTCCCAGAGCCCCTAGCTCCCTCCCCCTGAAGCTGCTAGTGTTTCTGGACATGTGGGGGGCTCAGCGGCCCCTGGCATGCACCCACGTGTGTGTATATCCCAGTGAGCCCTTGTCCACCTTTAACTACTTCCTTCAGGACAGCGAGTCACTCCTGCGTGTCCAGTCAGGCAGCGCCTGCCCTTGCTGTCGACACAAGGACCGGTTTCTCTGGACTATGTGCTCTTCAGCCCTGCCTTCCTATGTGTGGATAAAACACCATGAAGAAGGGGGTCCTGCCTGCTGGACCATTACTCTGCTTACTGGCTTCCCTGAGCCCCAGCTGAGGTCCTGGGAAGTGGGGCTGGCAGGGGACAGGCCCTGGCAATTCATTCTGCAGTTCCCCAAAGCCAGTTCTTTCTCTTAGTGTCAGGCTGGGATATCCTCCCCATTTCTCTGATGGAGGCACTGAGGCTGGGAGTGGCCCACTCCTCTTAGCTCTCACTGCCCTCACCTGATGCTCCAGGAGGTCGTGGCTTCACTCATGCCCAACATCACCTGTCTCAGCAGACGTCGCACAGGGCCTGAAGCAGCACAGTGGGGAAGGGGGGCAGAACTGGGAGTCCGGGCATGTGGGATCCTGAAAAGGCAACACTCAGTTGACTGAAGTTAATCTCCAAAACCAAAGTGCTCCCAAATTGTTTCTGTTTAGATTTAAAAGGAGTCACAGTGTTGTTGGTCATTTTCCCCCAAACAATAGCTGATTAGGCTCCTTAATTACGTCGAATTTAGCCTTATATTAAAATGAGCTCCCTGGGCTTCCCTGGTGGCGCAGTGGTTAAGAATCCGCCTGCCAATGCAGGGGACGCGGGTTCGAGCCTTGGTCGGGGAAGATCCCAGATGCCGCAGAGCAACTAAGCCTGTGCACCACAGCTACTGAGCCTGTGCTCTAGAGCCCGCCAGCCACAACTACTGAAGCCCGCGCGCCTAGAGCCTGTGCTTCGCAACAAGAGAAGCCATTGCAATGAGAAGCCTGCGCACCTCAACGAAGAGTAGCCCCCGCTCGCCACAACTAGAGAAAGCCCGTGCACAGCAGCAAAGACCCTAAATTTAAAAAAATAAAAAATAAAATGGGCTCCCTGAGCTTGCCCAGGGAGCAGGGATGGTGGCTTGTGGGCATTTTAAATGACAAGAAGAAGCCAGTGCAGGTCTCAACATTTGCCATGAGTCATGCAGCAATGCGTTACCCACGGCTTACCCAGTCAGTTCTGGGCCTGAAGCGTGCGTGTGTGTGTGTGTGTGTGTGTGCGTGTGTAGCAGTTACTCGGTCCGTCTGCCTGCCCCTCACTAATGTTTGGTGCCAGTGCCGTGAAGGCAGCTGGTTTCCTAGCATCCACTGCCTGGCAGATGGGCCTTGACCTTTGTAGCAACTAGCGCCGCGTTAGGTGAACAGGAGCCCCTGCCCCTTCCACTCGCCTGCTCCTGCTGACAGAGAGTTCTATTTTTTTTTTTGCGGTACGCGGGCCTCTCACTGCTCTGGCCTCTCCCGTTGCGGAGCACAGGCTCCGGACGCGCAGGCTCAGCGGCCACGGCTCACGGGCCCAGCCGCTCCGCGGCATGTGGGATCTTCCCGGGCCGGGGCACAAACCCATGTCCCCTGCATCGGCAGGCGGACTCTCAACTACTGTGCCACCAGGGAAGCCCTGAGTTCTATTTTTGACAGGCCTGGGCCAGGGAGACTGGGAGAGTTGATAGTGGGGGCAGAAGAGAGGGCACCTGCTTGAATTGGGGGTGGGAGGCTGATGGTGCCTAGAAGCGTGGCCTCTCATCCCAGCCAGATTGGGACTGTCCGCAGGAAGCAAGGGACCCCCTCCGCAGGCCCCACCAAGCAGCTCTGAGGATGCAGTGGGGTGGCCAAGGTGGGCAGGAGGAAGGGGCAAGACAGACAGATCAGTTCCACAGCCACATTCTTTATCTTGTGACTGTGAAGAAGGAGCCAGATGTCTCCTGATGGCGGGGCCCAGCTCTAGCAGGAGGGCCAGGCCCAACCCCAGGCCCCCGGTTAGTCTGATGGATGGCTCTAGTGCTGCTAATGTGGTTAGGGCAGGCGGTGGCCTGCGGGGCTGGGAGCTGAGACAGGCCACTACAGGCCCTGCTGTAATCACATTTGCCTGTACACAGAAGGGGCCCAGATTACCCACCCAGAACCCCAGAGGACATTAGTTAAAGTCATTTAGAAGTATTTTCTGTATCAAACTTTTCTTATCTTATTATCATTTTAAACGATCAGTTACTGCCCAAGGCACACACAGGAAGAAGCAGCTCTAAGAATGGATTATGGAAGAATGGCCAAGGCACGCTACCTCCCTGGAGCCCCAAGTCTCTAGGGAAGGGCCAGTTCTGCACATGGAATGGGGGCATTCCACGCTTCCTGGCTAATAAACCACTGAGACTCTTCCTTCCGTTTCCCAGGCCTGAATGGCCACTCATTTTTTTTTTAATTAATTAATTTTATTTATTTATTTTTGGCTGCATTGGGTCTTCGTTGCTGTGCACGGGCTTTCTCTAGCTGAGGCGAGCGGGGGCTACTCTTCATTTTGGTGTGCGGGCTTCTCATTGCAGTGACTTCTCTTGCTGCAGAGCATGGGCTCTAGGTGCGTGGGCTTCAGTAGTTGTGGCACGTGGGCTCAGGAGTTGTGGCTCGCGGGCTCTAGAGTGCAGGCTTAGTAGCTGTGGTGCATGGGCTTAGTTGCTCCGCGACACGTGGGATCTTCCTGGACCAGGGCTCGAATGTGTGTCCCCTGCATTGGCAGGCGGATTCTTAACCACTGCGCCAGCAAGGAAGCCCTGGCTACTCATTTTTTAAAAGTTAGGCTTTTGATTTTAGACACCTTTAGTTTTATAAAAAAATGATTAAAATAGTACGGAGAGCTCCCATAAATCCCCACATCCAGTTTCTCCTATTATTAACCCTCTGCATTAGTCTAGTACACTTGTCACAGTTAATGAACCAATACTGATACATTGTTATTAACTAAAGTCTATATTTTATTCACATTTCCTTTGTTTTTGCCTATTGTCCTTTTTCTGTCCAGGATCCCCTTTCCCCAGCCCCTGGCAACCACGAATCTACTTTCTGTCTTTATGGGTTTGCTTATTCTGGACATTTCAGGTAAATGGAATCATATAAGGTGTGGTTTCTTTTGTCAGGCTGGGCTGGCTACTCTTACACATGCTTTAATAACTTTAATTCTTATCCTTGCACTGAAGACAGGATTCTAGGGAAAATAATTCAAGGGACATAAGCAAGACTTAACTGGAATTCTGAGCCCAAATCCAGTTGTTTTGACTCCAGAACCAAAGCATTTTCCATCTCTCATCTGTCCAATCATTCATTTATTTATTCAGCATCCTCTAGATGCTAGGTGCTAGGATACAGAAGAGAATAAACTCCGCTCTGGGCCAGACTGTCATCATCTGACCAGATTACTGCCAGATCCTTCTAAGTGACCTGCATCTGCCCTTGTTTGTCTACAGTCTAGACCCACCCTACCAGTCAGGTGAATCAAGTCGTGTCTCAATGCTCTGTTCAAAATTACTCAATAGTTTTTTATTTTCCTGAGTGAGAACCAAGGTCCTTACAAGGGCTACAAGGCTCCCTGTGACCCTTGTGACTTCATCTCGTGCTGTTCTCTCTCTTGCTACCCTGGCCTCCATACCTTTTTCATATTCTGCCAGGCATGCATCTGACTCAGGACCTTTCCCACTGGCTGTTCTTTTCTACCTGGAACCTTCTTACTGCAAATATCTGCATGGCTCACTCCCTCACCAACTTCAGATCTATTGTGCAAATAGCTTCACAAAAAGACCTTCCCTGGTGGCGCAGTGGTTGAGAGTCCGCCTACTGAGGCAGGGGACACGGGTTCGTGCCCCGGACCGGGAGGATCCCACGTGCCGCGGAGCGGTTGGGCCCGTGAGCCGTGGCCGCTGAGCCTGTGCGTCTGGAGCCTGTACTCCACAACGGGAGAGGCCACAACGGTGAGAGGCCTGCGTACCGCAAAAAAAATAAATAAAAAATAATACCTTCCCTGACCATCTCATTTAAAATAGCAATCTTCCCTTGGGTTCCTTATTCTCCTTCTCTGTTTTATTTTTCTCCATTGCACTTATCACCATCTGGTACGCTATGTGTTTTACTTTTTGATTTGTTTATTATCTCTCTCCTCCCTCTAGGGCATAAAATTATGAAAGAAGGGATGGTTTTTTTTTTGGTCTGTTATACTTCCTGCTGTATCTCCAATACCCATAACTATGTTCGGCATCTAATGTATGCTCAATAAATATTTGTTAAATGAAGTGTAAATTCTTCACTCTCAATCCTTTATCTCTTCTAATCAGAAATCTCCCAGGATTCACCTCTACTACCATGAAATATGAGGGGATGATCCAGGGAGGAAACTTGTTTTGTTGGACCCTCAAATGATAGAATTTATGCTATTTGCTGGGGAGGAAGTTCAGGAAGATACTGTCTTCTGTTCATTCATTATTGAGTTGATCCTTGTTAAGTAAGTACTATATAAGATTATTAATTAAGATTAAAAAACTTTTTAATACATCTACTGAATAAATATTTATTGAATGCTTATTAATTTACTGTTATCACACTAGATACTGAAGATACAGCAGTGAACAAAGAAGATCCAGTCTTTGCCCTTATGAAGTTTACTGTGCTGTGTGGGAGATAGATATTGAACAAATTTTTACACAAGTAACTTTTAAATTATGATCTTTAATAAACACTCTGAAGGAATAGAGTGCTATGAGAAGTTTATACTAGGGAAATTGACCTAGTCTGGGGGTTAGGGAAGATGAGGAAAAGCTTTCTTATCAACATAGCTGTCCAAAGTTGAAATAGGTGCTTTGTAGTTGAGTTTCCTTTGACTGAAACATTTAAGTGGAGGCTGGAAAACTCTGGATGCGGATATTGTAAAGTGCATTAAGCACTGGGTAGGGTAGAATGGGAGTTTGCTATTTCAAAAGTCTAGAATTCAGTTGAATTTCCTGGTTGAAATTTAAAGAGGCAGTCTCAAGTTTCCTCTTGGAAGAGAATTAATTTTACCAATACTTTGGTGGACCCAAATACTCATTTTTAGCCATCTGGTGTCCCATTTCAGTTAAGTATACAGGATCCAGGGCTAGAGATTATGGTTGTACCAGGATGTTAAAGAAACTTATGAATACTAGCCCCTAATGATAATACTCCTTTATTTCTATTCTGTTGGTTAACCCACTGCTGTGCCATGCTACCCATAATCATTTGAAATCATGACCATGTGAGCTAGGTTGATCAGAAATTGTTATCCAAACTTTATAGAAGAATTAAGGCTCAAAGAAGGTGAGATGCTGAACTTCATCAGCCATGATCATCTGTTTTTTTTTTTTTTTTTTAAAGTCCATTGTGTGTTTTCTCTATGTATTGTTAGCTATTGCCCAAATAACGCTATGTAACAAATTAATCCTCAGACTTAGTGGCTTAAAACTATAATCATTACCACTTATGCTTCGGAAGGTCAGCTAAGAAGTGGCTCATCTAGAATGGGCTTGGCTGGATGGTTTCACTTCAGATCTTCAGATCGATGAGTGGCTGAGGCAGCTCTGCTTTGGGTTGTGGCAACTCTGGTTGGTCTGCTCCATGTGGCTCTTATCCTCCTCCTGGTACCATGCGCTATCCAGGGCATTTTTTTCTTTTTCTTTTTTATAATGAAGTCAGAGGTGCAAGTCCTCTTAAAGCTTAAGCTTAGAACTGTCCCACTGTTACTTTTGCTTCATCATATACCCAAAGAAGTTCACATATGTAAACTCAAAGTCAAGGGGAGGGAAAATATACTCTACTCCTTCAGTGGGAGGAATTGCAAAGACACATGGAAAAAGGTGTGTGGGTATAGGGAGGAGAGAAAGCTTGGGGGAAAATGCAGCCCACCACATTCACTTTGTTCTTTTGTTTGTTTATTAATACATTTTTTTTCATTCAGGTCCAAGCAATGTACCTGGCATTCTGCAAGTTGTTGAGGATAAAATGGCAAATAACATAGTCTTTATAATATTTATTTATTTATTTTGTCTGCGCTGGGTCTTGGTTGCAGCACTCGGGATCTTCACTGCGGCATGTGGGATCTTTTAGTTGTGGCATGCAAACATCTTAGTTGTGGCATGTGAACTCTGAGTTGCTGCGTGCATGCGGGATCTAGTTCCCCAACCAGGGATTGAACCCGGGCCACCTGCATTGGGAGCACGGAGTCTTTCCCACTGGACCACCAGGGAAGTCCCAACATAGTCTTTATAAAGAGGCAGTTTCAGCAGAGCATGAGATATACTATGAGAGAGGCAAGCACAGGGAATCTTGGGAACACATGCTTTCAAGAACAACAACAGCAAAAAAGAAGCTTTTGAGTGGGTTTTATTCCCAAGTGAGAAGTCAGGAGATGAATCAATGAAGGAACAAAATCAAAGCTGAGAAAATTCCAGAGTTAACTCCACTCATGTTTCAACCAGTGAGACCAGTTATTTGTTTTGTTAACTTCTGCTTCTCTTTCACTGTTAAAGCAAAAAATCTTGGAAAACCTGTGTTCATTCTAAAGCAAAGTGTGGGAAGAAAAATGAAGGCGGAATCACTTATCCAAATACTATTTAGCTTGAGTTTTGGAGGAAAGAATATATCTGGGAAGTGGCAGTGAATAAATAGGAGCCTGTAGGATAATAGCATAATAATAACAATAAGAAATACTACCATTTATTGAGCTCTTTGTGTCAAGTAGGATGCTAAATGCTTTGCATATGGTGAGTGCTGTTAATAATCCCGTTTCAGAGATGAGTGGGGTGAGGCTCAGAGCAGACAGCAAGACCATCCAGTTCCCTGACTGAATGATGTGTAGAAAAATGATGATTAGCCTTCGCCTCCCAGGTCAGCACAACGGACAGCAAACTCGCTTGCAGGCAAAGCCCTGGATAAGATTCTGCAGGGTGAAATTCCACAAGCAGAATATCAGAAGTGTTTTCAGTGGGTTATTTGTAACATGCCTGCCTCTCCCCCTAGAATGTGTTTGATAACTAGAAGATACTTGTTAGCTAAAGACCTGATAAAGTTCGAAGACGTGATCTGGGAAAGGGTCACATTCCTCTGCATAATATAGCAGCAGTGAGAGATTTGGAAACTACGTTGGATTAAGGAGTGAGAAAATATGTGGAGAGTCAGAAAGGAGAGGTCCCGAGTGCAGGCAAGGAAGAGAAGGGATTTGGGGTAAAGAGAGAGAAGAACTAGGAAAACGTTTTAAAAAGTTTCAGTGGAGCATGTGAAGTAAATCTTCCTCTTCCCTCCCAAATACTCAGTAAGTTCCATACCACTGACTTATGTACAGCTGGATTTATTTGAGAGTTTGAAGAGAAGGCTGAAAGGGACAGAGGTCAGTGTTCCACATGTGAACACGTGCAAATTAACATTAACTGGCTGGAGAGTTTTCTAGAGTTTGTCTCCTTGTGTCTCAGCTCGGTCTCCCTAATCAGCTTATCATCCTTTGGAGGGCAGGCATGGTGCCTGCCATTCCATGGACTGGTACGTTGGTGGGCACACATCGTACACTCAGGATATACTGTAGAGCTGATTTGTTTCCTCTGGCTGAGCCCCATTCAGAAAAGAAGGATGAGTTTTCCTCTGCCTACAGCACTCAGAGTTCTCGGGGTTTCCAGGTCACTTAAAATTTAAAATATTCCTTCCCCTCGTCACTGTAAAGGTACCTCAGCTGGTCAGACCAGGCATTTAGATTTCAGGTTCAGAAAAAATGGTTCTAGGATCCATGCTTCTAGGGTCAATCTAAGAATATACTAAGAATCAGAACTGACCTGCTTGTCCTAGGTCATAAGCAAACTCCCCATCTACCAACAAATTGTCTCAGCAAGGGTTACATGGAACACACAGGGGAAGTTTGAGTGTGGGCCCTTCATTCTCATGGAAACAAATGCTCTTTTATTCTGATTCAGAGTCTTTAGGGAACAACTGACTGAGAAGCCTCCACATCTACAAAAGCATCTTATTTTACTCAGGCCTGGAAGTGTGGTCCAAAATTATTGGGGGTGAGGTGATGGTGATGAGACATGTTCTCAGAGTCAGGTTTGGAAACTCAATCAGCATCCCACAGAAACTGCTATGGGCAATGGCTAAGGGTAGTTGAAAAATGCATTGGGTATTTTGTTGGTTAAATAGACTTTTGTGACCGGCCTAGGATCCTGGCCACCTGTTGTGGCAGGTAGCATGGAAGACTACTGGCTTTGGAGTCTGACGTACCTGGGTTTTAAACTTGACTCTACAGATTATTTGCTACACAGCCTTGGGCATGTCACGCTACCTCTCTGAACCTCTGTTTCCTCATTTGTAAAATGGAGGCTGTTGATATAGTCTGATACTTACTGAATTAATTTGGGTGGGTGAGAAAACCCACCAAATCTCAGTAGCTTAACACAGTAAACTTTTATTTCTCACTCATGTCACAGTCCAACATAGTTCAGTAGCGGGATGTGGCTCCATGCAGTCATTCGGGGACCCCAGGATCATTCCATTTAGTGGATGACATAATTCCCTAGAGCTTGGGAGCCTTTCACTGGATCCACGCATCCAGCAGATAGATGAAGGAGGAGAGCACGCAAAGGGTTGGGCAGGAGGCATTTTTATGGGCCAGATTAGGAGGTGGTGCATATGATTTCCATCTACTTTCCATTGTCCCATAGCTGCCCATAATATAAGGAAGGCTGAGGAAGGACTGTGTGCCTAAGAGGAAAGGGTTATGACTGCCACTCCTACCTTGTAAAGTTGTAATGAGGTGGGGATGTAACGGAAAAAAAAAAAAAAGAAAAAGAAAGCAGATAGAATGCTTTGATACCATGTAGCACATACAGGACTCAATAAATGTTAGTTCTAATAACACTGTTTACACGGCAAAGTGAATTTTGAACTCCAAACAAGCAACTTAGAAAGGACTTTCAAGCCTCCATTCATTTGTTAGATGTGGGCTGCCTTGGCTGTTTGTCCTTGGCTTCCCAGGAATTCTGATTACCTGGCCACCAGGGGTTAAACTACCCCAGCCTCCACTGATACTTAACAGCTGGGTCTCTTTCCAAGGGACTTCAGTACTCTCTTTCAGTGCAGGAAATACATCTGGCATTCCCTATTCTGGAGATACAAGCAACTAGTCAATTGAAAAAGGCGTCTGCTGATGGTAGCGTGACAAGCGATATCCATAACTGCTTGTAATCTCCTTCAGACATCCACTTCTCCCATCCGGCCCCACGGAGGACAAAGGGGCTCCTACTAACTCAGCAGCCTTCTGTCGCCAAAAATGCAGACGAACCTTGACCTGATAGTCCACTCAACACGCCCTCCGAGCAAAGGGCCTTCTTCAAGTGTTTACCCTGCCAGAATAGCAGACGAGTGGGCCACAGGGAGCAGCTTTCAGGAGGCAGGCGGCTGCACAGAGAGAGTGTAGGTTTTGCATTTGGGAATTAGAAGTCTCAGATCTGCAGCTTGCCAGCTCCATGGTCTTGGAAAAGTCACTTCACCTCTCTTGCCTCAGTTTCCTCATGGACGTAAGGAGGGTAAGCATAGTGCTTTCTTTATCTGTGTCACAGGAAGTGTTGGGGATCCAGGAACGTATCTGAAACGTGCCTGCACCTACTTTCCTGATCAAAAATGACCTGGTGGGAACATGTTCTCAGGCAGCTGGGATTGGGACTCACAGGTGAAAAGACTATTTTCACATCTTAAGCTACAAGGATATGGTTGTTTCTCATCTATGGGTAAGTGATGACAGGGAGGATTCTGTCTCTATGTTCTCTACCTACCATCATCTATCCTGGACCAGCCTAGGGGGAGAAGGCAAGAATACATAGGGTCACAGCCTGAGAGGGACTTGTGATCCCTCCTCTCCCAAAACAGTCTCCATGAGGGGAGAAACAGGAAGATCACCCATCCAAGGCCAAGAGAACTACGGTCCCATATCACTGCCATGGCAATGATAGTTCCTTATATTTGTACCACATCTCATCATGGACAAAGCCTTTTTCCGGGCTATATCGCATTCACTCCCCACAGTAACCTTCCAGGCCAGGCATTATGATCTCCATGAATTCTAGGCTTAGAGACGTTGAAGGATTTGCTCAAGTTTCCATAACAAGATCTGTCTGATTCCAAAGTCATGTCTCCGCCCCCCACACCACAGCTATTCTTCCTCTCTGTTCCCAGATACAATCAAGAGAAAAGCTTTATCTTCTACAGACTAGATATGGACAGATGCATGCCCTCTAGTCCTTTTTGGATTAGGAAATTGGAACTTCTCAGGTTCTTCGCGTCCCTAACTGTGCCCAGGACGTGGCAAAGTGCCCCCTAAATGGTTCTAAGATGGACGGTTGACAGAGTGAATTGGCAGGCAGCAGGAAAAGCCTTAGGTGTTGGCTGGAGTTTGGAAATGGATGGTTGATCACAGCTGTGTGTGCTGAACAAGGAGAAGTTATGAAAGGGGCAGACAGAAAGAGGGCAGAACAGACAGGGCTTTCTCACCTTCTGTTTAACATTAAGAAAAATCCAGTGTCCAACCATGGATTTCCCAGTGGGGAGAGGACCAAAACGGACAATAGAAAAACTTGGAGGGACTCCCAGCAAAGGAGTCTCTCTGTGGGCCACAGGGTAGGATTAAAAGCTCTGCTCAAATGGACCTGGGGCAGCTGGGCCAAGAAAGGAGGCTGCACTGAACCATCCTTTATAGGACTGGTCTGGCTCTGGCCCTGGCTGGGGTAGACTATGACCCTGGGAGTCTCCTGCTGCAGCAAGTGGAAAATAGGTTAGAAGTTCCCTGTGGGGCAGGTAGGGCAGAAGCATAGCAGTGTGTCAGGAGGGAAAGCTGAAAGCCACCTCTCCTGGGACGGGGAGGGAGTCTGGCTCTGAGAAGACAATTCAGAGGGCAGAGCTGTAGTCATTGGCAAATGTGGGCAGCTGCAGAGCCAACCCTCACCCTGGCAATAGAGAGATCATGGAGTCACAGAAGAAAGGCCCAGCCCGTGTGGGGCAGCGGCACTGAGGGGAAGGGGAAGAGGGAGTCTTGAAGGATGAAGAGAGCAGAGCCTTTATTTTTCTGAGGGTGGCTAGATGGGAAGACACATTTGCGGCAGGAAGTGTGTACGTATGTGTGCATGTTTGCATGATGGGGAGATCTCAACCCAGAGCGCAAGACAGGATTGGGGTTTTGGGGGTACCCCAACCAAGCAGGGAGTGATCCATCTGCTGAGGAAATGGAATGGCAGCCTCAAGATTCCACCAAGGAAGAGACACAGGACCAGGCCCTGGGCAGTGGTCTTCCTGTCTCTCCTTTTCCCTCAGATCGCCTCCTGGTTGGGTTGGGGTGGGAACGCTACAGGCAGAGGCCCCTGCACAGCCATTCTGCCCTGCAGGATTCACAGCCCCGCCCATCCTCTCTGATGAAAGTGACCCACCGCCAAAACCCCATCAGCCGCCAGGCAGAGGAGGTCAGGCCCAGCGGCTGCAGACAATGACCGTATCCGCCACTACTAGTGAGGATATAAGCAGGGGATTGGATGGTATCATTCTAATTTACACGGGATTTTGTTTCTTTCCAGGTACTTAGCATGTGGATCTAGGTGCTATCAAAGGCAGAGCATTATACAATAAGTAGGCTTAACCTCTATCTCACCCCCTCTCATCCTTCTGTCTCTTCATTGAGGCCACGAGGAGCTGTAGCTGGGGTTGCCATAGTGACCAATTAGGATTACTGAGATGTTCTTGCAGAGAAAAAAGGGAGTATTGATTTAGCATTAACAGTGGGGCATCAGGGGACCGGGGAGCCCAAGGGTGCTCAGCATTAACAGGGGCAGAATGTGTCACCCTCTAGGCTGTCTGGGGTTGTGCTGTTTGGGGCTGGACTTCATATGTGGTGGAGACCATTGGCAGGCCCCTGCCTGCTCAGTGCTTAGTGTCTGCACGACACTGCTGAGGGGTGTGTGAGGGTTTCAGCTGAGGGGGGAGTGATGGAGTGAGGCCACCATCCACAGGATGACTCTCAAGAGAAATGGAATTGTTTGGCTCAGATCGTGAGAGGCTCAGGTGCCCACACACCTTCCCCCCAGGCAAAGGCTTCCCATTGTCACTTAACAAGTCTTCCCAGGTGGGCTGATATGCCGCTCTACGCAGAAGCACAAAACACGGCCCCGGAATTTTAGGGGCTTCGAATGGGCAAAACATTTGGTATCATTATGTGCAAAATCAGCTCCCTCTGATGTGACTATGTTAGGAACTCTGAAACCAAGAGGAAAATGGGGGCCCGAGAAGCCTTCTGGGTGGGGTGGGGCTCAGGACTGACCTAATGCAGCTCTGCGTCTGTGGACAAGCCACCTAACAAAACAAGCTGCAGTTTACCCCTCTGCAAACAACGGGTAGTAATAATCTATTGAATAGGAGGGTTATAAATATTAGAACTTGTGTTGGTGATGTGCTTGGTATACTGTAAGTATAGGAGGCTGAAGTGAGAGGAATTAGGGCAGAGAACAGACAACTGGACAAACAAGAGAGAGGAGGTAGAATGTGGAAGTCTGGAGATATAGAGGCAGAATTCAGGTGGCTTCTGGATGGAGGAAGGAAAGTACAAAGAGCCCACGGGGGAGCGAGCTGAGAGGCAAAGGAGAAAGGGCATCAGAGCCCGCGGAGGGGCAGCTGGTGTGGCGGGAGGATGCCCAGAGACAGGAAGCTAGTTTTCAGCAAAGGGGGAAGACGGGCCCCTGGTTTCACTACAGGAGACATTTTTTCCTTTTCCTCATTCCTAGATTCAGAGAATGAGATTCTTCTAAAATTCCTTGGACGTGAAAGGGGGGAGTGAGAGGGATTCAGGGAGAAAGATGACCCTGTCCTGGGCCTGAGCAAGGTTGTCCAGTTCTGCAGTGAACTGTGGCCAGGCCGTGGGGGAACCTCTAGAACAGGACTTCCCTGTACCCCACCTTGGCCTTAGGCTGCGAGAGACCAGGGCTTAGTGGGTCAACTTCCTGCCCCTCAGGTGCCGTTCCAGACCTGCCTCTGCTCCCCAACCCATGCCACCCCACCAGGGGCCCCCAGGGCTCATGGTTAGAGCACAGCAGGAGAGAGGACCAAGGAAAAGCAGCTTCTTCCTGCCTGGCCCCATCCCCTGCCTCTGCAGGATTTAATACCTGCCCTCCTCAAAGATCAGGAGACACGATTAATTCTGACTCGAGGATTATTAAAATGCTTCCACCAAGCATCTGGCATTAAAAGTTTTAAATCAATTAATCTGTTGTTTGAGGAAGAACGTTCTCGTTAGCACAGCTACAGAGGCAGCTCAGGTTGCCATTGGGTTGGGAGAGTGGGGACAGCCTCCCTTGGGAACTAAGACACCCACTGGGCTCCAGGAAACTCTCCTGGCTCCCGGGCCCAGCATCTCCCACTATCTCTCACCCAAGTCCCTGTGTATCCAGTTTCCAAGTGGTGCTCTCTCCCATCCCCAAAGGGTTACCAGTTAAAATACAGGATGCCCAGTTAAACTGGAATTTTAGATAACAATGAATACTTTTTTTTTAGTGTAAGTATGTCTCATGGAGTATTTGGGACACACATATTACAAAATTATTTTAACCATTGTTTACCTAAAATTCAAATGTAATTGGGCCTCGTGTATTTTCATTTGCTAAATGTGGCAACCCTCCCCCCGCCCTCTGTTTTAGTAGCCGTGTACGCAGCTGAAGTGGGACTCCTCGGTTTGAGCCCTGGGCCTGCTATCTACATGCCAAATGTCCTAGGGAGCATTGCTTCTTCTTTCGAGGTCAAGCAAGAAATAAGCAACTTTGAACGTAGGGGCACTTAGGCATTTATGGGACTCACACAGTGGTTTGCAAAATCTCCATTTGACCGATAAAGTCTCAAACAACAGCGCACACCTGGCATTGCTTTTAGCTTTTAACCCTGTTAGAGTTATCTAACCATGAGGTCCTTGATAGTACAGTTGTGTCTGGTCCACATCTGGTCCACCCAGCACCCAGCCCAGGGCTAACACATGGCAGACCCTCAGTATAAGTTGATAAAATGAATTCATGAGTAAATGTACCTTCCCAGTGTTCTCACCCAGGCTCCTGAGTAACTACAGTTGTCATTTATAAATTACAAAGGGTGAAGCGTACAGAAATAGTCAGAGTCAGAACCAATCTTAAGTCCATTGGACCAGGCATTGGACCAGGGGCCAGGATCCCTAGGCTCAAACCCTGGGTGCAAGTTCTGGTGTTGGCTAATATCTTGTACCCTTGGCTAAGTCCTTACCCCACTCTGGGCTCTGGTTTCCTCATCTTTAAGCAGAGGGAGTTGTGCTTGGGGTCTTTACAGCCCAGACATTCTGAGATGGCTCCACTGGTCCTGAATTCTGTAGCCCAGCTTTGAGTGCATCAAGCTGAACGCTGAATACTGGGTCTAATCTGAGTCCCAGAGCTTGGTAAGGTCATGCATGGTAATGCCCCATCATAGAAGTCTAGGGAAGGCCGGGTTGCATGGTGTGCCCTGGTCCCTGTTACTGGTGTCTGTTATGGGTTTCTGTCGCTTTTCTGCAAAGAGGGACCAGGCTTTGGCTTTCTTATCCACTAAGCAAGAGAGGAGAGGGAGAAGACCCCACCTTTCCAGACTCTGCATCCCATCCAAGGCTTCTTTGACCCTTGTCTGCACCTCAGATAGTTCTTTTCAGCCTCTGCAGTCAGCCCAGATTTATCCTGCCTCGTGTCTCTCATGTAAAATGCATATTCCGACACTTTGCTAGGTTAAATGATTTAACAGCCAAGGCAGAGAGAATTAGGGGTCCGGGAGCAGTAGGCAATACCTGCTTTTCGAATGAGATTGGAAAGGAGATGGAGATCAGTGGTGATGATAATCTCTTATTTTAATAATATAAAATAACTGTCCCACTGAATCAGAGTGAGCGATGCATTCTGTGGCCTGGTGTTAGAGACAGCCAAGGCTGGAGAAGAGAGCCAGGGGGTGCGGGGATGCCCCTCTTCCTCTCTGTCGCTCCCTCTCTCATCTTTCTCTTTCGAAGAAGATTTGTGCCAGCACCAGCCTGTGGCCTCCTGGATCTGGCGTCGCTAAGAATGTGGGTAGCCAGGGAGACTGGAAGGGAGAGTGGTGGATTTGGGGAGGGTGTGTGTGTGTGTGTGAGAGAGAGAGATAGAAAGAGAGAAAAAAGAAAGAGAAGGAAAATGAATGAATGAATGAATAAATGAAAATAAATCTGGGGAAACTGATGACCATTTTTCCTCTGTGATCATTGATAGGAGATACCCTGATCTGTGATCCTGGAAAAGGAGAACAGACTGCCCAAAGGCAGGGGCCTGGACAAGCTGACCTCTAGGAGGTATGGGAGTGGCTGACCGGAGCACAGAATCATAGGATGCTTGGTCCTGTCCCAGTGAACCGGGGCGGGGGTCGGGGAATGACTCACTCTTCAATCAGTTCATTAATTGGTAGATACTTATCATCAAACACCTATCACGTGTTGGTCTCTCTGAAGTTGGCTGGGTTGGCCCAGGGAGGTTCCAACAGGAGCCAGGTAGTGGGGAACAATCCCCATGGCATATGTTGGCTCAGCAGGGCTCCCCGTCACAGTGGGCCATGAATAGCTAAGGAGCTGCAGACCCGTCTTCTTCCCCGGGATGAATTGATTACTCCAGCCCTGCTTGGATTCCATCAGGTTCAAACGTCAGCATGGAATATGCAGCCAATGAGTCAAATGCTCTCTCTCTCTTTCCCCCTGTCCCGGGCTGGCTCTTTCCCTTCTCTCTCTGCAGACAACTGCAGGTGTCAGGGGGGTGTATGGGGCGGCCCAGGGGCTGTGGCTGTCTGAGCCGGTGAATGGGAAGTCTGCTCTATTTATTGTACTCGTTTATGGTGGAGAGTAAGTCCACGGCCACTGGGGCTCCTGAGTCAGGACTCACCAGCATGCGTGGAGCAGGGGGAGAACTGACCACAGGGAAAGGCTTCACTCCCTGCCTTGCTGTAATCTCTGCTCCTCATTAGTCAACAGCCACTTATGAGAACTCAGATGTGTTGGGCCCATGATTGGCACTAAGGATACAAAGCTGAACAGACTGATTGGTTCAGTTTTGAAAATAAATGTTTAGTGACTATCTAAAGAGCCACCGGGTATAGTCCTTAGGGTGGAGGGCTCTGGAGCCAGACTTCCTGGGTTCGAAACTGCTGCTGCCTGGGTGTGTTCACTTAGGCACCTTAGTTACAGCCTCTTTGCTTCTTTTCTTCATCTGCAAAATAGGGATAATTTCATGCAGTTATGAGGGTTAAAGGCATCGATACAAGTAAAACTAGCAAATGCTAAATAAATGTACTTACTGTTCCTACATGGTAAGATCTTAGGGTCTCAGGGTCTAAAACAGAATGAATCAGCATCGAATGGCCGCTTACTGTGTACCAGGCAATGTGATTTACATCATTAACTCACTTAATCCTCACAACAGCCTCTTATAAGGTAGTTCTCATTATCATTACTACCATTTCATACAGGAGGAAACTGAGATTGAGGTCCGCTCTTGCATGAGGGCACCTCGTTAGTAAATGATGGAGCTGGAATTTGATCTCTGCTCTGTTAGACCCTGAGTCTGAACTCTTGGCCACAATTTATGTGTAGGAGAGACCGAACATATAAAATTATAGAAATGGCATCGTCTTACGATACAGGTCCAAATGCAGCACGTGGGATCCTCAGAAAATAATGCTGCTGCCTCTGTCAAGGGAGGTCAAGGAAGGTTCCTAGAGGAGGTAATGCTTGAGCTGGAGGTTGAATAGTCATTTCCAAGGTGTACCAGGTGGGCTGGGCAGGAGGCAAAGGGATGGGCGATGAGCAAGGCGTGTTAGGTAACCTCCAACCCAAATGGCTAGAGGGAAGGTGTGCTATGGGGAGTGCCAGGGTAGGCAGGTGATAGATGCACCGTTCAGGGCACTGTCAGCTGTGCCAAGGACGTGGGTTTTATGTGAAGACAATGTAAATCACTGTGAGTCTGAAGCCAGGGAACAGCAGAAATGTGCCCCATAGAAAGCTCTTTTCTCTACTGCGCCGTGGAATACAGACCAGGAAGGGGAAGGCTTGAGGCAGGGAGGATGCCTAGGGTGCTGTTGCGATTGTCAACTAGTTGCTGAGACAGGCTGCCTCTCCTGCTCACCTAAAGAGATGGGAGAGGGGGTAAAGGAGTGACCTTTATAGGCAGAACGGGACATGGTGTTTGTTTCTGGTCCTTGCACGGTGGCAGTGTGATTCCGTTGGGGGAAGATGGTGTCAGCTCTGAAGGCTGCCTGGAAGCTGAGAGCACGGTGTGGACAAACAAGGCTGCAGAAGTTGTTCTGGGAACAAAATTGGTTTGGACTGGCCCTTAGTGACCAGCAAATCAAGCCCACACAGCCAAGAGGGTGGGTGGGCAAGAAGGCTATTCCAGACCAAGTCAGGAGATTCTTGAGTGGAAGCAAAGAAGGATCTGCTTCCACTCTGCGTAGTGTAGGGAGGCCCAGGCTGGGGCGGGGCAGCTAGCCTTTGTCAACGGGCCATGTTGAGAAGAACTAAGGTGTCAGAGCAGCAACTCTGGCTCAATGGGAACAACTAGGGACCCCAACTCAGAGACAAAGTAGGTTTAGGAAGTCACTGAAGATCCTACAGGACCTGGGAGCAGGGCCAGCTCTAACCTGCTTGGAGAGAGATCCAAGCATTCCTAAAGCATTTAGAGAAAAAAAAAAAAAAAGGTGAAATGACAAGAAGAGACCAGGGCCTGGGGGGCCTCACTGGGCTGTGTCTGCCAAGTCAATATTTTGCTACATGTTCAATTTGCAATGGGAAAAAAGCACTCTGAAAACATGTTTCTTTTTATAGGCCTTGGTATTTTTCTTTTGTTTTCCTTGAAAGGATCCCCCCACCCCAATCCCACTGTGGGTGTGTTTGCAGACCTAAGCAGGGAGACAGGCTTCAATGGCTGGATGGAGTATCAGCCATAACCTCAAAGCCAGGAAGAACCAAAGCAGGGATCCGGAGCATGAAGACAGACGGAAACAGGAGGCACGGAGCAGGTCAGGAAGGGATGTTGACCACTTCCCATGGTAGTTGTTTCCTCACACGTGGGTGGCATAAAGCTCTGATGGAAATGATCACATTGGCCAGATAAATGGAGACCTATGATGGCTTTCTGGGTCACTTGTTTTTAGAACAGCCATAGCTGTTTATCCAGAGCTGTTCTAAAACGCTCTTTGAGTCATACTTGACCTTACATCATAGTCTTTTTTATATATGGCTTACCCTCTGTACTAGATGGCAAGCTTACTGAATTGAAAGCTGTGAACTTGTTGGACCCAATTCTGCACCCTCCACAGCACTCAGCACAGCACCTTGTCTATGGCAGGTGATGGGTTGAACACCCCTGTGAGTGAATTTGAGACCACAGGAAAGCCACTGTCATACTGCTATTTTCAACACGATGAGTTATAGCAGAGGTGGGTGAGTCCCAAGGATAAGTGTCCAGTTCCCAGGAAGCAACAGTGAAGAACTATCCCATAAGATTGTTTTCTATGTCTGGAGTTTGGGATTAACATATACACACTACAATATATAAAATAGATAACCCACAAAGACCTACTGTATAGCACAGGGAACTACACTCAATAATTTGTAATAACCTACAAGAAAAAATCTGAGAAAGAATGTATCTCTATCTCTATCTATATGTCATATATCTATCGATCATCTATCTCTATCTATCTATCTATCTATCTATCTATCTATCTATCTATCATCTATCCAAATCACTGTGCTGTACACCTGAAACTAACACAACGTTGTAAGTCAACTATACTTCAATTAAAAAAAACCCCAAAAAGCAAAAAACGATCCCAGACAAAGGCTAGAACTGTGCTATGAATCAGGCCATTAGAATGGGAATTCTGGAATGGGGCCCACTGCAAAGGCCCAGTCATTCTACCTGGGCACTCAGGGTAAGGATGGGAGAGGGACCTGGAGATTGGGAACAAGGCAGGGCAACTTGCTAGAATCAAACAAGATGTAAAAAATGAGTTTACATCTCTGTCACGCAGGCCACTGCAATAACCCCCCAAGTTGTCTGTTCTCTAGTCTCTCCTGCTTCCAACTGCTTCTAGCCATCAGTCAACTGACTGAGCATCATCCTTTATCACTCTAGTTGAAAACCTTCAGTGACTCTCCTTGGCCTCAAAAAGAAGTCCAGACTCCAAAGCCCCAATGGACCGTATTTTCTACTCTCTGCTCCCTCCACCCGGAATGTTTACTGCCCAAGACTGAATCTTATTTGTAATGCCCCTCCCTCCTCCACCACAATGCACTTTGCAATTTCCTCCCTAGACACCTCTTCATAGGTCTCATTCTGTCTTCCTATACCCACAACCCACTTCCTGAGCCCAATTTAAACCTTACCTTTCCCAGTAAGAACTTTCTGGCTTCCCCAGCCCACATTCCTTTTTAGTCTGACATCTGTTGAGTGTGTGCCATGTACCACGCACTGTATGTGTGTCATCTTATTTAGTCCTCCCAGTAGCTCTGTGGCTTCAGTTCTGCTGTTAATTCCAAGGGTCTGAAGTGCCTTGCACAAAGTTACAGAGCCACAAGTTCAATACTGGTATTGAACCTGATAGTTTAAAATCCAAAGCGTTGTTCTGAACCCTGCTGTATACAAAATAATCAGTTGGTCTTTGTACTTGTTATGCAAAGAATAAATAGCCTCCCCTCTCCTCTGTGACACCAAGGGCTACGGGTGCTATAAGAAAACATAGGATTTAGGGCTTATCATTTGGAGGCAACATGATAACTTATAAGAACTAGGACTCAGGAAACCTGTCTTGTGGCTCTGTTGCTGGGTACGTCACTCAACTTTCTGAACCTGTTTTTCCCTTTGTTAAAAGCAAAACGTAACTCCTATGACTCAGACCTTGGCGAAGGTCAAGTTAAATAAAGTCATGCCACCACTCTGTAAACTGCAAAAACAAGGTGGAATTATTTTTGTTATCATTTTTATCATTACCCTCCAAAGATGAATTATGTCCGCAATAGAGTAACAGGCGGTGGATAGCAAGGGTGGTGTCCTGAATAGTAAAGGGCACAAAACAAAGGCACACAGTGGATGTTTGGAAAATTCCCTACCGTCTATTGGGGTTGGTTGGATTTTGCCAACACCCACAATCAGATCAAGATGCCTCTACTAGGAAGTCACAGACGGGGCTGACGGACAGTCTTCAAAGCATTTGTGAAGCTTTCAATACTGGACGATTCTGGGAAGAGGACCCACTGGTTTCATTAGATTCTCAGAGGCGTCCATGGTCCCCAGGAATGTGCGGAGGCAGTGGCCGAAGGAAAGGGGCTTGGCCGTGGAACCAGGCACAAGCTAGTAGCTGGAAAGAAGGTCTCTTTGACTCAGAAATGGAAGCTAGGGATGGGGAAGTACGAGGAGGTTAGCAGGAGTGGAGCCCCCAGTCCAGCTAATTTGGAGCCCACCTGGCAGGGTCCTAGACAAGTTCACCTCCAGGCCAGTGAGGGGTCTCACAGGGAAGTAGCCTTATAGCTACATATGAAGTCAGATCTGTCCTGAGATAAGACGGACTTCCAGGAAGTGGTGAGTTCCCTGTCCTGAGAAGTGCTTTGCTTAGAATGGACCGGCATAGCTTTTGTGGAACGGATTCTAGCATTAGGTGGGCTGTTGGGCTAAAAGGTCCCCACGCGTTCTTACACCTTTGAATTGTTTGTTTCTCTGATTCAAGCGTTAAGCGGTGTGTTGCAGACATGACCACTTATTGGGATACCAGTACTGTACCTACTTGGGTCCCTGAAATCCTCAGCCTGTTGTGAACTCAATTTTGTATTTTTCAGCTGGCTGTGGATGTGATTGTTTCACAGCTCCCAGTGAAGAGATCAATGTGGAAGAGAACAGACAATTTGGGCTGGGTCTCCAAGGCCATGTCTAAGGAGGAGAAAGCAGTCCTAGTGGGGCTGCCCGAGCCCAGAGCAGACCGTTCTGTGGAGCAGTGGATAGACCCTAATGTTAGGTGTTTTGACAAAAAGGGCTTCACTGTTGAATCTTTTTGGGAATTCTGGATGAAATAAAATTAAACAGCTTTTCGTTTGTTTGTTTGTTTTACTTCCTTGAACCTTGTGACTTTCCAAGAAGGGCGCACGATAGGCCGTATCTCCCTGATTTTTTTGAGCACAAACGTTCTTTTCCCCAAGGAACAATTCTCAAGGCTGGTGTTCCAAAGAATACACTAACGTTGCCCAAGGCAAGTTTGTCAGATGCTCTCCATATTTTCCACCTCCCGTCTCATCCCTCCTTTCATTTTCACAACCCTTCTCTGCAGCCAGGGTGCTGTAGGGAGACATCTGGAGCCGCAAGAAGACCCCACCTCAGCCCAGCAGGATTTCTGCAAGTAGTATAGGTTTAGGCAGGTAATGAATTTAGATTTAATTTGCAAGTGAAAAAGCTTGCATTCTTTTGTAGCTTACACCAAAGCTCAAATGTCTAAGCTTCCAGGGTTTAAGTCTAATTAACTGTATTTCACAGCTTATTTAAAGAAAAGAATGGAGGCATTAAAATTGTAAAATCTAATTTTTGAGTAAATCTTTCAGTGCAAAATTAATGTCGCAGTATTAGAGCTGCCTTGGCAATATATCTCTTGTCTTCAAATTTCAAAATGAGCTTTTGCAAACATGAAATTATTCATTAGACTGTCTGGTAAAGAGATAAATAAGTGTCTCTTCAAATCCTTGATCTCCTCTTCTCTATTTAGCCAAAGACGGAGTTATTTGGCTTGAGGGCAAGTGGGTTGATCAGATTTGTGAATTTTGACAGGTAAGGAGAGCAGCGCTCGAAGCAGGAGTGTAACCAAGCAGGACCCTATGGGGCCTTCCCGGGACAGACCCTTCCCCTACATCTTCTGCTGTAGCTCCTCTCTGAAGTACCCAGATAATAGTAACGGACGCACACTTCCTGAGTTGTTTCACAGATGCTGAAACCACCACCAGATGGAAGAAATTAACTACTGGATGATCCTGAGCCCCAGGCCTACTGGCACCTAAGGATGGATCAAGTAAACGCCTCTTATCTCAACATCAACCAGTCGGAGGATTGTGTAAGAGCTGATCACATACTCCACGACCCTCCTCCCTCACCTGGCCTTTAAAAATGCTTTGCTGAAACCCTCAGGGGAGTTCAGGGGTTTCTGAGGTGTGAGCCACCCGTCCTCCCGGCTTGGCCCTGCAGTAAACCTTTCTCGGCTCCAAACTCTGACGTTTTGGGTTGTTGGCCTCACTGTGCGCCAGGCACAAATGCATTTGGTGACAGGAGCTGTGCTTGCAGAGGGAGTTGGGCAGAGATTGAGGCCCTTCTCTGTTCCTGAGACATTGGCCCTGGGGGACAACAAAATGTCTTAGCAACTGCCCGGGGCCGGGGGGAGGAGCTGGTGACTGCTCTGACTGAAATACCAAGATTCTCAGTAGCTCCAGGTGGGTGGGCAGTCCATTCATTCTCCTAACCCAGCATCACCATCCTGTCTGGACCATCAATGAAGCAGCTTTTACTTCTGTCCCTTCTCTTAGACCCCGTTGTTGTTGCCTTAATTAAGGTGTTTGACCACCATCTTTCCACTCTCCTCCATCACCTCTTTCCCTTGAGGGTCCCACACCCCAGTCTCAACACATTCACCTCTCTGAGCCTTCTTCACACATGCTCTCAGGAAACCCAAGTTACTCAGTTACTCCTCACTCACTCGCCCTCATCAGATGCTGGATGATTTCCTCCAGGACAGGGAATGAATCCAATTCTCCTCCATAGCCCTATGGTCTAGTACAGTAGCTGGTGTATACAATAGCGCTGGCTAAGTGTTGGTGATGATGAAGGTGACTAGTGGGAGAGCAGAACTAAATGTTCAGGAACTTGGGGTTCATGTTTTTGAACCTTCCGTTTCACTTGGTAGCTGTTCCCTTTTACCTATAATACAAAGTTGGGGGAGAGCAGAGTGGGGGAGCTGAGCATCGCGTCCTCTGCCTGGAAGGGGCCATTCTGAGAATCTGTGATGTGCGGAAGGAATATCCCTGGGTAGGAATTTAGCTCTGCTTCCTATTCCTCGGGTGGATGTGAGCAAGCTACTTAACTTTTTTATTTCCTGACCCACAAGATGGGAATGATAACACCTAAATGCAGGAGTTTTGTGAGGCTTAGAGATTGCGCAAAGATGATGTGTATGCATTAACTAACACCGCTGCCTGGAACACAGTAGGCCTCCGGAAACGGTAGCCATTTTTTGGAGCCTTGTGCAATGGAGGGATGAGGTTTAAGCAAGCTAACAGTCATCGACCTGTATTTGCTTACTAATGTATCAGGTCTTTGGTTCATTTATCCATTCATTCAATACCTATTCATTTCATTTGTACTGAGTATCAGGCAGCATGCTGGGTGCTAGGGACGTGGTGTTGAATTAGACCATCACTCTCCTCCATCTCCTACACGACATTAGAATCGAGCCCTGTTTCCCACTTTCTTTGCCAGCAACCAGCCTAAACCGCCATCATCTCTTTCCTGATTTATCGCCATAGCCTCCTGGTCTGCCTACCGCTGCTTTGCCTCATTCCAATCCATTTTCGCAGAACAGACAGAGGAGTATCTTAAAGCCACTGATTACAGCCCTCAGTGGCTCCTGATTGCCCCCTGGACATGGTCCATGAGCTGTCATGGAGCTCAGAAGGCCCGGCAGGGTCCTTGCCCACCCCTTCAGCCCCATCTCTCCTTCCATCTCTGCCTCAGGCCAACTGTCCTCCCATCTCGAACCACACACAGATCCTGGAGTCTGCCCTCTGAGCCTCCCAGAGCTTTCCCCACTGCTTGGAAGATTCCTTGCCTTTCCTTATCTCATCACCCTCCTCTTGCGTCACGCAACATCTACTCACCCACGGTTTAGTTTAGAGAACTTCTCCCTGGGGGCCTTTCTCGACTCCCAGATCACTAGGGGTGCTCCTCTCAGGAGCCCCTACTTCCTGATCACGCACTCACTATGCTTTATCGATTATTCTCCTCACACCCATCCCACAGAGTTACGTTCAAAAGAAGCAGAAGACGGGTGTCCCAAAAGCACTGAAAAAGAATTTAAAAATTTTGTGAAGCTGCTTGAAAAATGTCAAAGGGACATTCATCCCTAACATACAGCAAACCTTTAAAAAAAAAAACGCTTTCTCCACCTCTCTCCCTCTGACGCCGTCCCACCCAGTGTGGTAGCATCCCTACAGTCTCTTTGCACTCCCCCCTACGCTTTCCCAAAGGCACCCCAAGCACAGCCCTTGCTGGCTTTAATTTGTTTCACCCCTTCCTTCACCTTTCTAGATTTTCACTCACAAGTAACTCTCTTCACTTGCATTCTTACTTTTAAATTAAAAAAAGTTCAAATATTCATACAAATGCAGAACATAGTATGACAAACACTCCTGCACCCACCACAGATTAAAGAGAGGTTAGCATTTGGTCCAGTCTGCTTCAGCTTTCTGCCCTTCTAATCAGCTGGTCTGGGGAGGAGGGCATGCACTCGTGACCAAGGAGAGCTCACAAATGGGAAGGGCGCTCCAGGGAATGGTGGAGACTCTGGCGAAGTAGACTGGACATGCCCCACAAACGGGCCAGCGCCAGCTGACCATGGCCCCTTGAAGAGATTCTTCTCAAGAGCAGTGACTTGGATGGCCCTGTTCACCTCCGTATTCCCGCTTGGGATGGGACCGGGCACTGGGTCGAATGAAAGAATGAAGGAAGGAAGGAATGTGGGCGGGGCATTACCAGACCTCCTGAGTTTATCAAGAGAAGCCAGGAATCTGAAAGTTAGTGAGAAATCTGAGTTATAATTGTGGATTCTATTTCAAAATTAAATAAAATTCACCATGGCCAGGTGCTTACGTTGGGTCAGGACCTCTGACCAAACTTGCGGGCTCTAGTGTTGGTTTCAAAGGTGCACAAGGGCAAGGCCAGAGGCTGCCCAGACTTCCACAGATCCTTCCTTCTTAGAAGGCGTGGTGGGGCTGGGGGAGGTGAGGAGAGTAGCACTCACAAGCCAGTTTGTCACTGCCCCTGCTGCAGGCTTCTGGAGGGCAGGTCCCGCTTACCGTAGAAGCCAGGCCTAGAACACAGTAGGTCACCGCAAGTGCTGAAGGAACAGCGCGCCCGAGGGTGGGAATCTCTTGAGTACTCTGGTCCGCCCCCTCGGCTCCCTGCTCCCGACAGAGCAACCCTCCACCTGTCCCTTACCTGTGGACAGGTGGCATCCTGCCTGGTTCAGGTCCCATGCCGTGAGAGTGAGTTTCTGGCAGCCCAGGGTGGTGTGGGGTCGGGCGTTAGTCTAGTGGGTTCTAGCCCAGCTCTGCTAAGGACTGGCTGAGGGACTCTGAGAGGACACGTCCCATCTCTGGCCGCACTTGGACGTGGGGTTGGCCTCACACTGCTCGGTGCCTTCCAGCCCAATTGCCTCTGCTTCCACGTCGGGATGGGAGGCGACCCAGGTGGGCGAGGAGGCAGCGGGGCGGGGCCAGGCCAGGGCGTGCTGGTCCTGCCCCCAGCCCTGCTCAGCAGCCCCGCCCACCATCCCCGCCCACTGGCCAGCAGGAATCCAGCTCTGGGGCCACCGTCCTCTAGGCAGCGGGGAGCCAGAGGGCTTGCTGTTTATTTTCTCAGAGAAATGTTGGTCCGATGGGAACTTCTTTGAAGTAATCACTTCTCAGAGCCAGTTAGGGTCTGGCCGCACTCTGTGGAATGATCCGGGGGGAGGCAGGGCGGGCTGATGGTTTTACTGTGACACCGGTGGTGGGCGGCGGTGGGGGAGGGGAGTGTTGTCTGGCCGTCCTGGGAAGGGGTGCAACAGTGTGTGGGGTAAATGGGTACCTCCCATGCATTCAGAGCCCCAGCTTTGCTCCTTATTAGCTGTGATCTTGGCAAGCGGCTTCACCTTTCCCAGCCTCTGTTTCCTTTTTTGCTAAAGTGGGAATATCTGGCTGCTGACCCGGCAGACGTGTCGTGAGGATGAGATGGGTGCCAAAGCCCTTTGTGAAGGCAGCAGGAGGGCAAATTACTTACATCTTTAGGCTTTGGTTTTTCTCTCATCTGTAGAAAGGTTTGTATCAAGTAGAAGGCATGCAAAGTGCCTGAAACAGTAGTGAGGACTACAGAAATAGTAGTAGTACTATTACCGATGGGTGGGGCACATGGGTGTGTAGCCTGTGGCCCCAGGGGGACAAGTACCAAGTTTCCATAGTGAGAGGAAATGCCTCAAGGTACCACAGTCAGGTTTCCAGTCGGATGGGCGGTCTTGGGTTGGGGATGTGATGACAGCTGAGAGGGAGCAAGGCCCTTGCAGAATGGGGCCCAGCTGGGTCTGGTGTGAGCTGGGTAGGAGAGGGGTCAGGTAGGAGCTGGGGAACCCCATGGAGCCACCTGCTTAGGGAGTGAAGGAATCAAGGCAGGGCCCAGAGAGAAAAGACTTGGCACCAGGCATGTGAGGGGCAGATCCAGGCCCAAGCTCTGAGCTCCAGACTCTTAATCCCCGATTCTGCCCTCCACTCCCCTGTGGGACGAGCCCACACGGGCTCCGCCGGCTGGATCTCACAGCCACCTGTACCTTGTGATTGCCCCTTAGCTGGAGCTCCCCTACTGCCTCACTTCTTCTGCACACTCCCACGGGAGGACTAAATCTGGACTCCCCCCACCACAACCCCTGCTCCCCTGCCCCCCTACCCCTTCCAGGCAGCCAGAGTGGCTGTGCCTCTTCCGTACTGGTTTGAGACTTGGCCCAGGGCAGACAGGTGCCTTTGGGCCTGTAGGAGAAACATATTGGGCCATTTAAAACCATCACACTTGTAGGCTCTGGCTCCTGAGAAGCAGGATAAACAAACCTGGGCCCAAGAGGAAACTCATTCTTCTTTTTTCCCTCAAACTCATCAAAGTCAAGTTCTCAAAGCTCTACTGTCTCACAAGTGCCTTCAAATGGGTCTCATTGTTTTATTTATTGTGCTTATCACAAGTGTGGGCAGCCTGGAGATTTCTAGGCCAGTTGAGACCTCTTTCAGGGAGTGCTGACATTTCCAGGGGATCTGAATGGTCCTCAGGGTCTTTCTGTGCCTGGACCAGCCTGATTGACAGAAGAGGTTGCTAATGGAGGTTTCCCAGGTGGGTCATCCCTGCGGGGCTGGGCACACTTTGCCATCCATACTCCGCGGCCCTACAGCTGGGTCTGTGTCCAGCCAGGTTAACTTCTGGCAGGCTGGGTCTCCCCCTGGACCACCCTGGTGTGACCCTGTCCTGCTACGTAAGGCTCAGCAGCAGCACTGAGTCACTGTGACCTTTGGATGAAACAACATGCAATGAATTTAAACCAAGTGCCTACTGTGTGTGTGTGCGTGTGCGTGCGTGTGCATGTGTGTGTGTGTGTGTGTGTGTCAGGGACTGGGGAGGTGAAGAAATAAAGGAGGCCTGCCGTGTGGTTCCCTGTGGCCCACAGTCCACTGGAGGGAGACAGAGGCATCCATCAATCACCCTGCTGCCTGGCAGACTGGGTTAAGTGCATTACTGAGGTAGAAAGTGCTGGTGGAGGGAGAGATGGATTCTGATGTGAATGGGAGGAGGACAAGACCTTTTGAAGGTCAGCAGGGAGGCAGAGGGGGATGTGTTAGGTGGAGGGACTGAAAGAGCAAAAGGCACAGAGGCAGGGAGCATAGGTGAGTTTGAGGGCTGAATGGTATCGCAGAAGAAATGTTAGCGAGTCCAAGCTCGCTCTGCTCACTGCATGACAGGCCAATAAATCGGGAGACGAGGTGTTGAGGTGTTTCTTTATTCAGAAAGCCAGCAGAGCGAGAAGATGGCAGACTAGGGTCCCCAGAAAACCATCTTATGGGGTCTGGATGCCAGTTTCTTTTATAAAGTCAGAGAGGGAAGTAAAGTAAAGAGGCAGAATAGAGAGGGAGAGGTGGGGAGGAAGTAAAAAGGGGCCATCAGTCTTGCAAAATGTCTCCTGGAATGTCCAGCCTCAGGGAGGGGATGTGTTAATTTCTTCTTTCTTGCAGCCAGCCATTCACAGGTAGGTAGGGTTCCCTGAGGCAGGCCATTATGTCTGATTGTAATAACAAAAGCAAGGAAAAGCAAAGGCTAGTCAAAGAAACAGATCCAACATGGAGTCAAAATCGGCTCTTCCCTGTTAGAGAAAAAGATGTCCAGGGATGGGCAGTGGGAGCCTGGATTGGGCCCGATCACAGAAGGCTCAGCTTTGCTTTGGAGGAGACTGGAGTCCTCTGCCGGTCTTTGAAGAGCACTCCTGGGGTGGCTGTGCTCCCAGTGCGTGCACGGCTTGACACCATGCTAGGGCCATGTTCTCAGCGGTCCCTGGAGGGTTTGCTGAAAGAGGGGTGGCTCTCCAGTTGGAATTAAACAGTGTCTGGGCGTGGAGCAGGGGTTCTCTGGCCATGGGCTTTGTTGGACATCTGGCTCCTCCCATCGTCTGGACAGCTGGGAGAAAGGCACGCTGTGGAGAGATTAATCTTCAGAGCACACTCCTGCTTGCTCTTGAATGGGCTCAAAGTGGGTCCACATGTGTCCTTCCAGGCGCTGTGGAGTGGCAGCAGATAGAGCCAAGGCCAGCTATGCAATCTTGGCTAACCCCCCACCTCTTTGAGTCTGGCTGTGATCTTCGCAATGTGGTCGATATCACCTTTTTTGCCAACATGAGATAATATATAGAGAAGTACTTTGAGAGCTGTATTATCCAGGTGCAAAGTATTATATTTTTTCCTTTCCTTTTGTAATCCTCTCATGGATTCTCAGCCTGCCCTGTGATTGAGCCAGGACCAAAGCTCTATCTCTTTCTATCTGTTATGGAGGGCAGATTGGATCATCTCTATGGCTTTTTTTTTGCAGTACGCGGGCCTCTCACGGTTGTGGCCTCTCCCGTTGCGGAGCACAGGCTCCGGACGCGCAGTCTCAGCGGCCATGGCTCACGGGCCCAGCCGCTCCGCGGCATGTGGGATCCTCCCGGCCCGGGGCATGAACCCGTGTCCCCTGCATCGGCAGGCGGACTCTCAACCACTGTGCCACCAGGGAAGCCCCACCTCTATGTTTTAGCAATTCCAGGAAGCAGAGGCTGGAGAGGTGATGAGGCTTGGGCTTGGTCAGGCAGTAACGAGCAGAGTGGCTGGGTTTGGACTCAGGAGAACATGCTAGAAAGTAACAAGGAAGGTTTTGATGTCATCCTGGATATTGTTTGACATCATCAAAGCCATCATCATCATCTTCTTCATCATGACTTCCTGGCTGCCGAATGCCCTCGTGCTCCTCTTGTCCCTTTGGGATCCTTTATTTCTCTATTCTGGATGGTTCAGTTGATATTTTCTCTCTCAGGAAGCTTGCCCAATCTCCCTAGGTGCCAGGGGTCTCTCATCTCCCACGGCACTTGTTCACCTCTCTCTCTCCTGGTACTTTACACTGAGCTCTGTATCACAGTCATTTGTGGAGACTTCCTTTCCTTCCTACTGGGTTTAGGTTCCTCAAGGGAAGGTCTCATGTCTTTTGGACCTTCGTGTCCCCTTGTCAGCATTCCTTGTACCCCAGAAACCTCTGTGAATACCGGAGGGATTAGAGCCAACTGTCTTCAGGGAGGGTCTGTGAGACCCAGCGCTCGGCTGGATGCTGAGGCATGTCCTCCAGAAGCTGGTTTTCTAAGGCAGCTCTGCACCTGCGCAGTCCTGCAAAACGCATGTTCTGCTGATACAGGACTAAGGACTGGCCAATCCAGGTCTCCCTGTCAGTCATTCCTGCACCCCTGCCCTGAGCCGTGGGCTGGGCCTGGGTTCCTTTGCGCCTGAACCATTTCATTCCCTTTGTGAGGATGGAAGTGAGGCCTGCCTGGGCACTCAGGGGCAAGGGAGAGAAAAAGGGCTGGAGAGGATGGAGGGGGATGTGGGGAGTTGGGGAGGAGACCGAGGGGAGTCAGTATGGGGTCCCAGCTTTCCCCTGAGGAGTCCCAAACTCCTGCCCAATCCAGAGACATGAAGGAGCCATTTTTCCATCCTTCTTGTTTCGGGCCCTCATCAGCCCCCGAGTGCCTTCTCTGTCCTGGAGAAATAATGGCTTGTCAGAGAGACACGATTATTACTAATTGCTAGATTGCTTTGTACCTGTTGTTCCCAGACAGGCAAGGCAGGGCCTGTCTCTGGAGGGGCCTCTGGGTGACCTCTTCCTGGAGAGGGAGAAGCCAGCGCAAGGAGATTGAAGGAGCGAGAAAGACAGGCCACCGTCCTCTTGTCTCTCCTGGTTTACAGCTGTGGCCCTTTCAGGATGATGGGTGGGGAATCTGGGTCTGGGATTATGAGTCACGCTCACACACGAAGACGGCAAATACTGACAAATAAAGCACCCACGAAATCATTCACACTCACATAAAAGTACCTGTACGTGCAGCCGCTACATGCTCCGTGAGCCACATGTATAAATGCAGCTCTTCAGCGATCAGTGGACACATCAGTAACCACAGACGGGCAGGCTCCACGGTCCGGCTATACGGCTATAATCGTTGCCCGCACACAGATACTTTGTGTCCGGGATGAGCAAAAGTCTAGAGATTTGAGGGTGATAATTAACTGCATCCCTCTTCCTACCAATTTCCGAATCAAGCAAAATATAGGCAGAGAGTGACCAAAATATTCCTGTATTTCATCTCTTTTTTAAGACACATGTTTTCACATTTCTGAATTTGGGGTGTGTTTTACAATTGATAGCACATTAGATTTGTTGAAATACCAGCTCTATTGCTAGCAAAGTTGATTTAAAGAAATGAGGCCCACACGGGCTTCCTACCCCTCCCTCCTGTGTTGAGGTGGCCCAGAGTCACAAGCCAAGTACCCAGACGGCAGCAGGCCTCCCTGCTTCCGGGCAGAGCCTGGCGAGCTTACCCTTCCAAGGAGGGGAGGGTGTATGCAGTCCATGCTGACCCCGCTATGCGGGCTCCGTGTCCTGGTCTTTCCCCAGTCTTGCCAATTAAGTCAAGAGAGGAGTGGGTTGGGGAAGGGAGGCAGGTGGAGAGGAGGGCAGATTTCTTCCCACTGCTTCCTGGAGGGCAGAACTTCCCATTGTGTGAGTAGGGCAGGAAAACAGGAAATGGTTTTCCCTTTGAGATGGATACATCCGGGTACCATGAATGGGGTGAGTGGGCAAAAACAGATGCAGACACCCTCAGATACAATGATTTGCGTGTTCAAGTGTGTATTACACAGCAGGTTCCGGTGGGCGAGGAAGACTTGTAAGCAGCTACACCTGTGTGGTATCCACTGTCAGGCAGACAAGGAGCCTCAAGTGCCCACGCCCACATGCGTGTACACAGGTCTTCACGTGTGGGCACGTTTGGATGCAGGTGCCCGTACTGTGTAGCCCTATTTCCTGGATCTTGGCCAGCATCGTCCTGCAGGGATCCACAAGCCATCTGACAGCGGAAGACAGTGTGCAGATCTGCTCAGAGGCCACCTTATAGAGTCCCTTTAGCCAGAGGGCTGCTGTGGGCTGAGTATGGGCAGAATGGCTGTCATCCAGCCTGCGACTATGGTCGTTTCTTCCCTCTCACAGTAGGTCACCTGAGTCTGGTCCTCTTGCTGTAGGCTCTCAGCCTCGCGGGGGGACTCCTGGACAGATGTGCCTTCCCCCCCACGGTCCTGACGCCTGGGGGTAAGTATCCCCTGCCCCCCTCAATCCTCCTTGAACCTGCCCTCTGCAGGCTTCCCTGGCATGCCTCCACGGGAAGACCTGGAGACTGTCTGGTTCACTTCGGTATTGTCCAGTGGAGGAAACCAAGTCTTCTTTAAAGGAAATTGTGGTGCCACCTTTATTTTAGCTCCTCAAACCCTGACTCTCTGTATAGATTCCATCATCAGGCACAAGCTGGTAGCTCTCCATGCCTCCCTGTCATTTCTAGACTCTGCTTGCCCGCTTCTCCTTAGACTGGAAGCAGCCCATGAAGAGGGACCATGCCTTCTAACTTAATTGTGAACGTCTCTCAGCCAGTTTAGAACTGGCTTTTGGAGATCGCCTAGTCCAGCCCCCATATCGTACTGATGAGTTTCCTGAAGCCCAAAGAGAGGAAATGATTTGCCTAGAAGGTCAACACACCTAACCAGGGTCTAAGACAAACTCCCAGCCTCCTCTGTGCGCAGCTCTGAGGTTAGACAGTTAACTGTGAGATGTTCATCTGTGTGGACTCTATGTATATGTGTGTGTATATCTGTGGTGTTAGTCGTACATGGGTGGCTACCTTTGTATCCTCCTGTGTATGGGCTCCTGTGTATGGTGTGTTTCCATATGTGGGAAATTATGCGGATTTTCATGGGAATGCTCTGAATGTATTGATGTGAATTCTGTGTATAAATGAGCTTATGCATCCATCTACATATACCTAATTATGTATCTACCATGGGTCCTGGTATAACATCCAAATGCATCTCTGTGTATCTAAGTGTGTCTACCCCTTCATAGATCGCCATACATGTGTGTACCAGTTCATCCTTATCTATCCTGGGCAAGTATGTGCTGGCTGTGTATCCATTTATATGTACCTCCGTGTTTGCACATCCATGTTCTTGCATTTCCGATGTGTACCTGACCTCGGTATCCAGCCATGTAAATGCTACCTGTGTTTGTGTAACAGATGGGTTGTGCGTTTGTCTCCATAGAGCTCCGGCATTTCCTGCCTGCACTCGGCACGCTCACCTTTGTGAGTCAGGCAGCGTGAGACCTTCTGCTCAGTCGTGGTTCCTGGGGGCAGCCCAGCTCCTGGCGCTGTCTGCCTCATTGGTCACTGGACCAGCAGCCTGTGTATTTCCACTCAAGGAAAGGTCACTTGGACCCCTGTGTAGGCTCAAATCATGTAACCTTGAATGTTTCCTCTCCTGTGGGGACTGTTCAATTTCCAGCCTCTCTGGGGTCCCGTTTGTGTGATGTCAGGTTGAGAGTGAGACTGCGGCCTGGTACAGTCTTCCCAAAGCAGTGTGACTCGCGCTGCCCAGGAGGGCAGCTCGCTGGGCAGAACTTTCCATGAGCTCGGAGAACAGCTCCTTTCCCACAGGACGGCCTCAACTTCAGCATTACGGTCAAAGCCTGCTGGGGACCATGAAGTCCAACCCTCTCATTTTAGGGATGAAGGCACTGAGCCCAAGGGAGGAGAGGGGACTTATTGTGGCCTACACATTTACTCCTGGACTCCTGGTCCAGTGATCTTTCCCCTGTTTACACCAGGCTTCCTGGGGCAGATGGCTAGTGGTCCAGCAAAGATTCCTGTTTCCCTTCTACAGTGCCGAGTTGTCATGGGAAAAGTCCCTGTTCATACAGGGACCACTTTTCCATCACCCCTTGCATCTACATGGGCCATGTGACTGAGTTCTGAGCACGGAATATGAGTGGAGGAGACTGACATATGCCAGCTCCAGGTCTCGTTCACATATTCTCTTGGTCTCCCCCATTTGCTGGCTAGAAGTGACGGCCCAGGGTGACCAGGGAGTAGCCGCACGTTGATGGTGGAAAAGTTTTTATTGGTCTGGGTCCTTGAAGGAGAGCGCTTCCCCAGGAGAGGAAGAAACACAACTTCTGTCACGTTAAACCACTGAGATTTTTACGTTTATTTGTTACAGCAGCTAGCATTACCTTAATACGCTGCCTCGTCTATTTCAGGAAGTGACCCTTAAGAAAAACCTCCCAAGTCCCTTCTCACTGTCACTGTCTTTAAATCACAGGATACCAAAATGAGGTTCCTTCTGATCACCCAGAGTAGCCCAGCCCCAGAGAGGAAGCCCCAGTCTCCATGGCGACTCTTCCTGTGGTGTGTAATGAAATTAATGGACGTACTCATTACAGTAATTCTGGCTGTCCTTTGAGCAAATTTCACTCTTCAGAGGGATCACTGGCTTTTACTTATGAGGCCTGAGAATTATCCTTTAAAACTGCAGATAGAATCGGATCTCCTCGCCACCTCAGCCCACGGGGCCGATGGCTTTGCCCCTTGGAGGATGGATCAATGTGACCTCAGTGACCAGGAGCTCACACTTGATTTTCCCTCTTCAAATCCTCTCCCAGTTCAGGACCTCTTCCTCTTCCCAAATGCTTCCCAAGATGAGTGCTCTTCCCCACCCCAGCCTCATGAGTTGCAGGGAGTAGGTTCTGTTGCTGCAACCTGGATCAGTGCTAACGATCCCATTAAATGCTTCTGGGGATTTCCCCCAAGCTAAGTCCTCTGAGCGGGCATCTATGCCACCCTTGGAATTTCGGCTCTGCTAGAGTCAGAGGCAGGGGCACAACCTATGAAACCATATGGTAGTGCGAGAAGGCCAGCAGCCAGACGATCACCGGGACCTGCTCGTTTAGCAGAAGTCCTTAGCCAGTGAGTGTGCTACAAGCATGCACAGAAGGCATGCCGCCCTCCACCTTCCGTGCCTCCTTATTGCTAAGGCCACAGGCTTAACTCTTCAGCCTGCCATTCAGGATTTTCACAACCAGGTTCCACTTTACCCCTTCTCTGGCCATGCATCCCCCTCACAGCTGCATACCTGGGACACAGCACCTCCTCAGGAATGCTTTGAGTTTTTATATCTGGAGTCTTTGCTCATGCCTTTTCCTCTGCCTGGAATACATTTTCCCTCTTATTGGCTTGGTAATTTCCTTCTTATTCTTGTGGACCTGGCTCTTTGTCACTTCTTCCGTGAAGCCTTCCTTGACTTTTTACCCTCCCATTTGGATCACACGTCACCAGAGAGGACTGGCAGCTGTTGAGACTGAGATGAGATACTTGAGGTCAGGGAACAAGTCTCCATTATCCTTGAGGGCAGCAATCATCTCCCAGGTCTCTTGTCAGTCTCCCAAATTCTAGGCCTCTTTGTCCCCATACACATCTCTTTCCACAGACCCACTTTGGAGGAGGGAGACGAGGAAGGAAGGTGGGCAGGAAAGTAGGTGGAGGAGGGGAGCTTACTCCTGGACCAAGGGGATAGATAGGTGTAGAAACGTAAAGGTCAAGTACAGATCATTGGCTCTCAAATCTGGCTGCCAGTTTCCATTACTGGGAAGCTTCTCAAAAATACTTTGCTTGAGTTTTAACCTGGAGCAATGAAACCACTATTTTTCATCTAGGATTGCGAATCACTGGCCAAAAGTATTTCTTAAATATTTAATGCTAATCATTGAGGATCGCCTTCAGAATGCAAATTATATCGTGAATCCCTGAATTGGAGAAATAAAACAATTTACATTTAAGTAGCCCTTTCAGTTTACAAAGCACTTACACAGTGTGTGATTACATTTGCTCCTCCGAGGTAGGTAGGCACAATTGCTATTATCACGCTCATTTTACAGTTGAGAATCTAGGGAAGGAGGTCGAGAAACCTTGTAAAGAGCGATGATGTTCCAGCCGAGTGATGGAGAAGATCCTACATCCCCTTGGCCAGTCGTCCAGGGGATTAAAGGCACACCGCTGAGAAAAGCTAGTGGTTGGTATTTGGTAAAAGAGAGAGAGGAAGCAAAGAATACTGAGTACAAGTGGGTAGGAACAGAGACAGAGGCAGGAGGATAAAAGATGACAACCGATATGTGTGGATGGAGACAGAGCCGGCTAGAACAAATAGCTCAATAAATAAAATAGAAAATGCACAAGTGGTTTTAGTGGATGGAGAGCTGTCTTTAGAATCAGCTGAGGAACCTGGGCTTCTATCAAGGGCCAGAAAGGTGGGACAGAGAAAAGTCAAAGTTTTCCTAGAGAATCTACATTGGTGAGGAAGATGGAGTTAAGACCAGAAGCCGAAAGGAATATACCAGGATCCCGAAGAGAAAGGATCTGGCTTTTCCAGGGACGTAAAAGAGTGAGAAGGTGGCAGCATGGTGAGAGTCAGAAGAAAGGAGGGGCCTCAGAACATAGGCAGGGGGTGTGTTGAGAGCAGGGTCTGAGGGAGGCTTAGCAAAGTTCTCCGAGGAGTGGGAACCTGGACTAGGGCGGCACATCACTGGGCATCCTCGGTACCCTGAAGCCCCTGTGCTTGCCCCAGATTCAGCTGTGCAGCCTCACTGCAGGGGTGAGAGAGACAGGGGGGCACAGCAGAGGGATGCCTGGGCTCCCTTAACTGGGAGGTGGGGTCATGCCCACAGGTCTGAGCCCCTCAGTAGGGTACACAGACTGAAGTTCCCGGGGAAGTGACAGGTAGATCACTAGTTCCTCTATAACGCAACAGGCATGGTCCTCTTGGGCAACATCTCCACCCCACCCCGCCTGCCCCGCCAGACTTGGGTCTCTAACAATAAACAGGCAGCCGGGCTGACGTGTCCTCCCTCACCACCTTCCGGTCTTATCTTCTTTTTAACGAATTCTGAATCATAATGAAAATTTTCCTTGGATGTACTGTATGTCTGACAGTCAAATCACTACTAAATCAATTCTTTGCAATCAATGTTTTTCTAATGAATTTTGCATTTCTAATGGCGGGACCTGACAGTATCTGTTTATTTCCTCTCTTGCCCTTGGCTCGCTCTCCTGCCTCCTTGTTTGAAGCAAATGGCAGAAGAGGTTGCAGGAGCCACATAGCGGGTCTGCTGCAGTTTTTCTTTCTCAGCCCCACCCCCCCCCCTCAGTTTCTCCTGGTCCTTTTCCGCAGTGTCCCTCACTGGGAAACCCAATGGGGTGTTTCTGGAGTGATAGAATGATTTAAATAGCCCTGCTAACAAAGTTTGTCAGGAAAAGCACCACAGCCCATCAGGGCTTCTTCTACACCTACTACATCCTGGACCAGGAAGGTGTGGACAAGACATGCTGGGGAAATGGAGGGGGGTCTCTCCCCTCCACCCCCATATCACTCCTCCAACTCTCCTGAGCCCCCCTGCCTCCCCGGACCCCCACAGTGAGCACAGAGGTGGTATTGGATTAGGCACAAAGTAATTTTTCATTTCAGACTTTCTGTGGGATTTCCTCGCAAAAGAACATACCTATGAATAACATAAACATTGTGGAGGAGTCAGAACAATGACTCCCAGACCAGGGCTGGTTCCTAAAGCCCAGATTCCTAAATCCATAAATGAATGAATGAATGAGGACAATAAGGACCTAGAGGCTAGTGTTCCAGAATTTACCCACTGTAGTAGACCCAATAATACTCCACCCCCTTCTAAGCCCTGGAACCTGTGAATATGGAATTAATCATCTGACCTTAAGATAAGGGGAGTAGCCTGAATTATCCAGGCAGGCCCAGTGTAGTTACAGGAGCCTTAAAAGTGGAAGAGGGAGGCACAAGAGGAGGTCAGAGGGATTCCATGTGAAAAGGACTCAGCCTGCATTCCTGGCTCTGAAGATGGAGGAAGCCAAGGAATGCAGGTGGCCTCCAGGAGCTGGAAAAGGCAAAGAAATGGATTCTTCCCTAGAGTCTCCAGAAGGGAACACAGTCTGGCCAACATTTTGGTCTTAACTAGTGAGACCTCTTGCGGACTTTTGACCTCCAGAACTGTAAGATAATAAAAGTGTGTTGTTTCAAGCTACTGAGTTTGTAGTAATTTGTTACAGCAGAAATAGGAAACTAATACAGAAGTATGTGTGCTTCTCAGGTGTCCTGAATCTGACTGATGTGATGGAGGGAAGCCTGAGGTACACTATAATGGATTTTAATTGAGCACGAAAGCGCTGTCTTTAATAAATGTATGTGCAAAACACAGTAAGAGCTCAGGAAAGGGGCATGGCAGGTGTGGGGAGCATCTGAGCAACTCATTGATAAACTCAGTTCATTCGCTGATGGGTCTTGAGGCAGCCAAGCCAGTCCTCTCCTCTGGGCCCATCACTGTCCTAAGGAAGGGAGAGTGTCCTTCTCCCCTCTATGGACCATCCTCTGCTTCTGCCTTCCACCCCCACCCTGGTTAAGAGCAAAGTCTTTGCAGCGAGTCAGGTTGAAGTTTGAATCCTGGCTCTGGCACTTACCAGCTGGGTGACCACGGGTAATTTGCTGAACCATCCTGAGGCTGATTTCTCCGTCTTTAGAGGGTATGTAATGACTAACCTCTGAGGGCTGTTGTGAAGATGACGCATGTCAAGAGCTTAGTACCCGGCGCGAAACAAAAGCTCAATAATTTTATGTCATAACACCATATCATCATGACAGCCTGCCCTGTGGTTTCTCATGTGACACCTCCTCCATCCTCGTTCCCAGCTGATGACTTTGCTTCCTAGTTCATTGGGAAAATTGAAGCAATCAAAAGAGGTCTTCCACAGACTTCTACCACCGCATCTGCCCACCTACAAGCATCTTCCCACGCCTCCTCTGCCCTTCCCATATGCTACGTGGATGAACAGCCCATACTCCTAGCTAAAACCAGCTCTTATACTTGTGCGCGCATGAGAGCCCTATTCCTTCTCCCCTCCAACAATTCTTCCCTCTCTTATACTTCGTCAAGTTTTGCCTCTGTACTGGACCGTTCCCATCTGCACATAAACATACTCTTCTCCAAGATGAAGAAAACCCTCTCTTGATCCCACCTCTATTTTACTGCCTATATCTTTGTTTCTTATTGCATCAAAACTCCTAAGAAGAGTTGGTGCCATCCAGGAAGGCCTTTCACCCACTACTGCACTGAAACTGCTCTTGTCAAGGCAAATGATGACTTCTTATTGCTAAGTCCAGTGGACAGGTCAAGCAAGATGCAGACTGAACGCTACTGTTGACACTGATTCAGGTGGTCACACCTTCTGCCTTGAATTCCCACATAAGACAGTCTCTGGGTTTTTCCTCCTGTCTCGCTGCTGATTCTTCCTCACTCCCTTTGCTTTCTCATCTCTTCTCCTAGGTCTCTCACTTAATGTTGGGCTTATTGTGAACCCAGGGCTCACTCCTTGGTCCTCTTCTCAATATACTCATTTCCTTGGTGATCTCACCTTGTCTTATGACTTGAAGTATTGGCTATATACTGATGACACCAAAGTTTACCTCTCTCCCAACCTTGAGACTTGCATATCCAATGAGCCTACTCTGACCTAGTTAGAAGTATAAAATCTCCCCACATTTGCTTAAATTCTGATAGACTCGGATTCAACGTGCCCCAGATAGAACTCCTGACCTCTCCTCCCTTCCTGTTCCAAATGTGCTCTATCGACAGCCTTCTCTATCGCCTGATGATGACTACAACCTTCCAGTTGCTTAGGTCAAAAAACCTGCCAGGAAATAATACTTTTGGCTCTTCTTTTAAAAAATATATGGAATCTGACCAGTTCTCGTACCTCCACTGCTCGAGTCACTCCAGTAGCCTCAGTAGGTTTCTCTGATTCTGCTCTCCCCCTATTCCCCACATGGAAACCAGAATGATCCTTTAGAGGCTACGAAAGATCATGGCATCCCTCTACTCAAAAGCCGGCAGTGGCTCCCTATTCCTCTCAGAATTAAAGCTGAAATCACTACAATGACCCCACCCAACCCCCTTTCCTTATCTCCTGTTACCCTTACTGTACCTTACGCTGATCTAGCAGCACCGACCACTTTGCTGCTCCCCAAGTCCTGCCCTGTGGTCTTTGCTCTAGTTATTCCCTCATCTGAAAAAACTCTTTTTCTAGGTATTTGCTTGGCTAATACTTCCATTTCCTCCAACTCTTTGTTTCAACCTTCTCAATGAGCCCAGACTCACCACTTACTTAAAAATTGCAAAACCTCACTACACCTACAGTCCCCATTACCTTCCACCATATTGATTTATTAAAAAAAAACATGTCTATTGTTTGTTTGCCTCTGTCTGCTAGAATGTAAGCCCTATCAAAGGAGAATTAACATCTGTCCTCTGATGTATGCCCAGCATCTAGAACAATGATCAGGTACATGTAGTCTCTTTGTACCTGTTGAATGAATTTGCCAGGATGATTCTCTGAATCTTCTACACACATCTTTCCTTTTTATTTCTTATTATCCTTTGCCAGGGCTAGGAGTGGTTGGAGACAGTGAGTGTTCACACACAGTGTTTCTCTCAATGTTTCTTTCCCCCACCAACCATCAACCTTTATGGATCAGTTGATCCACCCAATTCAGGTATTTTATCTCCATTCAGTGTATGCTCTTCCCCTAAGGGAAGAAATTGATCAGCTCCCCAGAGGGTAGGGAAGGAGGAAGACTTCCTGGAAATTCCAAGAATCTGAGAGTTGAAATGGACCTTAAATCGAATCTTGGACAGTCTTTTACCAGGTACAGAGGGTCCCATCCACAGCGCCCAGCCTGCTTGACCGTCCAATGATCAGGAACTCTTGCATCTCACAGTCATCCCATCTCACGTTGGGGGCGGCAGTTCTGGTTGTTAGAAGTTCTTGCACCATTGAAATAAGGCTTCTGGTAACTTCCACACTTTCCGCGTGGTGTGTCTTGTGGAGTCACAGCATAGTAATATGTCATCATTTGTGGAGACTTGACTTTGTGCCTTTCTCTGAAGATCTGTGTTAGCTTTTGGGTTAAATGAGTTAAGAACAATTATACCTATTTTATAGATGAGATAACTGGGTACAGAGAACTCAAGAAAGTTGCCCTAGCTCGCTCACCTGGTAAATGGCAGAGCCCAGGTGAGTTTGAACCCAGGGAGCTCTGGCTCCTGAGCTGGCCTTTTTAACCTCTACACTGTCAGGCAAATCTTGACTCCTCACTCCTCAGCCTGTCTCATGTTTGAAACTAGCTGTCATTTGTTCTGGGTGAAACACTCCCAAAGTTTCTGTCGCTGTTTCTAGACTCCTTGGTATCCTAGTCACTGTCCACTTCCCCTTTTAAAATGAGCTAGTAAGAGCATAGCCCGATGATGATCCAGATGGGTTCCATCAGGGTAAACTACCCAGGAGCTTTCGTTTCTCCCTTTTAATTGTGCACTTTTTAGATTTCTTTCCCTTCCTAGCAGCTGTATCACCATATTGAGCTTGTGGTCAGCTCAGACCCCAAGATCTTTTTCTCATGGCTCTCTGCCAAGCCAGAGCTCCTTTATCTTAGACTTGTGCAATTGATTCTTTGAACCTAAATGTAAGACTTAACACGCCTGGATTTCATCTGCGTGGTTTTGGCTTGTGTTCTAAACTACTTAGTCAGATTCTGGGTCTGCCATGCAATTAATTTCCCTAAATTTTGCCATATACAAATTAGGTAATCATCTTTTCTCAACCTTCATGTATGCCATTGATAAAAATATTGAATGAGACAGAAGATGGGTCTTGGACTTCTTCTCTGGAGAGAGATCTTCTACTCAGGAGCCTTGAAATGGAGACATTGTAATTTTTGGCTTCACGATTCCATATTAATCCTACATTGAATGCTTACGATATTTCAGGCAAAGTACTAGGCACTAAGGAAACAGTGGTCAAGTCAAAAATCCTTGCTTTCACAAAGCACCTCGTGGCATTGGGGTGATGAGCACATAGACAAATAATAGTAACATCTAAGTAGTCCATCTAGAAGCACACAGGTGGGAAGCCAGCCTAGGGGCACCTCACTCAGCTTGGTATACTTGAGTTAGGACTTAAAGAAGGAGATAGACTTACCAGGATTGGGGTGCTGGGAGGGGGTGGAGATGAGCCTCAAGGGGGTACTTTTCATTGCATAATGTAGTCACTGGGGTGACATCAACCTTTTAACTCAGTCATCCTTTCTATGTTGTGACTCATTCTTCAACTTCATTTCCTCTAAATTTAGAATGATAGCCCCCAGTTCAGTGGTACCTGTGGGAGCGTGTGTGTGTGTGTGTGTGTGTGTGTGTGTGTGTGTAGGTGTGGAGAGTGATGGAGATAAGAGCTGGAAGGGAAGAGAAGAAAAGGAAAGGCGTCAAAATTTCCTCTTCTGAATGCAGGGAAGGGGGTGTCAGATGCAGAAGAGGTTAGGGAGAGGGCAGTGTGGTCTGGGCCTGTACTTTGGGAGAATTTGCTGGGTGATATTGCACATCCCCCCAAAGTGGAGAGATGGAGAGACTGAGCTGGGGTAGAGGGGTGGGTGGAGTACGGGGGAGGCTGGATATTTTCACACTCAGCCCAAATGAGCTTTTATCCATGGCTTCCTTGCTTAATTTAAGGGTTTCAAGTCCCAGGTCATCAGACACACTTTTATTTCTAAAAGACACTGAAGTCACTCCAAAGACAGCTGAAGATGACTTTTGGATTGCCTGGGCCACAGCTCCTTTGACTTCTTCTGGCACTCGTGCCTCCGTTTCCTGCGGGGCGATTGTTACTCCAGGCTACCACAGATCACGTCTGGACCAAGAAGGAAACTGGATGGGAAGGCTAGGCAGCAGTTTTTACCCGCTAGCTCTGAAACCTCAGCTGGGTGTTAGAGCTCTCTAATTCATGCCAAAGGTTGCTCCTTGCAATTTCTCTTTTCCTCCCCTTTCCCCTGCTTTCCTCCCCCACTGGGAGAGGAAAAGCAGCTATGCTTATGGAAAGATTGATTAGTTAAGCAAGTCAATTATATCTCTTGCCGAGAGCAACTGTATATTAAGTAATGCAGCAAAAATGATTGTCTGTACGGATCCATTTTGTTGAGCAGCTGTTCCAGAGACCCAGAAAGAGAAGACGAAGGTTAAAATCTAGTAATAGTCTTCACTCCCCATCTCACCCCACCCTATCATACCTGGCCCTCCAGGGGCTTCATTTATTATGAAACGGAATAAGGCTGGGTAATGAGCATGCTGGCGGCCTGCTCCATTTTGCGGGAAAACTCTCCCATCATGCCATGGGCTCCTGGGCCTCCATCAGCTCTGGCCCTCCTTCTGCCTTCCTGCCACGGGGGAGTTGACTGATGCCTGCTCAGAAGCTTGCCTCAGTCCTCCCAGCCCAGTCCAGCAGCTCTGACAAGGTGGAAAGACTTCTAGTTGTAGACTCTGGAGACCTGGATTCAAGTACCATTATTGAATGTCTGATCTTGGCTAAGTCTTTTAACCTTTCTGAGCCTTAATTGTCTCATTAGTAAAATGTAACAAAATTTAAATGAGATAATGCGTATGGATGAAATTTGGGGTCTATACTGATTAGTTTGGATATTATTACACTGAGCAAAGAGGAGAGGATGAGGGGAAAGCAGCTGGGCGGGGCCTCCGGCTGGTTCAGCCAGAAGCACTGAAAAAGACCTTTGCACCTTTGCATGCCACTTGTAATCAGTCTATACTTTCTTTTTTCTTCTAACTGAAGTATAGTTGATTTACAATGACGTGTTAGTTTCTGGTGTACAGCAAAGTGATTCAATTTTTTATATATATGTATATTCTTTTACATATTCTTTTCTATTCTGATTTATTACAGTATATTAAATATAGTTTCCTGTGCTATACAGTAGGAACTTGTTGTTTATTTTATGTATAGTAGTTTGTATCGTCTAATCCCAAACTCCTAATTTATCCCTCCCCCACCCCCTTTCCCCTTTGGAAACCATATGGTTGTTTTCTATGTCTGCGAGTCTGTTTTTTTTTGTAAATAAGTTCATTTGTATCGTATTTTAGATTCCAGATATAAATGGTATCATATGATGTTTTTCTCTGTCTGACTTACTTCACTTAGTATGATAATCTCTAGGTCCATCTATGTTGTTGCAAATGGCATTATTTCATTCTTTTTAATGGCTAAGTAGCATTCCATTGCGTGTGTGTGTGTGTGTGTGTGTGTGTGTGTGTGTGTGTGTGTGTGTATACCACATCTTCTTTATCCATTCATCTGTTGATGGACATTTAGGTTGCTTCCATGTCTTAGCCATTGTAAACAGTGCTGCTATGAACGTTGGGGTCCATGTATCTTTTCCAGATATATGTCCAGAAGTGGGATTGCTGGATCATATGGCAACTCTATCTTTAGTTTTTTAAGGAACCTCCATACTGTTCTCCATAGTGGCTACACTAATTTACATTCCCACCAACAGTGTAGGAGGATTCCCTTCTTTCCACACCCTCTTCAGCATTTATTATTTGTAGATTTTTAATGATGATCATTCTGACCGGTGTGAGGTGATACCTCATTATAGTTTTTTTTTTTTTTTCCTCATTATAGTTTTGATTTGCATTTCTCTAATAATTAGCGATGTTGAGCATCTTTTCATGTGCCTATTGGCCATCTTTATGTTTTCTTTGGAGAAATGTTTATTTAGATCTTCTGCCCATTTTTGATTGGCTTGTTCATTTGTTTCTTATTGAGTTGTATGAGTTGCAGTTCTTTTTTCTTAATCACTGAAGCAAATGGGTAGGCTTTGTTCCTACCCAGTTATGCCAACTGGGTGGGCGTGTACTGGTTTTTAAACCTCCATCTTGTAAGACTGCCCTTAGTGTTTATTTTAATCTAGTATCCTTTGTATACAAAATGTGATATGCAGGAATCCCTCTCCCACCCCACTGCCAAAGGCCGTGGCCCTGGCTGGAAGCAGCTGGCTCTTTTGCCCCAGTAGTTTCTCAGACAACGAGGCAGATCCTGGGAGAGCAGCAGAAAGGCATCTGGTGGTACTTGCTTTGTCCAGTTCTGGAGTTGCCCACAAGAGGGTGGGGGCTTGAGCTGATGACCACCTCCTTCTTTCTGCCTATTTTTGTGAGGGACTCAGCCAAATAATAAGGTTCAAGTTTCTACACTAGGTCAAACCTTTTGTTCTTGTCAGAGGACATCTTTTACCTGTTTTCTGTCTCTAGAGGGTACACTGACTGGCTTGTTCTCTTACCTGAAGTTCTATCGTTGTTTCTTCGTCCTTCCGATAGAGGTTTTTCTCCTAAGTAAGGAGAGGAGATGCTTATACATTATCATTTACACACACCTCACTGTGAGTGAGTCTACCAGACCTCCTCTTAGAGAGGCACCGTGTTGGAAGAGGCTTTGGGGTCATATAGACCCTTATGGGACAACTGAGACTCAGAGAGGGGGATAACCTAGGTGATCAGGTCCACAGCTGCCAGAACTCAGTCTCCTGAGTCCTGGTCGTGCTTCTTCCATTGGGCAGCCCTGCCTGCTCCCAGAGAGTTGTTTGGAAAGAAGGGGGCAAGGGCAGGCTGGCTGAGTGAAGCCCTGGCTGTGCTGAAGGGTCATGTGTTCACCCCGCTGTTGGGCATAGCAATGTTCTAAGTGGAGTTATAGTGGCCACTGGTTTCCAGGGCCAGCAGCCTTTCCTGCAGCCTGATGGGCCCTTGGTATCCAGGGCCAGGGCTCAAATCCAGGTCAGACTCAGGTAGCTGGGCTCCTCTCAGCCTTCAGGGTGCAGGGACTCCAGCTCCTCTGATCTCTGAGCAGTTTTACAGTTTCATTTTCTAACCCTCAGGTCACATGTGGGCAGTTAGCATAGCAATGGCCGTTTCCCCAGCCTGCTTGCCTCTGCCACATTTATAAATAGGGATCTGGGAGGGTGTGCACAGAGGGGTGGGTAGTGATGCTGACGGTGACCTGCATGGGCATCCAGCCTTGGAAACAGGGTCCTCGGCTGACAGGGGGCTCTGAGCAGGGACAGGCAAGGTGGACACCACACACATTTCAGGGACCTCTGATGGCCCAGTCTGGGTACCACTTCTCATAGAATGCCAGAACCGGAAGGGGCCTTACAGGTCAGTGAATCCAGCAGCCTGTCTGAAGCTTTAATCCCTTTGCCAACCCTCCTGCCAAGCCTTCTCCAGTCTTCAGTAGAAACTATTTTGCTGCAGTCCAGTCTGGAGAGGAAGGAGAACATGACTCTGGCCTCTCCTTGTCCGTGTGTCTTGCTCTGGAGTAGACTCAGGACTGGATGCTTGTTCAAATTAGGACCTGATTGGGTTAGGGTATCGAGTTCAACCTCTGGTACTTCTTTTCCCTTCCCTTTTACCATAGCCCAGGAGAAAAATACCTAAGTGATCTATTAGATTTTCTTTCTACTTCTCAGTTTCTTGTCCCTCCAGGTATCTCCTGAGTGCCTGCAAGGAAAGAGACAGAAAAAAAGAGGGTTCTTTAAGCACATACCTTCTACATCTTCTTTCCTCCATGAGGGTGGGGATGCAGGTCACCAGAGAGAGAGAGGGTGACGGGGAAGATGAGGACAACCTTTCCTACAGCTGCAGCCCAGAGACCCAGCTGACCAGAATGTCAGTGAAGAAGTGGGCTAGGAGCCATCTAGTTCAAGCCCCTTGTTTTACAGATGAGAAAACAAGACCAAGGAGGGGAAGAGACCTTCCCAAGAGACACAGTGAATGCGTGGTGTGGCAGGGATGGGATCTGCCAGGGGTATCTATGGCTGAGTATGGGCACTGCCCACAAATCACCCTGGGAGTGGGGCAAAGGAGGACACGGTTCACTCCTTTTGCTATTATTCAGTGAGATTCCCAGCTCCAGGAGGTAGCACCAGCCTCTTGGGAATCACAGGAACCTGTAACCTACAGTGGAACCGTGGAATCTTGGAAGCATCTCCTCCTGCTTTCTGAACCAGAAATACATCCCCTACCCACGCCCTGATGCCCAAGATTCCACCATTTGAATGTTATTCCTTTAGTTTAATGTGTTTGTTCTCTAAAAGGCACCCCATAGGTGTGAATGACTTAACAGAGCCTTTCCTGAGTGCTTTTAGCTGGGGAATGAGTAGAGGGCACTTGGAACCAGGTAGAGTAGGAGGGAAACCTGGGACTGAAGAAAGGGAGAGAAAGGGAGACAGCAAGGGAAGAGGGCTGCCCTCCAGTTTACACTGTTCTCTGGGCCACTGAGCCTAGAGCTGGGATGTGCTGGCTGGAGTGGCGGTGTGAGGGGACCATCCAGGGGAGTGTTTGCCATTGCAGCCCAATCTGGGCCAACGTAACTGGAATTACTAGAGCAAATGTATTGGCCCCAGTGATTGATTAGACCTCCCACATGTGTCCTGCTTGAAGACTCCACTTTCTCTGCAGGATCTCTCCTCCAGCCTTTACTATGTGATTAACTCCCTGGCTAGCCTATGCCCCGCTCTCTGCTGCTTGAAGTGTGAGCGAACGTTCTATCACCAGGTATGAGGTGTCCCCTAACTGACTGTAAGATCTTGGGGACAAGGACAGGTCTAAGGTAGCATATAAAACAAGTAGGGTGGGCAGTGGTTCCAGGGCCTCTCCTGCCCATTGAGATTCCCCTGGTGTTCCCTGCGTGCTTCCTTGCCTCGGCAAAGTTAGCCAGAACTGGGGTGATGTCACAGGCAGGCTATGGGAGGGATGACATTTGCTCTTTCTTGCACCTCTCCAGCCACTCATGCAGTTATTCAGGCTAAGTGTGTAGCTGCGGGGGTGGGGGGGCAGGAGCGATACATATGTGTGGGTTTAGGCTGGATTTCACGATACAGCCTCTGTGTCTGAGGGACCTTCCCAAAGGGTGTGGAGGATGGAGTGCCTGCTACCCCCTCAACTCTGAGCAAAGGACAGCCTCCCTGGGGGTCCTCAGATGACTTTGTCGTGTGTCTCAGCATCCCAGCTGGTAATCCAGGGTATCTTCTCAATATCTAGCCCAAGTCTCTGCTGCTTCACTTACGATCCCCCATTCGTAGTGTCCCAAGAAAGAGAAGGAGTTCTGTGGCAGGGGGTTTCAGGAATGTCTTTGAAAACAGTGTCCCCTCCCAGCTCCAAGGGCTTTGGCATGGAAGCTCTGACTTGCCCTGGATTGTCCCCTAGTATTTGGATATTGGATTATCCAGTTGGATTGAAGAGGCAGACTGTCCCATAACCAGTCCCAAAGAGTTGTGAAGGTTTTCTGAGTTCCTGCCAAGTCCTGGCAAATGAACGTTTCTGCTTGTGTGTGCCCATCTCCTCCAGCACTGGCAGGTAGCAATAGTCTCTGTGAGATAGTGGTTGGGGGCTGGAGGGAGAAGCCCCAGGTATGCCCCAGATACAGATGCTAGTAAATTGGCTGCCAGAGCCCCGCAGGGATGCTGGGGTTGAGGCCCCATGACCTGACCTGAGCTTTTTTTTCATGATGAACCTGGGAGAAAGAGAAACAGGGAGAAAGACAGAGAGGGGAGAGGAGAGAACTGCAGCAAATAATGACCCCTTTTTACAGCATACTATCAGAGACCTGTCAGCTGGAGTGCATTCAGTGGAGGGTGATGGAGATGGGGTGAAGGTAAAAGCCGAGACCTGTGAGAAATGGTTGAAGGAAATGAAGATGTCTGCTCCGTAGGCCCAAGGACACGCAGGAGCGTTAGGACTGTCTCCCAGGGGCTATTGTGAGCAAGAGGGGACACGCTTGTTCTCTGCATCCTTAAGGGTAAAAATAGGACATGTGTATATGCTTCAGGAAGACAGCCTGGGGCCCAACGGAAGGAAGAGGTTTCTCCAGCTGGCACTGACCAAGGGAAACGTTGGTTCCCTAAGGAGGTGGTGAGTTCCTGGTCACTGGAGGAAGGCCATCAAGCAGAGGCTGGGGAATCTCTTTTATTTTTCCTTTTATTAAAAAAAATATTTTTTATTTATTTTATTTTTGGCTGCATTTGGTCTTCGTTGCTGTGCATGGGCTTTCTCTTTCTCTAGCTGCGGCAAGCGCGGGCTATTCTTTGTTGCAGTGCCCAGGCTTCTCATTGCGGTGGCTTCTCTTGTTGTGGAGCACAGGCTCTAGGGTGCGCGGGCTTCAGTAGTTGTGGCACACGGGCTTAGTTGCTCTGCCGCATGTGGGATCTTCCCAGACCAGAGCTTGAACCCCTGTCCCCTGCATTGGCAGGCAGATTCTTAACCACTGTACCACCAGGGAAGCCCTGGGGAATCTCTTACAAGAGGAGGGAGGGAGAGGGAGAGGCAGGTGGAGTCCCTGTGGGGAAGACTCCAACTTGAGTTGAGGGATTGGATGAGATGACTTTGGAGGCTCCTTCCAACTATAAACTTCTCTGTTTTGAGGAGACTTGGGTCACAGAGGGTTCAGCTTTCAGGTTGGGCTGGGGCTCCTCCCAACTATTTGGGCCCTGCTCTGTAGTACGAGGGAGCTAGCGGATTCCCAAAGGCTCCCGGACAGAAGCAGGGGGAAAGTCTCAGGGAGATGAATGTTCCTTGTGTGAGAGGCAGAGCACTGTGGGGCAGAATCACCATGGTTGAGGGCTTTAACCGAGTGGACTGCGGGACTAGGAGAATTCCACCAGACCTGCCCTTGCAATACACGACCTATTGAATTATTCCGGTGCATTCACTTGCTGGGGGCTGGGAAGCAAGCAGGTGTCCATGGAAAGTTTAGAAACTCTTTGTAGTGAAAACATTAGTCAAGTCAGAGAGATCTAGTTTCTAATATTGGCTCTGCCGCATCCTGGAGGGATGACTTTAGACAAATTACTTTCACTCTGGGAGTTGCTGATTTTTCTCATCTGTGAAATGGGGATGATGATTTCTAGCTCACAGAGTTGGGCTGAAGGCTAAATTAGGCCATGCATGTCAGGCACAGTTTTGCGACCTGATTGGACTCAATGAAAGGTAGTCCTACCTCCCCAGGATTGGGGCTTTCTCATCAGCTCCCTTGACTGTCCCCTCGTAGGTTTCATTTGCACTGATGTCCCTGGTGTCAGTGGTCTGGTCACAGGTACCCACTTTGTGTGAGGTGCAGGGCCCTGGGAGCTGTTGCTGACCTATGGCTAGTTGGAGATGGACAGGCCTAGAGAAGCTCAGGATAGGGCCTTCCCTCTGCAGATGTGCTGCAGAAAAGCATGGGTGATCAGTGGAGGGGGAATCCAGATGTTGGGCGAAGGCAGGAAGTGGGAGTGAATGGAGGCTCTCACTGCCGTGCCAAGTTTGTTGGAACAAGGACAAAACAAAAGGCTGTGCATGTTAGCAACCATTACTAGGCACCACCATTACTAGGCAGCACCATTACCGGCCACCTGCATAACTAGGCACCACCATTACCAGGCAGCACCATTACCGGGCACCTCCATTACCAGCCATCTCCATTACTAGGCACCACCATTACCTGGCAGCACCATTAACAGGCAGCACCGTTACTAGCCATCTCCATAACTAGGCACCACCATTACCAGGCAGCACCATTACCGGGCACCTCCATTACCAGCCATCTCCATTACTAGGCACCACCATTACCTGGCAGCACCCTTACCGGGCACCTCCATTACCAGCCATCTCCATAACTAGGCACCACCATTACCAGGCAGCACCCTTACCGGGCACCTCCATTACCAGCCATCTCCATAACTAGGCACCACCATTACCAGGCAGCACCCTTACCGGGCACCTCCATTACCAGGCACTACCATTACGAGGCAGCGCTGGAGTCCTCATGACACTGATGGACACATACCTGCAGCCTGACAACAGGCTCCCCTGCTCTAGACCTAAACTTTGTTGATGCAGCAGGTGACATGCTGCTTAGCTACAGCTCTCCAGAAATTACTGGCTCATCACGGCACTGTGTCCCCTGCTCAACATTGGGCAGCTTGGAAAGAGACGGGTACTCCAAAGCAGTGGCAGGGGAAGATGATTGAAATAGAGGTGATCCGGAAAGTCACAAAGAAGATTTTTGGTAGCTGTCTTGCTATAGCCATCATTTCACTTCTATAATCGAGCTTCCTTGGATTCTATACCTTTGGGTGATCGGTATACATGTCCACATCTGCTCTGTAGGCCCTCAAGAAACTTTCCCATCCTGTCCTCGAGTATTATGTCTGTCAAAATCCAGAATAATGGTGAGCAGATTGGATAAGGCGAAACCCCTGAGGCCAATGTGTTGCTCTAGAGATTTCATAAATGAGCAGGACACAAGCAACAAATGCAAAGGCTTGGGCCACAGAGCTGGGTAGAAGCCTTTTTTAGAAAGGATGAACCCTCTCAGTGGTACTCACTGCCCTACGTTCACTTCTTCCTCTTTGTAGGCTTTGTTTTTTTCAGCATCGGCTGTATATGGGCTGTTGAACAAATATTTGTTGATTACAAAAATAAAATAATGTGTTTTTCCCATCTACTCTGGGTAAGGCACTTGCTTGGCACCATGTTTTCTGTCATTTAGTCCTTACAGAAGCTGAGAAGCAGATATTATTATCCCTTGTTACAGAGGAGGGGATTGAGACTGGAGACATCTCAGAGTTAAATAGTGCGGCTCCAAGTTCATGCCTCTTCATCACCTCATCCTGACTCTTGCTTCCTGTCTTCAATACCTTACTCCTAAGCTGAAAGGGCAAGACTTCTTCAAAGTTTCTAGTAGGTCCTGAATTCCCATGAAAGAAGTCACCTCATTGTCTCCTTTTAGGGAAGCCCTAGATTAAGGGTCAGCTGTGGGTGCTCCAACTTCTCAATCACTGTGTGCTCTGTTGGGCGTGGTTCTCTCTAGGCTGGTGGGAGATTGGCCTCCCTGAGTGGTCTCCTTCCTTTGGAGCAGTGGTTCGTTGAGCTGGACTCTTGACCAACACGTAGAACCTGGTGGATCTTCAACGTGGCATGAATGCAGTCTCCATGCCAAACTCTTCTTGGAGTCCTGCTGAGACTCCATCCAAATATTGAGAAAATTGTCTTTAATAATTCACCCTCTCTGGCTCTTTACAGATTATGCACAGCTTTTGCTATGGGTAATATCTGCCATGCACAAATTCTGTGTTTATGAAAGAACGTTTGTTTGTTTTTCAACTTTTTATTATTCAAACACACATAGGTGGAAAAAAGAGTATAATGAACCGTTGTGGACCATAATTCAGCCTTAACAATGACCAATATATGGCCATTAAAAAAACTTTATTCCCCACTTCTCCCTGCACCCTCTTAGTCATTGTATTATTTCATATGTAAATGCTTCATTTATGTATTTGTAAGAGTTTAGGACTCTTTTCTTCTCTAAATATAGCCACATGCCATTTTACCACTTGAAAATTAGAACTTTATTTAAAACTTTATTATTTTTAGTTTTTATGAAAGTAATGTATTCTCATCAAAAATATTCAGACAATACAAAAATGTATAAAGAAGAAAATGAAAATTCCTCATAAACCAACGCCCAGACATAATTACTGTTAGCATTTTGGCATATATAGTTATATATGTTTAGCACATTTTCTTTATACAGGTCTACACATATAAAATCATGCTACAGATGATGTTTATCATTTTGTTTTATTTTATTTTTTTTGGTAAGCACTAAAAAAATTGAAGCCAAAAATATATAGAGAGAAGTGCACAAATTATAAGTATAGTTCAACGAATTTTCACTGGTATGTAACCAACTAATGTTCTGATCAAGAAATAGACCATTGGGCTTCCCTGGTGATGCAGTGGTTGAGAGTCCTGCCGATGCAGGGGACATGGGTTCGTGCCCTGGTCCGGGAAGATCCCACATGCCGTGGGGCAGCTGGGCCCGTGAGCCATGGCCGCTGAGCCTGCGCGTCCGGAGCCTGTGCTCCGCAACGGGAGAGGCCACAACAGTGAGAGGCCCGCGTACCGCAGAAAAAAAAAGAAAAAGAAATAGACTATCACCTGCACCTCAAAACCTCTCCATGCCTCTTTTAGTCACTAACCATACCAAACACAACTACTACTCTAACTTTCATCACTAGATAGCAGTTTTGCCTGCTTTTGAATTTTTTTCAAATAGAATCATACAGTATATGCTTTTTTGCGTGACTTTTTTTTTTTTTTTTTTGCGGTACGCGGGCCTCTCACTGTTGTGGCCTCTCCCGTTGCGGAGCACAAGCTCCGGACGCGCAGGCTCAGCGGCCATGGCTCATGGGCCCAGCCGCTCCACGGCATGCGGGATCTTCCCGGACCAGGGCACGAACCCGTGTCCCCTGCAACGGCAGGTGGACTCTCAACCACTGTGCCACCAGGGAAGCCCTAGCCAGAAATCTTTCTTTGTTGCATAGCATTCCACTGTGTGACTGTATTACAAATTATTTACACATTTTACTATTGATAGGTACTACCCCACAACACCCGCAACCCCAATGTGTTGTTATCAGTAATGTCTTTTGATACATTTATGTATGCATTTCTATTAGGGAACAGACTTGTGGGTAAACCAATTTATACTTGCACCAACAGTCTGTGAGAATTTCATTTGCTCCATATGCTTGCTGACCCTTGATTATTATCAATGCTTTAAAATGTTCTATTCTGTTGAGTGTGTAGTAGTAACTCATTGTGGTTTTATTTTGGTTTTCCTTAACGACTAATGAAATCGAGTGCTTTTTATATGCTTCTTGGACACATAGATATCCTTTTTTGGTGAAATACCTGTTCATTTGTTTCCCATTTGTCTATTGGATGTTCTGTGCTTTTTAAAATTGATTGTAGGAGTCATTTGTATATTCCGGATATGAGGGGGTTTTTGTCAAATATTTATTGAAAAAATCTTCTCCCACTATGTGAGTTGCCTTTTCACTCTTTTAAGGTATCATTTGATAAACAGAAGCTTTAAATTTCAACTTGGTCCCGTTATCAATATTTTCCTTTATGGTTAGTATATTTTGTGCCCAATTTAAGAAACATTTACCTACTTCAAGATCATTAATATATTTTCCTATGTTCTAGAAGTTTTATTGTTTAACCTTTCACTTTTTTATTTATAATACATCTGGAACTGATTTTTGTGTATGGTGTGAGGTAGGGGTCAATATTTTTTTCCCCATATAAATAACCAATAATTGAGCTCCACTTATTGAAAAGACTGTTCATTTCCCCCGTGTTCCATCATATCACCTTTGCTAGAAGTGAAGCATGTATCAGACTGTTTTTGTATTCTCTATTCTGTTCTATTGTACATTTGTTCACTTGTGCCACCTCAACAGTTTCTTAATTACTGGTGCTTAATAATATACTTAATATCTGGTAGTTTAGGTCCTCCAAATTTGTTACTCTTCTTCAATATTGTCTTTGCTCTTTTCATGCTTTGCATTTTCATGTAAGTTTTAGAATCAGTTTATCCAATTCTGTAAAAAAAAAAAAAAAAAGCTGAGATTTTGATTAGGATGGCATTGAATTTTATATCATTTTGGGGAGGATTGACTTTTCGTTACAGTATTTTATTTACAATATTGAATCTTCCAATCCATAAATATGTAATATCTCCCACTCATTTAAGTTTTCTTTATCTTAATAAAGTGTATAGTTTTTTTTTTTCTAGAAGTCTTGCACATTTTTGTTGGATTTATTTCTAGGTATTTTATGTGTTTGATGCTATGGAAAATATTATTTTGAAAATTCTATCTTTAAAAAATATTTCCTAATAGTTTGGTTGTATATAAAAATTCAGTTAATTTTTGCATGTTGAACTGTAACCTTGCTTGACTTGGCTAAATTAATTTTTTAACTCTATCAGTTTATCGGCATATTCTTTTGGATTTTCAAATACACAATCACATTCCTTGAAAAATGACTTTATTTTCAAACATTATATACTTTTTATTCTTTTCCTTATTGCATTGGGCAGGACCTATGATATAATGTTGTATAGGAGGGTAACAGTGGACATCATTGCCTCATTCCTGGTATCAGGGGTAAGTCTTTCAATATTTATCATTAAGAATGGTGTTTGTTCCAAGTTTTTTATAGTTATCCTTAATCCTTTATAAAATTAAGGAAGTTTCCTTCTGTGGCTAATTTGTTAAGCTTTCTTTTTCTAATTTAAAAAATGAATCAGTGTTGAATTTTATTAAGTGACTTTTCTACATCTTTTGAGGAGATCATGTAATTTTTTTCTCCTTTATTCTGTTAATTGGTGAATTACTATCAATTGCATTGCTTGCTTTTCAATAGTAAACTTTACTTTCCTGGAATAAGCCCGGGTTGATTGTGATATATTGTTGTTTTTATATATCATTGGATCCCATTTGCTGATAATTTGTTTAGAATTTTTGAATTTACGTTCATGAGAAAGATTGAAGTTTTTCTTATTGTAATGTTATTATCAGGTTTCAATATCAAGATTATACTGGTCTCATAATATAAGTTGGGAGTTGTAAGGTTTTTCTATTCTCTGGACAAAATTGTGTAGATTTATTTCTTAAATGTATGATAAAATTCACTGGAGAAATCATCTGTACCTGAAGTTTTCTTTAAGTGTGATATCTGCAGGTTTTTGTAGATGATCTTTATCAGGTTGAGGAAATTCTCTTTAATTCTTAGTTTTCTGAGAGTTTTTATAAGGAATGACATTGAATTTTGTCAAATGCTTTTCTGCATCTATTGAGATGATTATACGGTTTGTCTTTTTTGGTCTGTTTATTCAACAAATAACATTGATTTTAAAACGTTAGATCAATCTTGCATTCCTGGTCATGATATATTATCTTTTTATATATTGTTTTATTAGATTTGCCTAAGATGTCTGCTATTATTTGTATTAATTGAGTCCTTGTTACAATCCCATTTTATCACTTGTGTTGGGTTTAGCTGTAACTATTTGCTTTGCCATTTTAGTGGTATCTTAAGGGCTTATAGTATATATTTTAAATTTATTGTAATCTAATTTTAGAAGAGGAAGGAGAGAGGAGGGAGGGAGGGAGAGAGAGAGAGAGAGAGAGAGAGTGAGAGAGGGAGAACTCATTTGAGGAAACTACCTGAGGCCAGGGAAAGAAGCACCTGAAAAAATTCTATGGAACAATCAATCTCTGGCATTCACACAGGATTGAGAATAGTACCCATTCCGACTCTCCAGAATGGAAACCATAATTCATGGAGCCTCAGCGACAGAAACTAGAAGGATTTTGCCTCAGTAGTGGTGAAAATTAACCCTAGATTAAATGTTTCTCTGGTCCTACGTAATGAAGCCTAAAGCCAAACTTCAGAAAGGTCAGTCTGCTTCCAAATGACTGTATCCCAGGACAAAGCTAAGGAATATTTATAGGAATACAAATATTTCAGCACGTAATGGGATAAAATTACAATGCTTGGCATCCAGTAAAAAATCATCAGATCTGTGAAGAAGCAGGAAAAGAACACCTATAATAAGGAGAATTTTCAACCAATCAAAACTGATCCAAATGGTAGAGTTAGTAGACAAGGGCATGAAAACAGTTATTAGAATTGTATTCCATAGGCTCAAAAAGCTAGAGGAAAATTTAGCTATACTGTGCATAAGTAGAGACATAAAAGAAAGAAAAAGACCCAATTTGAATTTCTAAAGATGAAAAAACTGCCATGTTTCAGATGAAAAAGATACTAAATGGGATCATGGTAATTTAGACATTGTACAGGAAAAAATTAGTACATTTGAAGACAAAGCAGTGGAAAGTATTCAGAAAGAAACATAAAGATAAAGACTGAAAAATAATAAGAGAGAATTATTGAGCTGTGGTATGAGTGAACTCTGGTCACCTTGGACTCCCCAGACTCTTGAATTTATTTCCTCAATTCAAGGAGACCACTGAGTTCCACTTGGGTTTCTCCTCCATGTACCACAGCCTGAAAACTTTCTGTAAGCAGTAAGTTGGGGCAATAACAGGACTCACTCACCTCCCTTACTTCCCAACTCTCAAGGATCATTCTTCTTTGTAGCCTGATGGCCAAAGCCTTAAGAATCATTGTTTTATAAATTTTGTTCAATTTTTTTGGTTATTTGAGGTGTGAAAGTATATCTGTTACCTGCTACTCCAAAAGGATATTGAGTGTATTGTTTTTGTGTATTTTTAGTTTAATAGTTTTAATTAGTTTAGGTTTATTGTGTATTTCAAATCTATATCCTTTATATTTTTGTGTACTCATTCTACTAGTTTTTGAGAAAAACGTAAGAAATTCTTTATTTCTCCTTGCTCCAAATTTTGCTTTTTACAGTTTGAAGTCATGTTATGAGGTACACACGTATTAAGAATTTTTATGTCTTCCTGGTAGATTGATCTTTTTGCCATGAGGAAATGTCTTTCTTTATCTCTGGTAATTCTTCTTGCCTTAAAAGTCTACTTTGTCTGATATAAATACAGCCCTACTACCTTTCCTTTGGTTAGTGTTAGCATGGTATATCTTTTTCTATTCTTTTACCCCTTCTTTGGTCTTGTCTTTAAGATGCATTGCTTATAAGCAGCATATAGTTGTTTTTCTTCAACATAGTTGTTGGAAAGCAATACGAATATTTTCATGTTTCTGCCTGGTTAAAGTTTTCTAAGTCTTTCTAAGCAAAGAAGGAATGTCTCTTTCCCCCAGACACATTTGCTCCTCACATTCTAAGGGTGATAAAACTGGAGCTGCTTTTATTCTTTATAATGGAGCCATCTGCTCCCATTCAAAGGGTAAGTAAATATATCAACCCCAGAGCCAAGTATTTGAATTCCAGAGTAGAGACTTTGTCATTTCTCTTCCCTGAGAAAATAGTTCGGGTTACAAATGTTCCTCTCCCTCTCCCAGGACGAAGGCGGTAGGAGAGCCTTATGGCTGTTCCCATATAAACTCTCAGATTCATAATTTTTGAATTCCTCTCCTATGTGTACCCTTTGCATGTACAGTCCTAACCATCTGGTTCTCATTGCACCACCCTTAAGGGGGAAAATTGGGCACGGGAAGCCAATGCGGTTGTTACTGGAAGTGGTAATAGTCAGCCCCAATCTAGGAATCTCATATTTGTCTTCTGAATAATATAAATAAATAATTGGTATTAAAAACTGATCTGACAAATTAAAAACTTGTCTGACAAATTTTGTTTTCAATAGAAGAATTTAGTGTATTTATCCTTTTATGTAATTACTGATATATTTGGGCTTAAACACATTATAGTGTATATTTTCTTATTTGCAACGCTTTATTTTGTCCTCCTTCATTTTCTTCTTTGAGCTAATTCGGTATGTTTCGTTATTTCTATTATCGTGGTAGTTGTATAGTCTTTTGCTATTTTTTTTATTGGCTACTCCTGATATTATAATATGCATCTTTGGTTTATTACAATAAACTGAAATCATTATTTTTACTACTTCTATCATTTCTATTAAGAAATTATCTGTGTTTTATTGTTACTCATTTGAAAGTCATGTGGGTTTTTTTCTCTGGTTGCTTTAAATGTTTCTCTTGGTGTTGGGTTTTCAATGATTTTGCCATGATATGCCTACACATTTATCCTGCTGAAAATCTGTGGCTTAATGTCTTTCTTCAGTTTTGAAGAATGTGAATTTCAGAAAATTCACAGTCACTATTTTTCAAATATTGTTTATGCTAAATTTTTTCTCTTTTTTTTTTTCTGGTACTCCAGTTTCACATGTTAGATCTTTTCACCATGTCCCATATGTCTTATATTCTTTTCTGCATTTCCATCTTTTAAAAATATTTTCTCTTTTTATCAGTCTGGTTATTGTCTTCCAACCTGCCATTCCACGCTATTCTTTCCTTCCGCAGTGTCTAATCTCTTATTAAACCCAAATTATTGATTTTATGTGTTATATATTTTTAGTTCTTGAATTTTGGTTCTTTCTAAAGATTCCAGAGTGTTTTTCTTCTTTTTTACTGAAATTTCCCATTTCGATCTATTTTCTTGAAGATATTCATCATAGTGACATTAAAGTCTGTGTCTAAAAATACTAACATTTGGTTCAGCTGTGAAGCTATGATCTGACCTTTATTTTCATTCTTAGTTATTTCATTCTGTGTCTTTGCATGCCTCGTCAGTTTTTATTGAATGCCAGGCATTTTTATGAAATTTGTAATCTCTGGATGATATCTTCTTCCAGTTGATTTGCTTAGTCAACTATAGTAGAGGAAGAGCACCTGTATTTGAAGCTGGGTTCCAGTCTCTGTGAAGGTTGGTATATTCCCTCTTCACATTTATTCTTTGGTTTAGCACTTCATGAATCCCAAATGAAATCCTGGAATGTGTACCAGGTCTTCTCCTCCTTGGTTGTGGTCTTTCATTTTTGTCTTCCTAGGACTGTGAGACTATTAAAGTCTCTTTTTGAAAAGCATAACTTCCAGTCGGTTTCTTTTCCAGAGGACAGTTTTTCTTCAGTCCTTAAGGACCCAGCTCCTTACATGGGCTTTGGCAGAGGTCATGGGGTGGCACAATTAGGTCTAAATTAGGTGAAGGTGTGTGGATTTTCTGGGCTTTGTGAGAATGATTCCTGACTACCTTGCTGTGAATGGCATGACTCATGCAGTAATGTAGTTTCACATAGAGAAAGCACAAGTGTGCCAAAGACACTCGCTCTGGAAATGTCCATGATGACTGTGGCCTGCACTATATTTTGAATAATGAACTTCTTAATGGCCTTGTCCTTGGGCACACGCTGGGTGTGGTTAGTGCAGCATACAGGCTACAGGTGGCCATAGCCTTTTTGGCATGACCATTATTGCTTCTTTTCTTGGTCTACACCAGGGTGAAGACCCTCTTAGGAAGGGGGCACAACACACCCAGCCCTTCTGGCATCTTGGCAGCAAGGACCCAGACCTAACAGCCTTTTAAAATTTCCCAGCCTTATATTAGCTCGGTGCTTTGTGACAGCCTGGAGGGGTGGGATAGGGAGAGTGGGAGGGAGGGAGACGCAAGAGGGAAGACATATGGGAACATATGTATATGTATGGCTGATTCACTTTGTTATAGAGCGGAAACTAACACACCATTGTAAAGCAATTATACCCCAATAAAGATGTTTAAAAAAAAAATAATAAATAAATAAAAATAAAATTTCCCAGCCTTGTAGCCAGTTTTTAGTTAGGTTTTTCATCCCCTGGGTTGCTGCTTACGGATCACACATGCCTTGAGCGAAAGTGCCATTAAATACTGGGCTCACTTCTTTGGTCTTCTCTTGTCTCCAGGATCTCAACCTTTATATCCTAAATGCCTTGGTTGGTAGCTCCAAGCTCCAGTATATGCCTCCTCAGCCTCATGAGGCTGTCAAAAGCTCTGCTTGGCTTCATTGTGTCTTAGCTACTACTTTATGTTCATCTTCTTAGTCTCTGCTTGTCCTTTCAGCCTCTGAGCTACTAAATATGAATCAGGGAAAAGCAATCAGGAATGTAGGGTGCCTCTCAGTTCATTTCCTTTCTTTTTTAAATTTTGGCTCATAAGTCCTGGATGCCTTGGCAGCTCTCTGTTGAGTTTTAAAGAGTTGTTTTCGATTTTGATTTTTTTTTTTTTGGATTTTTTTTTTTGCGGTACGCGGGCCTCTCACTGTTGTGGCCTCTCCCGTTGGGGAGCACAGGCTCCAGACGCGCAGGCTCAGCGGCCATGGCTCACGGGCCCAGCTGCTCCGCGGCATGTGGGACCTTCCCGGAACCGGGGCACCAACCCGCGTCCCCTGCATCGGCAGGCAGACTCCCAACCACTGCGCCACCAGGGAAGCCCTCATTTTGATTTTTAAAGTTTTTATTAGCAGGAGAATTTGTTTGATACAAGCCAGTCTACCCCAGACAAGAGCAGAAATTTTGTAACCTGCTTTCATGAAGGAGTTTTGTGACTGCCACTTTGTGGTAGACCTGGAGATTAAGTAGAAAAGGAATCATATAAACGTGAGGGAGAAAAGCTATGAAAAGATTAAGTTATTTGACATCCAAAAGATTTAGCACTGTCACAGTCCACCTGGTTCCTCAGATTATAATTAGATTTTGGTCATACTGCTGAGTTGGGAGAAGCCTGGAGATGTTTTCAGATATCTGAAGGATGCTACCGTGGCTTTGGCAATGTTGGGGAGGGTGGGGGAGTAGGGAATGGGTCAGGGGAACAAGGGCCAAGGGTTATAAATCAAAGCTGAAGGGGTACAGATTTTGGTTTGAATAAAGGGAATTATTCCTAATAAAGATTGCTGGAATGAGGATCAGTAGGAAATAACTCAGTCCCCATCCATGAAGTCATTCTAGCATTGGCCAATTTGGGATGGGGTGCTATAAAGGGGATTAAAATATTGAATGTGGGATGGGTGAATGGCATGGTATATACTATACTTGGTCATAGTAGGTAAGGAGCTCAATAAATGTTGAATGAACATGTGATCTGCCAAGTCCCATCTAAGGCTGAGATTCCATGATTTTAGCAGTGAGGAAGTCAGGATAGTATAATACAAAGTACATAGGACTAGAGTACTCTGTTCCCAGAGTAGTTTAGGAAGGAAGAACACGGAAAACGCCATCTTTCCTATTCTTACCTCTCCAACCCCACCCTTCAGCTAGCCCTCTAAGGCCCAGTTAAACTTTCTACGAAGAGCTGAGCTCCAGTGCAGAGCATCGGCACCCAGAAGAGGTGTGGAGACATGCAGACAATGGGCGCTCTCTCCTTGGTGATGAGCATCCCTATTTCATGCCCTCTGGGGGCTGCAGGCGCAGGTTTGGCAGAGCAACCTGCCCTCCTAAGTGGTCCCGGCCTGCCCTGGGGACAGAGCCAGCTGGGAGGTCATGTCCGGGCTGGTCTTCTCCTCCGGAACAGGCTACTCTGCACCCCTAGCTTGGGGAGCCCATGTTGGGAACCCTCCTCCACCCCCTTCCCCAAGCAGGGCTGAAGTACTGTTCCCGGCCAGCTGAATCCTGTCAGTGGTGCTACTAAATATTTCATTTGGGCTTAACAACTCAATCTGCTTGCCGTTATCCTGAGGCACCCCCTCCCCCAGCCCCCAGCCCCTTTCTGATTAACAAAGTAGCCGGCGGGAAAGATCTGCTGAAGCCTTCACTGAAGGCTGTGTGAGCCAGCCGCTGCGCAGGTCAGGTGGGCGGTGGCACAGCGTTAAGCAGGAAGCATCGATTTCGGCATTAGCTAGCTTTTTACATTCCCAGGCAGACAATGCAAGCACCTTAAATTATCTTCAAAGCAACTGAAGGGAAGGAAATTGGTCTTAGATGTGGTAAATAGACTCCACAAAGTCCGCTGAAGCCTGCAAAGATGTGCACACCGGGGACCCAGAGGCCTAACCGCCAAGCCTGCTCCACGGCTGATGAGAATTCAGTCATTGCAGGGGCTCCATTCCTCTGCCCCCTGAACAAGAGCACGAGGGGTCTCGAAGCTGGGATCTCAAACGCCAAGGCGGCTGCAGGGAGCAAGCTGAACACCGAGCTTCGATTTACTTTGGGTTCTACTGGTGTGTGACCTGGGTCAGGCAGCCTAAACTCTCTGAGCCTCATTTTCCTGACTAGTGAGATGGAACTTGTAATATCTACCTTAGAAGGGAGTGACGCTGAGTTCAGGGCTCTGTCCTCTGCAGGTTGGACCCTCTTCTATGCCCTCATACCATCTTGTGCTCATCTTGGTCCCAGGCTTATCACACTGGTTGTTGGTTTTCATGTCTGTCCTTCCCGTGGACAGGCAGTGGTTAAGATTTTTTTAGGGAGGGGTCAGGACCCCATGAAGAAGCTGGTGAAAGCCATGGGCCCTCTCCCTACAGAAAAACGCACGAACATACAATTTGCTTATAATTTCAAGGAACTCATAGCAGCAAGGCTAAAATCCCTATGCCAGTGTTCACAGAGCACCTGACAGATCAGTCATAATCAGAATATGTCTGTTGGCTGCTTGAAGCATTTTGAAGATGTTTTCCCAGCCCTGTGGTTTTGGAATTCAATTCTATCCAGGAAACATTCATTTGGTGAGTACTTATTGTGTTGCAGGCCCTAGAATGGGTTTTATGGAGAGTTCAGGGACATAAGTCTTGCCCACAGATGGGGAATTAGACATAAATGCATATGTCAGTGACTCAAGGTGGTAAGATTCTTCCCATTTCCTTAGCTCAAGCAACTCCTGGGAAAGGGCTTTCTTCCCTTTCCTCTCAGCCCTGACATTGGAGATCCCACAGGGTAGGCCGTTAGGGACAGACTGAGGGAGAAGAGGTAAGAGGGTGCACGTGATAGAGGCCCGGTGGCAGGTGGGGAAGGTGGTGTAGTGAGAAGGCCTTCAGCAGCCTGGTCTAGAAGCACTGTCGCCATGCTTGGGGCTGGGGCAGAGAGCTAAGGGCCTGGCAGCCAACACCTGCTAGCTCCTGTCCGGTACCCTGCTCTGGGTTAATCTACTTAGTGAGGACATTATTATGCACAGGTAATTTGCATAATCTGCCAAGCCCTGATTGCAGGGCACTCAAGTGCCTGTTGGGGAAAGCTGGCAAGAGAGCATCCCTTCGTCCTTTGCAGGCCATGGGTGAGGGTACGGGCTGGGCGGCTGGGCCCCAGATCCAGGAGCGCTGGATCCCAGACTGAGTCTAAGAGAGTGAGCTGGGGCTCCCATGGCCTTGTTTCTGGGGAGTAAGCTCATTCCCACCCTAAAGCCTGTTGCATCTTCTCTGCTCTTAACAATTTAATTATAAAAGGATAAAACCCCTCGTGGATGTTTTTAAGGAGTTAAGTAAGTGCCAGTGATGGCTCCTGTTGGAGCTGTTTGGATTTGAAAAGAAGATACTGAGATGTAAAGATATAAATATTTAATTGTCTCTTGAAGGCTGGGTTTTCAAGCAAGCGGCAGGGAGCCAAGAGTCTCCTCTGAATGTGATGTGTGTGCGTGCATGAATATGTACATATGTGCATGTGTGTATATGAGCGTGAGCGTCTGTGTGCGTTTAATAGAGGAGAATTCTTCGGGAGCACTGTGTGTGTTCACCTTTGCTCTCTACCACCCAAAGAGATAATAAAAAAACAGGGCATGAACCCTGTTTTGATTTAATTTAATTCAACAAACAAATGCAGAACATGTCTGGACCCCTCTTGCCCTTAAGGCATCTGTGGTCCAGTAGGGGAGTAGGTCTTTTACCCAAATCGCCGTGATACCCATTAGACAGACTGGGATAAACTCCATAAAGATAGGCAAACGTTGTGGAACTGACTTGCAGGGTGGTTGCCCTGTCCTTGGAAGCTGGCTTCCTGGAGGGGCTCACCCAGCCAGAGTCCATCTCTTTGTGTGGCTTGCGTCTTCTTGTAACATGACAGATGCCCAATAAATCGTGTTGGATGGTTGTCGGACTCTTTAAACATTCCCTCTAGCACTGTGGTCATCTCTGTCCACACTACCTCCCCCAGATGCTTGGAAGTTTCCCAGAAAAAATAAAAAATAAAACTCAGAGGAAGAAAAGAGACCCAAAGTAGTTTATGGGGCCCTGAGACTTGCAGAAAGTTGGAGCGGAAGAGACTGAGTCTAGATGTGGGGTCACTTGCTTTACTTCACATGGCACCATCCAAGGGACTCAGATGAGACACCAGGTGAAGTTCCTGGTCTCCTGAGGAGGGGAGCTTGTGAGGTATCTACCCTGGGGCCCTTTCAGGGAAGGAAGCTATGGGCAAAGGACAAGATAACCTCTTTATTTCCTTCCAATGTGGGTCGTCTTCTATGCCCCCCTCTTATAAACACTGGAAAAGATATCGGTAAGGGGCCTCCAGGATTTTCAAGTGCCATCAGTGGGGAATAAAATTATGTGAACAATAAAAACAAAAACCTAACAGTTGGCCAATCGTGCCTTCAGTGAGCTGGGGCCCTGATTAATTTTTCCCCTGGAGGATTCCAGGGACTCTGGAGGAGATTTTAGACAGCCTGGGTTAGAGGAAGGGAGTGTGGGACCATCCTGTACCTGAGTCTGGGTTCCAAACACAAGATACTATAAAGTAAGATGCAATCTAGATGCTCCCCTCCCCCACCCCCAGCAAGGAATCTCCCAGCATGTCCGGGGGAGAAGGAAGCAACTGGGGTTTCAGGAAGGGCAAAGGAGAGCAAGAGGCTACCATAGAATTTGTGATTCCTTTTGCTGTGAGGATTGAGATTGGAAAGAGGGCAGAGGGAAGTAAGATGGAGGCAAGACCCCTCTCTGCCAAACTCCAGGGATGACCTCCAAAGTGCTCCAGTCACATACAGCTGAACAGAGCCCTCTGGGGTTGGGCACCATGGAGGTTTGAAGAACTGTTAAGGAGCTGTTAATACCATTCCACCTGCTTCAGGGCAACTCAGCACCCAGGCCATTTACGTGGCTGACCACCAAGATTCTACAACTTTCCTCAATGGCTTTGATGCTTCGTCTTGCAGTGATTCCTGCTAGGTAAGGTCTCTCTTGCTGTGATGCATAAAAGACTCTGGTCCCATCTGCACAGAGATGCGGCACTTCTGTCCGTCTCCTTCTATCAGGGGTTCTTAATTCATAATCGCTGCTGGTCACAAACTGCTTAGAGAATCTCATAAAAGCCATGGTCCTCTTCCCCCTCAAAATGCACATACATACATACATAGACAATTTGGCATACAATTTCAGGGCATTTATGAACCTCATGGAACCATAGACAGATTCCATTAACAAGATACCTGCTTCAGAAGAACATCTCTAAGCTTTTAGGACAATAAAAGTTTTTCAATAGCATTTCGCAGTGCGTAAAGCACTTTCACCATGCATTGTGTTAATCTTCGTAGTAATCCTGCCGAGGGAGGAATTATTATATTATTGTCCATATTCTGCGGACAAAGAAACTGAGACTCAAAGAATTCTGTCATTTTCCCACAGCTACTAGGAGGCGAAGTCAAAACTGGAATCCAGTCCTTCTGCCTGAGCTCTGCAAACGTTCACCAGGCCAGGTTTGTACTTTCCCTCTGACCTTTCTCCACTTTTCACAGCTGTGTTAGACTAAGACTTGTGACTCTGTATCTATTCTTATTTTGTGAGATGTATGGTGAATAGAGACTGGGGGGGTCTGGCTCTGAGAACGACCAGAGGCTCCCTGGGACAGGAGAGGGGACCTCCTAGGGAGCCTGGTCTTCAGGAGTCAAGGCTGTTTTCTAAGTTAATGATTGCACTTGACATTCCTGAAGCTCATCTGTGACTTGTCATGACATCAGGGAGGAATACAGGAGTTACAGGATTCTAGGATTGGAGGCGACCCACGAGTTCATTTGTTTCTTAGATCTCCACGGAAGAAGGGAAGAAAATATCTCTTCCATCTCCTTACCCTCTACATCCAAGTGGCCAATATAACTATGACCCTAAATGACCTTTGAAGCTTCCTTTGAATATTAACAGGAGCTTCAGTTGCCTGATTTCTTAAACCTGTAGCTTGGCAGACAGTAGTGACATTAGAATAACTTTCTCTTTAATTTCCTTCCATAGATTTCCAAGGGAGTTTTTATAATATCATTTGCTCAATTCAATTCTAATGAATATGGATTAATTTTCTGCATTATAGCTATTGATCTTCAGCCATTGATCTGAGAAGGGAGTGTTACTGTTCATGAATCCCTCCATTCTGACTGAGGGTTCCCTGGGGGCAGGGATGGGGAGATGGGAGTAGCAAGAGATGGATGAGCTAGAGGGGTAGCTGAGCTCCAGCAGGGGTGAGCTGGGGGAATGATTGTGGGGGGTGGAGATGAAGGGGTGAATATCCCACTGAAGACTCACCTAATGCTCCATCCAAATAATCTGATTTACTCTTCTCCACCCACAACCCACGATTTTCCATTTCTGGGCCTTTCCTTATGCCATGCTTCCCGTCCATCATGCCCTTTCTTCGTTCTCCCCTACCTGTACAAATTCTACCTAAGTTTCCAAATCCAGATCCAATGCCATATTTTTCATGAAGCTTTTCCTGGTTCCCTCCCCACCTATTGCTAATTGGAATATCTCAGTCTTTTATAGTCACACACTGCTTTATCTCTTAGGGCACTTATCACTTTGTGTTACGTACACATCTTAATTTTAGTCTTTGGTCCAAAGAGATGGTCTTGTCATGATTCCAAAATAGGTAGATAACCCGGAGCAGAAACCACCTTATGGATGGAGAGCTACAGGCAGTTCTCATATTGCTGGAGCACAGTGTGGGGGAGGCCAGATTCGAAGGAGGGGCTTCCATCTTTGTCTGCCACGTCATTGTAGAGATCCCCCTTGAAAGGTGTATTAGTCAGGGTCTAATCAGGAGACAAAAGCCATACCAGGTATTTTGAAAATTGTAAACATAGAGAATTAATGTAAAGAACAGTAGGTAGCTCAGAAGAATTGCTCACTAACTGAAAAGAGAACACTAGAGTGTCATGGAAGTAGCAACCGCAGGAAGCAGCCACCACCCCTAGAACTGGGACAACAAAGAGAAGAGGTTGGAGTTATTAAAACCTAGAATCTTGAAAGAGAGGACCCACAGAGCTGAAAGTCAGACTTCTAAGGAAAAGAAACTGCTTGGCTGGGACTGGTATCGCTGAGTTTGAAGGAAGGGCTCATGGGGTTGGGACTCAATCCTTCTAAGGGTGAGGTGGGGGGAACCTGTATTGGAGAAACTTCAAACTATTCAACCGCTGCTTTGAAACAAATTGCCATGACCGGATAGACAAGTCTGACCAGAACATGAAGCAAACAGGGCACCAACAGGAAGGGCCAAGTTTCTCTGTCCCTCCTGCAGCCCTGCAGTCTTCCTCCAGTGGCTCCAATGGACAGAGTTGGGCAGGGAGCCAGTGCACAGCAGAATCCCAGGATCACAAAGTGGAGTTTGGAAGGAAGGGTTCAAATCAGAAAGACAACTGGGCCGTTCCAGGGTATTCCTTCGGGTCCTCAGCATCTACGCACTCCTTCCTACACAGATTTCAACTTCCCACAACCATAAAATGAACTGTTCTTTCACCTAACAAGATGCAACCATCTTTTTTTTTTTTTTTTTTTTTTTTTTTTTTTGTGGTACGCGGGCCTCTCACTGTTGTGGCCTCTCCCGCTGCAGAGCACAGGCTCCGGACGTGCAGGCTCAGCGGCCATGGCTCACAGGCCCAGCCACTCTGAGGCATGTGGGATCTTCCCGGACCGGGGAGCGAACCCGTGTCCCCTGCATCGGCAGGCGGACTCTCAACCACTGCGCCACCAGGGAAGCCCGCAACCATCTTTTGTACAAAGACATTCCCAACCTCTTCTCAAGATGAGGAGATGCAAACTTTCCATAGTCATTGTATCCATCTCTGGGGGACAGTCACCTGTCCATTACCAGGTTGCGTTGACTACTCTCTTCAAAAGAGAGCTTCATCATCTGAGTATTTTCTTTTTTCTTTTTGTAAAGGTACAGTTTATTAGAACAAAAGGCCACGAAACATGAAGACTTAGCATGGAAGAAGTAAATGAGCTCAAATGTCCTTTGACCACTTACGGAATGCATTTCATGAAAGTATAAGACGTTTGATCATTCAGTCCTTGCCACCTCTTCACTTTCAAAGAGAGTGTAAGGGTTCAGAAGATTGCCCCAAGTAGGCCTCAGGGTCAGACTGAAGTCAGTTTGTGGTGGGCGGACTTCATCCTCCAGTGTCTGCTGAGGTGAGACTTCTGGCTAAGGCCCTGTCCACACGTCTTGCCCACATCAGGCTTCTTGCCCTGGTGTGTCATCTGATGTAAGACGAGGTGTGACTTTTGGGGAAAGCCTTGGCAATGCTTTCTGCATACACAGGGCTTCTTTTCTGAGTGTACGCACTTGTGCGTGATTAAAGCTGACTTACTGCTAAAGCCGAGTCCATACTGCCTGCACAGGTAAGGCTTTTCCCTTGAGTCTTTCTGCCTGTGCCAGATGAGACCTGCCTGGTGACTGAAGCCTCGCCCACACTCCCTGCACACGTACGGCTTTTCCCCTGAGTGTCTCCTCCGGTGTCTGATGAGACTGGACTGCTGGTTGACACCTCGCCTACCGTCCTTACACACAATGGGCTTATCCCCTGAGTGTATGTTCTGGTGTCTGTGAGGTGTGACTTGAGTCTAAAGCCTCACCCACACAGCCCACACACGTAAGGTTTCTCCCCAGTGTGTGTCCGCCTGTGTGAGATGAGGGTTGAATTCTGGCTGAAGCTGTGCCCACACACACCACACACATAATGCTTCTCCTTGGAGTGTGTCCCCTGGTGTGAGATGAGGTTCGACCTGTCGCTGAAGCCCAGGCCACAGTCACTGCACACGATGGTCTTCTCCTCTGTGTCCTCTGGTGTCTGACGACAGTTGGCTGAAGCCTTTCCCACACTCCTCCACACGTAGGGCTTCTCCCCGGAGTGTGTCCGCTGGTGTATGATGAGGTTTGACTTCTGGCTGAAGCCCCGCCTGCACTCGCTGCACATGTAAGGCTTCTCGCCCGAATGTGTCCTCTCGTGTATGATGAACGTCAACTTCCAGTTAAAGCCTCACCCACACTCCCTGCATACGACAGGCTTCTCCCCCGAGTGTGCCTTCTGGTGTCTGGCAAGGCTTTTCCTTAGGCTAAAGCCCTTCTCACACACCCTGCACACATAAGGCTTCTCCCCTGAGTGTATCCTCTGGTAACTGAGCAGGTTTGTCATCTTGCTGAAGCCCAGTCCACACTCCCCAAAGTTGACTGGTCCAAATCCTAACACTTCTATCCTCTTCAACAGTCTGTCTGTTTCCTCGGAGTTCTCCCTCTGAGCTGGCTGGCCTCTACCTCCACGCCTTAGATGCCATCCCTAGAGCCTCTGGGGTGGCGGCCTGGGGAACGTGCCTGAAGTCCTTTTCTTTGTCTTTCCAAAGGCTTCCTCTCTCTCCTGACCTTCGGCTTTATCGTTCCGGGAACTTCCATCGGAGGCTTGCTGCTGGTCCCCCGGGCACGGATCTCCTGGCTGGGCAGGATCTTCTGCACACAAGCACAAGGAGATCCAGGGAGGATGACTACACAGCATATGCTGCATGCGGAATTTCTGACTGGAGAAATCCGGAGGGCAGAAAGGACTGAGGTGGAGTTCTGGTTTTGGTTCTGCTGGGCCAGTGGCCGGTGGGCATTTTCTCTCTTCTCTCCAGGTTTCCTTCCCTTGCTCCAGCTGGGTGATGAGTTTTGGTTTAGAAAATGGAATCCCCGGTGAGACCAGGTTGCTGTAGTTCTCCAGCATCACCTCCCGGTACAGGGATCTCTGAGCAGGGCTGAGCAGCATCCACTCCTCCCGGGTGAAATCCATAGCCACATCTCTGAATGCCATGTGTGCCTGAGGCTGGGCTGTCAGGAGCCCAGGAGTCCTCCCCTGGCCCACCAGGCAGTCCTCTCTGGGCAGGCAGGAGCCACAGGGGTCAGAACGAGAACCGAAAGGTTCAGGAGAGTCAATGGAAACTCTCAAGATCCGGCAGGGTAGGGTTTCCTCTTACTTAAAGGCATCAGGAATGGACCTGCTTTCCGCGCGGGGAAGGGCACGGCTGCGGCGAGGGTCCCGCTGGAGCCACGCTCACCAGCGCCACCAAAGAACAAGGGGTCATTCGAGCCCCCGGTGGGGGGGAGGGGGACACTCCAGCAGGACGCCAGGACTACACTACCCAGAATCCTCGGGCCGCGCCGGGACCACGCCTCCCAGCATGCTCGGTGACCCCAAGAGCGCCGCCCGCCAACCGCTCCCATCGGCCTCTGAGCGAGCAGTTTTTGGGTAACATGCTCCAGCCATCGGAGAATGGCCACTGTAGCGCCCGGATTCCCCTTTTTTTCCCTTAAAACCACGTGGATAAAGCATGTAGCGAATCCCGGGTGAAGCTTCTCTCCGTGCCGTCCATCTGAGTATTTTCTTCTTTATTGCAAAGTTAACCTCTAACAACGTATATGACAACAAGGGAAGGAGGACAGAAAGTAAAATAACACACACACACATACACAGGAAGAAGAAAATATGCACTGCTATAGTCCTTGTCCGAATACCTGGTCATAAAGTATATATATCAAAGTAAATTATACAAATAAATTACATATAAATAAATTAAATATATATATTCCTTCTTACACTACCTGTTCACATTTTTGTGTTTTCATCATCCTCATCCAGGATATTATCTGGTCAGCGTTTTTTTTCCTGGTGGAGTGTGGGAGTGACCCAAAACTTTATTCCTGACGAGTCCAAGTCCTTAGAGATTCTGTGTATTTGTGGTAGCTGTGATTTTTCATTACTGTTTACTCTTGGACACAAAAGTAGTGAGGGATGTCCCTGAGAATCCCCTAGGCTCCAGACAAAGTCTTTTCTGCAATTAAATTTCCTTTTGGTGTTAATCGTCCCAAATAGTAGAGTAATGCTCGCTTTTTTGCCTGTTGCTTCAGTGGCACAAGGACCCCAGAATGGCCAGGGGGAAGTCTCAAATTCTAACTCAGTGGAACCATTGGTATTTATCCTGGTGGAAGATTTTCTCTCTTGGAAACCAAGACCTCCAAACTAGCAGAGCTCAAAGTTGTAGTGACAGGAAGCAAAAATGCTGAGAGTTTTTAGGTGTCAGAGTGAGAGGAGGTACTCCCACTTCCTGCCCTTGATTCTAAGATCTCTGCATCCTATTATGGAAGATTTCTATGTAGCACCATATATTGGTCACTGAGTCAAAGTACATACTGCATTCTGTAAGACAGACCCCATTTTTTCCAGAGGGTTGTCTCCCAACTGGAACCATAGCTAAGGCTCCAGTAGCTCATTCTAAGATTCTTTGGGACCATTTGTTTCTGGTTGATGAGCTATGTAATAAGAATGAATTCCACGGGCCTGAGCCCATTGCCACACTCCTTTTGCTGAGAAATGAATTCCTTGATTAGAAGCAATGTTGTGAGGAATACCATGATGGCGAATAAGGCATTTTATAAGCCCATGGATGGTGGTGCTAGCAGAAGTGTTACAAGCAAGGACAGCAAATCCAAACCCAGAATATGTGTCCATCCCGGTGAGGACAACTCTTTGTCCCCTCCATGATGGAAGGGGTCCAATTATTTAAACTGCCTCTGGTCTCCATGGGAAATGATGCCACACAGGAGGCTCAGTGTTGGTCTCTGCTTTTGGCAAGTTGGGCACTCAGCAAGAGTGAAAAGCAAGTCAGCCTTGGTGACACAAAGTGCATGTTGTCAATCCCATGAGTAGCCTGCATCCATGCCACCATGGCCGCTTTGTACCTAGGTCCACTGAGCAAGTACTAGAGGGGCTGGGGGAGAGCCTGACATGCAGAGAATGTGAGCATTCATAAGGCATACAGATATCTACCTAGCTTCATATTCAGCACAAGGGTCACCCCAAATTAAAGGCCATTGCATTGGCAAGAAAAGCCCTCCCCCAACCTCTGCTTCTATGTGGGTATTGGTAAAGCTGGATTCAAGATCAACAGGTGGGGTCTGCCCACCTGGCCCTTCTTGGGGAAGTATTTTTTCCTCCAGGGTCTTTGTAGTACTGTCTGACTGTATAATTTCTTTGGCACTGAGCTCTGGCTGCCCTGTGTTATTCTTTACTTGAAAATATATGCTTAAAAACAAATTTAAATTAGTACTTGAGGGTAGCAACCATAGTGAGCACATCTTGATATCACCAGAGACTCACTCTGTGGCTCTTACTCACTGAAGTAAAAAGCAAGATGCAGGGGAAAGTTTGATATTTAAGATGAGAAGCCCTAGGTTTGAGGCTTCCCCTTCTGCTTCTCCACGTGACCTTAGACAAGTCTTAGCACACTCCCTATGACGCCATCACGTATTCTGCCTGAACCACATGCTACTGCTTGATGTTTATTGGTTCCATGCCTTGCTTATGCTGAACCTTCCCCATTTTAATGAAAGAAGATGCCTTCGTTATCTGAGTGGAGATACGAGTCCAGTAAGTTTCAGAGTTCCCTTTAAAAGAGAGGCTAGTCACAATCTCTGAAAAGACTTAAAGTAGGCGATTAAAAAAGGAAACTACTGTTGCTTAGTTGGTCCCAAAGTTGTAATTGATATTCATCATCTTTCTCTCCTCCCAACCATTCTGGATTTCCTGAGTATTCTGACTGGTCTTGGTAAGGACACCCAGCCGTTCATCCATGAGGTATCTTAGCCCTTGTTGGGCTATTGTTTCTATAATTGCATACTAAGTATTATCTCTGGACATAAAAGCACCGAGTGACATACCTGTGAACAACTTGGGTACCAGACACACTCTTCCCTGCCCTTATTGTGTGGCAGCAACTCTAACTTACGATAATCAGGGTAAGTTGCCCTGTCGTTAAATTAACACGTTTCTCTGCCTCTTAGTTCATTGATATGAGGGACTCAAAATAGCCAAATTCACAACTTTCAGTTCAGTGGAAACCTTACCGTGACCCCTGACAAAAGTATTCTGCCCCTGGGAACAAGGACCTCTAACCTGGCTAGCGTAATTATGTGAAGTTAGGAAGGACAAATTCTGTATTTGAGTCACTGGAAGTGATGGTGAGAGTGACCACTCCTATTTCTTCCCCTTGATTCCCACTTCCATTAATTCTAGCTATTGGAGTACAGCACCATATGTAGGTTATTACTGCAATACATATAATGTATCTTCATCTCGACCCTTCGCTGGCATCTTGAGCATTCAAGACTAGTCACTACTTGATTGGACTGGCTGTTTCTGGGTGATGGGGTACTTGGTTTAACCAGCGTATCCCATGATCATGTGTCCATTTGTGTACCTCCTTCGACATAAAATAGGAGCTTTGATCCAAGGCAGTGCTATATGCGAGACCATGTTGATAGGTTAGGCATACTATAGACCCTTGGATGGCAGTGCCAGTGGAGGTTTTGTAGGCAGGAAGGCACACTTATATTGAGAGTATCAATTTCAGTAAGGACAAATGGATGTCTCCTCCAGAGAGCAAGGAGTCTGATGTAATTGAAGGTCTCCAAGTGGCTGGCTGGTCTCCTTCAGAAATTGTGCCATATCAAGGGTTCAGGGTAGGTCTCTGCTGCTGGCATGTCAGGCAGTCATCACTGAAAATAGGTAAATGAGTCATGATGAGAGGAAGCCTATGCTTTGGGGCCCCGTGTGGTTTCCACCCTTGCCACACTGTCACTCTATTCATGAGATCATTGCATCAGCACGTGTTGGCTGGGGAGATGGGTTGGCTGATTTCACAGGACAGCTCTACCCGGTTGGTGAGGGCTGCTTTTATAGTGAATGACCTCTGCTGAGCATGAGGAGATACAAAGATCTGCATATTTTGTGCCCACCTATGTGCCCACAGGTCTATGTAACTCTTCACCAGACCTCCTTGTCTCTGATCTTCCAATTCTTTTCCTTCCAGGCTCCTTCCAACCAAGCCATCTGCTACCCAGAGATCATGTATATACACAGCTCAGGTTTCTTTTCCTTCACCCACAGTAAATGATGAAGCATAATATTCCTTGTCTGCCCTCTGGGAATATTTACCACTGAGAAAATTTCCTTTTGTCACTCTTGAGTAGGGCTCTAATGCAGCAGCAACTTTGGCTAGTGCTGTCATATTGCACTCTTTACAAACCAGCCTGAGGTCTTTTTTGTTTCCCTTGGTTCGTTTAAGAACTCTTCTACCCCATGAGGTAATAAACGTGAATTGGGGCAGAGGAATCAGTAAACATATAGTAGACATGGGAGTCTGGCTCACTCAGTACAACTGACTTGTATTTTCTGGATCTGCTCGGCCTCAATCTGAAATGTGCCATTTGCATCGCATAATGGATTGCTGTTATGCCCATTCAACCTTATAACTTGGTGGATCTGATAATACCCACACTATAGTGGGCAGCTCTGGTTATGCAATTCGTTGATTTCATATGGGTTCAGTCTCTACTAGGGCTACTAATAACATGTCAGAGGTCTCACCAATTGGTGCTTGCAAAAGATTCCACTAAATACCGCTGTACGTTATGGATACATTTCTCTGCCTCTTGTTCATATGGTTTAAGTGACATGACAACTTGCACACATAGCCTGGATATGCTACAGAGGCTGTTCTTTTTGAAAGCCTTCAAAGTCACCTCATAATGGATCAAAACAGTATTCCCAAGGGCATGTTCTTACACCAATGCAAATGGTAGGAGGAATGAGATACAAGAACTTGTCATTTATCTTAGAGAAAATGTCTCAACCTGCCCCAGACCACCAGCATCCCCCAAATTTTCTATATACGGCAGAATCCTTAATCTTCGTGGAATTTCTTATTTGTTGCGCTCATTTTTCCCTAGGCCATCTATAGTAGTGCTAACTGAAAGTGTGGTTTGTGGACTGGTGCCAGTTTGTGAACTGTTTGTTACTGCTCTGCAATGAGATAAATGCAGAAATTGAGAGGTATGCTTCTAGAAAATTCTACAGCAACTTGACATTGCTGTGACATCTAAGTTCATGGTTGGTGGAGTTCTTATTTTACGAGGTTAGACCAGTGTGGGTGTTATTGAACTCACACAAACGTGTATATGCTATATGAGATTTTAAGGTTAGTTTGTCCATTGTAACCGCTGTGTATAGATCATAAATATACGGTTGTCTACTATCTTGATAGTAGACCTTCAGAAGTTCTGCAGAATGTCAAGGTGAACAAGGTCCTTGTGCACTACACCTTAGTGAAGAGTTAATATAGCCCTCTGGAAATACAGTGTCTGTGTACTGCTGCCCTGACTATGTAAATGCACACTATTTTTTTCATCTTTCCTGCTGATGGGGATCAAGAATACATTTGCCAAATCATTAGCTATAGTCCAAACTGGGTTGATCTAATCCTGGAGAGATATCACGTCTGCCATATCAGCTGCAATCGGGACAACAACCTTGTTAAGTTTAGTCATAAACTATCATCTGTCACAATCAGCCACGTTTTCACAGGGCTGAGGTTTGAAAAGGGATAAGATGTGGACTATTACCCCCACACCTTATAATTCTTTGATGGTGGTGGGAACTTCTGCAATACTCCAGTTGCAGTACTGTTTCTGATATACTATCTTAGCCAGAGGTGGTTTCAGGGGTTTCCACTTCACTCCTCCCTCCCGCCCCCTACCCTAATAACTTTTAATCCAGGGAAACAATATAAATATTCTGCCAGATGCCAAAGTAACCACAGAGTGGCTTGATAGGCTCAAGGGACTCACTGTGGAAGGGCCTGAGCTCAAACTCCATTCATCATTTGTCCTCCAAACCCTCTACTTTATCGTTTTCTTCCACTTTTATTGATATTTAATTGACATACATCATTGTATAAATTTAAGGTGTACAGCATATTGATTTGATCTACACACTTCATGAAATGATTGCCACAAGTTTAGTGAACATCCATAATCTCATATAGATAGAAAATTAAAGAAATAGAAAAAATATTTTCCCTTGTGATGAGAACTCTTAGGATTTACTCTTTTAGCAACTTTCATATATAAAAAACAGCAGTACACTAATTATATTCATCATGTAGTACATTACATCCTTAGAACTTATTTATCTTATAACTGGAAGTCTGTGCTTTTGATTGCCCATCCCACCCTCTGTAGCAACCACCTGTTCTCTGCATGCATGGCTCTGTTTAGGTTTTGTACTGTTTGTTCATTTGTTTTGTTTTTAAAATTTCACATGTAAGTGAGATCATACAGTATTTGTCTTTCTCTGTCTGACTTATTTCACTTAGCATAGTACCCTCTAGGTCCATCCATATTTTTGAAAATGGCAAGATTTCTTTTTTTTTTTTTTGCCATACCACACGGCATGCGGAATCTTACTTCCCTGACCAGGGACTGAACCCGTACCCCTGCAGTGGAAGTGCAGAGTCTTAACCACTGGACTGCCAGGGAAGTCCCAGATTTCATTCTTTTTTATGGTTGAGTTATATTCCAGTGTGTGTGTGTGTGTGTGTGTGTTTGTGTGTGTGTGTGTGTGTGTGTGTATACACCACATCTTCATTATCCATTCATCTATTCATGGACACTTAAGTTGCCTTCATATCTTGGTTATTGTGAATAATGCTGCAATGAACATAAGGGTACATATATCTTTTCAAATTAGTGTTTTTGTTTTCTTTGGATACTCAGGAGTGGAATTGCTGGACTATATGGTAATTCTATTTTTAATATTTTGAGGAACCTCCATACTGTTTTCCATAGTGACTGCACCAATTTATATCCCCACAAACAGTGCAGGAGAGTTCCCTTTTCTCCACATCCTTGCCAATACTTGTTATTTGTTGCCTTTTTGATATTAGCCTTTCTGAGAGGTGTGAGGTGATATCTCATTGTGTTTTTCATTTGCTCTTCTCTGATGATTAGTGATGTTGAACATCTTTTCATGTGCTTGCTGGTGATCTGTATGTATTGTTTGGAAAAATGTCTATTCAAATCCTCCGCTCATTTTTCCGTTGGGTGGTTTGTTTTTTGATGTTGACTTGTTTGAGTTCTTTGTATATGTTGGATATTAACGTCTTATCAGATACAGCATTTGCAAATATCTTCTCCTATTCAGTAGGTGAATCTTTTTTTTTGCTGATAGCTTCCTTTGCTGAGCAAAGGCTATTTAGTTTGATGTAGTCCCTTTTGTTTATTTTTGCTTTTGTTTCTCTTGTCTGAGGATGCATATTCAAAAAATATGAATAAGACTGATGTCAAAGAGCATATTGCCTATGTTTTCTTCTGGAAGTTTTATGGTTTCAGATCTTACATGTAAGTCTTTAATCCATTTTGAACTTATTTTTGTTCATGGTGTGACAAAGTAGTCCAGTTTGATTCTTTTGCATGTAGCTATCTAGTTTTCCCAACACCATTTATTGAAGAGGTTGTTTTTTCCCCATTGTATATTCTTACCTCCTTTGTTGTAGATTAATTGCCCATATAAGTGTGGGCTAATTTCTGGGCTGTCTATTCTGTTGCATTGATCTATGTGTCTTTTTGTGTGTGTGTGTGGGGGGGTGCCCTTACCATACTGTGTTGGTTATTGTAGCTTTGTAATGTAGTTTGAAATCAAGGCATGTAATACCTCCAGCTTTTTCTTTCTCAAGATGTTTTGGCTATTTGGGGTATTTTGTGTTTCCATATATATTTTAAGATTATTTGTTCTAGTTCTGTGAAAAATGCCATAAGTATTTTGACAGGGATTGCATTGAAACTGTAGACTACCTTGCGTGGTATGGTCATTTTAACATTATTAATTATTCCAACCCATGAGCATGGTCTATCTTTACATCTGTTTGTGTTGTCCTCAACTTCTTTCATCAGTATCTTATAATTTTCTGAGTACAAGTCGTTTACTTCCTTAGTTAGATTTATTCTTAAGTATTTTATTCTTTTTGATGCAATTGTAAATAGGACTGTTTTCTTAATTCTCTTTCTGATAGTTCATTGTTAGTGTATAGAAATGCAACAGACTTCTGTATATTAATTTTGTATCCTGTAACTTTACCAAATTCCTTGATGAAGTCTGGTAGTTTTTTGGTAGCATCTTTAGGATTTTCTATATATAGTATCATGTCATGTGCAAACAGTGACTATCTTACTTCTTTCTTTCTAATTTGGATTCATTTCATTTCTTTTTCTTTTTTTTTTTTGCAGTACGCGGGCCTCTCACTGTTGTGGCCTCTCCTGTTGCAGAGCACAGGCTCCGGATGCTCAGGCTCAGCGGCCATGGCTCACAGGCCTAGCCACTCCGTGGCATGTGGGATCTTCCCAGACCGGGGCATGAACCCGTGTCCCCTGCATCGGCAGGCGGACTCTCAACCACTGTGCCACCAGGGAAGCCCTCATTTCTTTTTCTTGTCTGATTGCTGTGGCTAGGACTTCCAATACTTTGTTGACTAAACATGGCAAGAGTGGGCATCCTTGTCTTGCTCCTGATCTTAGAGGAAATGCTTTCAGCTTTTCACCATAGAGTATGATATTATATATGGCCTTTATCATGTTGAGGTATGTTCCCTCTATACCCGCTCTGTTGAGAATTTTTTTAAATCATAAATGGATGTTAAATTTTGTCAAAAGCTTTATCCATATCTAATGAGATGATCGTAGGATTTTTATTCTTCAGTTTGTTAACGTTGTGTATTGCATTGATTGATTTGCAGATATTGAGCTTCCTTGCATCACTGGGATAAATCCCACTTGAATATGGTGTATGATCCTTTTCATGTATCATTGAATTCAGATTACTAGTATCTTGTTGAGGGTTTTTTGAATCTATGTTTATCAGTGATATTAGTCTATAATTTTTTTGTGTGTGTGCTATTTTTTCTGGTTTTGGTATCAGGGTGATGCTGGCCTCAGAATGAGTTTGGAAGTGCTCCTTCCCCTGCAATTTTTTGGAATAGTTTGAGAAGGTTAGGTGTTAACTCTTGTCTAAATGTTTGGTAGAATTCACCTGTGATTCTCTCTGGTCCTGGACTCTTATTTATTGGGAGTTTTTATTCCTGATTCAATTTAATTACTGATAATTGGTCTGTTCACATTTTCTATTTCTTCCTGCTTCAGTTTTAGGAGATTGTACATTTCTAGGAATTTGTCCATTTCCTCTAGGTTTTCCATTTTACTCTCAAATAATTGTTCATAGTAATCTCTTATGATCCTTTGTATTTCTGTGATTTCAATTGTAAATTCTTTTTTATATCTGATTTTATTGATTTGGGCTCTCTTTTTTCTCGATGAGTCTGGCTAATGGTTTATCAATTTTGTTTTGTCTTTTCAAAGAACCAGCTTTTAATATTATTGATCTTTCCTATTTTTTTAAAGTCTCCATTTCATTTATTTATGCTCTGATCTTTATGATTTCTTTCCTTCTACTAACTTTTGGCTTTGCTTGTTCTTCTTTTTCTAGTTTATTTAGGTGTAAGGTTAGGTTGTTTATTTGAGATTTTTCTTGTTTCCTGACGTAGACTTGTATTGCTATGAACTTCCCTCTAAAACTCCTTTTGCTGCATCCCATAGATTTTGGATAATTGTTTTTTTATTTTTTTAATTTTTCTCCAGATATCTTTTATTTCTTCTTTGATTTTGTCAGTGATCCAGTGGTTGTGTAATAGCATATTATTTAGCCTCCACATATTTGTGCTTTTTGCAGTTTTTTTTGTAGTAGATTTCTAATCTTACAGCATTGTAGTCAGAAAAGATACTTGATATGTGACCTATCCTTCAGAATGTTCCATTTGAACTTGAAAATAGTGTGTATTCTGCTGCTTTTGGATGGAATGTTCTATATATATCTATTAAGGCCACCTGTCTAATGTGTCATTTAAGACCAGTGTTTCCTTATTGGTTTTCTGTCCAAATGATATGCCCATTGATGTAAATGGGGTATTAAAGTCCTCTACTATTATTGTGTCACTGCCATTTCTCCCTTTGTGTCTTTTAATATTTTTTATGTATTTAGGTGCTTCTATGTTAGGTGCATATAAATTTATATTGTTATAAGTTCTTCTTGGATTGATCCCTTGATCATTATGTAATATTCTTCTTTGTCTCTTGTAACTGTGTTTATTAAAGTCTATTTTGTTTGACATAAGTATTGCTACTTCAGCTTTCTCTTCTATTTGTGTGGAATACCTTTTTCCATCCCCTCACTTTCAGACTGTGTGTGTCTTTAGATCTGTATTTTGTAGGCAACATATATATATATATATATATATATATATATATATATATATATATATATATATACGTTTTGTTTTTGTATCCATTCAGCCCCTCTATATCTTTTGATTGGAGCATATAGTCCATTTACATTTAAAGTAATTATCGATAGGTATGGACTTATTGCCATTTTGTTAATTTGGGGGAATTGTTTTTGTAGTTCTTTTTTGTTCCTTTCTTTTTCTTTTGTTCTCTTCCCTTGTGATTTGGTGACTATCTTTCGTGTTATGTTTGAATTCTTTTCTCTTTTTCTGTTTTTGTTTTTGTTTTTTGCGGTACGTGGGCCTCTCACTGTTGTGGCCTCTCCCGTTGTGGAGCACAGGCTCCAGACGCGCAGGCTCAGCGGCCATGGCTCATGGGCCCAGCCACTCTGTGGCATGTGGGATCTTCCCAGATTGGGGCATGAACCTGTGTCTCCTGTATCGGCAGGCAGACTTTCAACCACTGCACCGCCAGGGAAGCCCTCTTTTCTCTTTTTTTGTGTGTGTATGTATTATAGATTTTTGGCTACCCTGAGATTTATATATAGCAGTCTACATATATATGATTATTTTAAGTTGCTGATCTCTTAAGTTCGAATGCATTTTAACAACCCTTCATTTTTACTCTCCCCGCCCCACATTTACTGTTTTTCACATCATATATCTTTTTGTTTTGTGGATCCCTTAACTACTTATTGTGACATAGATGATTTTACTTCTTTTGTCTTTTAACCTTCCAACTAACTTTATATGTGGTCAATTTAGTACCTTTACTGTATATTTGCCTTTACCAATGAGATTTTTTCCTTTCATAAGTTTCTTATTTCTAGTTGTAGCCTTTCCTTTTCCACTTAGATAAGTTTCTTTAACATTTCTAGTAAGGCTGGTTTGGTGGTGCTGAATTCTTTCAGCTTTCACTTCTCTGTAAAACTTTTGATCTCTCCTTCAAATCTGAATGAAAGTCTTACTGGATAGAATATACTTGGTTGTAGGTTTTCCCCTTTCATCACTTTAAATATATCATGCCACTCCCTTATGGCCTGCAGAGTTTCTGTTGAAAAGTCAGCTGATTGCATTATGGGAGTTCCTTGGTACATAACTTGTTGCTTTTCCCTTGCTGCTTTTAATATTCTCTATTTATCTTTAATTTTTGTCATTTTAATTACAATGTGTCTTGGTGTGATCCTCTTTGGGTTGACCCTGTTTGGGACTCTCTGTGTTTCCTGGGCCTGGATGTCTGTTTCCTTTCCCAGGTTAGGGGAGTTTTCAGCTATTATCACTTCAAATATGCTTCCTCCCCCTTTTTTCTCTCTTTTCTCCTTCTGAGACTTATGTAATATAAATGTTAGTACACTTGATGGTGTCCCAGAAATCTCTTATACTGTCCTAATTTTTAAAGTTCTTTTTTCTGTTTAGCTTCGGTGATTTCCACTACTCTGTCTTCCAGTTTGCTGATCTATTCCTCTGAATCATCCAATCTATTGTTTATTCCTCCTAGTATAGTTTTCATTTCAGTTATTGTATTCTTCAGCTCTATGTTGTTCTTCTTTATATTTTCTAACTCTGTTAAAAACTTCTAATTTCTCACTCCATTCATTTTTCTCCTGAATTCTTTAAGCATCTTTATGATCATTTCCTTGAACTCTTTATTGGGTAGGTTGCTTATCTCCACTTCATTTAGTTCTTCTGTGGTTTTATCTTGTTCTTTCATTTGGAACATATTTCTCTGTCACCTTATTTTGCCTAATTTGCTATTTTTATTTCTATGTATTTGGAAAGTTGGTTATGTTTCCTGATCTTGGAGAAGTGGCCTTTTATATGAGATGTCCTATGCATCCCAGCAGTGTACTCCTCTCTGACCACTAGAGCTATATGCTCCAGGATTGCCTCCCATGTGGGCTGCATGGGCCGTTCTCTTGTAGTGGGCTGACTACTGTGGGCAGTCTGGTAGGCATGGATGGCCCCTGGTCTTGTTGGTTGCCAGGCCCTGCCTTGTGTTGAGGCTGCTGGCCACTGGTGGACAGGGCTGGGTCATGAGTCAACTGGCTTCAGAGCCCCAGGCGTCCTGGGGCTAGTGCTGGCCCACCAGTAGATGGAGCTAGGTCCTGGGATGGGTGGTTGTGGGGCTCTAGAGGGTCCCAGGGCTGGTGTTGACCCACTGGTGGGCAGGGTAGGGGTCAAGTGGGTTCTGGGCCTAGTGCCAGCTCACTGGTGGGTGAAGCTGGGTTCTGGGGTCTGTGGTTGCAGGGCCCTGGGGGTACTGGATTTGGTGTTGGCCCACTGGTGGATGGGACTGGGCTCTGGGTTCTTTGGGAATTCAGGTATTCCTAAGGCAACCTGCCTGCTGGTGGGTGGGACTGTGTCCCCACCCAGCTAGCTGGTTGGTATGAGATGTCCCAGTACTGGTGATGACAGGCTGGGAGGTTGGGCCAAGTCCTGGTGCTAAAAAGTCAGAGGGAGGATTCCAAAATTGTGCTTGCCAGCACCAGTGTTCTTGTGGTAGTAGAAACTCCCCCAGAATGGCTTCTGCCAGTGTCTATGTCCCAAAGGTGAGCTCCAGTTGCTTCCTGCCTCCCTGGGAGGCTCTCCAAGATCAACAGGTGGGTTTGACCCAAGCTTCTTTCAAATTACTGCTTCTGTCCTGGGTCTCATAACATATGAGATTTTGTGTGCACCCTTTAAGAGTGGAGTCTTTATTTCCTACAATCTTCTAGCTCTACCCAAAGTGAGCCCTGTTGGACTTCAAAGCCAAAGGTCCTGGGGGCTCATCTTCCTGTTGCAGGACCCCTGGGCTGGGGAGCCTGATACAGACTTTGGACCCGTTATTCCCTGGGGAGAACCTCTGCAATTGTAATTATCCTCCCATTTGTGGGTTTCTCACCTGGGGGTATGGGTCTTGACTATACTGCATCTCTGTCCCTCTACCCATCTTGTTTTCTTCCTTCTTTATATCTTTTGTTGTAGAAGATTGTTTTCTGATACTCCTCAGGTCTTTGTCATCAATAGCTGCTCTGTGAATAGTTGTAATTTTGGTGTGCCCATGGGAGGAGATGAGCTCAGGGTCTTCCTACTCTGCCATCTTGGTCACACCCCACCCCCAAACCTCTACTCTAATCAGAGGATTGTGATGGCATTTTGGGTTCTCTGGCATTGGAGTCAGCTGAAATCCTGTATCTAATGGTCCGTGAACAGTTAAGATATTTCCTTTTCCCTGGGGCACAATCATCCTGGCAAATGCCTTGTGTCACTCTGGGGAAGGATTGGGGTAGTACAGGCTGTATATACTTGTGATGACATTGTAGGATCTTTCCACAATATGACACAGACTCCACTTCATCCATGGACTCTGGATATGCCCAATCTGAAAATTGGATGAAGGCCTAGAAATTTCCACTGTGGCAGCTGATGGCAGCCTTCTGCTTTCCAGCACTTGATTTTTTAAAAAGATTATAAAACCAGCATGATACCATAGGGAGCTTTCTTTTTCTCCATGATCAGTTAGCCAATACCACAGATCCCTGCAGGTCAGCGCCCCTCCCCCACCTCCCCCTCCCCACCCCGCAATTGCCTCAGACCTTGCAAACTCTTTTGGTAATTACATCCATTTTGCTGTTGATGGTTAAGTGCTGATACCTGCCCTATGTCATTTAAAATTCCATGATCCCCCAATTCTATTAGTGAAGGTTCAATCAGAGAAGCTGAATAAGTAGGAAATACATATCAAGAGATTTATTATAAGGAATTGGCATACATGATCGTGGAGGCTGGCTAGGCAAGTCTGGAATCTGTAGGGAGGCTACCAGGAAGAGTAGGCTATAAGACTCAGCCATGAGCTAAAGCTGCTGTCTACAAGAATTTCTTCTTCTCTCAGGGAAGCTGCAGTCCTCCTTTTAAGGCCTTTCAACTGATTAAATTATACCTACTCTGATTATCTAGGATAATCTTTCTTACCTAGAGTCCACTGATTATAGACTTTAATCATATCCACAAAATATCTTTCCACCAACATCTAGATTAGTGCTCTATTGGACAACTGGGGACTGCAGCCTTGCCAAGCTGACATGTCAAAATGACCATCACAGGGCTTTCCTGGTGGCGCAGTGGTTGAGAGTCCGCCTGCCGATTCAGGGGACGCGGGTTCGTGCCCTGGTCCGGGAAGATCCCACACGCCGCAGAGCGGCTGGGCCCGTCAGCCATGGCCGCTGAGCCTGCGCGTCCGGAGCCTGTGCTCCGCAACGGGAGAGGTCACAACAGTGAGAGGCCTGCGTACCGCAAAAAAAAAAAGTGACCATCACAGACCACCCCCTGCCAGCTTGGCACCCATACACATCTCAGACATATTTAATATACAAATAAAGACTGTAACAATGTCCTACTCCTATCTAACACGCTACAACTATCCTGAGAACAACCAAAAATATACCAACATTTTCCCCAGAAGAGATTTCAAAGTCCTTGGATGGGTGTTCACTCTTTTCTTTGTCTTGTATCTTAAATACTGAGATATAAAGTTAACTTTTTTTTTTTTTTTTTCGGTACGCGGTCTTCTCACTGTTGCGGCCTTTCCCGTTACGGAGCACAGGCTCCGGATGCGCAGGCTCAGCGGCCATGGCTCACGGGCCCAGCCGCTCTGCTGCATGTGGGATCTTCCGGGATCGGGGCACGAACCAGCTTCCCCTGCATCGGCAGGCAGATTCTCAACCACTGCGCCACCAGGGAAGCCCAACTATTATTAATACATCTGATGTTAGATGATAAGTGAATAAGAGAAGGAAAATATTATATACTATATTTATATTAATAATAAATATAAATTCCATATTTATTATAAATTATAATATGCTATATTATAAATACATTTATTTAAAATATAATACACATTTAAAGTAAATTTAAATATCTATATTAAAATATTTTATACAAATATTATATCTATATTTCATAACAGAATAAGGAAGAAATACTCATAGCTATTATAATCTTTGTTTCTAAAACTGATCACATGATCATAGATGGTATGCATAATTACCTTTTCCTATTCATTTTACATTCCTTTTGTCCTCAACAGCACTTTAGTTTGTCTTACTTCTTTGCCTCGTCAAGTGACCCAGACCTTCATTCCTAAAGTTTCTGGGCCATTAGCAGTCCTGCTTGAACTGAGTTGTGGCAGTTTTCCATTGCCTTTAATCACAGCACACGGAAGTACTAAGAGAGTCTTAAACGATCTCCTGTATCCCAGACATACTTTTTTCTTATCTCCATTGTGTGATGGCAACCCAGTTTCCCTTAAAAATTAGGATCAATCATCTCACTAGCATGGCAACCCACTTCTTTGCTTGTTGATTCAGAGATGTGAGGAGCCCCAAGTGGCTGTGTGGTCCAATTGAACGAAATCATTGTTGTTTCTCCTAGTGGAAGCATTCTTCTCTTTGGAACTAAGATCTCTAGACAAGCAGAGCCTAAAGTCACAGGGAAAGGAAGCAAACTAGCAGATCTATGAATCCACTAATCATCTAGTGGATCACTAGGGTAATGGCTAACAGAGCCACTCCCATTTCCATTCTTTGCTTCCTAGATCCATGAAGCCTGGCTATGGGAAAAACAGCACCATATTAGGGGATGCTGATTCAGAGCACATACAACCTTCTGGAGAAGTTTGCTCCAGCCCCACATGGTATTTTCACTTAGCTGGCACCATAACTGAGTATTCAAAAGGCTGTTCCACTGTTCTCTCAAGTCAGATGCTTTAGGATGATGGAAAACATGGTAAAATCAGTGAATTCCATGAGTGTGGGCTCATTATTGCACTTAATTTACTGTGAAGTGAGTTCCTTGATAAGAAGCAATGCTGTGTAGAATACCATGATGGTAGATAAGAATTTTATAAATCCATGAATGGTAGTTTTGTCAGAAACATTGGGGGCAGAGAAGGTAAATCCTTGTCCGGAGTAAGGGTCTGTTCCAGTAAGAACAAAAGATGCACCTTCCATAATGAAAGTGGCCCAATGTAATTAACCTGCCACTGGTAGCTGGCTGATTATCCTGGTGAATGGTGCCATATCAAGGACTAGTGTTGATCTTTGCTGATGGCAGACTGGACACTCAGCAGTGGCTGTAGTCTTGTCAGCCTTAGTGAGTGGAAGTCCCTGTTGCTGAGGGTGTGCATTACCTCCATCCCTGCATGATGGCCACTTTGTTCATGAGCCCATTTAGCCATGAGGAAAGAAGATGCCTGTATCTGCAGAGTGGTCATCCTATCTACTAAATTATTAAAATATCCGTTGCTGAGGTTACCTTTTGGTGAGTACTCACATGGGACACAGCTACCTTCACATTATTGCCCATTCAGAGAGGTCTATTCATATACCTATTTCCCAAACCTCCTTGTCATTAATTTTCTTCCTTTTTGGGGGGGGGGATAAATCAGTCTTTATTGCATCTTAAAATAATGAGTAACATTTCCTACTTCCCCTCTGCTTTACCCACTCCCACTGCCATCCACCACCCCACGTCTCTCTGATCCTGTTTGCAGCAGAAACTTGAAGGTATTATCTGTGACTCGTGGTGTCAGTTCTCCCCTCGGTCTTACACTCGCTCCGTTCAGACTTTCACCTCCACTACCATTGACACTGCAATTGTCAAGATATCCTTGTCATTAATTTCCTAATTGTGTTACTTCTAGGTCCCTGACCACCCAGACAAATCATTGGCTACAGCCCAAGAATTGGTATAGACTTGTACTTCTGACCATTTCCATTCCCAGGCAACATGAACAATCAGGTACACAGCTTGAAGTTCTGCCCACTGGGAGGATTTCTCACAACTGTCCTTCTGAGATGTTCCAGAAAGGGGGCTTTTAATACTATACCTGTCCATTTTGAGGTGGTGTCTGTGTATCATGTACACAGGCACCATCTGTAAACTAGCTTGAGTTTTCTCTTCCTCAGTTAGCTGGCCATAAAGAATTCCCCATGAGGCCAAGGTGCAGGCCTAGAGAAAGAAATGAACGTAGAAGGAGTAGGGGTCTTGAGCACTTGGACTATTTCCTCATGCCACTTACTTGTGACTTTAGGACCTGCTTGATCCTGATCTCATATATACCATTTCTATTTTGTAATAGAGTGATGGTTTATACACCCAACTTTATTTCTTGGTGAGTCAGATAACACCCAGTCCATGAAAGCACCTCAAGTGGAGTGCAAGGTAACTTGGTGGCCCACGGTTAGGTGTTCAACCTCTACTGAGGCCTCGTAGCAAGCCAAAAGTAGTTTTGCAAAAGGATAGTAGTTATTCCTAAAAGATGGCAGGACTTTGCTCCATAGTCCTAAGGCTCCTATAGGCACCGACCAAAGGTTCCAAACAGCATCTCTATCTTCTCCTGACTCTTCAAGCACCATTGGATCTTCTGGATCATATGGCTCAACCTGCAGGAGAGCTTGGATAATAGCTTGGATCTGTTGCAAATTCTTCCCTTGTTCTGGGTCCTACTCAAAACTAGTAGATTTTAGGTCACTTGGGAAACGGGTTAGAGTAGCACACACAAATGAAGGATGCGTTGGCTCTAAAATCCAAAGAGGCCTCCCAGGTGTTATGCCATTTTTTTTTTTTAGTGGTAGCAGGGGTCAGATGCAACAATTTATCCTTTGCTTAAGAAGGGATATGTAGACATACACCCACTGGACCCGTAGAAATTTTACTGGTAGGAAACTTCTCAATTTTTGTGGGATTTATTTCTCATCTTCTGACATGTAAATGTCTTACCAATATGTCTAGGGTACTTGCCACTTCTTCCTCACCAGGTCTAATTAGCATAATATTGTCAATACAATTGGCCAGTGTAATGTCCTATGGAAGGGAAAGATGATCAAATTCCCTGTGGACTAAATTATGACACATGCCTGGAGAGTTGCTGTACCCCTGTGGTAGGACAGTAAAGGTATATTGCTGGCCTTGCTAGCTGAAGGAAAACTGCTTCTGGTGGTCCTTACTAACAGGTATAGAGAAAAAAGCCTTTGCTGGCTCAATAGCTATGTACTAGGTACCAGGGGATATATTAATTTGCTCAAGCAACAAAACCACATCTGATTGCAATTGAAGTCATCACCTGAGTAAGTTTATGAGAATCCACTGTCATTCTCCAAGATCCATCTGTTTTTTGCTTAGGTGAGTGAAATGGGGATGTGATGGGAATCGCTACACCTGCATCTTTCAAGTTCTTAATGGTAGCATTCATCTCTGCATTTCCTCCAAGGATGCTGTATTACTTTTGTTGTACTAGTTCTATAGGTAGTGGCAGTACTAGTGGCTTTCCCTTGGCTTTTCCTACTCTAATAGCCCTCTCTCTACTGGATAAGGAACCAATGTGGGGACTTTACCAGTTGCTGAGCATGTATTCCAATTATGCATTCCAGAGATGGGGCAATAACCACAGGATGGGTTCAAGGATTCACTGAGCATTCTAGGACCCACTGGTCCCACTCTGAGAGGGACCTGAACTAAACCTCCATGGATAAGCTCTTGCTCTGACTGGTGGACCACACATTTTGGGTCTCCAGGAGTTAGTGTCAATTTAGAGCCAATGTCTAATAATCCCTGAAAGATGTGATTATTTCTCTTCCTCCAAAAAGCAATTACCCTGCTAAATGTCTGTAGATCCCTTTGGAGAAGGCTGGGAAGTAGACTAACAGCATAAGTTTTTGGCAAATGTAGCAAAGTGGATCCAGGCTCCCTTTCATTCAAAGTATTCTAAGTCTATAAACTGGCTCAAGTCTAGGCTTGACTGAGGGGCTGTAACCATGTTTTTGTCTTTCATATTAGACTTCTGTTCACTGGACCTAGAACTCTTCTGTTTATATCGATCAAGTAGGAATTTAGTAGATTGCACATCTATTTCTTTTCCAGGGACACCATGATCAGCTAGCCAATGCCATGGGTCTCTGAGAGTCGGAAATATTCTGATTACTGCTTTGACTCTGCTGCTCACTACAGTAACCATGCCCGCCTGGTCTTTGGCAACTAATGCCACTGCTTGGGCTCTGCCACCCAGTATTCCATTATACCCAATACGTTTAGAGATCCCAGTTCAATGGTAGCAGTTCCCACTGTAATTTCCAACCTACAGAGAAGGGTGACGAATGAACTCTTTAACGATGCTGGGACTTTTCTCATAAATCTATTTCTCATAGTTGTGGGTAAGGGTGTATCCTCTAGACCCTCCTGGGCTGGGTGACTAGGTCTTACATGATGATCGCATCTCCCTAAGTCTTTAGATACCTGCCTCTACTGTATACCAAGGCATGGGTCCATGTTTCAGTCAACTAACCAAAACAAACTGATAGAGCCTTTCCAAACCTTTCAAGCTAAACTTGAATCCAGAATCTCAGCTTAGTGGGCCCAAATCAGTAAATTTGGCCTGACCCAATTTTACGTTCCTTTTACCTTGATCCCACAGTGAATATTCATCTCCACACACATTCCCCCGATTTCTATCTGTGTAAATCGGAAAACTAGTGCAGTTCTTCTGAGGTTTAGTGAAACTCCTCACAGTTCACCTTTTGTACCTTTTGGCACCTATTGAGACTTGAGTCTAGTTATGGGTTTGGAAGCAAAGAGCGTTGGCGGGGATCCTGAGGAGAGTCAACAGTGCCTTGCAAGGCAACCACCTTAGGAAAGGCCATTACAAGTTCTTCAGGCAAAGAAGGGCAAACCTCCTTAGGCAGGACATGTAAGAGCTGCTTCTACAAAAAGGACTTCGCAGAATGTAGGGGTCCTTAGCTTCATTGGGATCCTCTCCTATGCCTCCAGTCCAATTTTCAGGATCCCATTTCTTCTCAATCCATGTCCTAATTTCACCAGAAGACACCTTGCAAGGTTGGGAACGCAATGTGTGCAATAACTCAGCCACTCACAGGATACAAGTCTGGGTTTGATTTTCAGAAAGCTCAGCACTGAGACTACAGGAGATAAGCGTTCCTTTCAGGGAGGAGATAGAAGGTTTCAGGATTTTATTCTAAGCTCAGTAGGAACTGTGGAGAGGTTTAGGCAGGGTAGTGCCTGTATTGATTCACAAGTAAAGAAAATTTCTTTAGCCCCTGTGTTAAAGATGACTTGGTGAAAATGAAGAGATTATTGTTGTAGTACTCCCATAAGATGGTAGTGGCTTGGATCAGAGTTGTAGCAGTTGAGGTGAGAAGCAGTGGGTCAGTGTGGGACCCACTTTGAAGGTAGAGTCAACAGGAATTGCTGGTAGATTGATTGGCTGTGGAGGTAGCAGAAAGAAACAGAGATGTCTTCTAGCTGTTTGGCTTGAGCAACTGGGTAGATGCTGGTGACGACTCACATGGAAAATATGATAGTTACAGGTTTGGAGGTGGGAAGAATCAAGAACTAATGATGAGAAATCTTTCAGACGTCAGTGTATGGATGTCAAGTAGGCAGCTGAATCCTGCCACTCACTTATCTACCCACACCCAACAGGCTTTGCTCTTATACAGGCGTATTGAAACATCACCAAATTATCCTCAAAATGTCCTTTAGAGCAATTCTTTTTCTGACATGGGACCTAATCCAGTATCATACATTGCATTCAGTTGTGAGATCTCCTCAGTCTCTTTAATCTAGAATAGTTCTTTAGACTTTCTTGACCTTTCATCATGTTGACCGTTTTGAAGAGTGCAGGATAGCGGGTATGTCGACTGTCGCCCTGTTTGGATATGTGTGATGGTTTCTTCCTGGTTAATTTCAGATTCAACATTTTTAGCAGGTGTGCTCCATAAATTATGTTGTGTCCTTTTCCGTGCATCATATCAAAAGGCACACGGTACCTCTTTGTGCTGTGCTTGGTCTTGTTTACTTTAATGACTCTGTTAAGTATTGCCTTCTAGGTTTTGCTACTGGAAGTTTCTCATTTCTTCCTTTGTAATTAATAAGTAATCTATGGGGAGATACTTTGTAAATATCCTAGTCCTTATCAAATTTTTACCCCATGGTTTTATCATCCCAATGGTTCTTGCCTAAAGTTTCAATTATTATTTTGAAATTTGCAAAATGCTGATTTTTTTAGCTAATTCCTCCCGCATCTATCAGTTGTCATTCTGCTGAAAGGAAGAGTTACCGGACAACCTTGAACTGATATATGTCTCTCTTACTAGACCAGGAACTCCCTGAGAGAAGGCACTGTTTTGTTCGATGCTAGCACAAATGCTGCATGTAAAGTAGATGCTCAATAAATACATAGTGAAATGAGCTGTACTAAAGTCACCTTTCAAGTGGGGAATTTATTAAAAATACCATCTTCAAAAGTTTATGTGAGGTCAAAATGAGTTTTTGTACATGAAGGAGATTGGTGACCTGTAATCGGTTTTGCAGATGTGAGCTGTGATCCTTGTTAGGGGCACAAGACACACCTATCTCGATGCACACTGTCATTTAGCCCAGGATTCCTTAGTCCAGCAGGAGGAGGGAAGTTAGTGGGAAGGACTATGAAAATCAGCGTCTGAGAGAATGAAGGCAGCAGCAGATCCTCCCTAAAGGCTTCACCCTCCTCTCTCCTCTTTGCCGTCTTCACTCTTCTTTGATTTCAAGATAGAGCTGGGTGGTGCTGATGCTTTGTTGATTCCCTCTCCTCACTTCCCTCCCTCTCCCTTCTGCCACACCACTCTGCCTATCTCTCCCACTCCCCCTTTTCTGGGAAAGCAGAAACTTTCCTGCAGCTGTCAGGCTTCTTTCTCTGAAGAATATCTCTAATCGCCCCGCCTGATTGGGTCTCGTTAGCGGGCTGGTGGCATTGATTGTACTCAATCAGCATTCTCCTGCCCAGCTGGGAAAATGTCCCATTTATTCCTCCATTTTATCTACTCTTTCTTCTACAACTATTTTACAGTTTTTTTCTGGGATTAAAGAAAAGCGAGCCCAAAGACCAAAATTTTCTGTTGCCCCCGGTTATGGGACTCTATGATTTTACTTTGCACAAAGCTTTTCTGCTCTATCCCAGGAAATTTCTGGAAGTTCCCAGCGGGCTCTCTGAGGACATTCAGACTCTCCTCCCTGACCCTCACCTGTCGGCAATAAAAACAAAGCTAACAAAAGTAAGCATTTACATACCCATAAGGTTGACAAAATGTATTTGCATGATAAACTCATTTGTGCCTTACAACAATCCTGTAGCACAAATGTTATTATCACTATCATCATCCCTATATTGTGGATAAGAAAACGGAGGTCTAGGAAAGTTAAGGGACTTGCTGAGATCAGACATCTAGGAGGTAGCAGAGCTGGGATTCAAACCCGGGCAACTGGCTGCGAAGTACTACACTATTCCAATCCTCCAAGCCCCATCCTTGGTCCAGGTGGTGGCAGCCCTGCCCGGTGGCAGAAGGTGTTCTGATTCTGGCAATGCCAGGGTACCCTGGCACTGACAGCAGACGTCACTCTGCCTACGGCTGGAGTAGGCAGCCTTTTGGGAGCCCTGAATCCAAGTCCCCACCCAATCTCTGCCCTGTTGATCCAACATGGTGGGGAGGCACCCATCACCTCACTCCTCTGAGTTAAGGGACCTGGAGAAATGGGTCAGTTTCACCCTGGTGGGAGAAAGGGAAATGATTCAGATCATCATGGGAAATTCCTCAAGGCAGATCAGATCCAGGTGGGGCACAGAGGAACTCAGGAGTCCTTTCTTGCCTCTGGCATCTGGTATGGAGAGCAGCCTCATGTGACTGACAAGCCACCAGAACTGACATCTCAAGACCTGGGTTCAACTTCCAGGATTTCTGCCTACTGACTTTGTTACCTTGGGAAAAATCACTTACGGTATTTGCCTCCAGTAAAGGTCCCCCTCCACTGGTGACAGAGCGGGCAGAAGCCGAAGACCATCTTAATGTCCCCAAAAGATAATATGTAAACGTGAGAAATGCAATGAGGTTCCGTATTGCGTCATAGTTCCCAGAGTTCTATGGTCCTGCAGAAATCTGCAGAATTTCTCTCAAGATTGAAAATAAAAATGTGAGCACTTTGGTGTGATTCCACTACTTATGCTCTGATCTAGACTTTTCTACCCAGGTGGCAAACTGCTTGCGCTTACGCACCACCTCTTTTACTCTTGTTCACGCCGACAGTACTTTGTGTCATTTGGTTCACTCTTTCCTACTTTCCTCAGTTTGGTTATAGCTTCTTTATTGGTCACTATGTTTCAAAATAATGTCAAAACAAATCTTTTTTTCCCCTCCTCCCAGTAAATCTTTTATGTTCCACATGAGCGTAACATCACAGAAAGGAGAACTTGTTCCTACCTCCTACCAAAGGCTCCTACCAACTGTGAGCATTGTAGTCATATTGCTGAAAACTTGCCCCAGCTTTCTCATTAGCAGGTTAGAGTGACAATATATTTCGTGAGATTTTCATAAGACTTTAGTGCAGTGACTGGGTGTAAAAGTGTTCTTTAAGAACGAAAACACTCTGCAGATGTTAGAGATTATTTGTACTTCTCCTGTGCACTTCCTCACATTTTGTGTTTCATATTTGTCTTATCACTCACTTACCTGTAAGTACCTGGAGAGTAGGGGAGCCTACCTTATTAATATCAATATTCTCAGTGTATAGCATATTGCCTGGAACAGAGCAGGTGTTTAATACATATTGAGTAGATGGATGGATGGATGCATGGATGGATGCATGGATGAATGAGTACTTGGGGATTAGAAGATAAGAGCGTTGAGCTGAAAAGGGGATACAGGATTTGTCTGACAATGACAATTACAGTTATCACTTACCTTTAACCCTCAACTACCATCTGTGAGGTAGGTATTATTATTCCCATTTTACAAATCAGGAAGTTGCAGCTCAAAAAAGCTCAGGCTAGTAAACAGTAGAGCTGGGATTCAAGCCAGATTCGTGTTCAAACTAAAGACTTCTTTCATGAAGGCAGAGGACAAAGGATTGCAGAACAGAATTTTCTACTAACATCCATTTGAGTCTCTGGATACACCCAGGTCCTTTCAAATTATGTGAACCAATGCATCGGCTGTCTTGTGTCTGTTCATTTGAGTTGAGATTCTGTCACTTGCAACTAAAGAACCTTGATTAATGCACTCCTCCCTACCCATTTCCCCATAGCACGTTCTTATATTTTATTCTAGTATCAAGTGTCTCTGCCTCATAGTGCAATTATTTATGCATATCTTTCTCTTCACTAGACCTGGAGACTTCGGAAGGTGTGGTCCATATCGTATTTATTCATTGAAACTCATCTTTGTGTGTGGGTCTTACTGGGTACCAGCAATGTTTACTGAGGATGTTCAATAGGTATGTCTGTGTTTTAATAATTATAATGTACAACTCTTTGATACTTGGGAATTTGTCTTGATTTCCTGGGACTTATTAAACACCTACTATATGCCAACACCTATACTAGCGGTCATTCCTAGGTGTAGAGACATAGTATTATCTCTATTTTATCTCTCATCGGTCTCTCAGAACAGGTAGCGTGTCACGATCTGCCACCATCATTCCCTCTTTCTTCCTTTGGAAAGAACAGCAAGTTGCCCTCAAGCCACTCAGCAAACCTATAGTCAGAAGATGATGAAAAAGTTGAATCTTTGTTTTAAAACCTTGTTAAATTTTCTGTTTAAAAATGTTTTGTTCACATAGTGATAGGAGGTCTTTTAGAAATTGGTTCCGAGGAGCAGTCTTCCTAAGGCAGTCAGTATTCAAAGCAGTTTGGAGAGAGAGCTGGTTGCTAGGGGCAACACTAACTTCTAAGGGGGAATCTCTGCATGTGGATATAAAGCCAATGCCCTGAGGACCCTGGAGGAGTGGCGGTCTTCTCACAGAGGAGCCCATGATCGGAAAGTGGCTGAGAAGCCCCTGGACTGTGCTGGTGACCCTCTTCTGGTGACTAGCTGGCTGTAGGAGTCACCTGCGCGGGGCATGAGGCTATAACCCAAGCATGTAGGTGGCCGCTTTCTTTCCTCCAACAAGGCCACTAGGACTACAGAAGGGCCTCAGATGGCCACATTCACCTTCTTGTGGGGCCCTATTCCATGCATCAAGGCAGTTCAGATTGGAGACAGGGTGTCACCTCTCTGGTTATTCATTATTATGATATTTGCTTACATATTTATTTTATTTGTTAAATCATCATACAATAACATGAACTTTTTTCTCTTGATGTACAGTTTATGAATTTTAATACTTGTAGAGACTTAAGTTGCGACCACTACCATCAGGATATAGAACAGTTTCATCGCCGCCACCCCCAATTCCCTCGAGTTATCCTCTTATTAAAGCCATACTTACCCCCCACCTCCGTCCTCTGGCATCAACTGATATGTTCTCCATCACTACGGTTTTGGCTTTTCAAGCATATCATATAAGTGGAACCGTACAATGTGGCATCTTTGAGACCAACTCGGAACAACACCTCTGAGAGTCTTCGGGACCGTTGCAAGCACCATCGTCTGTTCCTTTTTATGGCTGTGTAGTACTCCCCAGCACACACGGACAGTCAGTCCTCATTATGGGTGCATTCTATGTCTGCAAATTCGCCTACTTGCTGAAATGTGTGACCCCACAATGGATACTCGAGGCACTTTCCTGGTTATTCACAGACACGTGCTGAGTGGTGAGAAATTTGAGTTACTTGATGTGCACATTCTCAGTGGAGGTTGCACAAGGCAACGCTTTGCCTTCTTGTTTCAGCTCTCAGCCTGTAAACAAGTGTTCTTTCTCGTGGGCCCTTTTGTGCCACCTTTTCCTGCATTTTTTTGTGCTTTTCGTTGGTGATTTTGCTGTTTAAAATGTCCCGTACGTGTGGTGCTACAGTGCTGTCAGGTGTCCTGAGCACAGAAGGCTGTGATGTGCCTTATGGAGAAACACGTGTTAGATAAGCTCCGATCAGGCATGAGTTATAATGCTGTTGGCTGTGAGTTCAATGTTAATGAACCAACGATGATATTAAATAAGGTGTCTTTAAACAGAAATGAGCATAAAACAAGGTGACGTATTGATCGGTTGATGAAAATATGGTGACCAGAGGCTCACAAAACCTAACCCTGTCATTTCCCTTTGGGACAAAGGTTCAGTGTTTGCTAATTCAGTGTCCTAACTGACTTTATGGAACATGATTACGGTGGATCACGAGAATCGACCGTAATGATGGCATTTCTTAAACTGAACTCTGGGCTACTTACAGTCTCAAGACCCAGTCCCTGACCTCATGGTGGACCTTCCATGGAGGGCCTAAGCTTTATGTCCTGGGTGACACGGAGCAGGATGGAGATAGCCAGTATGGACGCAGGCCAAAGACAATGGCGACTGGGAATTAACCAGATGTGGGGAACTCAGGGAAATTAGAGGCTCTGGAGTCCCACAGGCGGAGAGTTGGTGATTTTGGTCAAGTTTACCTATATTTGGGGGGTGGGGAGGTCTCAGCTGACACCTGGGCTACACCTAAAACAGTGGCCAATAGCTAGAGGATCCAGATCATCAAACCCTAGATGGTGCAGGACAGATTTTTGGGATCATCTGAATCAGATGTAAGTGGGAGTGATCTGGGAGGACTTCCTCTTCATCCAGGCTCCAGACTGAAAGTAAAAGCCGTTTCCTTTCCGTTTGCATAATAATGATAATGGCAGTAAATTACTTCTAGCATATAAACTCACATTCTAGTTTACAAAGCTATTTTACATATGTCATTTCCATGATTCTTTTCCTTTTCTTTCCAAGACAGATGACTTTTAAATTTACACAGATTATAGGCATAGATAAGATTGGCTGTGGGTGACGAGCAGTGCCGGTGGTACCAATCATACTATCGGCCTTGTCTTATCCCAGAGGGTACATTGAAGTACATACAAGTTATACAAGTGATGTTCACTCTAGTTTACATGTCTAATTTACCACTAAGAGCATCAAGGCTGCTTGCCACAAATCTGTGAGTGGTGCACGGTATTGTGATATCATAGTTAAGAACTCTGAATTTTCTTGTATGATTTTCATAACTTTCTGATGTAATTGCTATGCCTGGTCTACACAGGTGCCTAATCATTGTCATTGGGACGAAGAGGTCCTTGGTCGCTTTAGAAAATGTCCTTTTACCCCATCCACCAGGTTCTCTAGGTCTTTCTTAACCTCCTTGCAGGTCATGAGCTCTAATTCACCAGTCAGAAAAGAAGATTTCTAGATTTCTAGATGCATCGTGCATCCCGCCCCCACCTTACCCCCCAACCCCCCCCAGACAGTGAATGAGACCATCTCTGCAGCGCACGCGGCTTCATGCGGCTTCCAAATCCAAGTCAGTGAATGAGGAGATGGTGTGATGAGGCAGAGGAGGACTGGTTCTTATCTGCGGGCAAGAGTGGCCCCATCCTCTGAGATTCTGTAGCTCTGGAGGAGAGGGTGGGCACTGGAGGAGGCAGATGGGGTGGTCAGAGCCTCGCTTCCTTCTTGGTCACTCCTCTCTCGTGGAGGGAGTTCAGTCGGTGTATCTCTTGCTTCTCTCTCTCCCCTTACTCTCTCTGCCCCGGCAAAGGGGAGCAGACTTACCTGCCTGGTGTTTTGGGGAGAACACATGGGCATGCCGGCTTAGCTCTTTCCTCTGTTAAAGGTCAGCTGATGGCCGGGAGCCCATTTGCCTTTTGCCCCCCGACGGTGACATCCATCATACTTGGGCAGGCCCTCCACCATTACCTCCATGCGCAAAGCCTGCTGGTCTACCCTGCCTGTGATGGCATGGTCACGGCCACCTGACTCGGGGGTCCAGGAGACCTGTTTGCCCCCTCAGCCAGCTAGATCTACAAAGTTTGCCTTTATTAGCAACAAAGGTGGCATTTCTAGCTCCCATTGGCCACCATTTGTCTTTTTTCCCTTAGTTTTCTTAGAACATGGAGGGAAAGAGGGGTGATATGTATTGGGCACTCCTTTGATGGAGACACAGAGAACAGAGGACTCTTCCACCAAGGAAGCCTGTCGCTCTTTTTCACACCTCGTTCTAAATTCACCTATTCTAGGCAGTCTCTCTGGATTAGTTGCAAATTTCTGAGCCATGGCTTCATAGAATGGTGGGATAATAATGCTGAAAGGGACCTTAGAGATTATCTGGTCCAATTCCTCCCCAGAAAACCTTGCCACTTGGGTGGAGGAGAAGAGGTGTGGGCTTCCACTTAGAAGACCTGGTGCGATTCGGGGAAGTGACTTGACCTCTCTGAGCATCAGTTTCCTCACTGGCAAAATGGAGTTAAAACATTTCTGCCTCTCAGTGTTGTGGTGAGGATTGAATGAGATGGTGCAGGACGGTGCCTTACCAATTTCAAAGCCCATGCAAGCAGAATGGGCTGTTAGTAGTGGCAGGGCTGGGCCCAGAATCCAGGTTTTCCCAGGATCAGGTGTTATAGGGGACAAGTCTGGGGAGACTGAGGCCCTTTCCAGGATACCGAGGAGTGGGGTTAGACAGTAAAAAGTCTAAAGCATGTACTTTGGGTCATGGTACCTCTGGCCGCCACTAGATGTGAGCTGAAGGCTGGGCCATACCTGCCATACCCAGAGGCAGCAGCATACCTGCTCCTGGACCCCAGGACCCTGTCATCAGGGGCTCAGGGAAGTCCCCTTGAGCCTTCACTTTCAGGCAGAAATTAGGGTCAGCTTGAAATCATGGCATCTCCTCTGCTCTTTTATCACATGACTCACTCCCGAGCCTGTAGGAACTGATGTGAAACCAACACTTCCCAAGATCAATTCCCGGACCCCAGCAACCACCCCTCCATTTCCCCCCACTTCCCCACCATCTCCCTGGGACCCAGAAGTTCTTATAAAGATCTGGAAATGATCTTCTCTGTGGAGATGGGTGACAGCAGCAAAGCCACTGCTCCTTTCTGGGCCTCAGTTTCCCTTTTTCTTAAGAGGAAACAATAATCTTATATCATCTTTGGTTCTCCTGTTCATCAGTATCACTTTCAGAAATATACTTTCAGTATATCTGTCAGTCTTTTAAGACTACTTTGTGCCTGGAGCTATACTGGGCATGGTGGGTTCTACTCCCCAGGGGTGTGTGTGTGTGTGTGCGTGTGTGTGTGTGTAGAACAGCACTTTCTGCTCACATCCAACATACTTGTCCTGTGAACACCTGGGTTTACACTCATGATAATTAGGGGGTAATTATTCTCTTTAGGAAAGGATTCCTATTAGGATTCCCCTAGTGCATTTATAATGTGATTCAATTTACCCCATATTCAGTCACCATCTATTGTGTGAGGGAGGCCCTCTCTGCATAAACAAGAGCATGTGTAGGCAGTATTTTGAGCCTTATGGAAGGAAAGAATTAGAAATACTGACGAGGTTTTTATTGCTGATAACAATGAGTAATACTAGTGCCTGGGAACAAAGGCGACTGTGGATCACGATTTCTTTAGCTGCAGGAACACCTCGGTGCCAGGGGGCTGGGGAAGAAGTCCAGCTCCCTGCTCTTTGGTCTGACTTGGGACCAAGGGGGACCCAAATGGGGGCCTGCAGTGGTCGGAGGCCTGGGAGCCAGGAGCTCTGGCTTTGGTATCAGGAGAAATGAAGAGGATATAGTTATTTATCTTTCTTGAGATCATTTAAGGCTTGGGGCGCCTGAGCTGAGGCCAGTGGGAGAGACTCTTAAGGAGGAGGGGGTTCCCAGGATAGCTCAGGGTTTAGGCAATGCTTAGCACTTTATAGATATCCTTTTCCTATCCTCCGCTCTCCCCAGAAACCCTTTTCCCAGCGTCTTGGGCTAGGACACAGTTCTGAGTTTTTCTTGCCCATTTCTTTGTCTCTTGCAGGATTTTGCAGAGCCATCTGACGATGAGAATCTCCCGTTCTGAGGCTCCCCAGAAGGCGAACCGCACCCTCTCCCTCGAGCATCTTTTCCAGTTTCAGAGTTTTCATGACCACCAGGGGAAGACAATGCATTCCAAGGTATGGAGCTAGTTTTATTAGGCAGGCAATGGAAGAGTATCACAAATTTGTAATCAGAGGAGTGATGGGGTTAGAGCTGGGTTTTATAAAGAGCTGGGTTCTGATGGGGGGCGGGAGGGACTCTGAACACGTGGGTGCGGCAGAACTGTTGGAGGACCACTGTGTGGATAAGGTACTGGGGATGAGAAGATGGTATATAGTATGTATGTGAGGCCCAGTGAAGACACACCTGGCAGGTAACTGGAGTGAGGGGCAGAGATGGACTTTCAGATGCTTAAAGACTATCCCTGACCCTTTATGTCTTCAAGAAAAGCAGCTCCATTCCCTTCGCCTGGCTCCAAAGGTAACCGACATCTTCTTTCATTCTTGAGCACGCTACTGACCCCTGGTCTTCCAAGCTGTGCCCAAGCAAGGGTCAGATTTGCCACCGTTAGTTAATGACCCCACTGATACACTGAGACCCGGAGTAGAAAATGCCACCCTGGAGTCCACCCTGGAGTTTCTTGGGGCCCCTCGTTCTCCCCGTGTCACCGCTTCTGTCTGGCATCAAGGGTCCTGAGGAGGGCTGGACAGCTGGCTCAGACCTGTGGACACCTACCACAGACCCCCTCCCCAACATTGGGCATCATCAGAAGAATCTTTGGTGTTGCTGACCAAGTCAGCAGGGGCTGGGAGGGAGCCTGGAGCTTTATTAACTAATCTCCGGTACTTGAGTAATTTATTATGTTTAAGCTGGTGCCATCAAGTCTCTCAGCAGTGCCCACGTGCGCTGGGAAATAAATTAAAGGCTGTCCACAGATACTTGGATCATCTGTGTGATTGCTGGGCTGGTGAGATGGAGGTTTAAGGCTCTCTCTTCTTGCAAATTGGAAATTAGGAATTAATAAGACAGCAGGCCAAAGAGTGCGGTGGTGGTGGCGACTTGCCTTCAGGGGCAGGACTGGGGGAGGGAAGGCCTCTGCTGTGAGGGCGGGTAGGAGCCGGTGGAACCCAGCCAGGGTCTCCACGTGGCGGCCAATCCAAGGGGCCTGGCGGGGCTGGGCAAGGGGGCTCTGCCTTGGCCTGTGGTGTAGGTAACAGAGATTTTTCTGTCTCCTGAAAGAAGTTAACTGGGGAATGGAGAGAACCCTAGCCTGGGAGCTGGAGGACTTGCTTGTGGCCCCAGCCCTGCCTCCGCCCGCTGTGTGACATTGGGCAGGCCTCGTCCTCTTCTGGGCTTCTGTCTCATCAGGAAGATGAGGAGGGTGGACTCAGGGTTCATGTTTCCATTAGGCATATGGAAATGTTTGATTTCTTTGAACGTCCGAAGAGAAAAATGAACTTTTAGGTTGAAGAAATGTTATGGATGTAGTATAAACATTTTCATCTTTATACCAAAGCAGTCATAAAATGGATGTCTTAGGATGGATATTTCTGTGGGTGAAGGCAGGGGCCCAAGGAAACCTGAGCTGCAGCCTCTGTTGGACTAGCTGACACCCAACGCCCTCCCTGTCCTAACGGCAGCGGACTTCCAAAACCCTTGTCAGCTCCTGGCTCCAGGTCTGAATTGCTTCTAGCCCATGAGCCCCTCAAGAGAAGGGCCTGCGTCTTGCCCCGTCCACCTGCCCTGTTCCTGCAGCAGGACCTCCAGGTCCACGGAAAGGCCCACCATCTACCTGAGAGGTGAGTGTTGGGGGACCCAGGAGAGGAACCCAGGCTTTCAGGACCCCAGTGCCCCAGGCTTTGATTGCTCACCGATGTCCAGGACAGAGACACGTGAAACGTCTTCTTCCACAAGTCCCTCCATTTAGGCCTGGCTGTTGGGTGCTCTGCCTCAGCCCTTGGACCCAACCCCAGCCCTGCTTTCTGCTTTTCTGCCCCCATGAACTCTTCTAGAAGGGCCCAGGGCAGAGCTTCACGCAGCCTCCGCATGGCAGCGCTGCCTCAGTGATCAGTCCTGGAGGGGCCACAGCCTTGGGGGCCCAAAGCCAACTGAACCCCCTCAAGAGCCCTGGCCTGTAGTTAGTTGGGTGGCCTCACCACCAGGTGGCAGGCTTGCTCTACACAGATGCCTTGGCTGGAGCATTTGCCTGGCAATGGCGAGGGGTGTTGGAGGATGCCAAATCAGCCCGCGGCCCGGGGACTGTTGAGGCCTTTGTGGGTGGCTTCAGAAGCAGGGCTGAAGCCTCTCAACTTGGCATTGGATTCCTGCTGCGATTCTGGCTCCAGGGGCACCTTGGTCTCCTGGAAGTGCCTCCAGGCTGCTGTCAGGTATCTGACCAGAGAGCGCCCCCTAGAGTAGGGAGGGTTGAGTTGCCACCCTTTGGATCCGTGTGTGTGTGTGTGTGTGTGTGTGTGTGTGTGTGTGTGTGTGTGTGTGTGTGTGTCTCGGTGGGAGAGAAATGGACCTCTTCTCTTCCCAGGCATCCCAGGGCCCTGGTTCTGGAGAAAAAGGTAACTCATCACCCCACCACTTAGACTATTCCTGCTCTGGGCAGGGCAGCCTGAGTGGTCTTCCAGCTCTGCCCGCCCCTCTGACCAGACTGGGGAGCGATTCCGTCCCTCCAGCACACTGGGCTCTCCCTGAGGGGCCCCGGGAGCCAGAAGTGAGGCCACACGGAGCCCAGGCCCTCTCTTCACCAGGAGGGGAACAGGAAAGTACCCAAGCCCGGGTCAGTTGCACGCCAAGGAGAAAAGATGAGAGCGAGAGGTGAAGGAGGAGATGGCCCCGCAGTAGGAGTGAGGCAGCTGAAGTCCCAGCCTGGCTTCCTGGAGAAAGGCAGTGGGTCCCGGCCCAGGAAGTGGGATGGCCCAGCCTTGCCTGGCACCGCTTTTTCTCGGGAAGGGCAGGTTCTCTCCAGGGCCTGGCATCCTCCTGGGGTTCCCGAGTGGCGTCCAGAACGCCCTATCACCAGCCAGGCCCGAGCCCCACTCAGCAGATGACTCACACCCTTCATTCTGTGAGCTTCATGCCTGTCATTCAGGTCAAAAGCCCAGAAATAAACCCTGTCTCCCTCATCTTGCCCGAATTCACCCTCCCCCTGCTCGGGCTGGTTCCGGGGCCCGCCCCAGTCCTTCCTTTCTCTCCTGGTCTCTGCTTCAGTTTTAGAAACAACGGGGACTTGTATGGGCCATGCCCTCTGTTCCTCCATCCCAGTAGCGTCAGATTTTGAGACATTATCTGACACTCCACATCAGCACTCCCCTGGACCCGCCCTCTGTGGGCGTTGTGGCTCCTTGGGGCAGGAGGAATCAGCTGGGCCTGGGAGGGGAGTCAGGGGGGACACAGATCCTCAGGTATCCCTAGGTCTCTCACCTTTACAGTTCACATGGTCAAGTCTGAGCCAGAGCCCGAGAGACACAGAGGGAGGAAAACAGAGGCAGAGAGGGAGGGGCTGGGAGGGGGATGAGCTAGACAGACAGAGAAAACAGATGTTGGGAGGATGCAGGGAAAGGTGGAAGATGCAGAAGCAGAGTAAGGGAAAGACAAAGATGGAGACAGAGACAGAGAGAGAGAGACAGAGATAAGAGAGGGAAGAGAGAAAGAGAAAGGAAGGGGACAGAAGAGAATAACCATGCCCACCAGAAAAGGGGGAAAAATGGAAATGAGATTAATTGCAAACTGAGGAAGGAGGAAAACAAAAATAAAAAAGAAACACCCAAAATATAAATACATAGACATACACAAACATGGGTGTGAACGGTGTGTGCTCATGGGAGCATGTGGGTGGCTGCACACACACACACACTGCTTCTGGTCACTGTTCCGGCCCATCGCTACTCCTCCCTTTGTGTCTCCATCCCCTTGACCAGCTTTGGGCTCCTGAGAAGGGTGTGGCCTCCAGGTAACACCTCTCTGGTGACCTGCCCCCGCCCCCCACCAAAGACGCCTCCACTTAGGCTAGGATGCACAGAGGGTCCAAAATCTTTATGCCTCACACTTGTCACCCAAAATTGGATCCAACCGCCTCTCTCCCTTCTTCACTCCTTCCTAGTTTCCTTAGTAACTGACAGTTCCCCAGTGAATTCCAGACCCCGGGTGACAGACCGCTGTCACTGTCACAGAAGCGCTTTCTCTCTCTTTCTCTAAACTGTCCCCCCCTCCACTCCACATAGATTCACAGACTTGTGCGGGGGGTGTGAGGATGCCTGCGTAGGCTCAGGGGTAATTAAAACATGTACCATTTATTCCATAACAGGGAGCAGAACTTTAATTACTCACTCTGAGGGTGAGGGCATGAGTGAGAGGTAGCTACTGGGGGGATCTGGGGGGGGACTGGGCACGTGTCTGCTTCTCTTCTTTCCTTTCCATTTGCCCACCTTGGACTGGAGGGCGGGAGGTGGGTCTGGGGAAGCAAGGGCTTGCTAAGTGAGTGGTGGGAGAAGCAGAGGGTGAAACCTGCCTGTGTTCATTAAGGCAACACAAAACTGGGAGCCGTAATAATAATTAAATTAATTATAAAAGCAATTTACTTTTGAAAATTTGATTTGACAGCTTACTAGTGGCTGCACTGATCTAGCAGCTCGGGCTTAAAAATAGTCAGAACAAAAAAACCAACTCGAAGAGCCATCAGCTAATTTTAATTAGATGCCAGGATTGGTAAACAAAATTCCGCACCACCCTTTCATTGTGGCTGACTCTGATTTAAGGAGATGTCGGGATTGATTCTGGGGAAGGGAAGGTGCCTTTGGGAGAGGGGATGGAGGCTCTGGGGGGGTCTGAGAAAAGGCAGCTCCCCTGGGGGCTGGTCCCTTCATCCCTACCCATCTGGGGAATATCTGCTCGAGAGGGCACTGGCAGCTCCTCCCCGACTCGGTGACTTGCTGCATGACCTTTGCTGAAGGCGGAAGTGGCTCTGCTGTGTGACGGTGCGTGTGCGTGCGTGTGTGTGCGTGCGTGTGTGCGCGTGCGTGTGTGTGCGTGCGTGTGTGTGTGCGTGCGTGTGTGACGGTGCGTGCGTGTGTGTGTGCGTGTGCGCGTGTGTCCGTGTGTGTGCGTGTGCGTGCGTGTGTGTGTGTGACGGTGCGTGCGTGTGCGTGTGTGACGGTGCATGCGTGTGTGTGTGCGTGCGTGTGCGTGCGTGTGCGTGCGTGTGTGTGCGTGCGTGTGTGCGTGTGCGCGTGTGTGTGCGTGTGCGTGTGTGTGTGTGTGTGTGTGTGTGTTGGAGGGGGGAGGGCACACTGACAGCATTCACTGAACTGGAAGAGACAGCTAGAACGTTAGCCACACTCTTGCTTCTCCTGCCTGGGTTCCCGAACACCTGAGGGTCTTAGGAAGCCGATGCATTTTCTGGAAGCTGTGATTCTGGCAGGAGGAGGCTGCTGTCTGGGGACCTAAGTCTCCAGGCACTACCCGGACCCCCTCCCTCCCAGGGCCCGTGTGACTCTCTTTAGTCCCTTTCTCTCCCCAGAAGTGCACACGTCCCCCGTTTCAAAAGACAGTGTTCCTGTTTTGTGAATATCTACAAAACAGAGTCACAGATGTAGAAAACAAACACGGTTACCAAGGGTTAAGGGGAGGGAGGGATAGGTGGGGAGATTGGGATGGACATATACACACTACTATATATAAAACAACTACCAAGGACCTACCGTAGAGCACAGGGAACTCTACTCGGTGTTCTGTAATGGCTTATATGGGAAAAGTAGCTAAGAAAGAGGGGAGAGATGTACATGTAGAACTGATTCACTTTGCTGTACAGCAGAAACGAACACACCATTGTATACCAACTACACGCCAATAAAAATTAAACAGAGTGTGCTCCTGCCTTGGCCCAAGCCCCTGCCTCAGGGTGCTGTCACTGTGGGCCCACTGCTTCTCTCCCCCGCAGACTGGGAAGCCCTCCCCCCACCCCAGCATCCTCGGGCAGGACTTGACCCACGCCCGGGTCCCACCGCCCCGCATCAATGTTGTTAACTGGAACTGAGGACCAATCTTTTTTTCTTTACATCTTTATTGGAGTATAATTGCTTTACAATGGTGTGTTAGTTTCTGCTTTATAACAAAGTGAATCAGTTATACGTATACTTATGTTCCCATATCTCCTCCCTCTTGCTCCGAGGACCAATCTTGAACTTTCTGACCACCCCTTCTAGCTAACATTTGATTACACACCTCTCCCTCTCTCTCTCTGTCTCTCCCTTAAACCAGTACTGCCACTCTCCAAGCACCCCCTCTAGTCCTCTGCAGGCCTACCTCCTCTCACAGCCATGCTGACATGGCTCCCTGGAATGTCACCAAGCATCTCCTGGCCTTCTTCATCCCCTCTTTTCCCTGCAGTGTTGGCAACTGTTGACACCCCACACCCTAGCCACCCGTGGGGTGCAGGTTGCTCTTATACGGTCACCCTCAGGATGTCGTCACCTGCCTTCACTCGTCAAGTTTCTGCTGAGACTGGCTGACTCAGGCTCCTGGCAGGGCAGGTGTGGCCGGGGTTGCAGACCTGCCTCCCCCACAACCCGTGCACAGCTTAGAGTTCAGAGCACAGTAATTATATAACCCGCCCTGCGCCTGCCGTGCTGCTCTGGTCCCTTTTGTAAATCATCCAACAGGCATTTGCACTTGAAAATCCCTCTTGTTTCAAAACCTGTGTTTGAAACTAGATCCTCCACCCTCTCCTGACCCACCATACACACACAGACACACACAGACACAGACACACAGACACAGACACACACAGACACACATACAGACACAGACACACAGACACACAGACACACAGACACACACAGACACACAGACACACACACACACACACACACACACACACACACACACACGGAGTTTTCTCCTAACAGCCTGAGTTCTAGGCGGCTCACCACACCCCTCCCATCACCCAGGTTTTCCCTAAGCCTTGGTGCCATCCTCTGCAGCTCCCTCTTCTGGGTTATAATCAATCAGCAAGTCCTCTGGCTTTTTCCTTCCAAATCCCCCTCCCCTTTGTTCCCTGGGGTACTCCTCAGCCTGGGGGCCAGCCTACTCTCCCCCAGACTGAGTGGCGTCGGTGACCTCTAGCTCCTCCCCTCTGCACTGGCCGCCACCGCAAGCCCCTTGAGGTGGAGCCCATCGGGGTGTTTCCTGCTGTGATCTCACCTGTGAGTATCCAGGCACCTGTCCCTCAGCCCCTGCGCTGAGCCTGATATGGGGCCATATTTGAGAAGATACGGAGGAGGGATGCAGGATGGACACACCCGCATCCCGAGAAGCCAAGAGCCCTGAAGCCGAGGACCAGCAGCTAGGAGGGAATTAAAGTCACAGGAATAAGGAGAACCAAGGATGTGGAGTGTCCTGGGAAGGTGGGGTCCCTGGGAAAGAGGCTGGACGTGAGTATTGGGCAGGGACCTCAAGGAGGGGAGGGTAAATCTGGGGGAAAAAGCAGGAAGGAAATGAATGAAAGATGGAATGGAGCCATTTTCTATGGAGCAAAAATTGGGATTTGTGGTCTAATAAGAGTCTTTGACATTGAGAGAGTGCTGGAAAGTTAGGGCTGCGCTGACACCAGAGGAGGGAGAGGGAGACCCTCGAGGCTGATCGGGAGATGCAGGCCCTGAGCATCTCAGCAGCCTCACCCGGAGGGAGGGGCCTGGCTCGAGGCAGGATATGGGGTGAGTGTGTATGTGTGTGTGTAGTGGATGAGACAGTTCTGACCTCACTGATCACAAGCTGCGTGGCCTCAGACAATGACTTAATCTCTCTGAGCCTCAGTTCCATCATTTATAAGATGAAGATGATTAAAGTAAGATCATTGCAAGGATCAAAAGAAAGAACAGGTGCGAAGCCCCTAGCTGACTTCCCAGAACATAGCCCTGTATTTAAGGAAGGTTACATTAGACTGTTATTCAACCCCATCTCTTCACGACTCCTAATTTTCTTACTCCGTCTTTTCCCTTCTTCCTAAACAACAGAGCTGGACCTGGCAGAACAGGAGGGACCCTAGAGATAATCTGGCCCAACATTCTCACGTCATGGGTGGGGACACAACACCCAGAATGTGTAGGAGACTTGACCAGGGCGTCCTGGGAGTTGATTCAGAGCTGAGGCTGGACCCAGGCCTCTGGACTCCCATTCCAGGGCTTTCTTTGCCCAGGATGCCTCAGAGTTTTCAGTTCAGGCTAATGTAGGTATGAAATGATGAGACAGAGCTGCAGTGGGGACCCCAAATTTCAGCCCTGCCTGTGGGGTGCCCAGCTTGTGGGCAGCCGCTATGACATCCCCCCCCAGGGTCACCACGTCCTGGCGTTGTCCAGGCAGGCTCAGCCTGGGGTGGCGGGTGAGGTTCATCACAGAGCACGGTGCGACACTTACAATCTGGCTGAAAATCCTTCACGGTCTCTGTTGATGCACGTGGAGGGAGAGAGGGAAGAGAGCAAAGTTGCCTCACCCTTGAAATCCCTCCATATGCTCCAATCCAACTGGCAAGAAAACACCATCCACCCCGGCCCTGTCCAGGCTCTGCCGGGAGACACAGGCAAGGGCTGGACTCACCCTGAGATGCGTGAGCTCACGATCCAGTACCTGGGTCCAGCTAGAGGGCAAATGCAGCTAGAGGGCGAATCCTAGCTCTGCCTTGCTGTGTGGCCTTGGATAAATCACTTCACCTCTCTGGATTCCACCTCCCTCACGTGCAAAATAAAAGGATCAGAGAATCTCTAGTAGGCTATGATTCTAAGCCTTTGGGAAAGCCTTTTCAAGGATGTCTACCATTTGATCCCTTGGGTGGTGGGTACTTTCAGATAATGGTATGGATAACCCTGGCGGGGGGCCTGGCTTCAGGGGTCAGATAAGGCAAACTCACCGGAGGTCCAGCTCGGTCTGACGGAAAGAGGCTGGGAGCCAGGAGAGTCAGTCATTGGTCTACCCTTGACTCTTGCGTGACTGTGACCTCGATTTCTCATCTATAAAATGGGAACATTGTACCTACCTGAACTAACTCACTTTGAGAGCCAGTGAAGACAAAAGCAAGGTTTGGGAAATGTTGAAAATTCTGTGTTTCATTCCTAATGAGTAAAAGCCAGCTGTTCTGACTCCAAGGTGGAAAAGGAAGGACAGGCAGAGACAGGCTGCTACAGACTCCTAGGTTTCCCCTGTCGGGGGAGGTACTCTAGGAGCGGATCCTGCCGTGTCCTTAAGCCAGGACCCGTGTCTTCTCACCCAAGCAGGGGCCCCACTGGTCAAGGGCTGAAGCTGGGACTGTGCACACAGTGCCTCCCAAGATTCTCCCCCTCCCCTCTCCAGGCAGATCCCAGGGGACGACTGGGAACTCTGTTTTAACCATTTCTGGTCTCCTGAGTGTCTGAGCTGCTGAGGACTGTGCTCGATGGCTGAACATCACCCCAGACACCCCGGTTCTCTCACGGATGCGTGGAGTTGGATGGGGCCAAGCCTGGAAGGTCGGGAGAGCCTTCCACGGCAGCAGGGAGGGTCACCTTCAGGCACAGACCTTCTTCCAGTGGGGCTGGTTTCTTGGGACTGCCTCACCTTCTTATCCTCCTACCCCTGTCCCCCACCTCTCAATGTTCTCCAGGTGAAGAGGTCAGGGGGTTGGAGTGACCAGGGTTGGGTCAAGCGCTACAGCCCAGGTAATTTCCTTCCCTCAGAACTGCCTGACCCTCTCCACCATCCTTGGGGAGAGCAATCCCTGGACCAAGTGGCAGCGGTCAAAACGCTCTGCATGCGTCCCTCAGCAGAGCTGCGTTTATGAGTGAAGGTGGATGTCAGGAAGAAGTGGAGAGCCGGAGCTGAAAGGAAGGGCGAGGAAGGGAGAAAATGAAAGGGTTAGGACAGAGGCAGAAACCCAGGGGCCAAAGTAAAGGCTTCTTAACCAAACTGATGGCCTGAACTGGGTGAACGGAAGAGTGCTCTCACCACTTGGCCCCTTGGTGGTCCAGCGTCCAGGGTGATACAGAGCATCCCAGCGGGGGAGGGCCCCGAGTGGCTGAAGCTCTGAGGCGCGGTGAGGCATTCTCCGTTCCTCTGCGAAGGGGGAATAGAAGCAAAGCCATATCCTGAAGCTGCTCAGGAAGCGCTCAGTGAACACACCAGAAAGAACTATCAAAGGCCAAAGGACATAGGATCAAGGAAAGCTCCTCTGACAGTATTTGGGAAAATGAAGCTCAACGTATTCCTCCCCCTTCTGTGTTTTGAAAGCTGCAAAAATTATGCATGCCTGATGTGGAACATTCAAACAATAGACTGAGAATAGCTCATGGTGGATGCTCAGTTTCAGAACTATCCCCATCCCACTCCTGCCCCCAGAGGCAAGCACTGTGGGTGCCTGGTGTAGATTCTTCCTTATGTCCCACCTTTAAAAATATATTTGGAAATGGGGCTTCCCTGGTGGCGCAGCGGTTGAGAGTCCGCCTGCCGATGCAGGGAACACGGGTTCGTGCCCTGGTCCGGGAAGATGCCACGTGCTGCAGAGCGGCTGGGCCCGTGAGCCATGGCCGCTGAGCCTGCACGTCTGGAGCCTGTGCTCCGCAACGGGAGAGGCCACAACAGTCAGAGGCCTGCGTACCGAAAAAAAAAAAAAAAAAAAAAAATATATATATATATATATATATATATATATATATAAAATAGCTAAGTATATCTAGAACTTTCTATATGCTGGCCCACACTGTGCTAAAGTTTTACATGCATTATCTTATTTGAAATTGTGTACCCCTCAACAGACACACAGGTTTTTTTAAAAAAAATAGGACTATATCAAACATATTGTCTGTGGCTTGCTTTTTACTGAATGTGTTTGCATCTTTCATGGCAGTGTCTATTTCTCCACTTGATTCTTTTCACCAGATATGTCATATTCCACAGTATGGCTACACTATGGTTTACTTCATGATTCCTTTATTCACAGATATTTATGAGCTTCCATTTTTATTATCATAAACAATGCTGAATCAAACATCCTTACGCTTACGTCTTTGGGCGGAAGGTGTAAGGATTACATGGGATAATGCCTCGAATGGTACTCTAGACCAAAAAGCATGTGCATTTCTTAGCTTGTGAGATCTTTGCACATTTGCCCTGAGCACTTTTTGTCTGGGAGTTTAATCCTGCCTGAATTGGGAGGGGTAGAGATTGGCCGAGCTCTGGCCCTTCTGTTCTGCCCTTGGATTAGGTGACCCACAGATGAACAGCAAAAGGGTGAGAGGCAAAGGGTGCCCACACCCACCATCGAACCAGTCAGAGAGGCCCCCATCCAGGGACCTGGAGGAGGCACTGGGCACTCAAATCCTCAAAGCCCTTCTGACCAAGGCCCAGGGAGCCAATGGTAGCTCGTTTGCCAGATACTGCGTTCGGAGGGCAACCCGAAGCCAAAGGATAATCCACAATTAATTTCGTCTTTGTTTGGAATTCACAAAACGATTAGATTTTCAAAAGACATTGACCTACCCTTAGATGCTTAAATTTGAGATTAAAAGGGTTTATTTTCATCCCTGGAGTATGTTCCTGGAGTGTCCCTCATCAATGCCGGGGAAGGGGAAGTCTGCAGCTTCAAAACCCACAAAGCTGACCCGTGTGGGCGCCATGAGGGCAGAGACTTACTCGGTTGTGCTAAATGCTGTATCTCCAGTGCCTGGATCAGAACCTGACACCCACAGTGGGTGCACATTACATATTTATTGAATGAATACAAAGGCTTTGGAGGCAGTATAGAGTAACTGAGATCCCAGCCTCTTGATTCAGACGTAGACCCTCAGACTAGCTGTGCGATTCTGAACAGTTTAGAGTTTCTCTCTGAACTTTGGCTGCCTCATCTATAAAATGGGAATCATAATGTTCCCTCACAGTACCAACCTCAAAGGGTTGTTGTGAGGGCGATATAATAAAATTAGTAATACCATTCATGATTTTAATGACAACAAACACTTAGCCCAACTTCACGAGAGCTTCTCCTTCTTTCCCCTCTGATCTCTATCCCAGCTCATCTCATTCCTCTCAAACATTGTAACTGTCCTGTAATGTCCCCCACATAACACTTTCTTCTCTCTCTTGGGAACCAAGTTCAGGGTGTTGTACCCTATGGATCAATGGGACATCTGTTCTCCACAGAGTGTCCCTTGTTCTCCGCAGAGTGTCCCTTGTTCCTCCACTCCCATGTCCTTGTGCCTCTTTTCCTGCCCCTTCATGTGTCCCATTTGTTCTGATTTCAGACTGCCTGGGGCCCTCTGCAGGCTGGGCATTTCCAGCAGTTGAGCCGGCCCCTCACTCTGTGGGCCCTGACTCTGTTTATGTTCTAATCACTGGGTGCTGGAGACCCCAGTTGGCATTCATGGGTCTGAGGAATCTGTGAGCAGGATGGGATGACTCTTCTCAACTCATTCTAGAAGACAGGAACAAGAGTCACCATTACTGAGCACCTGCTATGTGCCAGGTACTGGACCAGGAGGGTTCACTTGTGGCTGTTACCTGACTCACTATCAGAGGTATAAACACGAGAAGAAAACACAAGGTTACCCAGCTGGGAGAGGTCAGAGCCCAGGTCTGCACCTGGCTTAGGGTGTGACTGGGTGTTCTAGAGTGAAGAAGTTTGCTCCCTGCAGCTGTGCTTGGTAGGTACCTCCTCTCTCAGCCCTGGTCGCCTCACTCTGGCAGCCCCATCTTCCAGGGCTATACGCGGCCCTGAAAGAAGAGAGGCTGAAATCTTATATAATTACCCAAATCATGGCTCCTAAATGAGGCCTGATTACGGTGCTAAAGCCCCTTTCTTCAGTGAAGCCCTGGCTCTGCTGAATAGAGCTGCGACCACTTTGTGTGGGATTTTTTTTTTCTTTTAAAGCGAAGGAGATGGCTTATCCGCATGCAAAGTAGGTTAGAACCTTAGCAAAGATCTTTTCAAACACTTGGCTTTTTTGAAGTCCTGCTAGAAACTCCTTTTGTTTCTCCTGCCTTTGCCTCTTCCCTCCCTCCCGTCTCCTTTTTCCAGAGGCTCAATGACGTCAAATGGCTTTAAGTGACAGCGACAGTGAGAACGGCCTGCGCTCAATTACAAATGATGGTGGGCTAGCCCAGCTGGGGCCAGGGTGCCTCGTTCAGCGCCTTCCAGCCCCGAGCCACCTTTACAGTGTCATGGGCACCTGACTCATGTGCCCGAAAAGTGTGCTTTGCCCTGGGTCCCACCTGCTCAGATGGGGGGACGCGGGGATGGCTCCCAGGCTTGCCTTTGGGGTTCTCACTGCTAATCCAACTTGCAAAAGGCCTTTGCTCCAGAGGGAAGTCAGCTCAGCTGGAATCCTTTGGTGCTTTGCCTAATGGCCTGCTATGGGGGTGTTAATTTTCTTCCTTTTGCTTTTGTTTCTTTAGCCCTCCGGCCCCGCCCTCACCAGCTCTAGGTAGAAATCAGCAAAAGTTGTGTGGGCACTAAGGATGCTTTTCAGTAGGATGGTATTTACAAAGGTGGCCACACCTGAGACCAAGTGAGACCCTCACCCCACTCTTACATTGCAGGTAGGATGAGGGGGCATTTCTGGCCCCATTTAACAGCGAGGGAAACCAGGTCTCAGCAGCTTGGTGAGATGACTGCTGGCACTAAGGTCTGCAGAGTCCAATGCTGACAGGAATCCATCCCCTGTCTCTGGACCTCTTTTCCGGAGCTCCAGAGGAGGAAACTGGTGTGTGTGTGTGTGTGTGTGTGTGTGTGTGTGTGTGTGTGTGTGTGTTTGTGTGTGTGTATCCTCACCAAAGAGAGGCTAGTGATCACAGTGACTTTGCTCTGTGCCCACAGTGATGAGTGGGATTCCCACTCTGAAGCATCCCCTTTCACCCATACCCTGCCCACTCTGGACCTGACAGGAGGAAATTCCCATTCTGTTATCCCTGCCATCTTTCTCCTGACGTCTGAGTCCACAGTATAAGTCATTTTCCAGGAGGGTGGGTGTCTTCAGAGGTATTTGGAAGAAGAATTGCCGTAGGCACTTCCGGGGAAGTGGGAGGAGCCGGCGTAGGGATGTTTCTTTCATTACATGAGTAGTTATTGAGGACCTACCATCTGCCAAGATGCTTCTAGGTGCCGAGGAAACAACAGAAAACAAAGCAGTCAAAACTCCCTGCCTTCACGGAACGTGCACTCCAGTGAAGGATCCTGACAATGAACTAGATGAATAAGTAATTAAAAATGGTGATAAAAGCTGAGACAAAGTAGAACTGGGAAGAGGCATAGGGGTGGCTGGGATTTTAGATGGAGGAACTAAGAAGTCTCCCTGGGAAAGTAATGTTGAAATTCAGGCCTGAGAGAGAGACGTGAAAACATCTAAAGAAAATGTTCTGCGCAGGGGAAACAAATGCAAAGGCCCTCAGGCCCAGAGGGCATCTTTTGTGCTTGGAGAGTAAGAAGGAGATGCTGTGACCTGGTCAGAGCAGGTGAGAGGCAATGCATCAGGGGAGTTCAGAAAGGTCACGGGTCAGAGGGGTGTGTAGGCAGATTTCACAGGGACTTTATGTAGGAACTTTAGCTTTTACCCTGAGTGAGTTGGGAGCCGTGGCAAGCTCTGAGTAGAGGGCTGTCAGGGGCTGACCTGGACTCTCAGTAGCAAGTGCGCATCTTGCCAGGGCTATTCTGGGGACCGCTCCCCTCCCTAGCCTCCCAGTTTACTGGTTTTGCTCGTGAGCTGGAAAGGGCTCGGCCAGACTGGAAGGAAAGCTGAGACCCTATTTGTTCCAGGAGAAGGCAAGGAAAGAGGAACAGAGCTCGGAGCAGACATGGGGACCCTGCACGCTGGGTGCTCCTGGGGTTTTTGGAGTGACAAGAGAGCTGGTCCATTTGCCACTCCAAAGATTCTGGGAATTCGGGGGCTGGGGCCCATCTCTCCCAAGAAGTCCAGGCGCACATCCATGTATGCTCATCCCTTCTCTTTATTTTCCCACTCTTCGGGTTGTCCGGCTTGCATCCTTCCTGTGGGCTCTCTAATGACTGTGAGATGAGGTATTGCTCACAGTGGAGAAGCCAGCAGTGTGGGCAGGTCTGGAGATGCTGGATTTCTCACCTCTCCCGCCTGCTCCCTCTCTTGCTGCCACCTCTCCCTCTCCCCTCTTCTCACCCCTTTGCAGAAGAAAACGACAATGCATGTGTGAAGATTGCTTGCTGGCTGGAGATGCTCCCTGTCTCCTCCCTTCCCAACTCAGAAGCAACAGCCTTCCTTTCCACATTCCACCTCGGCCCTGTTTCTGGGTATCCCAGTACCGCCATCCCTTCCCTCCTCTTTTCCTCCTGCACCACTCAGACACTCCTGCCCTTCTGTGCCTAGTCAGGATTCCCTGGGATGCTAAATGGGGACAGGCTGCATCGGGATGCTTAATCCAGGATGCAGTTCTTGAGTGGGAATGGTGCAGAAATCATCCCAGCGAACCCAATTTGCATGACTTACCCTAATAGGAAGGATCCTGGGCTCGCAGCAAGTATAGAGGTTGTCTGCATTTCAGAACCCCAAAGTGAATGAAGCAAAAGCTATCAACTTACATTGACACACACGGCTGATCTGCTCCTCCATTTGGGTAGGAGAAAAGGCGAACAGCCCTAGGTTTCCCGTTCGTCCTTCCAGCATTTTTCTTTCCTAGCAACCTCCTCTTGTAGCTCTTCAGATACAGGGTTCTCCCTCCCTCTCTCAGAAGGAGACCAGCTACCATGGAAGGGTGGGCCTAGCAGCTTCCTTCCAGGGCAGGGCGGGGTTTGTTTGCCTGTGTGAATTGCCTTTTCTTTTTTAGAGAGTTCAAGAAGAAGAGAGAAAATGAAACACTTTTGCCACCTCCTTGTTAGCTCGGAGTCCCAGGTGAGCTGGGGAGCTCACAGCTCCTTTTGTGTGGCTGCAGCCTGTATCGTCTCCATGGTGATGCCTTGAGGCTTCTCGGAGCTAGGGACCAGGCTCCTTCAGTAGCATTCCCCGAGAACTGCTAGTCAGAGATAGGTGGGGAGAGGGACCCTGTGGGATCAAAGGAGGTCTGGATGGGGGTGTCCTGGGCACAGGGAAGTGTATTCTTGACCCTGGACTTCTTTAGGACCAGCAGCAGCTTTGGAACCTGGGATTCAATCGAAGAACGCACTTGGAGTGTGACATTCAAGGTCTTCTAGAATCTAGTTTCATGCTGCCTAGGCAGGTTCGTCCCCTATGACTCCGCTATACAGAACTGGTACTTGAGCCTGGCCTGGTCTCCTCACTCCCCCACCAAAACAATATTTATTCCCACCTCTGAGCATTGGCCCCAGCTGTGCCTATTGTCTGGGACCTTTCGCTTCCTCAGCATTTCTCTGACTTGGCTCCAGAGCCACCTTCTCTGGAAAGCCTTCCCTGATACAGACCTCAGCCTCTGGGGCTCTCGCTGTCTTCTAAATCCAGACACCACTGCCCCTCTGGGGCTGGCTTGCTCCTAGGAACACATAAAGGCTTATGTTGTTAATCACTTTGCACGTGAACGGCAGGTGGCACAGTGGGGAAGGCACGGGTCCAGCCTCTGGCAGTCCTGGGCTTGAATCCTGACTCTGCTGTTTGATAATTGGTTCTTTTCGGACGCGTGTCACTTCCTAGTGGTCTCATGGAGCTGGTAAGCAACTGTGAGCCTCAGTTTCTTCACCTGCAAATTGGGGATGCTCGTAACTCCTTACAAACTTGTGAAGATGAAATAAAGTGCTGGTATAGAGAGTAGCAGGCACAGCCCCTCCCCTCTGCCTCCCTCCCACCACTAGTTTAGATGCTGCTCTTTGCTCCCCAGCAGCCTGTATTTTTCCCTAGCAGTGTTTTGCCCACACATATAATTAATCGTTGGTTTCTTATACTGATTCATTTGATTTTTCTCTTGGGGAGCTTGCAAGCAGTGGGCTTTGTCTGATATGTCCATCACTGTTTCCCTGTGCTTAGTACAGGATGTGGACACTGTGGGGCTTGAGAAACACTGACTGACTGACCATCTGAAACACGGATCAGAGCCCCTCGGTCTGAGGCCATTGGTTTCTAGGCTATAGCCACTCCTTTACTTCTTTGAATGTCCATGCAGCCTTGCACATAGTAGGTGCCCTATAAGTGGCTCATTAGAGAATGGTCTTTTTCTTTAATTATTTATTTTATATCAGAGTATAGTCGATTTACAACGTTGTGTTAGTTTCAGGTGTACAGCAAAGTCAATATTCTGTCATAACCTATATGGGAATGGTCCTTCGTTGCACATACAGGACGAGTGACTGCAGAGCTATGCTCCTAGGTGATTTCTAGGAACTGAAGAGGGACCCCCTTCTTCAGAGTGGCTTAGGGGAAAGCTCCAGTTTGGGAGGCAGGGCGACCAAACACATGCTGTGATGCTCCGTCTAATCCTGGAGTTGATGGTCCACAGAAGCAGGAAGGACTTTGTTCCAGAATATATCAGTCAGCCCCAGAGAGACCACACCCTTGGTGCCAGATGGAGGGGACCAGGCCTTGTTCTCTGGGAGAGCTGGGCTAGCACACTGGCTCCAGTTCATTCCCATGAGCATTGCTAAAGTTGGGACAAACTCGATTTTAAGTTAAGTGGAAATATTTTTATTTGAGTTAATGTACAATTGGATCTGGTAAACACACAGAGTATATTACTACGCGCTCTGGAAATGTGCAGTCTGATCAGCAAGCAGATTAGTTTTAAGTGAAAAGACACTGGCAGACGCTTGAATTCATTGACTTGTTGAGAACGTCTAGATTTGGATACAAATGCACTGGAACGCTGGATCAGTTTGGTGTCTCAGCCCATCCGCACGGAGAAGCTATTGATTTTAGTTGATATGCATTGATTCCCAGAAAACAGGACGGCTTTTGAAAATGAACTTCCAGTAATTTCAGGGAGAAACTGGCGCGTTTGTCTCCACGCGAGGCTGACTCGTTGTGTTAAACGTGTTTCTACGCCTCGAAGGAACGGCAGCAGACGAATATCTTCGTATGAATTAAAATGCATTGATTCTTGGAGGGAAATGATGGTCTCTGTTAAAAGCTTTTTGGAGATGTTAGCATGCAGGGGTTTGAATAAAGCCTTTGTTCGGATCCCCTTCCTCTCTGCCTTCTGCTCTCCTCCAAATGGTGGCAGTTTGCAGAGCCCATCAGAAGCTGGAGGTGCTGGCGGGTAGGTGGGGTGGGGAGAGGACCTGTCACACTGCCTATCCCTTGCAGCAAGTGGGAGCATGAAACTGCGTCTCCTCTCCAGGGAAGAGAATGTTGAAAGGGTTCAATGTGGTTGATCTCCGAACCAGACAGAGAGAGATAAGATCAGGTGCCCAGGTAGGGGCCGAGGGAAAGGGAAACAAAGTTTCCATTGATAAAGAAAATAGCAAGGAAAAGGGGGAGCCCGGGGTCCGGTGTGAGATGCAGAAATGAGGGGGAGTGTGGGCAGTTTGGGTCTCTTGGTCAATGGCCTCTCTGTGCTGAAGGGAAATGATTCGATGATAATGCTTGAAACGGTGCGGGAGTGAGTTATCTCACTTTCTTACCTTCTGAATGAGTTGGACGTGAACCAGAGGCATAATTTAGGCATTTCTCACCCTCATTAATGAATAGCTCCCATGGGGTATGCAGACAGCACGGCTGGAAAAATGATTCCAGGAGCCAGGAAGGAAGCAATTGGTCTGGAACTTATTTTTTGTGTTAAGACTCCCTGGATCTTTCTGGATCAAAGCCACTTAGGACAACTTTGAGGGTTGATCATGGACTTAACTCCTGGTTAGCCACTGCTACATTCTCCTCAGCCCGCACGTACACCCTGGGTGGGTGATTAAATCCACTTGGGGGGTGCTTGTTGGCTGTGGGTGACAGAGGATGCTGACCAGTTGCCCAGGTAACACTGCCCCCCGCAGCTAAACCTCCTCCACGAGCGACAGGAAGGAAGGCTGCTGGGAAAGACTTAGAGGAGGGTCGATTGTGAAGCCTCCTCCTTTCACCTCTGGCTGCAGCTGTTATAAGTCAAGGGTCACGGTCCGCATCTACTTACCCCAGACAGTGATTCTCTCCCCCTTCACTCCCCTCTGCTTCTCTCCACTCCCTTCCACTTGCCCCTACTCTGCATTAGAAAGGGGATTGCCTGGCCTTGGAAGCATAGGATCAAAGCACTGGGAGGGATTTTATGAATACCCCCCCACACCCCCGTCTGCTGCTTCCTCCTCTGCCTCAACAATATTCCATCCCAAATATAGTCTCAGCTTGAATACCTCCGGCCATGGACTGTACTTCATCTCCCAGGAGTCTTTTGCAAATAGATGGTTCTAGTCAATGCAGAGTTCCCCTGCCCCTTGCCTGCCAACATCAACTCCAAATCTAAATGAGCCTCAACCCCATGGTCCTGGTTCTGTCCTCTGGGGTAGCACAGAAAGAGTCTCATTCTTCTCCCCCTTGACTGTCTTTAGGTATTTGGAGACAGTTAGGATGTCCCCACTGAGGCTTCCCCTCTCCAGGCAAATCACCCTAGGTTCTTTAGCTATTTTTCATGTGACATGGTTTCCTCCCCCATATGCAGGACCAGCTACATAATTTGCATGGGTCTTGAAAAAAATGTGGGGACCTTTGGTCAAGTATTACCAAGAATTTCAAGATGGTGACAGCAGGCAGGGTTAAATCAAGCTCAGGGTTGTATGCCCATGAAGCCAGCCCTCACCATATGGGACCTCTTTTCCCAGATTTCAGCCTGCAGTGTCCTTCTAAGTGATGTTCTGGGACTAGACTGTCCAGGGCAAAAGCACAATGACTGTCACTTTTTTTCTGATACATTCTTTAGTGTTGTTGAAGCAACTGACAATCATATTAGCTTTTACCGGCAGTCAGAGCATACAGGTGCGTCACACCCAGCATAATGTCCACGTTAATCTCTAGATCTGATTCATACCTGTAGCAGCTGAGCCGTCTCCCTTCCACTCTTGGGCAGTTGCAGGCATCCACAGTGGTGAATTTTGCTCTGCCCACAGAATCCATCCCAGTGCATTGTCCTTTAGGCAGTGTATTTATTCACTCATTCAATCTATGGCGAAATATTTACTGAGGACCCACTATGTGCTAAACACAGTGACGGGAGTCAGGCTACTTTTTTTTTATACATTTACATTCTTTTTTCAAAATTGAAGTGTAGTTGATTTACAATGTTTCATGTGTACAGCAAAGTGATTCAGATAATCCTCTCTCTCTCTCTCTCTCTCTATCTATATATATATATATTTTTCTTTTTCAGACAGGACATGTTATTGACTAAAACCTGACCCTGGACTTAAAGAGCTTTAATTTAGAGGAGAAAAGATATGTAAACAATAATTACACAAAAACCTACTGGTTCCTATAATAGAGATGTGTACAGGAGTGGAAAAGATGGCGAATTACTCTGCCTGGGAAGTCATGGAAGGCTTCAAAGAAGTGGTAGTATTTGAGATGGCTCTTGAAGAATGAGTAGAAGTTTGACACATGGGAAAGGGAGGAAGGGATCGATAGCCTGGTTTCCTCCCCGTGAATTCCCAGTTCTTTTCTTTTGGCCATTCTTCTGGGGCAGCGCCAAGGAGTTTGGCCCTGGTGGCTCCCCACAGATTTCCACAGCCTATTTCATCTCTGGAACGCTTCAGTCAGATCCCACTGCCTTGATGAGAAGACATTTCTGGAGTTTTTGCTGCAGTTTTAAATTTCTTGACATCATCTGGGTGTGTTGGGGAAAATGAGATCTAATAATGAATGATTACAACTCTCAAGTTAAGTCTAGTTGGTTGACTAATCAATTTGGTTAAGTGAAAATCCATAGCAAATGAGTCGACTGCAGTATGACATTTCTCCATCCAATTTAAATTAAAATCACCAACCATAATAATTTCACAATTACTCAGGGAGGGCACATTGGAGACATGGCCCCCGGAGCAGAGAAATTGCAAATTCCGCGAAGAGTGGGCTGAGAGTGGGGTGATGATGGAGTCGCTTAAGATGAACTCTGCATGAACTGCTCAGCCTCGTCCGCATCGGGGGAGGCAGTGGGGGGGCATCTGCAAAGGATGCTGATCAGCAGTTCCATATTCTTGGGAGCAGCCCTGCTTCTCTCCCCATGGGGAGGCAGGAGTTTCTTTCCCCTCCGCTAGAAAGCCCATGAGAGTTCCTCCAACAGGAGAGCAGGGTCTCTCATCTCCAAATAAGAGGGTAGGGGAAGAGGTGGATGTTACTCTTTCCATTTCAAATTCTCCCAGATTTAGATGATCAGTTCTTGGGCAGTGGATGCCACGTCTGTTGATCTTGAGTTAAGAGTGCCAAGTGCATGTAACAGCTAATTAATTGGTTTTTGATAATTAGGGTGATCATGACAGAGCAAAGGAAAGAATTATATTTGATCTAATATCACAAATGTTTATTTGCTGAATGTCCCCTTTATACCAGGCACAGTATCAGGCATCAGGGAGAAAGAAATGAATTAAATGTTTTGCCCTGCCTTCAAGGGCACTGTGCAACCTGCCTTGTGTAGCCTGAGAGATAAACGCTATTAATGCAAGGTGGAAGGTCATTGACATTTAGTAAGTAACTTGAAGGATAATAATGGTTTTGATCAGGGAATTTCATGCAAAAATTTTGTATGCCGGTTACCTTATCTGTAAACGGCATTTAATAACAGTATTACCTCAAGAAGTTGTTGTGAGATGAATGACATGACTGATGCTGCTAGCGGTCCCTCAGCCACTTTTCTCTTCTTCTACACCAATAGAACTCTCAAATGTTAGCTGCCTGGAGCACGTGGCTGACTGGAATCAAGACTACGTTTCCCAGCCTCCTTTACTGCTGTGGCCATGTGACTAAGGTTGGGCTGAAGGAATGCAAGTTGAAGCAGTAAGTGTGGCTTCTGGAAGTGCCCTTAAAGATAGGGGTCATGCTGTTATCCTCCTGTTACTCCATCCTGCTGGCAGGAATTCAGGCACAGTGGCTGGAACTGGAACAGTCATGCTGCAGCATGAAGTGACTCTGGAAGTGGAGGCCATACAGGCAGAGCAACAAGACAGAAGGAACCTGGGTTTCGGATACTGTGATGTGAATACTAGCCCTGGACAGCTCACCTCAAGAGCTAAAATAAACATCCTACTTAAACTACTGTTATTTTGGGTTTACTGTCACTCCCAGCTGAGCCTAATTCTAATTAATCCAAATGAATATATTTACATGTAAAGCATTCAGAAAAGTGCTTATAGCACATAATAATGGCTCAAGGACTGGTGGCTCATGTTAGTATTTTTGGTCCTTACTCTAAAGGAGACAAGACAAAGATCCTGCTTCCTGAGCTGCAAAGGGTTTGCCTTATTTCCCCACAGGGACTCTTGGTGGAGACGCCTAACATTTTACATCGTCATCGAGGCCCAGCTCTTTGGCCTCTCCTCCCGCAGTCCACCCTTCTCAGCTTCTCAGCTGACCATCCCCAACACCTCCCCCACCCCCCACACCAGACTTAAATCCTGCTGTCACCAGCTCAGCCTTTACTTTTAGAGAGAAGCATCGGTGGCAGCCCAGGAGAAGTATGAGCAGGGAGTCGGGTCCTGTGGATCAATTTGTAATATTTCTTGTGGCGGCAAGAGGAGCATGAGTGATGTGTGCACTAAATCTCTGGCATGGTAGCAGCACTGTCGAATGTCTTGGCTTGAATTATTGATCTTTGGGCGGAGGGGAAACACTGGGTGCTTATAAGTGCTCCCCAGCATAGTCCATCGAGGGGGTTGGGAGCAGTGGAGGGCTAATAATGATGTCACCCCTGAATATCTTGCTATAGGAGAGGGCAGGGCAGTCTGTCTGTGTAAACAGGCAGAGGTACTTTGAGTTTCTGGGAAGATGAGAGTTAGAGAGTTGCCCATTTTCCTTTCTGGGGACCTTAGCAGAAAAGTGTTGAAATTATTGACTCAGAAATAATGGGTGGCTTTTTGCCTATTGTTGGGTGTATACGTTGAGAATGTATAATTATTAATACATACATATTCTGTACCCTCGAGGGGAAGAAGGGAATGTGGGGGCTTTCCTGGCTAGGGGAAGTCATGGTTATTAGAGAGAGTGAGTTTGATAGACATTACTCGTGCTCACCAATATTTCTAAAACTTTTCTCTTTCCTGTCACATGAACAAGTTCATCTGTATTGTATGGCCAGTTCTAGCCAGTGAAGTGTAACCAGAAATGACATTTCTGTGAGCATTTAAGAGTTGGTGTGCATTTTTCTCCATTTTTTTCTCTCTCTCTTTAGAAATTTCTGCTGTGTCACAATCTGGAGGAAGCTACATCTGTCTAGGTCCCTGAATGACTGTGTGGAGCAGAGCCCCATGCCCTACAGTGTTGGGCATGTAGATTAGTGAGAAATAAATCTGTTAAGTGATTGTGGTTTTGGAATTGTTGGGAACTGCAGCACAATCTCATCAATCCTGATGGATGATGCCAGAAGTGAAGGGGTGTGCAGATCCTTTAGTTTCAGTGGGAGGCCAGGGTTAGCAAACCAGAAAATGGAGTCTGAATGGGTCATTAGAATTTTGTGCATGTGGTCTGGGCAGAGAAAGTGGCAACAACAAATACTGATACATAAAACTGGAGCTGGCTGAGTCCAGGAGTGATACCAAGAATGGCAGGTCAGCTAATGAGATCTGAGAATGTACCTGGGACAGATGCCACCGTTACTCTGACATTCTGCTGTGACACAGACCACAGAGGGCAGGCTATGTCTAAGTTTGGTTCCCAAAATGAGAGGAACAATTCCAGAGCACTCCTCAGAATTTATGGACTGAATTATGTCCCCTCCCCGAAAATTCATATGTTGAAGTCCTAACCTCTAATATGACTGTATTTAGAGGTAGGTAATTAATGTTAAATGAGATCATATGGGTGGGACCCTAATCCAATAAAACTGATGTCCTTATAAGAAGAGGAAGAGACACCAGGGCTCTCTCTCTGTCCACATGCACACAGAGAAGAAGCCATGTGAGGTCACAGTGAGAAGGTGGCCACCTGCCAGGCAGGAAGAGAGCCCTCAACAGAACCCCACCCTGATGGCATTTTGATCTTGGACTTTCAGCCTCCAGAACTGTAAGAAGTAGATTTCAGTTGCTTTAGACCCCCAGTCTATGGTACTTTGTTATGGTAGCCTGAACTGACTAACACAGACCTTGAACTAGGACTTGTTTTCTCATGTTCTCTTCTCCACCCATTCCCAAGTTTTCCAGTGGGGAACTTTTTGTATAGAGTCAGATTTTTTTGAGGTGGAGAGGAAAGAGAAGAGAGGGGAATAATGAAAATGGTAACACCTCCTTGTGTTTTTAACAAAATGCTTTTTTCTACATTATTACACTGGATTCCAATTACAGCCCTGTAAGAGAGAGGGAATTATCCTAGGCTTACAGATTTATTCATTGGCTTAGCAATGTTTTGTGAGCATCTACTATGTGCAGGGGCATGAGGCTAAGTGTTGGGGTGCAGAGTTGAATAGTACAGCTCCTGTTCTCAAGTGGCTGAGTGAATTGAGGCTTCCAGGACAAGCTGGTGGTTCCATCTCACAGGGCTAGTAAGGATTCGATCCTGGCTGTTTAGCTCTGTGCCCAAGTTCAAAGAGGAGCAAAGCAGAGACTTAGGCTGTAACAAATGCTGATGGACCTTTGCATTCCAGTGAAAGCTGTCTCTTCATTGTCCCTGAGAAGCTGAAGGTCAACATCACACATAGGTAGCGTGGCCAGCTATTGGTTGCCTGCATGCCGTTCAGCCTCCACATTGTTCTTTACTGGCAGAACACTTACTCTGTCTAGATCTCCTGTACCCATGCACCTCAGGGAAAGCTGGCTTCTCCCAGGACCAGAGGGTGAATCAAGTAGGCAGCAAGGCAATCATACTCCATCTAATTGCCTTGCAATTCTAACCAGTGGGACACAATAGAGCCTGCAGGGGTTCTTGGATTTCTCACCCTAAAATGAGCACAAAAGAGGGGCATTTTATTTTTTGAGTGGTATTATTATGTGAGGGCATGATGCTGAGAGCTGCTGCAGCCACTTTATGACCATGAGGAGGTGAGCCTGAGGACAACTGCCAACGTGCTGAGCATGGCAGAGCAGAGAGAGGGAAAGAAACGGCTCTTGATGTTGATCGACAGAATTAACAGTGCCTCTTGTTATATCAGATAATACATATTTTCATTGTTAAGCTCTTTGGGGTTGAACATTTTATCACTTGTCGCTAGAAGCTTCCTAAGTTGTATAGGTAGAAACAATCAACCATGTGTGTACTGCATGTGTGTACTGAGTTGGCACTGCCTCCACCACTGACTCAGTGTGTGGCTTTGGGCAGGTCTCATTACCTTTCTGGGCCTCAGTCTTCTCATCTGTGAGACATGGGTGGGGATAATTGTCCATTCCAGATCTAACCTTTCCAATATTACTCTTAACTCAGCACTGGGTTAGGTAGCCTGGGGGTGGGGAGGTGCAGAGAAGGATAGGAAGAGCTGATTGGAGTCAGAGAGGCATCTGTGATGTGGCTGGTAGAGGGCAGAGGAAGAGGGGTCCCCGTCTTCACTGTCTGTAGGAAGGAGCAGACAGCGTGTACTGCCTGCTCAGGGAAGTGTCTGGGACACACGTGGTCGCCGTCAGCCACTTCTCTGACCCGAGTCAGCTGCATACGGTTTGCTCCCAGACCTTTGTGCCCTCTGTGTCTCTCACTCTCCTTGGTGGGATTAGCTCTCCCTGCAGGGGTGGAGGCACAGTGATCTTGCTGGTGTTTCCCAAACAGAGAGGAGAGGGGTGTGTGGCAGTCCACGACAGGATTGGATTCTGCCCACTCTCAGGGCTGCCTGAATCAGAAGTGCCAGGATCCCTGTGAAAAGCAGATGTGGCTTCCACCCAAGACCTCATGAACCAGCCATGCTCCCTGCCTCACGTGCAGGACCACTGCTTGTGAGCCTCATGGCGATGCCGGAAGGGAGGAATTTGCAGTGGCCATATTTTACGGAAGAGAAAACGGAGCCTCAGCAAGGTGAGAGGTCTTGAGGGAAGTCATACTGCTGATAAACGCTGAAGCTGGGACCCAAGCTTAGGTTTGTCAGCCGTCATTCCCAGTTCTGGCCAATGAGTGAGGCCTCGGATCCCTGGGGCCAACCTACTCCTTCAGCTCACTCGGCTACCCCTCAACCCCAAGCTCTTAATGTTTCTCTTGCCTCTGCAGGCTCTTTCCCCAGGCAGGGAGCTGCTTCTTTCATCCGTGCCTTTCTCTGTGAAACTGAACTTCTGCTCTCCTCCAGGGCCAGCTCCACAGCTACCTTGGCTTTTAGGTCTCCTGTGACACGTGCCCTCCCCCCCGCCCCCACAGTCACGCTAAACAAAGCAAAACCTAACAAACAAAATCTGTTTTCATTTTACTTAGAGGTCTTGATCATCATTTATGTTTTCACTCAATATTCATCGAATATAATTGAGTACTTATTATGTGCAGATTTTGTGAAGTGCTAAAGATATCAAGAGTAAACTTGAATGGACGTGGTGCCAGCCTTCACAGAGTTATGGTCAAGTGCACTTCTCGTATCAAACCACCCCCCTCCCCCATATATATAGCACCTCCTCAGTGCTGGCTATCAGTGATATGAAACCAGTTCCCAGCGTGGCTGGGACAATGTCTACCATTAGTAGGTGCTGCGTGGAATAAATAAATTAATGAAGTGGGGTAAAGGGCCAAGAAGGGCCAGGTGAGTACATTTGAGCTATACTTCAAGGAGGTCAGGCAGCCCGCCTTCAGTTGCTGCATCCTTCGAAGATGCTACATTGTCTAATAAATGGTTTTCCAGCCCGGGCCCCTGGAGAGGGCAACTGACACGGCCGAGGCCTGAGGCCAGCGCCCAGCCCAAGCCCACGTTGGGTGGATGCATTATGAATGCAAGGTGTAGGAAATAGAAATTATTAAACTCACAGATATGGACAGAAATGCCTTTTTGTGGCTGCGGAGTTGGGACATTATGCGGAAGCAATGCATTGCAAATCAGCCCGCACCAGGCAGAGAGGGGCTTTTATCCTCCAGGTCCTGAAGTTCCTTTAGCAGCTTTTGTGTACAGCTGCAGAGGCCCTTCTGGGAGGAGAGAGAAGCTGGTAATTTTGTGGCTGATTGGCAGACTGTCCAGAGCCAATAAAGATATATGTATTCTTGCTGAAGTACTCACACACCCAAATCTCAGCTCCTCCGTTTTGTCTTTCTTTCTCTTCTTGTGATCCCCACCCCCTTTCTATTATGGAGAAGAATGAAATCTGGGCTGTCTTTCCGCATTCACATGGCTTAGTGTGGGCCTAGTGGGGATTGGGGTCCCCTTCCTGGTGACCCATGGGGACAGAGGGTGTTTGCTCAGGACGTCTGGCCTCTTCTCCGGGCATCCAATTCATTTTGGCACAATCTAGAGATTAACTGTGCCACTTTGGTGCTCTGGATAAGCTTGATGTTTGCATTCCCACGAATCCATCCAACATCCCTGCAACGTTGGATATTGTTTGCCCATTTTAAGGATGAGGATAGGTGACTTGTCCAAGGTCTCAGAGTTAGAAAGTTGTGGCATTGGGATTTGAAGTCAAGTTTATCAAATTCTGAAGTCTGTGATATTGGTTTTTTTGAGTGCCCTAATAGTGTCTCACTCTAGTAGTCTTCATGGCACCCCTGCTGACGAAAGATGTCATCACTGGTACACTGGGAACTCTTGAACTGGGTTCTCTAACTGGTTGATCCTAAGTTACTGGGATATCTTGAAATTTTTTTTTTTTTTTTTGCAGTACGCAGGCCTCTCACTGCTGTGGCCTCTCCCGTTGCAGAGGACAGGCTCCGGACGCGCAGGCTCAGCGGCCATGGCTCATGGGCCCAGCCGCTCCGCGGCATGTGGGATCTTCCCGGACCGGGGCACGAACCCGTGTCCCCTGCATCGGCAGGCGGACTCCCAACCACTGCGCCACCAGGGAAGCCCCAATATCTTGAAATTTTAACAGAAGTATCTGGTTTGGAAATTGAATGGCTCTTTGAAACTATGTAATTCATTTCTTCTCTCATCTGGACCCATTTTACAGATCATGAAGCTTAGGCCTGCAGAATTTAGGGACTGGCCCTAATTTACAGCCAACTCTAACGGCAGACCCAGGACAAGAACCTGTCCTCTCACTCTCAGTCCAGTGTTCTGTACACTTCATCTGCAGTATCAATTAGGACTAGGTTTGGCTCTGAGTAACAGAAACCACCAAGCAGTGGCCTCACTCCCTGATGTAAAACAAATCAGAAACAAACAAATCAGATGTAAAACAAATCACAAGGAGTTATGGCAGATCACAGGGTTAGGGGCCAAGACTTTCTCTATCTTGTCACTTTGCCACTTTGTGGCTTCTTTCCCAAGTTTACCTCATGGTCCTAAATGGCTTCTGGAGCTCCAGCCATTACATCCAGCAGCTGGACGGAGGAGGCCCTTCCTTTTCAGGAGACTTTCTGGAAGTGTCACACAGTACTTCTGTCTCACTGGCCAGTATTTAGTTGATGGCCACGCTAGTTAAGTGGGAGGCTGGAAAATGTCATCTTTTAGCTGGGTTCCTAGTAAAAAGTCAGAAAGACTGTCTGTATTCCTAAGAAAACAGGAAGGAGTGGCTATTGGGAAGCAACTATCAGCCTTTACCACAGCTTCTTAGTTTCTAAACTGCCTGCCATCACCGTATTTCCAGGTCTGCAGCTCTAGGAATTCCCAGCTGAGAGGAAAGCTGAACCAGCAGAACTTGACTGGCAGAAAAACAAGTTTTGTTTTTGTTTTCTGTTTTTTTTTTCCTTCCTCTTCCAGATAATGGCAGGGCACTTAGCTCTGGAAGAGTTTGCATCATGGGACTTTTAAATATAATGCCACCTTGCCCAGTGGTTTTGGTACTCATCTATTTTGGTCCGCTTCAAAGAAAACATTGCTTTTGGGCCTTCCTGGATTTTGTAAAACATGAGGGTAGAGGTTTAGGATAAAGGTAGATGGGACGTATACGAGTGTGTCCATGTATGGACACATATATTTTTAGAGGGGATGGAAACCTCCACTGCCATGTGTGCTGGTACTTTCCCAGTCATGTCCCAGGCTGACAAAACATGAAATACTGATTTTGCTCCTGTGCTGGTTCACAGTTATGTGGAGTCAGGGCTTCTTCTTTGAATACCTAGAGGCAGTTAGGGGCTCTGAATGAGAGAAACAGAGTAAGAAACAGCCTAGAGATGGTTGAGTCCAACCACCTGCTTTTACAGGCAAAAATCCCAAGGCCCAGAGAGGTGGTAGGTTTGCTCCAAAGTTACAGAGCTGGGACCAGGATCCCACCTTTCTGACTTCTAGACTAAGGCTATTTTGCCTCTCTGAAATATATATACATATTTTATATGATTCTCTAGCCATTTCATGTGTGTTACTATTATTTCCCCAACTAAAGACTCTGAACCCCTATTATGTTCAAAGCACTAGGCAAGGCTTGGTGTGAGGAGGATAAAAAGATGAATAAAACACAGCTCCTCTCAAAGAATTTGCCATCTAGAGAGGACTACAGGTGCACTGGCAACTAACTGTAAGGCAAGACATTGGGCTCTAAGTGTTGTACAGACACTAAGTGGTGATGCTATGGAGGGTGGATTGATTGGCTGGGGTGGGGGACTGTGGAAGCCCCCATGGGAGGGTCATTGAAGAGGGGAGAGGTAACCTAGATTAGATGAAGGGCACAGACAGAGCCTGAAAGTCATAGCACTAGCTGAAACCTCCCTGCCCTGGGTGCTGTCACTGGAATTTGGAGGGCTCAATACGAGGACTCAAGGAAGGAAAGCCTAGAAGGGTCTCCTCTGCCTCCAGGGAGGAGCTCTAGTCCCACTAACTTGTTGGGCAGTGTTCTTGGTCCTGTATGACCATTCAAGGGCCTGAAATAAACCCAGCTGGTGCCTGGGTCTTTACCAAGGATCTCTAGGGGTGGCTTTCAGGCATCTGTCTATTTAAAGCTCCCCGGGGTGACTCTGACGTAAAATGGGATATTTCAGAGTTAAGGAAGGAGGTGAGTGAAGCCCTGACCTGGGCGAGGAGAAGAGGTGTGGTGTGTTAAAGGCTGAGCTCCACAGGAGAACCTCCAAGAAGAGGAGGCCAGGTAGGAGAAGTGAGTCACCAGATCCCGGGTCGCACTGGGCTCAGTCCCCTCTGTGCAGATGGGGAGACAGGGACCCAGAGCAGCGGGGAGCTTTATCCAGGCCAGCCCTGCAGCTTGTCACAGCACTACCATGGTCTGTCCCTTGCCCGCCACCCCCTGGCCCCTGCCCCGTCCAGAGCCACCTTCATTCCCGCACCCCTCCCTCTGCCATGGCTCAGTCCCCACCAAAGCCTTTAAAGGGGATCTTCATTTGCGTGCAAGGGGAGGTCCGGCTGTTTCCGAGAGTGTTAATTAGGAAGTTGCCTGGTTCTCATTTTTGCTTGTCTTTCTTCTTGTTACTGGGGCATGTGTACAGAGCTGGGACTTCAGAGAGGAAGCGGCGAGTAATGGTGGTGATGGCGGGGGCGGGGATGGGGACAAGAAGGGCAGTGTTCCACACCTAACGGGGCAGGGGTTGGCAGGAGGGACTGAGCAGGATCCTGTCACTGGGAGCTAGTTGAATGTGGCAAAGGATGCCCCGGGGTTAAAGGAATAGTTAGCAGCTACCTCTGATCTGCAGTTGGTTTCTTGGCTGTGGTTTGTTCATTGTCTTACCTTGGGGGCAGTCGAGTCCTGACTGGTTCTATTTCCCTACTTACACACTCCCATGAGTCCCCATACTCCTTCTTGTGAATTCTTTTGTCCGTATCTGCAGTAATTTGTTTAACGTCTGCTTCCTCTTGAGGCTCTGGTTTGCTCCCCCCGTGCCTTCAGTGCCTCACACAGAGCTTGGCAGACAGCAGGCACTTAATAAACATTGGTAGATGGAGCAGTAGGCTGACGGACGGGGAGAAACTCAGTTGGACCTTTAGGAGGCAGATTCTGCCTGATTCTGTTCCTGATGCTCTGTGGGCTCACGAGCCTGTCGCTGTCTCTCTGTGCCTTGTGTTTTCCCAACAACAATGATAAACAAATGCAAATCTGCAAAGAACATCGACAATCTGTTTCTCAATCTCTGCGGCTTATCAGATGGGACAGTTGACTGAGTTTGGGGGGCATGGTACTAGTTCCAGATCTGCCACTTACTAGTATCACTGAACCTCCTCCTCAGGCCTCGAGGGAGGCCGTGGGGACCAATCTGCAGGGCCGGGGTAGGCACTTTGAGAAGCCTCAACATGCCATACACTTGGATGGCTTTATTTATTCAAGGGATGGCCCCCATTAGTTTTAAGTAAGGGCAGAGTGCAAAGTCTGTTGAAGAGAGATTTAAGACATCAGCCAGAACTTACCAAGTTAGCACAGATAGACCATGCTAACTGGACGTCAAGGAAGGAAGCAGTGTGATTCCAAGGAAGTAGGGTGCCTAACTTACTTGGGGGGCTGGTCGGAGCTGGTACTGCCTGGATGAAGGGTCTGGATTAGAGGCGCTAAGAAGACTTTGTCTATCATCAAGTTCAATAGCTGGATGAGTTTGGGGACAGAGACTTCCGCTCCTTTGCTGATTTCCTGAAGCTCTGGATCATGGTGTTCGCGGGGCTGCAGATTTCCATCGAGACCTACTGAATGCCCTGGCCTTGGGAGAGGCTCCAGGAGACTCCAGGAGATTTGGGGAAGAGCCTGCCAGGTAGCAGCTTGCTTTCCTCCTTCCTGCAGGGCCCCCAGGTCCTGACCGACAGAGGGATTGAGGACCCAGGTGTCCCCTCTCTGCCCCTGTGCAGTTTGGGGCTTATCCCTCTTCTCTCTTGCGTGGCTCAGGAGGGATCCAGCCCCAATCATCTCAGCTCCAAGAGAGAAAAGGAAGAACATCTGTTAACACAAATGCTTTTCTAATTTCTTTTTAAATCTCACTCAGCATCTGCGTTAAACAAGGCTGATCGGCTTGTACAATATTTAATTTTGGAACTATTTCAAAAGGCGCTTGTAAGAGGGGAACAGGGGAAGAGCAACAGCCTCCTAAATCTTTAATAGCATGCCAGTGAAGAGCTTCTGCTGCCTGGCTCTGTCCTAATCACACGGAGGAGAATAAACAGAGACAGAATTTCTTAATAACAAATACCCTTGCAGCACCTCATTAAATCACTGCATTTCAGAGACACAGCAGGACACTTGGGTGAATAAATAGTGCAATCTCCCAGTCTGAAGGATTTTCACATCTGAGTTATTCCTCCTGCATATGATAAGTTCTTTTTCCCTCTCTCTCTCTCCTCTTTTAAAAAAAAAAATTCCATAAATGATTTTAGCCGATGAGTTCAACTAACGAAGACATTAGAGGCAAAGTTGCACCTCTCTCCTCTCCGCCTGTCCCATCCCCTACTCTCCTCCCGCCCTGTAAATACAGAGCCATATTTGGTGTGTTTTTGCGGTTTAACAAATAGCGCTGCCAAAAGAGAGATGCAAGAAGGAGAGGGGGAGAGGAGGGTGATGCTGGTTGATGTGAAGCAAAGCACTCCCTGGCTGGGTGTTTATGAGGATGGTGACAAGTGGAGCCTAGGAAGGAGAGGCTGGTAGGGACTGAGAGTGGAGGTGCTTCTGGGCTCTGGACCACCTGTGGACGTGGGTCCCTTTCTATTCATGGCCACACCCAGTCTCCAGCTGGGCCTACCACAGGACAAGGGGACTGAGGAAAACCATCTGTTTTCAGTTGCACTTAAATATTTATTAATTTTATTTGTTTTCCTTCCTTGAAAAAAATTTTTAAGTATAGTTGATTTACAATGTTATGTTAGTTTCAGGTGTCCGGCAAAGTGAATCAGTTTATATATATCTATATATCTGATAACATATATGTATATATATATCTATTTTTCAGATTCTTTTCCCTTATAGCACTTAGATATTTATTGAGCACCTATTGTATGCCAGGCCCTGTGCTAGATGCTTAGAGTTAAATCTGTCATTACAAAATCTAAGCCAAAGAGGGCTCTCCCTACCTTCTCTCTTACTACAGTTGAATCAGTCAATCCATCGATCACTACATCAAGATTTTAATGGAGGGGACGTAAACTGCAAGCCCACGACTGTGTCCAGCTCAAAACCGTTTTTTCTTGTCCCTAATACTGTTGGTTGCTTGTTGTTTATTTGTAGTTTGATTTTTCTTTTTAGTAGAATTAGTTGCTCTGGTGTGGTGCTTTTTAAAACTGTGGTTTATGATCCCTCAGTGGGTCTTGAAATCAGTTTAGAAGGGATCCCAAGTTACTCATTCTTAAATTGTGATTTGGGGAAAAATTTATCTCTAAGTAAATTCTTAAGTGGTTATCTTTTCTGAGTCTTTCAGTGCATAGGGGATATTTTCTCTTACTTTCAGAAATGAGCATCACTCTGGCTGGGAATGAAAATGGAATGCAATTGATGGGATATGATGGGACGGGATAGGAGAGAGTAGGCAGAAGCGAGAGGAAATAAAAGAAGAGACGTGAAGGAAGAGGGAAGAAGGCTGTCAGCAGAGACTGTACACAGCAACGTAAACATTATTTCAAGTTTATATGTGGTGTGTTTCTATGCTGGTCTGTGATCTAAAATGCATTTCTCCTTGTGGGCCCCAAACGACAAGCCTAAAAGCCACTGTTCCTTTCGGGAGTGCCCGTCACTCAGACATTTGTCTTATTACAGAGCCTCCCTTGACATGCTCCTCCTGTTGTGGAAGGGAGCAGGCTCCGGGGCCTGACTGCCTGGGTTTGAAGCCCACTCCCCATGTGTTTTCCTTGTGATCTCGGGATTGGAGTGCGGTGGCAGCCAGTGGTGTGGTCATGAGTGGCCAGAAGCGTCAATGTTCCGAGCAGATGCCCCTGTGGTCTGGAAATGGCAGGTCTCCCTTGGATCCTGCCATTTTTCCAGGTTTATTTCATCTTCTCAATTCTGTGAGCTCATCTAGCTCCTTTTAACAAAGCATTCACATTAGCTCACGTTAGCCAGAGTTGGCTTCTGCAACAGAAACCCAGACTGCCGTACTAGAAATCGGGAACTTTCATATTGTTTTTGTTTTTGTTTTTAATATTTATTTATTTTGGCTGCGCCGGGTCTTAGTAGCAGCACGCGGAATCTTCACTGTGGCATGCGGGATCTTTAGTTGTGGCATGTGGGAAATCTTTTAGTTGTGGTGCACGGGCTCTTAGTTGTGGCATGTGGGCTTCTTAGTTGTGGCATGTGGACTTCTTAGTTGCGGCATGTGGACTTCTTAGTTGTGGCGTGAGGACTCTTAGTTGCGGCATGCATGCAGGATCTAGTTCCCTGACCAGGGATCGAACCCAGGCCCCCTGCATTGGGAGGGTGGAGTCCTACCCACTGGACCACCAGGGAAGTCCCCGGGAGCTTTCATATTAGAGGTTAAATTTCCAGGTTCTTTCGGGGGAAAAAAAGGGAAGATCTAGTTTCAGTCTGTGTTTCCCCATGGCAGGCCTACAGATGGTGCATTAGTTTCCTGTGACTGCTCTAACAAATTGCTACTAACTGAATGGCTTAAAACAACAGACATTTATTCCCTCACAGTTCTGGAGTCCAAAACTCCAAAATCCAGTGAGGCTGCACTTCCTCCAGGGGCTGGAGGGGAAAATGCACCCCTTGTCTCTTCCAGCTTCTGGGGGCTGCCCTGGCATTCCTAGGCTTGTGACTGCATCACTCCAATCTCTCCCTCCCTCCTCACATCACCTCCTCTTCTGTGTGTCTGTGTCACCTCCCTTTATCTCTTGATTAGAAGGACACTTGTGATGACATTCAGGGCCCACACTGATAATTCAAGATGGTCTCTGTATCTCAGGATCCTTAACCTTATTACATCTGCAAAGACCTTTTTTCCAAATAAAGTAACATGCATAGATTCTGGGGATTATGACATGGACATATATCTTTCTGGGGGCCACCGTTCAGCCTACTACAGATGGAATTCCATGGTCTCCTCTGGCCATCTCCATTCATTCACATAGCTGCCTAGGCCAGCTGGTTCATGCGTTTTAAAAAGCCTGGTCCACACCCAAGCAGGGTGGGGAGATGCAGAAATGCAAGACATGCTTTCCGTCCTCAGTAGCCTCGTCTTCCCGAGGGCGGGTATCCAGAGAAGGCTGGAGTAGTGGTGGGGACTTCATGCTGCTAGTGGGCCTTGAAGGATTTAGATGAGTAGAAGCGGGTCGGGGGTAATAGGTTCCTCGTGTGAACTGCTCCAAGTGCTGGGGAGACAGCAATGAGCAAAATAGACAAAGTCTGTGCTACTATGCAGCATCCATTCTAGTGGGGTGAAGAAGACAAGAAGCAAAGTCTTACAAATGTCAGGTGGTATACGTGTGATTGAGAAAGATAAAGTGGGGAATGGGGGATGTGGGTACTGGGGGCAGGTGGGTGTTGCTATTTTCATAGTGTGACCAGGGAAGGCCTCTCTGATAAGGTGACATTTGAATGGAGTCCTAAAAGAAAGGAGAGAGGGATTCATGTACATATTTCTGGGAGCAGCAATCCAAGCAGAGGACAAGCATGTGCAAAGGACCTGAGGCAGCTGTATGCTTGGGGTGTTCAGGGGATAGCAAAGAGGCTGACGAGCTGAAAAGGAGGGATCTAGTCATCAGGTGGTAGGAGACGAGGACTGGAGAGGAGGCTGTGGCCACGGCAAGGGCTTGTAAAGAGTTGGGGATCAAGAAAACACTCCTTAACAAGTTTTCAAAGCCGTGATGTAGGCACCATCCATAGCAGCTAATCCACAGCAATTCTGGCAGCACTCGTGACTTTGTCATCAATGGAAATCACAGATATTTTTATATCATATTATAGTTATTACACTTAATCTTGAAATATTGTTTTCTCCAGCACTATTTCAAAATTATTTAATTAGACCTGCCACCAGGACTGATTGTTTACTGCATTAATAAAAAACTCATATATTACTATATCACAAATTATTTTTAAAAAATATTTCTTTAACTGCACTTCAATATAATTTATTTCCTATATATTTTATTTTATGCATTTGAAGACATTATTCTGGGAAGAGGTCCAAAAGCTTCACCAGCCTTTCCAAGGGGTCCATGGTGCCTGAAAAGGTTAAGGATGCCTGTCTTCAAGCCTCTTGGATGTAGCCCCTGCTTCACCATTTGGCTTCATCTCTGGCCACCCCCGAGCCCCTGGCCCCAGTGACTCCATACTTCATCCACACTGAACCGCAGATACTTTCTCCAAATGTCATGCTCTTCATGGCCTGAAAACCTTTGCAAATGCTACTCCTTCTGCTTTGAACACCCTTGCCCTTTGCCGAGGTTTGTTGGTTCTTCAAGTCTCAGCTTTGCTGTTTCTTTCTCCAGGAATCCTCCCTTAATCCCACCACTGAATTTTGGAAGTGTCAGTGCTCTCAAGTGGACGATGTACCGGTCTGTTCCCCACCAGACGGCCAGCTCCCCCAGCGCAAGGACTTGGCGTCGTTCCCTACGGTTCCCAGTGCTTAGCTCAGTGCTTGGCACGTAGCAGGTGTGTGATATTCTCAAAAAATATCCATGGACTCTGAGAATGAGTCATTTCATGGAATCCTGAGACAATCTTGTGATGTAGTTTGTATTGGTTGCATTTTGTGAATGAAGAAATAGGAGGATGGGTTAGCTGGGGAAGGAAAGTGGCTGGAGGAAAGGCTTAGAGATTTGGGGGACTGTGAGAACCCTGTCTGAAGCAAGAGCATGGTGGGGAACAGGGGAGAATAGGCTGTGGGGTGAGTGTGGAGCCAGGTGAGTGTGGAGATGCTGAAGGCCAGGCTGTGGAGTTTGGGCCTGACCCAGTGGGCGGTGAGGGGAAGGGCAGGCCTGGACCACTTCTACCATCTCCCCACTTCCTGTCTCTGGGGAGGAAGTACTGGAGCCTTTGGTCACCAGGTTTGGTGACAATTCTTACCGTCTCATGCCTCACTCGGTATTCTCTTCTCTGAACTGGGTATTTCTAGTTCTTTTATGCCTTTTCCGTTGGATTGATATCTTGTTTCTGCAGATAGAGTAAGTCAAATCTTGTCTTAGTAAGACAGTCAAAAGACATAGATTTCAACTTCTCTCTGTAACACTCACCAGCTGTATGACATTGAACAAGTTTCTTAGATCCCAAGAATGCCTAGTGTGTGTAGGTTCCCCACCAGACATGTGCTCCTGCAGGTCCCCTGTCCTGAGCAACACCTGATTTGTTGTCACCCTCCCTGTCTTCCTTTATGCCCTCTGCCCATGTGATGACCCTGCTCAGAAGGCAGGCCCCTCCCAGGACAGCTTCCTGTTTGTAGAAACCCTACCCATCTTTCATGGCCCAACTCAAATGCCACTTCTTTTTGGACATCTGTGATGCTGTGTGGCACCAGGCAATGTATTTAACCTCTCGGGCCTCAGTTTCCTCACCTGCTTACAGGGAACTACTGTGAGGATCAAATGAGCCAACATATGGACGGGGCCTTGCACATCTCGTTTGTTTTGTCCCCTTTCTGGGAGCAGCCTGCCGGCCCGGAGCCCCACTCACATCCCGGACAACGTGGGTGGGTCTGTAATCACGTATCTCAGATGCTCTGTCCCTAGGCACATGCACTTTCTTGCTTTCCAGCTTGCCCTCCTCTTGCTATGTTCCCCACAGATCTCCTCTATAAATCTTTCAGCACCATCTTCATAAGCGGTTGAGACCCACAGGCCTGGGTCGTATCCATATCAAAGGACTTCTGTAGGAGCTGCTGGTGATGGATTTATCTTCTGAGGTAGCCAAGAGGCCTCTCCATTTGTCTGTGCCTTTGGGGGCAGGGTCTGGAGTTACCTGTCTTTATCTGGGCTGGTGCTCTGGGCAAAGAGTAAATGCCACTGTGTGGGTTCTCTAAACACTGTTCTGGAAGAGTGGTTAGCAAAGAGGTCTGGCATTTACAGAGGGCCCTTTGGGATAGGCATTAATCAACCTTGTGTGGACCCTTGTACTTCTCCGGTCTGTGTGGTAGATATTATTTGCTCCCATTTTATAGACTAGGAAACTGGGCCCGCAGAGATTAAGGGATTTTTCTCCAGGTCACACTGTTTGTGAGTGGCACAGCCAGGAATCGAGTCTGTGTTGGTCTGCCTCCAAAGTCCAAGTTCTCCCCATTATGCCCTTCTGTCTGTGCAACCCCCCACCCCCAGTAAATGAGAAGGCCAGGTTCCTGTGTCCACTTAGAAGAAGGAATCTGGCTCATGGTGGATCAGGTGCACAGAGATGCTGTGGGGCTACACCTGTTCCAATCTGCACAGCAAAGATGGACCAGGAATTCCATGAAGGCTACCATCTTAAAGGGTCAAGAGTGAGGGGAGCATCTGGATACCCAACATTGTGGCCCAGGGTCATGGGAACCTCCCAGGGGTGCTGTGGCGTCTGGGGGCTGGTGTGCTCACCAGGACATCAAAGTCACAATATCATCTGCCCTCCTGACTCTTGCCCAGCAAGCACCGGGAGGGGCTTTTGACACACAGGCTAGAAAAGGCCTCAGAAACATTTGGCCGGACTTGCGATTGCCGGTTCTTATTAGGGGGCTCACTCACCTGAGCTTCCCAACAACCCACCCTCCCAACTCCTTTTCCTTCATCTCCTCATCCCACAAAGTGCCCAGACATCTGCAGGGCCCCTCGTTCACTTTCTTCCCACAGCCCCAGGCTGAGATTCTAGTTAAGAACGTGGAGCCGACCCCTGGCTGACTGCAGCCACATTCACTTGCTGTGTGACTTCTGTAACTGCTCTGTGCCTCGGTTTCTCCATCTGTCAAATGGGGATAATAATCGTGTCAGCTTCATAGCCTCTCTCCTATGCCCTCCTGTGGGTACACTGTGGTCCAGCCACCCTGGACTCTGCCTGCTTCTGGTTTCTCCACCCCTGCCTTCGACCAATCTGTATCCTGCTGGAAGAGCCTCCTTCAGCATCAACGTCCTTCTCATTCTCCTCTCGAAAGCTCAGTGAGCAAACATCCCTCCAGGAAATTCTGCCTCTACTCTGAACTTGGTCTGTGAGCCCCATAGAACCCTGTAAGACATTGTATTCCTTTCTTCAATCTCATCTTTGAATTTGAATATGTGCCTTCGATATAGCTCAGTACTCATGTGTTAAATTAAACCAAAGTCCTCTTACAGTTTAACTTATTTCTTCTAAGCAAGTGTGCCTCAGTGACAATTCTTTATAATTGAATATCACTCTATAGTAGAGAAAGATCACTTTCACAGATAATTTCATCCTCAGAGCGTCTCTGAGAAGGTGGTTATTATGTTAGCCCATTTTACAGATGGGGAAGTGAGTATCAAAGACATTTCATATGTGGCTCAAGGTCACAGGGTTAATAAGTGGTGGGCCAAGGCTTTGTGCTCTGAATCCCAGTTTCTTTCCACTTCAGATTCTCCCTCCTCGCCTCCCCCTTGGTTTAGATGCAGACAAGGTGAGAATCCCAGGTTGACCCAAAACATTTTGGAGTCACAGCTCTTGCCTTGGTATTGACTGGGAAGTCTGAGGTGTCTCGGTCTCTCTTTCTCCCCTCCTGGGGGCTCTCTCTCAGGAGCTGCTGGGGGAACTTGAGTGAAAAAAAAGCTGCCCCAGAAAGCAGATGGAGCACCTGGGGTCCCAGACATAATGGGTAGTGCAACTCAGTGGTTTGGAGTCACATAGACCTGTGATTAAATCGTACTCACTGTGCTTTTGTCTCCACCTGTGTGAAATGGGATAATGCCACACACCTGCTCCAGCTGCAGGGCAGGACGAATGGCATGTTTGTAAATCCTGTAGCACAGAGCTGGGGATGCCCAATAAATATAATGGTAATAGTTAACATTTATTGAGGATTTACTTTGCACCAGGCACCATAAGAAGTTATTTCCATGCTAGTCTCATTTATTCCTCCCCACAATCCCTTGCACTTTTTACAGATGAGGAAACTGAGGCTCAACACGTTACATCATTACCAAATGTCACATTGTTTTTTTTTAAATTTATTTTATTGAAGTATAGTTGATTTACAATGTTGCGTTAATTTCTGCTGTACAGTAAAATGATCCCATTATACATATATATATACGTTATTTTCATATTCTTTTCCATATGGTTTATCACAGGATATTGAATATAGTTCCCTGTGCTATACAGTAGGATGTTGCATTGTTTTTAAACAGTGGGACCGGCGAGGCTGTGTCTGTTTGTTCATGGATGCCTCCCCTGCTTTGTTTGTCCCCCTGGGACAAGGTCTGCAGTTGGTAGAGTCCATAGATGGACACAGTTATTATTACTGCAGTGCCAGCAACCAAATCTGGGGCGGGGGCGGTTTTGATATGCTCAGCCTGCCAAGGAGGGGTCGGAAGTTTGAGCTCGGGTATGCATTGCTAGGGGTGTGACATGGATGGGGAAGGAGGCTGGGCGTGGCCACTGTAGGACCACGGAGCATGGGCCGGGAAGAAGCCGCCTCTCCTCTCTAGGCACAGGGGCTAGAGGAAGAGCCCTTGGCCACTGGTGACTGTGGTGCCCCCCACGGTGCCCTGATGGATGGGATCTGACAGAGTGCCCTAGGTCCTCCCAGCACAGGGCATCTGAGCGCCAGCCAGCCGGGGACTCTGTCCAGGGGAGCTGCAGGCCTCAGGCAACGACAGACGCTTTGTGCAAACAATACCTCCTCCCTGAGGACTCTGCTCCCCGGGCTCTCCTCCAAAATGAGAGCACAGAGCCTGCAAGTCCCAACGCACAGAGGCTGTTCATCCAGGATGGCCCTTCCTGCAGCAGCCTCGGCCGTCCTGCTCAGATCAGGGGGCCCCCATCTGCTCCCTCCCCTCCGCTGGGGGTTTGCTTGGTGGTCCAGACAGAACACTAAAGATAAGGAAGGCTCTTTTGGCTTTGAGTCCATTTCCTCACCCCTCCCCTGTAACACAATTGTCCCCTTCTTTTAAGGATTTAGAAGGCTGGCGTGGGAGGAGCCTCAGAGATGTTTAGTCTGACACACTCACCATTGCCCAGAGGCGCCTGCGTGTGGGTTTGAAACAGCACTCCTCTGGGTCAGCTCAGTGCCGCGGACTTGGCCCCAGATGACGCCTGTGTGAAACTGTGGAAAAGATGCCTTCCCTTGGGGAACGCAGCCCTGTGTTAGGATGCAGGCCTGGTGAGTGGAGAGTGGGAGGGACTTCAGTCCCCACTAGTCCCCTTGGAAAGTCCAAATCCTCAGCACGGTCTACAGTCACTGGGTTTTAGCCATTGCCATTTTCCCTTCCCACCCACTGTGTAGCCACACTAGTTCCTTTGGGTGTCCTTGCTGGCCTGGAGCCTTTTGTACTGGCTGCAACTCACCCCTTCTGGCCTTGGTGTAAATGTTATTTCCTCAAGGTGGCCTTCCCTGACCTCTCGACTGGAACAGGACCCCATCATACACTCCTGTGACAAACAGCCATTTTAGGCAGTTGTCGGTAATTACTGGGTACCACCATGCTGCACCCCTCCTACACCCCATGCCTGGACTCTAAGCTCCATGAGGGCTGGGATGATATTGTTTACCTTGGTATCTGTAGCCTTTGGGGCAATGCCTGGCACATGGTGGACACTTGATAAATCAATACTCATTACACGACCGGAAGGCCTTCTGATTTGCTGGTCCTACAGGAAGTTTGGGGCAAGATTTGGCAAAGCACTTTTAAAAGGGCAGTACCTGTCATGGTAGATCTGCTCATCTGGGCATCTGGCACCTTCCGCAGCCCCTCTCTCCTCTCCTCCTGCCCCAAAGAGCCCACAGATTCAGACTCCAAACACCGGCCTGCAGATTCTCTCCTCTTCCCCATGAGTCTTTGCCTTTTGCTCACTCACCAGTGTCCTGAGGAAGAAGGTTCTGGCTGCCCATGCACTGGGCTTAGGAAAACACAGCATCAGCACCGCCTTAAATTTTATTTTTAACCCATAATTCATCTTGCTTCCAGCAGATTTATTTTCAGCGTAGGGCCCGTGGGCTAGCACTCATTTGCATGCCTGATCCTGCTCTGGGGAGCTGAGCATCTTAGGTGATTGTCCTGAGATGCAAGAATGCTCCCTGACCTTTTCTCATTTTCCTCTTCCCAATGCAGAGCCAGAATTGAGGTGCTGACTGCAAAAAAGCGGTGTCCGGAATGGAGAGAGAGGACTTCAAAAAAAAGTATGGGGTGGGAGATGGGGGCTGCTTCCACCAAATGCAGGGGCCAGGCCTGCAACTCCAACCATCCTCCCTGCGATGTGATCTCGACTTGGTGGAGGAGCTACACCCGCCCTTAACTTATTGCGCATGTGCTTGGGTGAGAGCGTGGTGCTGGGAGCTGCGATTGGCGGTGGGATGACAAGTGGGGTTCCAAGACATTAGTCAGTCTTTGCCTTGCTTCAAAGTCACAATCTGGGGTGAGGAAAATGATTTCGAAACAAGTTTTTATAATCGATGGGATGAGTACAAAGTAAAAGGTTTGCACAGAGAAGTGCAGCGAGAGGAGAGCTCGTTAATCCACCCAGAAATGGGTCAGGGAAGGCTCTGTGGAGAACATGTGATTTGCATTAGGTCTCTGTGAGCCGAGACCTTGTAGGGATAGGGACATTCCAGGAGAGGGAACAGAACGTGTGTAAGTATGGAGGCCAGAGGGCAGATGATGAACTTGCGAGAAAACCTCTTTAATGTGGCTGAAATGTACGATGCATGAGAGCAAGTGGTGGAAGATGTGAGAAAGAAAGGTATTCCTGCCACTTTGAGAAGCTTATGGCCACCCCTCTGAATCTTCACACTCTGTCCACCTCTCTCAGTAGACTCTGAGGACCTCGAGGAGAGGCACCCTGGATGGGAGGCTGCTGCCTCGTCCCTGTTCTTGTTGCTCCAGGCCCAGGTCGTGTGCGTAGTAGCCAAAGGAGCCCAGGCCTGGCTGGGCTGGGAGGCAGGGCCATCTGGAGTCGGAACAGACCCTCCCACATGAAGTTTGAAAGGAAGCATCTTGCAGCTCCGTCTAATTACAGGGTAAGTGAGCGGGCCTCCCTCACGATTAATTTGCTGTGTGTCTTTATTGCCAGCAGAAGACAGATGACTCACAGAGGGTATTCCATATAGGCCTGCCAGTAATTGTCTTTATGACTTCATGAGCCTTTTATGGCCCCCGCCGGGAAAGGTGTTTTATTTTCCTTCTTTTAATTCTCCATTTTCAGTCGGTAAATAACCAACTTCCTGGGAGCAGGAGGAATGTTAAGCTCAGGATCTAGGTGAAACCATCCCAACAAGAGAGGCCATGACCATGAGAATTGAGGCTGAGGTCAAAGGCAGAGGACGGAGGGAATGGGGACAAGGTGGCTCACCCAAGAGGGTGTGGAGTGGATGATCCTCAACAGTGATTAATACGTACATCCTCAAACTTTAAAAATGAATAAATGTTTCTTTTCAGCAGGTGTACTTTCTCAATGATGCTTGACTTAGATTAATGATAATGTGCGTTTATGTTTCCAAAGTACACACAGACCGCTCTGCTTGGAGGGTTGAGGGGAGGACGTGGGAGTGGGTGGATGGGGAGGAAATTCGTGATGGCCCCCAAGACTGTTGAGTGGGAGAATAGCCACAAAGACATTATATTTAATTGTTATCCAGTCTCTCCATATGCAAGATGGGCAACAGTCCGATCGTTGTTTAAACAGAATGGGAATGGGAGGTATTGTATGTCAATAGTGCTCTGGTGCTGTCTCATAATGGCGTGCAAAAACAAACTGTTAAATTTTCCGGAATTCTGTGAGCTGTTTTACACTATATTGATAACTTGCAATCAACCACAGTGGAATTATTTACACTGAGGCAATTGGCAAACCTGACAAAATTGAACCCCACCCCTAGCCTCTGCTGGTTGTTAAACGTTTAACAGCTCACCACAGTGGTAGCGATCCTTTCCACTAGTGTTCGAGCGGTGGGGAAGGACCACTTGGCAGGTTAAATGAATACAAGTTAACATTCACTGATCACTTACTATGTGCCATGCCCTATTCTAGGCACTTCATGTATATAGTCATGGATCCTCTTAACAACTTTATGGGGTTGATGTCATTCTTGAGCCTAATACTGTACCCCGAAGGCTGAGACTTAGAGTCAGAGCCACAGGGGATTATTAATCCATATCCCCATTCCCTTGTTTTCCAGAGGAGGAATTGACAGCCAGAGAAGGGAAATGACTTGGCCAAGTTCAGTGGCCTGGTGATGGGTCTGCTGACTCCCCAGCCAGTGTCTGTTCTGCTCTTATTCTTTTGGCTTGCTATGCCATAGCCCTGCCTCAGTCCAGGCAAGAGCTGAACCCAAAGGTTGGGAGCTGGGGCTTCCCTGGTGGCGCAGTGGTTAAGAATCCACCTGCCAGTGCAGGGGACACGGGTTCAAGCCCTGGTCCGGGAAGATCCCACGTGCCGCAGAGCAACTAAGCCCGTGCGCCACAACTACTGAGCCCGCATGCCACAGCTACTGAAGCCCGTGTGCCTAAAGCCCGTGCTCCACAACAAGAGAAGCCACCGCAACGCGAACCTGAGCACTACAATGAAGAGTAGCCCCCGCTCGCCGCAACTAGAGAAAGCCCGCGCGCAGCAACGAAGACCCAACGCAGCCAAAAATAAATAAATAAAATAAATAAATTAAAAAAAAAAAAAAAAGAAGAAGGTTGGGAGCTGACCAAAGGAGGCAGCCTCAGGCCCGAGTCCACGGAATGAGCCTGGTGGGCTCCATTTGCAGTGTTCCTGCCGCCTCTGGCTGCTTGATAGAGGGTTGACTGCTCCCTGGTGCCCCAGCAACATCCTGAGCTGCCTCTCCTTCCACTCTGCCATTGTCTGAGCATCCCACTGGAAGTAATTCATACTTCAGTCTTCCAGCAACAACCATCTGGAATAACGAGAAAAAATAAATAAAAGTAATAAATCCAAGCCGGAGCTCTGCCTGTTAGCCTAGAGTCCTTAGCTATGGGGAAGTGGGGAAGGGGATAGATGGGCTGAAACGTTCACGGACAAATGATCAGCCTGGAGAATTCACTGTTAACTGCACGGGGGTTCAAGTTAAGCCCAGCGGGGACAGGGGTTAGCCTCTGCAGCTTATTACAATGATTGCTTTCGGTGTGAAAAAGGTGGCCTGAGTCGAGGAAAAGAGACTCAGGATGAAAATCCCCTCAATTCTTAAACATATAGGTATATTCTAATGTAGACTGCATTCTAATATGGTAAACATTCCAATGTAGACTATAGGATCAGGTAGTCCCAGAGCTGAAGGGGCCTTCTAGAACGCTTTGCTTGCCTCTTAGCCTGGGAAACCAACAGTCTCCTGGGAAAAAGGAGGGTGTGAATGCTTTTCTGCAGAGCAGGGCCTTCCCAGGCAGGGGCAATGGAATGTTTTCTATGTCCGAGTGTGTTGCCGTTAGATGGGGTGCTACAGAAGAAAGATAGGGGTTCTAATTGTGCCACCTTGCACAAATAAATTCACCTCTTTGAGGCTCAGTTTCTTAATTCAAGTGGAGGTTTCAGAGTGTGTGGTCCCTTCCAGCTTACATTCTATATCCTAAACAAAAGGGAACATTTCAGAGATGGAATGACACACACACACACACACACACACACACACACACACACACACAAATTGACAAATAGGGAAAGCTTTCAAGATCTCATTCAAATGATTGCTGGATTTGTCTATTAGTGAGATTTGTTTCTTTGCATGTGCTAATTGGTCTTGGCATTAATTAATCTGATTTCATTATATTCTCTTTAATTTGTCAAGATATCATTTTGCTATTGGGTGACAGAACACTTGGGAGAATTCTTAGAATGGGAATATATTTCCCCCCCTTTTAAAGTTCCTGGAGAAAAGTCGTTATCAATTAAGTTAATTTGCATACACATTAGGTTAATCATTTTAGTTTAGCCAAATTTGTAGAAATTTACATAACAAATTGACCCTCCACATTTCACTTAAACATATGTAGCACACTGAATAGTGCATTTTGAGCTGCTAATGAAACTGAGGTTATTTTGCACGCTTCTTTTAGTAAAAGAGGTCCAATTAGACCAAGTAATTTTTTATTTCATCCGTAATTGCAAAACAAATAAGCTTCCTGGCATTTTTTTTTCTAGTGGCAGCATCACACGGACAGGGGCGTTAATAGGGAAGTCATGTTTTCCTAATTAAGCCCGGTTAGATTCCTGCTCACTGTTCCAGCGTCAGCCCTCTCCAGGCTTCTCCTAGGTACTCTTTTGCCTGAGTTGCTAAGCCTCCTGGTATACCTATTAATAGAAGACTCCCCCACAAGGAGCCAGCTGAATTAAAAAATGTAACTAGGAAGGCAGGGTGGGAATTTTGACAGATTTGTTTTTAAAATTTTTTTTTAATACCAGAGAAGAGAAAGTTGAATTCAAAAGGGGTCTTGGTTCTCTCCATCAGGGGAAGGAAAGAGAGAAAAATAGCTTTTGTTCTCCCCCAGAAAAGAAGCTGGCAAAACATATTGGTGGTGTTTCAAAAGTGACTCCAGGGGCTAGCTTGTTCAGTGTTGGAAAATTGGCTGCCATCTCCCCCTCCAGGACGATGGAGCGGTGAAGAGCTTTTAGTGATGTGGGAGAGTTGTAAAAAATGGGATCTGGGATCCCTCTGGCTTTGCTGAGGGTAGAAGGAGGGGGACTCTGGCCACTGTCCTGGAGGGGGTGGGAGTTGGGAATGACGGATGCGTTGGGAGGATGTTGGTATAGTTATACAGAAACTGTGCTCCTACTGTTTCTCCCCAGCGACACGGAAGAGCTTGACCTTCTGTCCAATGCTGGGTATTTTTTTCCTTCTAGCGCAGAGGATGTTTCAGGATTCCAGAAGAGGACACTGGCATGGACAGTAGGGAAGAGTTGGACAGATGGGATCAGAAAAGGGTGCTGTACCTTCAGCATGGAGTCAGCAGACTTGGGTTCCAGTCTTGGCTAAAGATTGCAAGAAGTGGTCACCATCCTCCACTCCTCCCTGTGTCCCCAGCTCTTGCAGTGTGACATTGTAGCTCTCCTCATCAAGAGGTGGAGTCTATTTCCGTCCTCCCTGAACCTGGGCTGTCCTGTGACTTGCTTGGGCCAATAGGATGTGGTGGAAGTGATCATGCACCAGCCCCAAGCTTAGTCCTTAGAAGCCTTGCCTGCCTCTGTTCACTCTCTTGGAACCCTGCTGCCTCCCAGACCAGTTGGCTGAGATGGTGAGAGACACGTGGCCCAGTCGCCTCCATTATCCAGCTGACAGTCAAAACCCAGGAAGAGAGACGCCTCGCTGACCTGCACGTGGTCCCAGATTACGTGAGCCATCCCGACTGAGCCCAGCTAAATTTCTAGTCCACAGAATTGTGAGCTACATAAGTGGCCGTTGCTTTTAGGCCCTTAAGTTTGGGGCTGATTTGTTGACAACACTGGATGTGGTCAATATCCACTTGTGTGTTCTTGGGAAAATTCATTTTCTCGTCTGAGCTTCAGCCTCCTAAGTCTGTAAAACCAGTTGGGATTAAAGGATCCCTAAATTCTCTCCAGCTTTAGAAAGCTCCCAAGTACCATGGTGCTGTATCTGACAGCCTGACATTTCCCCAGAGGGGACTCCAGGTAAGGCACTCTCGCTGGGCAGTAGCACACCAGGGGAAATGAGTTTATCAGCTCCTCTCAAGATGAGAAGAGGATATAGTACGTGTAAGGAGGAAAGAGAGCATTGTCTGCCTTGGGACAAAGAACGGGAACTGGGAACCGTGTTGGGGCTCTCGAACGGGGTACGGTGAAGAGGTGTTGTGTGTGCGTGTGAGGTTTTTGAAGATGAAGTTCTGAACGCCTGGACATCAGTGGAGGGAGTGTGCTTTGAATAAGCATGAGTTTGTTGACATTAGTTATGCAGCGTACCCAGCCTGTGAGCTGCAGGCCCACTCACAGGCCCCAGAGGCCCATGGCCACAGGTCAATGTGGGCTGGTGCAGGAAGTGCCCAGCTAAGCCTCTAGAACTGGTTTCTCAACTTTGATACATGCAGATGCCGGTTGCATACAAGACACTTCTGCAGCACGCCTGAGTTGCGCGGAATCCCCGGGGTGGTCTCTACCTTTCCCTTTGCCATTCAGAGAATACACTTAGTGCAACAATTAAGGATGAGAGGTGCAGGGCTTATCTTATATAATCAGGGCTAGTATTTGTGAAATAAATGAGTGAATAAATGAATGAATATGATTTCATGGATAAGCTTGAATCCACCCTGATTTAATCAATTTATTTGCAAAATTCAATTTTTTAATTATTTGGAATACATTCCTTCTGAAATCTCTCTCAACTGATAGAGATCTGTGGGTTGAGACGTTCTCCTTTAGAAATATCCCACTGTAGGCAATTCCACGTACAGGGTTGGGGCCCAGGATAGGTCTGACTTTTCCCTGCTCTCCTAAGTTTCTGGGAACCCAACCAACCCATGTGTTTCTCTTGTCCTGGCCACACCTAGGCTCAAGCTGGTCTCCCTTTCCCAGCAGACTTTGCTGCTGAAGTCCCAGCATTCTTTGCGCTCAAGCAGGACTGACTCATGGCAGAATCTGGTACTTCTCTCTGAGTTTCCCTGATGCTAAGGAAGAGAGGACAGGCACTCAACTGAGCACGGCCACTATGGTCAAATGCTTGAGCTAGCATCTTTTTTTCTTTTTAACTTGAAATACAGTTGACTTACAAGGTTGTGTTAGTTTCAGATGTACAACAAAGTGAATCAGTTATACACATACATATATCCACCTTTTTTTTTTTTAGATTTTTTTTTTCCCATTTAGGTCATTACAGAGTGCTGAGTAGAGTTTCCTGTGCTGTACAGTAGGTCCTTATTAGTTATCTATTTTATGTATAGCAGTGGGTATATGTCAATTCCAGACTCAATTTATTCCTCCCCCGCCTTTCCCCCTGGTAAACGTAGGTTTTCTTTTCTACATCTGTGACTCTATTTCTGTTTTGTAAGTAACTTCATTTGTACCATTTTGCGCTGGCATCTTGATAGCAGAAGCTCAAGGCATCTCTAGGTGGGGAGTGACTGGAGCAGGGTGCTGGGCCAGTTGGAAGTCCTGGGTGGCTGGGAGCAGGGATGCAGGGGAGAAAGTCATATTTTGTTTTGGTTTCCTCTCACCTTCGCTTTCAGCACCGCTCACCCCTTTATGGTCCTTTCCCCTCCCCTACCCTAGCCCTAGGCTGCCATGGTTCTATGGCATCTTTGTACCCACACCGCTGGCTTATGATGTAATTCTTGTGTCTGTTTCCTATGACAGATTACATGGCTGGAGGGAAAGGACCACACTTTTTCATCTTGGTATCCACCCAGAGCCCAACAGACTGCCTTGCCCACAGAGTTTAACACGTGTTAAAAGTGAGCGAGCTATTTCCGAGCAGAGGGGGCTGGCTAACATCCTAGAGATCCCACACCATTGGTGCCCCCTTCTCTGTGTAAATGCAGAGCTGTCCTTAGGTGGCAGAAACCTTATGTGAGGGGCAAATTCTAGAGCCAGGCAGGGAGCATGCATGTATGAACTTGTCAGTGTAACACAGGCGGGGATGAGAACGATGTGGGTAACTGGGGTACGTGTGCTCTGCCTAAGACATCTAGATCCACTTCTTTCAAAAACACTTCTGGCAGGAAAAGCATGTCTGAGATCTCCCACGTGTGACTGCTGCTTCAAGGTCAAACCTTAACTCTCCATCTCTGGGGAAACAGTGACTTTGCTGGAGTTTTGCCAGCAGCTGCGAGGCCTGGTGGCACAGCATGGACTTGGAGTCAAAAGATGAGTATTAGTCTTGATTCTATCGTGATTAGCTGTATGATATCCAGGGCAGGCATTTCAAATTGCTGTGCCTCCGTTTTCACACATGCAGAATGGGTGTGCTAATGACAAAATAAAAAAGGTGAATGCGCATTGTAAAATGTAAAAATTTCGATAAAAGGCAGGGCATCGCTCTTAGGGTTCTTCATAGAACGCTCTACGGCTTCTCCTTTTAGAAACTGCTCTGCCCTGATCTTGTCATCAGTCAAGGACCAGTCAGGGTTCAGTGCGCCACCCTCCATCTCAGCCCCACCCCTTGTTCCCTTGCTGATCCAGGAACAAAGTAGAAAGTGGCATTTCTGAATGAGGCTGACAGTTCACCAGGCACAAAAACCCACCCAGTTGTGACTCAGAGTTTTGGAGGCGCAGATAGAATTAAGGAAATGTTAATGTATTCGCATGGCTTTGCCTCCTGCCTACAAAGGCATAAGCAGTAAGGAGGGAGGATGGGGTGGGAAAGGGGACAGAGAGATGGGGAGTCGTGCTGATGGGCTCTTGGGGTGGGGGCTGGTGGGGACTGCAGGGTCCCAAGGCTGCCTGGATGCTGCAGCTGGGCCTGAGATCCCCAGGGGACAGAGAGGGATGTGCTGGCATCTGGTCTCTGCCAAGCGAGTCCGCCGCCCAGAATGCAGTATCAGCTTGGGCACAGGGCTAGAGCAGAGAGGCCCTGGGGTGCATGCATGTGCCCACGCAGGGGATGGAGGTGTGGGGGGATGTGAGCTGAATAACCCAGAGCTGTCTGCCTTGGTGCTGTGGCTTGTCAATGGCAAACAGCCATTTAGAATCAACATCTTTTCCAAATGAGGCCCCTGAATGTTGTATGCTTAATAAGATCTATCCGTCTATCTGCGCATTTATGCAGGGAGCTGGTTCCCCAGGGCACAGCAACCAGTATGCTACCTCAGCATGGAACAATCCCCTGGGAAGCTGCTTCTTTTTCTCCCCCTCCAGTGGGGGGCTCCAGGACTGAGCCCTAAGGGGCTGGGCTGAGTGGCTGCCAGTTTGATGGGTGTTTGTAGAGGTACCTTGTATCACTGGCTCTGTTACTTCACTTTTCATTTCTGAATGAATGAATGTTGTAGCATTTGCCAGGCACTGACTGGGTGCCATTGAGGGTGTCAGAAACGCAGTCCCATCTCCTAGGTTCACAGACGACCTGTAAACTAGACCTGTGACCCCTGCAAAAGCTTTCCCCTCCACTACCTAGCATCTGGCTGTGGGAGATGCCCAATAAGTGTTATTAGCAGAAACAGATGCTCTCCATAATATCCAGCCAGACTCAGGAGTGGTCTTTGTTCAGTTCAATTATGGGTCCGCTAGGGGGACCCCTAGGCACCACTCATAAGTGTGGTGACTGGACCTTTGGGTTCCAAGGGCGAAGGATGCTCCAGAATCTGTGCAGGGGCGGCTTCCTCGTAGAGTAGGGGTCGTCAAGAAATGACATGGCATGCTTGTACTGGGGAGCTTCCATCTTGTCCCTCCCTCTGACAACCTCAGCATCGTCCAACTGAACTCCCAGAGGAAGGGCCCAATATAGGGACAGTGACCCCAAGAAAAGAGATCCTGTGAAGAGATTGGAAGCTCTGGGAGAAGAGGCCCAGCCAGGAGCATCGGGCATGGGCTTTGAGCAATCCCAGGTGGGGCTCCTCCTGGCTTGGAGAAGCTGGGAAATGTTTCAAACGTTACTCGTGAGGAAAAAGCACTGATTCTCTCTTGCTTTCTCTGCCCTCTCCTCCCCTTCTCAGGCCTTGAATGTTTTAAATGCCAGTCTTCATGGTTTGATGGAGAATTTTACACTAATGCAGAGTATTACCTAGTTAATTTGACTAGAATAGACAGTGATTTTACACGGTGAGGCTGTTGCCTCCTGAGCTAGCAGTTCCATTACCGTGGGCTGGGCTGCCTGCTCCCCTGGAATCTGCTGAGCTAAGGGCCTTCTACACATGGGCTTCCTGGGAGCCCCCAGGAGGCTGGAAAGCAGGAAGGGGGAAGAAAAGCGCTGGGTTTGTTCATTCACTCTTTCAGCCATTCACTCACTTACGATTGTCTTCCTTTACTCAATAACTGACTTATTCATTATTTCTTAAGTCCATTCATTTCATTCCTTCCTTCAACAAGCTTTGAGCATGGCCTGTGAGGTGCCCGACCTAGTGGTAGGTCTTGGGGGTACAGAGATGCAAAGCCCATTCCTTGCCTGCAGAGTTAGGCCAAGGAGCATGGTTGCAAACAGCCAAGGACAACACAATGGGCCAAAAATTAATCCAAAGCACTGTGGGAGCCCAAGGAGAGGCTGGCGGCTTGGTGGTGGGGTGGGGCTAAGGCCGACTCCACAGATGGGTGAAACCTATCTGGCCCTCAAGGTCTTCCATCAGGCAAGCGTATTAGGAGGTCGACTTGGCAACGGGATCAACGGCTGGGTACAAAGAAATGATAAGAAAACCACACCAAAGAGGGACACCAACACCTGGGCTTCTTCAGGGCTTGTGAAGAGGCACATCTGGTACTGTCATACCCCCTCAGCACACCCCAGTGTCCAGTATCCCAGGTTATGGAAAAAGAGAGAGGGGAAACCACCGGTTTAGTGGAAGCTGTTGTGACATCGTCTCTCCCTCCCCCAAGCCGTGTGAGGGAAGCTCTCAGGGCATTGTTCATGGAGACTGGGAGGGCCAGTAAGAAGAGGGGTGGAGATCTCACTCCCAGGCTGAAGGAGACATCCTAGCGCTTTGGATGGAGTTGAGGTTGGAGGGCATTCTTGGGACAACTTGACTTGTGCTCTCTTCTTGCTTCTTTCCTGGAGATGTCTGAGGTCGGGGTAGGGGCGATGGGAAGTGAGGAACAGGATAGCTTGTTGAAACAGCTTGGGTGAGGGCCAGAGGGAACTGTGGCATAGGGAGCCTGGGAAGAAAATGGAAGAGTCTCCCCTCCATCCTAATTCTCTCTATCTCTAGGAGGGTACCGGAGAAAACCCAGATCGCATGGTTATGAAAGAGCCAGGTCTAGAGGAGAGGTAGGTACTCTGGGGCTGTCTGCTATATGAAGAGATAGCCCTCCCAGAGAGGATCCTTGGGGGATAGGCCACTGGTGGGGGCCTAAGGTAACCATGGCTCCCTCTTCCTGACATGGTCCTCGGCACCTAGCTGGCCAGTGAGGCCAACACGAATCTAAGACAGCCGTGGTGCCTACATATGGGCGGAGCCACCAACTGGAGATTGAACCAGGCTGAGTTGTTAGAGACCAGGGCCCTCCCTACGGGGTCAGGCTGCCAGTCATGCACTATGGCTCCAGCCCTCTCTCTTAACCTCCTCACTGTCCCCAGCACCAAAAGACCCAGATCCAGGGAAATGAACAGAAATTTAGAGTATCTGTTAATGAGAGACTCCAGAGAACTGATGAAAGTTATGGCTATAAAAAAAAAGTGTTGTATTTATGCTCCACTGAGTTTAAACTGTTTAATAAACTCTTTAATAAACCAGTGAAACAAAGAAAATGGGGAAAGACATCCCAGGCAGAGGTAACCACGAGAACAAAATCACAGAGGGGTGTGAGCACATGGCAGGGGGAATCTGAGGGCTCTGGTGAGATGACTGGGTAAGTGATGGGACAGGGGAGGGGGGAGCGCAGGAGGCTATCATGCACTCTCAGAAAGAACCTGAAAATGATTTGAGGGGTTCTGGCCCCTGGGCAGTATCAGGTGGCCAGCTAGCCTCAACCCTTCCAGCTCAGTTTCCAGGAACAACACTCCTCTGGGCAAGGGGAGAACGTTACCTGGGCCCTGCACTTTAAAGGTCCCAATTACTCGCCCTCCAGTCCCCACACTAGTACATTTATTAAAGAACACGTGGGTGCCTCTGTTAGTGCGTTCCAGGGCTCAGCCCTGGCTGTAACTCTAAGCATCCACTCTCATGACTATCACTGTGCAGGCCCCAGGGAAATGCCTCTCCCTGTCTCTTGCCCTCTGTTCTTGAAACAGAAGGCAGCTGGGTTCGAATGACCCGAAGCTTGGTGGGTTGTACTGAGGAGACAGTGTTTTGGGGTGGGTGGTGGGGGAAACATGCATTTAAGCAGTGAAAGTGCTTAAATATAAGACCAATTAATTAACTTGTCAAATCCTTCCTCTCAGATAGCACGGTGCGATAGATCCTTTCATCATCAAGTAACCAGAATGCTGAGCATCCATGTTCTTGTTTTCTTTGTGTTCAAATTCAAATTCGTGGAGGTATTTACTAATTAGTGTGGTATTTGCAGTAGCTGCACGTAAAAACTCAGAAACATTTTGCAATATTAAACAACTCACATTTCTCTTAAATTTGTGTATATGTAGGTCTAGATATAACGCGCATGCAGTGTGGTACGGATTCTCTACATTACTGTGTAGATCTAGATATTGCTGTAAGAACAGTGATGAAAATGATCATTTGTCCTATGTGGCCACATTATCATGTTTGAAAAATGAGTAAAATTCAAGGCTCATTTCTGAGTACATGGAAGTGTGGTTTTAAGAATTCTATTGTCATTTCCAACTTCTCCTGCCTCAGCAGAGAAGTTTCTCCAAATCGAAATTAATAAAAAAAAAAACTATCTAAGAATGACAATGACTCGAGAGATGCCGAAGTTGGCACTGATCTCAATAGAACACAAATTGTGTAAACATCTTGATTATAACAACATAATTAGGGATTCTGTTTAAATAAAGGCAAGAAAATTAATTTTGGAGTAAATATTCAGGAGTTTTTGAACTATTTTATCTTTGTTTTGTTACTCATACAAACACTGTCGGCACTCAGACGTGCAGTAATAATTAAATTCATCTATCTTTGATATTTGCCAACTTTCAATCATATGAAAAGAAATCGTGGTTTTCCACTGATATTTTTGATCTTGTCATCATGAAGGTGTACTTGTCAAGGGAGGTGGGCAAGCATAATTTACCATACAGTTTGTGATCTTAATTTGTACCTTTTAAATATTTAGACCTAAGTTTTGTTGGCCTCCGGTGCCATGGGCTCCCCCAAGGTTAGGAGAGGTGCTGCCCGTCCCCTGTGACAATCTTGGTTGACTTCTTCCAATCTCAGCCTTTATACTGACATCGTAGCCCTTGAAGGCACAGGGAGAAGGTTTGGCAAATTGTTGAAAACCTTAGCAGGAAAAGCACTGGGGTTTAAAGATTTTCTTGTCCTACCGTGTCATGTTAGTGGTGAAGAAATTGAGTTAGAGAGAGAGGCGAAGTGTCTTGCTAAGGTCACATGGTTACTGAAGCACTTGGAGGCCCTGGAACGGGGACCGTCTACCGAGCCAGTAGTCAGGGGGAGGGATGGAGGGAAGTGTGCACAAACCACTCGTACCTCAGCAGCCCCCCAAGGCTTTAGCGCCTTCTAGCTAGCGGTGCTGCACGGCGTTAGTGCAGAGGGAGGGTGTGGGAGGGTGGCCCTTTCGGTGCCTGCCGCCTACATGACTTCTCGGTGGCATCGGTGACGATGGAGGGAGAGCTGACATATGTCCTAGCCCTTTCACTCACCTCCTCTCTCCAGGTCTCAGTTTCCCCCCATCGTAGAAGGAGCAGCTGGACAGGATGATCTCTACGATACCCTCCAGCCCCGACATCCTGTCTGTGTGATTTCCCAAAGGCTGCAGGTTGGTGGAAGCCTGAAGACTGGATTTGGCCTCAAGCCATGTTTCTCCTTCATTTCTAAAACCACATGCACTTGCTGGAACACTAACTCCATCTGGCCTTGATTCGCTTCCTCCTGATTTTACTCCCTGCTGGAAAGCACTGCATCCCACCCGAGGCACCTCAGGGAGCTGCTCTCACCAGCTCCCTGTTTTTTCTCCCCTGAGGCTTAGCAAGTCAAGCATTGCCAAGAGCTTCCTTCCTTCTGCCCCAGCAGAGAGGAGCAGCCACTGGGTGAGCAGGTTTTTCCCTCCTTCCGTTGGGGAGGCTGGCAGAAATCACCAGCTTCCCTCCCACAGGTGCCTGGGGTCCTCTCACCCTCCTTGGCCTGCCCCTATCTCTCCAGGAAGTCCAGCCTTTGGAAGTTTTGCTCCCTCTTTACAACTGCATCTCCTGCTTTGCCCACTTCCACCTCAAGCTCCTACTAACATCTGTCCTCTTGCTCTTCTTCTATTCTTCCCTTCAGGCAGGAGGCAGTAGAATATATCACTTGAGAACATGTCTGACATAGAGAACAGACTTGTGGCTGCCAAGGGGGAGGGGCTGGGGGAGGGAAGGATTGGGAGCTTGGGATTAGCAGATGCAAACATAGTATATAGGGTGGATAAACAACAAGTTCCTACTGTATAGCACAGGGAACTATATTCAGTACCTTCTGATAAACCATAATGGAAAAGAATATGAAAAAGAGTGTATGTACATGTATAATGGAATCATTTTGCTGTACAGCAGAAATTAACACAACATTGTAAATCAACTGTACTTCAATAAAATTAAAAAAAAAAAGAACATATCTAAGTCTGAATCCAGCTCCCCTATTTATGTGGTGAGACTTCCTCTTAGATTTTCTCATCTGTCAGTTGGGCACAATCCCTACCCAACTTGGCTGTTTTGAAGCAGAGTACCTGGTACACAGGAATAACAAGTGTCTGTTGGTCTTTGATCTAAGAACATTTGTGAAACACTTTGTGTTATGTTCATTAGTTTCCCCAGGTCTCCTCTAGATTTCTATGAATATCTCCCCCACCTTTTTCTTCGTTTCTAAATAAAATGATCTGAGTCTCCATCCCACACCCCTCCGGAGAGTCACTCTCCCCAGTAGTTTGAGGATTCTCGGGGTGGCCCCGTGCTCCGCTGGTTGCTGGTGGTTCTGAATTCCTGTCCTTGACTCAATTCTGGAGTCCCCACTTGATATCTTGCTTTCTGCTGTTTTTTGCTGCCTGCCCGGATTTGCCCACACGTGATCAAAGGCCTATTCCCTTCCCAAGACACCACTAGTGCACATCGTGTTACGAGTGACAGTTTTTATAGGGCCTTTGGGAACAGAGGGGGATTATAGGTACCAGAAGAGGAGAAAATATTACAGTTGAATATTATATGCCGTTGTTCACAAAGCCACAGGGTTTGCTGAGTAGAAAGAAGGGAAGTTGGGCCTGGGGGAGGCATTCCAAGCAGAGGGCAGGGGGTGGGCAAAGATCCTGTGTGGCCCACTGTGGCAGTCTGCTAGCTCTTCACTAAGCCCACGGCCTCCTGGGCACCCTGCTCTTCCCTGGACATTATGTGTGACGTGGGGCTGAGGTGCCGTCACTAAAATATGAGTGGGAGTGATGTGTGCTCCTCTCCGCCTGGCCCATGAAAACCTTCCTGTACACTCCTTCTAGCCCTTTTCCCTTTGGCCAGCTGCAATGGTGACCCCAGGACTGCCTAGGAAGATGTAGGTTGAGATGGCAGAGGTGCCGGTAGCCTGTCTCTGAAAGAAATGAAAGAAGAGCTGCTCTCACCAATCAGGAACATTCATTTTGTCCTGCCACGTGAGTGAGGCATATAGTTCTTGAGTTTGAGCTATTATACGTTTGGGGGTCTATTTGTTTTAGCAGTTAGCGTTACCCGAGCTAATATACATCCAAACCTCTTTCTTCTTTAAACTCGTCATGCTTGCAATTACTTGAGTAAGATCAACCTTCCTTGGTAGAGTCTATGCTACACAGGGCAGGGATCATGGCTTTCAGTCATCTTATCCCCCATGTGTCTCATCAAATGGAATGGAATAGGTGTTTGGGGAGGCACTGCATAGTGCCATCCGGGGAGTGTGTGGAGTAGCATTGCTTTGCTTCCAAGGCTTGTTCTTGCCGTATTGCTCCTGCCCTGGCCCTACACTGTAGTCTCCTTCTGTCTTTCGAATTTAGCCTACGCCCTTAGTCTCACTGTTTACATGACAGGAGCCCCAAAGCTTCGCCTTAGCGTTCAATCTCCTATGATGCCGGGACGTGCATGGACCTGCTTCCTCCTGTTTTCCGCTGAGCCCAGCCAGTTCTGGAGAACTGTCTTATATCACAACAATCACTGATAACACTTGTAGAGCAGATAGAATTAAAATGCCAAGGTTTGAATCCTGGCTCCACCCACTTATTAGCTGTGCGAACTTTGGGAATTTATGTATGGTAATCTCTCTGGGCCTTAATGTCCTCATCTGAATAATCAGGGTACTAATAGGACCTGTCTCATAGGATTACTGTGAGGACTGAGTGAACGGTGCTCGGCACATAGTACGTGCTCAATACATATGTTTATTGCCCTTTCCAGGTCGTAAAGCTGTTTCACAAATTTCAGCCAATACTCTTCCTTCAACTTTAGGAGAAATCCATTATAGGTAACATGGCCACTCGACACATTCAGATTCAGATAATATTATTGATGAGTTCAAGTCTTCATGCCAGTTTTTTACATAAACCAGATGGAGAAACTATGCCCAGACAGGTCACATACAAGAGTTGCTAGTGAGTGTTAGAATGGGACTCAAACTCGGGACTAAACCCACATGCAGTTAGCCGGCTTGATATCCTGCAGCTCAAGACAACAGTGCCAAAGGCATCACAGAGAAAGACCTTTATGTCCCAGGCAGAGTCCTCAAGACACACACACGTGCAAACCAGCATCTCTGGACCTCTCTGGGTTCACTGGACAGGTGGTCTCAGTGGTGCTCTGTCCCTGACCAGTGTCTGGCTCATGTCGGTGTTCCGCCCATCTGCAGAATGTTTCTCTTCCACACAGTCCCCAGACCGTTACTTCAAAGTGGGTTTCTGCCCTTATACCTAGCATCCTGATATCACCTTCTGATTTTCTCCATTGGTCTTTCTTCCCTAGTTAAAGCCACACATTCGGAACTTTCCTGACTTCTCTTCCTCCATGGAACCCGTTCTGGGTCCCAGTTTTTTCCATTGAACCTGATAAGTGCCAACGAAACTGATACCTGGGTTCCTGCAATTTGTTAAGAGAAACCAAGGGGGAAGTAGTGAGTCACCCTACTAAACAACCAGTTGGCGTTTAGCACATGGCTCTGGGTGGGCGGACCAGGAAAGATGGTCTTCGCAGAGAAGCCTTTCCAAGAGCCTGCCTCAGCCCATACGGCCACAGACTGCGCTGGCCCCCCTACCGCTCACCCTTCAACTCATGTCCCACCTCTCCCATTGGGGTGTCAAGGGGCAGACACTTGCCCGGCTGACGATTCAGATCCTCATCAGCCTCTCACCTGTGCACTTCCCAGACTCCTGCCAGCTCCCTGGTGTGGCCTGTCGGGCCAGCCCACCATCTCCTTGCAAAGGCTTCTGGGGAGGGTGCCGCTCCAGCAGGAAACAGCTGCTGTGGTTAAGCCATTTTCTCTGTGCACTTGCAAGATACATAATTAAGAGTTCTGCTGAGGGGGGAATAAGGCACACCATTAGATTTGTTTAGCATATTACGCCAGGTCTAGTGCATGCCTGGGCCCCCGTGCCACACAAGACATTAAGGTAAGACTCCAGAAACAGCCCCAAGGTTGCTTGATGGGATCTGTTCCATGTTAATTCTGAGTAAATATTTGCTATTCAGGTTTTTATATGCTTCACCACCAGCAGGGATTTTGAAAGGTGGGCTTCTCCACCAAATACTTTTCATTTAAAAATCAGGCCACTTAAACACAAGGTTCCTAAGGCTCTCCCCATTCGCCTTTGTGTTTTCTCTTGCATTTTGCTTCCTTCCTTTTTCCTCCTGATCTTGCCTTCTTTCTTGCTGCCAGTTTCGCTTCTCTCTTGCCCTCATCTGTGTCCTTGGTGTCCAGAGCAAGAAGCACAAAAAATCCTGGATTAAGGGTGAGGCTGAACTTTGATGTCCTCCTTTGAGCACTCTGCAAGATGGGATCAGGCATGAGGCTGTGGAGCCCACCTGAGGGGCTGGGGAGGAGAGGGACTGGAAGCCCCAAAAGAGGGATGGAGGGCTTCCCTGGTGGCGCAGTGGTTGGGAGTCCGCCTGCCGAAGCAGGGGACACGGGTTCGTGCCCCGGTCCGGAAGGATCCTACATGCCGCGGAGCGGCTGGGCCCGTGAGCCATGGCCACTGAGCCTGCGCAGCCGGAGCCTGTGCTCCGCAACAGGAGAGGCCACAGCAGTGAGAGGGCCGCGTACTGCAAAAAAAAAAAAAAAAAAAAAAATGAGGGATGGAAAAGTCTGGAACTTGGGTGGAGACAGCAACTGAAAGAAGATTGGGGTCCAATGTGAGAAGGGGAGGAGAAGGTTCTGAGGGTCTTCCTAGAAGCCATTTGGTATGGAAACTTACTTTCAGGGCCTATAGGGTTTAATGTATGAACTGATAATGACCAGAGGAGTGATGGACACCCTCACAGCCCCCTGCAAATGGAACTGTTCATGGCCCACCCAAGGGTCAGATCAGGAGAGGTTGTCCCTTACACCTGCCACAGGAGAGCAAAGGATGCTGGCAAGGAGGGAGAGAACATTGGCAAAGCTTAGCTTGGTGCCATATTGAGAAGCCATGGTGAGTCTCACACTTGGGCTCAGAGGTCATGTAGGCCAACCCGAGTATTAATCCCCTCTATCCATCCCTAATGTTCATGTAGCATGCAACCTCCTGTGTGCAGAGCCCATTATAGAGCAGTGCTGAGGGTTAAAATCTCCTCGTCCCACTGAGACAGGTCTTCCTGTTTTCACTGTGCTGTCCTCATCCCAGGTCCCACCTTGGGGTATCCAGAGAGCTTGTTCAATCCCTCTACCTTGTCAATCCCTCACATATTTGAGTTCACCTGTCAAAGTACTTCTAAGTTTCTTTTCCTGGCTTCAACGATTCCCATTTTTCCCTTATCACAATTCCACTAGGGAGTCTGTGTGGAAGCTGTAGTTTAATGTCTCCCAGTAGACTGGTTACTTCAGGAGGACAGGTGCCACGTTCCATTGTCTGCTGTAACCCCAGGCCCAGCAGAGTGTCAGCAGATAGCAGGCACCAATCAATACCTGCGGGGTGAATTGAAGATGTGGTTTGAATTCCTTTCCTTTACCATCTTCTGCCTCTACACTCCGTGGTCTCTCTATTTACCTCTTAGGATGTACTGTGCTGTTTTGACCAGGGAAGACCAGAGTAGGACCACCACCGCCACGCTTGACATCAGGTTGGCAAACTTTTTCTATAAAGGGCCAGATACTACATATTTTACTAGTGATGGTCTTAGTTGTAACTACTGAACTCTTGTCATTACAGCCCCAAAGCAGCCATAGACGATACTTAAACAAATGCTGTGACCATTCCAATAACACCTTATTTACAAAAACAGACGGTGGGCCGGATTTGGCTTGCAAGGCTGAGTTCTAGGAATTCAGTTCACTGAAATTCTAAGAATTTGGACTGGAATTGGATTAGCTTTTCAAAATAATCGTTATCAGAGAACTACTAGTGGCAGCCACCCAAGCAAGGAAGAGTAGGCAGGAAAGTGCCCTTGGGCCCCTTGTGGGGACAGCAACCTAAGTAGAGGGCAAAGAGAAGGAGGTTAACTGCAAGGCCGGTGACTTACCTGAGGACTTGAGGCAGAGAATGAAGCAGGGTGGCTGCTGAGGAGACTTCCTCTGTACCCACGGCCCTGTTGCTGCTGGACTAGGTCCTCAGTGAGCAATCCAAGAAAGGAGGCCCAGTCCCAGCAATGCAGCGCTCAGGGGAGAACATTCTCGCCTAGTAGCAGCGTTACCGTCCAGGAGGAGACTGATGGTGACCTGTGAAGCCACGATGACTAAAGGAAATGAATGATCACACGTGGTTAGAGTTGGGGATGTAGGCACAGAATGGGGATATATGGGAATGTGAATTCAGCTGTGCCCATGTGTACATCTGAGATGTGCTGGTCGAATGTTCCTGTAAATTTGGAGCTGGAGCGTGTGTGCTCGTGTGTGCACGTACTTCTTTGACTGAACTAACTGGCTGCTTTCTTATTCGTTTCTCTTCCTAGACAGGAAGCTCCTGAGGGTAAGCGCCGCTGCTCTTTTCCACCTGCATATTTCCAGCACTCAGCACCAAGTCTGAGATGGGCTCAATCATTTAGTTTAGTCTTAATTAAATTGAATTGATGGTGAGCATTTGATAGAACCACGGTGTGTTAGAGGGGATTGTACATGCTGCCTTTGCATGTGGAGATGGTGGGTTTGGGTGTATGTCCACGCACTGGGGTCTCTGTGAGCAGATATGGAATCATTGCAGGGCTTACACACACGCATAGGTAGAATAGAGCATTTGGGGGTGTACATTTGAGACGTGCATGCAGATAGGAAGTTGGAGCATGAATATGGGCAGAACAGGAGTCTTCTATGAGTTCATATGATGTGAACATACAGACAATAAAACACTGTGGGATGTTTACTTGAAACATACATACAAATAGGGGTTAAGAGTGTATGTGCATGGGTTGTAAGCATGTAGAATGGGGTATAGCGTATGTATGTACATGAGGTGTGTACAAATATACCTGAAATATACATTAAAGGCCAACTTGCAGCTAGGCTGGTGGGAGTGTTGGTTTATATGCATATGCAAGAGACATGAGGGTTTGGGGACACATCCAGGGGCAGGGAGCGGGGTGCACACGCAGACAGGACCTGCCTACAACCTGTGTACATGCAGGAGTGTACACACTGCAGGCATGGGTTGTTGAGGCTGAGTGTGTCTGGTGTGTGCACATGTGGATGTGACTATTAGAGGTGCACACACGTTGGAAGTGTGGAAGCAGGCTTCAGGTTGTGTACATAAATGGGGGGGTGCGTGCAGAAACAGTTGTGAGGTACTTATAGGAGTGTGGTTACTCACATCAGTTCTGAAGGTGCATCTACGTGGGGATATACTTGAATATGGCCTTTGGATGGGGTGTCTGAAGGCAGTGAATGCACGTGTGGGCTTGGGGGTGTGCCTAAAGACCTGTGTCGTTGAGTGTGAGTGTGTGGGTGTGTGCCTGTGAGAGAAGTGTGCATCCAGGCTTGAGAAGGCCCCTCGGGAAGGGCTGCAGAGAGGGGGCTACAGTGTAGGATGTGCACTCAGCTGTGGGCTCTTTCAAGTGTAAATACTCAAGGGTACCCGTTTGGGATGTGGATTTTTTGAGGCCGTTAGGGTCTGTACATGCCGATGTGGATGGCTGAGTGTGTGCATGCAAAGTGGGGTTTTGGGGGTGTGAGGGGGTGGTGGGGGCCTGCCGATGCAGGCAGTTGAGCACATGTGCACAACTGGGGGCGTGTCCACGCAGGCACCCGTGTCCCGCATCTGGCAAGCGCTCTAAACTAGGTGCCTCTTCCTTGGGCGAAAGCTCACTTTGGGCTGCCTCTGTCCTTGAGCGCAGCTTCCTGGGCAGGAACCGAGGACAAAGCATGAACTGGGCAGAGGCAGGCGAGACTTCAAGGCTAAGTCTTCTCTCAAACTGGCTGCCTTCTCTCAAACTTATTTATTTATGATAAAAAATAAATAAACAGGGGCTTCCCTGGTGGCGCAGTGGTTGAGTCAGCCCGTCGATGCAGGGGACGCGGGTTCGTGCCCCGGTCCGGGAAGATCCCGCATGCCGCGGAGCGGCTGGGCCCGTGAGCCGTGGCCGCTGAGCCTGTGCGTCCGGAGCCTGTGCTCTGCAACGGGAGAGGCCACAATGGTGAGAGGCCCGCGTACCGCAAAAAAAAAAAAAAAATTAAAAAAAATTAATAAATAAACAAAACTGGGACCCTTTAGCTGTTTGGGGAGGGAGGGAGGTACAGGTTGGGGAGAGAGAGACTTTGGGAAAAAACAAACAAACAAAAAAAACAAGGAGAGAGAGAGGGAGGAGGAGAGCAAGGAGCAATTTAGTTGAGCCGGAGGCAGAAGAGCAGCCGCGGCAATGGCAGCAGCTAACGGGCTGACAGGTTGTGTATGTTTTACATGCCCATTAACTCGCTTACTCAATAAAAAATGCATAGTTACCACCAGCCAGAAGTGCTTTGCTGGTGGAGGCCTGCCCAGGCTGCCTGCCTCCAGTCCGTGGTCGCAGACACAGCCACTGTCAGGCAGCAGGCAAGAAGTCACCAACCTGCGAATGAGAGAAATTAGGCAGCTCCCAGAGGAAATCAGGCATCAGCACTGCGATGAAATCCGATCAGCTCTCCTCTCTCAGCTTCTTCTGGACAAGATTAGCTTCTCCAGGGACACTAACTTGGGCTGGGAACGTGCTGTGTTCTTAGGGGTAGGAAGGAGAAGGAAAGAGGGGAAAGGAGTGGGTGGGCTTGGCGGAGAAGGTAGAAAAAGAGCAGGGTCTGGGGAGACTCAGCTTTTCAGAGTTAGGTTGCCGGGCTGGGCTCCGGCCCGCAGTATCAACAGCTTCTGCAGAAGCTTGTTTCCATTCATGAGTGAATGACCCACGGCAAGTTATGGAGAGAAGGCTGGGTGTACATTTCAGTGTGTGCGCTGACTCTCCTGTAGAAAGTTCGCATCCATTTGCTCTCAGGGGTTGAGTGAGTACCTGCGGTGTGCGCCGGCTGTGTTGAGTACCGTGCAGGGAATACTAGAAGAGTGTGAGACTCGGTGTCTGGCCTGGGCTAAAGGCCCTCTGGAAGGGACAGAAGATGAGCAGGATAGGCTGGAAAGAACATGAGATTGGGGAGTCCGGCTCTGATTCAGGCTCTGACTTTCTAGCCATGTGGCCATAGAAAGTGATTTACCCTTTCTGGGTTTGTTTTTTTTAACGTCATAGGTAAGAGATACACCCAGCTTATAGGATCAAAACCAACACTTCATTCATCAGCGTTCAAGTTAACAATGGCATCAGGCTTCCCCTCAGAATACAGCTGTAGGAAACTTAAAGGTCCACAGTAATGTTTCCGCAGAACGAAGGGCAGCCTTTCCATAGGTAAATTCAAGTCCCCTTGGTAGCCTATGTAGCCAGGCATCAGTCCTGGGCAGACGACTCAAGCTCTCCAAGCTAAGTTTTCAACTGTAAAATGGGGATAGGGATGGTTCCTGTCTCGTGTCCTGTTGTGAGGATTAAATGAGATAATACATGTGTAAATTAGCAAAGAGCTTGACACATAGTAAGTGCTGAACAAATACGAACTGTTATTGTCATGAGCTATTATTTGGGGATCTCTAGGGTTCTTTCCAGGGATGTTCTGATATTCTCATGGCCTAAGTCAGAAAGCTTTCAGGGCTATAGGAAGTCGGCAAGTAGGCATCCTTTGGAAAGCCAGCCCTGGTGTATGAGAGAAGCCCACTGGACTGTGGGGTTAGAAATAGTCCATATCCTGGGCTGGGCTCAGTGGAGAGGAGTGAGATGTCGGATTAGTGACCTGCACGGGGGCAAGGGTAGGAAAGGCACAGCCACTTGCCTCTTAGGTGCCAGCACAGAGCTACATAGGAGAGAAGAGCTCACGTGAGGGGTGGTAGCCACGCCCCTACCCTTTCACCCCAGCAAAGGCAGATTACTGGACAGGTGATATTTTGTTTTCTGTCCTCCTAGAGTGACTTCCTCTCTCTCGCACTACCTGCCTACCTTTTACACAGCTGAGGGCTTAGACTACCCCCATGGAAGCCACAGCTGCTGGGGAAAGGGGGGCTGGTCCCTACTCCCCACTCCTCACAGGGAAGATAGTACAAATAGTCATCATGATCATGATGATAATAATAAACCTACTGGTGGTGCCGCCCCACACGTATCTCATGTTTATGCCAGATACTATTCTAAGGACTTTGCATATACCAAAACATTTAATCCTTATGACCAGTTTTCGAGGGCAGTACTATTATTATCTCCTTTTATAATAATTGGGAACATGGAGGCACGGAGTTAAGGAAAGGGCCCTGGTCTCCCGATAAATCACGAGCTAAAATCCCTCCCTCCCCGACACAGGGGGCATCTTTCTCAGGCAAAAGCACCCTTGCAGGTCTCTGGTACAAGTCCAAGGGCAAACTCGAATTCAACACTTTTAAGAAAATAAAAATGTTGGAAGGTAATGCATTCAGATGTTAACGGTGCTTGCTGTAGGTCATGGCCTCCCCTTCTACTTTTTAATATGGTTCCTATTTTTCTCAAGTGAAGTACAAAATATTTGTTGGGAACGTGAAAAAAATTAAACGAAGTTCTACTGAAACAGTGAAGGCACCTCTCTGTTCCCCAGAACTTCGTGCAGCTCTGGAGGGCCCTCAGGGCTGCGGGAAAGCCGGACACCGCCCGGCAGGCCTCTGGGCCCTGTGGAACCGCCCCTTGTGGTCCAGAGCAGCAGGGAGGCTGCATTAAACAGCTCAGGCCAGTTTGTTTTCTGAAGTCAGAGGCCAAAATCCAGGCTCTGGTTCGCTGTCGCCTGAGGGAATTTGCTGGGAGGTTCGGGCAAAGCTGAGGTAGCTTACAGAGCTGCTTCCCAAACAGGCTCCTGTATGAGCCAGAAGTACTCAGAGCTGCCCCAGAGCCAGTGCGGGGCCCCTGCTTGGCTCCGATAAACACTGCACAGCCTTGAAGGCTCAGAGACGGATTTAGAAGTAGAAGGACTAAGGCCTTTGGGGGGTAGACCCTCCTGGTCCACACATGTATTTCCTCACACCAGGTCCTGGGCCTTGGGCCCTGCCGCTACGTGTCTGCCCATCTCCTCCACCACCTGCCTTTATTCCCTGCCACTCTCTCTGGTCCCAGGCCCACCTTCTCCGGGACCTCGAGACTCATGGAGGGTCCCCGGAAGAAGATAAGGAAGGAGGGAGATAAAGAGGAGTGGGGAGAGGAAGGGGAGGGTGCAAGGTCTGGGCAGGCTGGGTCTGGGGGCGTTGGGGGGACCAGGCACAGAGGCCAAACTGCAGGCTCCTCTGCTCTTCCCTGGGCCAGTAGGATCCTCCACCCAGGCCCGGCTTTTCTCTAGAGAGAAGGCAGCTGTCAGAAGCACAGAGGGGATGCCCTTGATGACAGCGTAAGAGGCAGAGCTGCAGAAGCAGCGCTGCCCGGAACGGTCAGCATCCCGGAGGCCATTGTCCGGACCACAGCCAGCCTGCGGAGGAGGTCCCTAGGGGCCGGCCCTGCACCCCACCCACCGAGCCAGCCTGAGCCCGCTGACCCACCACCCCTGCCCTCATGGGAGGCTGCCCTCCTGCACAGCCCATCCTGCAGGGAGAGAGCTCAAGTGAGCTGAGGGGTTCGCCTTTATCCCCCTCGAAACTTCCAGCGGATTGTCGTGAGGGGCAGGGGCCGCTTGGGTCTGGGCACTCTCTGCTCGAGTGTGTAGTGTTGATTATGCCTGGTTAGAGATCATTAAAGCCTTTGCTGGGGGAGCTGACAGACAAGGAGAGTGGACTAATATTAGAACACCCTGTCACAACTGGTGAAAAGGCGGGATTGATTTTATAGGGAGTTTAGTCAGAGCTGCGCGTAAAGCCCCTGGGGTTGCTCTGGAGTGTATGCATCTCCTCCATTAGGACACCCCCAAGGGAATATTCAGCTGCAGTGTTTATTACAACTGAAGCTGCACATCATAGGTACAGTATCAGCTGCTTTTATTCGGCTTTCTTGCTCTTGATTGCCCTGGCTCCTAGTGGCTCTGTCCTGTGTGCCCAGGCAGCTGCCTGGTCAAAGGGCACAGTCATAGACTGGACTGGGAAGGTGCACCCGTGTGTATTTACATGTGTGCATGTGTGTGTGTGTGTGTGTGTGTGCACAAACATGATGGGTTGGAGATGGGGTAGCTCCGGAGCTTCCCCTTCTGGGGGATGCTGGGGAGAAACTTCTATTACGCCTGCCCCAGAACTATCCAGCAAGACCCGTGTTTCCTTTCACCCCAGCCTGGTGGCTGAAGATTGAATCAAGAAAGTAAGGTCTGTCCTCTTCTGACAAAACATGAATTGAAACTTAGAAAACTTGCATCCCCAAGAGACTGTTTGCCTAAGAATTCTCAGAGTGATGGTTTAGACTGAGTGGTGGCCAAGAGTCAGTTCTGCCACTTATTAGCTGTGTGACCTTGGGCAAGTCAGCTAACTTCTCGGGGCCTGGTTTCTTCATATGGGTATAATGAAAATGGTGCCTGCCTTGCTGGGGCGTTCTAAGAATTACATGGGCATTACAAGCAAAGTACCTGGCACCTGGTATATACTCCATGCTGGTCAGTGCTGTCATGTCTGATTTTTGCATTTGTACCAGATTATTCCACTATATTCTAAATGGATCTACAAATATTTAGTTTAAACAAAACTTTTCTGGAAGACTTTCCTTACAGAAAACGTAGTCTACTTACAGAAGCGGAATGGTCACGGAAGAATGTTCATCAACTCCTCTCCAACTGGAGGGCTCATGCAGCATTGGGAAGAAGCTGAGACCCAGGTGGGAGAGCTCCGGGGCCAGCTGTGTCTCTGTGCACTGGGGTGGGGATGGGGCACTTGGCCCGCTGGGTCTGAGATGACGTGGAGCAGGGTCTGGGCCAACCAGCCCAGTTCAGGTGGACGCAGAGCTGGAGGCCAGCCAGCAGACGTTGCTCACTCAGAATGGATACCGAGCGTAAGTAACAGACGAGGTGTCACACCAGGGCAGAGATAAGCGCAGAAGCTCGGTTAGGTGAGCAGCTAAGAGGAAGCTGGTTGCATGTCTGGGTCTCATGCCAGCCAAGAGTCTGAGAGCAGAAGAAGCCATGACTTGTTTTCACCGAACTCCCGTAGTCCTTTTTAGTTTTTTTTTTTTTTAGGTCTCCCATATACTTTATTTTTTTTAATTGAAGTATAGTTGATGTGCAATGTTGTGCCCATCTCTGCTGTACAGCCAAGTGACTCAGTTATACACATAGAGATGTTCCTTTTAAAATATTCTTTTCCATTATGGTTTATCCCAGGAGATGAGATATTGTTCCCTGTGCTACAGTAGGACCTTGCTGTTTATCCATTCTAAATGTAATAGCTTGCATCTCCCAACCCCAAATTCCCAGTTCATCCCTCTCTCTCCCTCCCTCCCCCATGGTAACCACAAATCTCTATGTCTGAGTCTGTTTCTGTTTCGTAGATAGGTTCATTTGTGCCATATTTTAGATTCCACATATAAGTGATGTCATATGGTATTTATCTTTCTCTTTCTGACTTACTTCACTTAGTGTGATAATCTCTAGTTGCATCCATGTTGCTGCAAATGGCATTATTTCATTCTTTTTTATGACTGAGTAGTATTCCATTGTACATATATACCACATTTTCTTTATCCATTTCTCCATCCGTGGACATTTAGGTTGTTTCCATGTTTTGGCTATTGTGAATAGTGCTGCTATGAACATAGGGGTGCGTGTGTCTTTTTGAATTATAGGTTTGTCCATGTATAGTTTTGTCTGTGTCTTTTTGAATTATAGTCTTGTAGATGCCCAGGAGTGGAATTGCTGGATCATATGGCAATTCTAGTTTTAGTTTACTGAGGAAACTTCATACTTTTTTCCATAGTGCTGCAGCCCTTTGTATAAATGTCTATCACAAGACTCAGGAGCTGGCTTCCTTTTTTTTTTTTTTTCCCATAGAGCATGATGTTTAAGACTGATGTCTCTGGAGCTGGATTAATGGGGTCAAATCCCTGATGTACTGCTCAGCTCTCTGTCACCTTGAGGAAGCTACCTCTATGCCTCAGTTTCCTCCTCTTTAAAATGGGTACATAATAGTGCTTACTTCATAGGGTTAAATGAGATGATACAAACAAAGCATGTGGGGCAGTGCCCGGCGGTAATAAACCTTCAGCGTCAGCTACCATCATCGTAGTTGTCCCTCAGTCACCTCCAATACACTGAGCTCCCCTCAAGAGCAGGGACCTACGCTCATGGTTTCTGCGTTCACAAGACTCAGCCAGGGGCTGAGCACATAATGAGCACACAGTGGGTGTTTTTGGAACTGTGAATCAGGTAGGATGGGGCATTGTCACACCTAGCATGGTAGGGTGCCTTGAACCTGCCAGGAAGCAGCAAAGTCAAAGATGAAAGACAGAGCAAGGTCAGATACCAGGCTGTGTATTAGCAGCACAGGGCTCAGGTGAGGAGTAGAGCTGATGGCGGGGATTTCCATGTCTGATGAGAGCTCAGTAGTGGAATCAGAAGCCAAGGTGCGAGTCTGAAGAAAGGGTGGTAGAGGAAGGTGAGACGGCCCTGGTCAGCCTGGACAGAAGAGGTTTGAACAGCATCCCTCTGATGGTGGTGGGGCAGCGGGCTTGGGGTGTGATGGGGTAGAATCTGAGTTACGGAGTTCCCATGGGCTTGCACCTACCGAGATACCCCAAACTTGGCAAGAGACGACTGAAGTTCTCTGAGGAAGGTGAAGAAAGTTAATAAGATCGCAGACTTTGATAGGCAAGACATGGAAATCCAGGCTATTGGGATATTGTAAAATAAAAAGATAAACCAGTATTTGTGAGCCATCCCTAACAGAACATGTTACAAATCATTTTTTTGTAAAATGTTTGAATAATAGTAAAAGTTCAAAGAAGAAATTAAAACATTCCAAATCCCACCTCCAAGAGATAATAACTATTAATATTTTGGTCAACACCTGTCAGCAGATGGCCACTGCCCTCCCTGCCATCCCCAATGAACATATATTCTAAGAAAAACAAAACAAAACAAAAATCCACAAAAACTTGATGGTTGGTTAGCAAATGCAGTTTCAAAGTGGGCCCCGATCCTCTCCCCGCCCCTCTGTTCCAACTAGACTTCAACCTTTAAGCCCCTTCTATCTGAAGCCAGCAATGCTTTAGGCATTTAGTTATCTAAGACACACATACAGATTTCTGCACATAACTTTACATAAATGGGCTCAGACTTTGCATGCTGTTCTGTGATTTCTTCTCACTTCACAAAATGTCAGACATCCTTCCAAGTCAATAAATATAAAGCTGCATTATCATTTTTAATGACTGCATGATACTATTTTGCTGTTTTGTATGTTTCACACTTATTTGAACCACTCCCCTATTGACTGAACAAGCATTGTTTTGCTTCTATCTTCTCACACTTAGGTGATTGCTCTCATAGGGTAAATTCCTAGAAATGGGATTACTAAGTAAATAATCGCACATATTTGATATTTTGATACATAAGACTGTCTTCCAGATAGATTCTCACCCTTCCAGCCACGTATAATATTGTCCATTACTTCCTCCAGTTAACAAAGTAGATTTTGCCAGGTTTTTTAATTTTTTAAACCTATGCTAATCTGATGTGTAAAAATAACATCTCGTTCCTTTTCTTTGACTGTTGTTGAGGCAAAATTGTTTTCATGTGATTATTGGCCCTTAGTATTTCTTTGTTTGCAATTTGCCTGAATATTAAAAATCATAAGAAAAACTACGAATATCAGAAAATGCCATGTTGTAGAAGAATATCGATATAAGGAAATGATTAGAATACCTTCCAAAGTGATTAAAGTGCAGACTGTAGAGCATTTTTACAGTATAATATTTTTATTAAAAAATATGAAGATGCAAAGACAGATGAAAATAACACATTCCAAAAAGCTTGGGAAACAGGTTTTTTTTTTTTTTTTTTAAAACGCTTACTCTTGGTTTTCAAGTTTTCTTGCAATTGGAATGATTACTTTTATAATTGGAAAAAAATCCCAGTAAGTGTTAATAAAGCCAGAAAATATCTTTTAGGTAATCTGTACTACCCTGCTGCTCCTTCAGTGCAGATGGTCATAAAATGATAGGATTCTTGAGCTACAAGAAAACTTAAATATCATATGCTCTCTGCTTCCCCATTTTAGAAAAGAGATAACTGCAGCCCAGAGAAGTTAAATGACCCGGCCAAGGTCTGCCAGCCAGTGGAGACAGGAGAGGAGTGAGGTAACATTCTACGAAACGCCAACAGAGAAGGTAAGAACACCCCACTCCCACCCTCACTGCCTCTTCTGTGGGAGTCCTGCCTGGTGGATAGAGAACCAGGACTGTGCTCAAAGTGCAGCAGGGTGAATTTGAGTTCAACTTCATATGTGATCCCAGAATCAGTGGTAGAAAGGATTGCAGAAATCTGGAGATCTTAAGGACCTGGAGACCCAGCGTCTGTCCAAGGTGAGGAGTCAGTCCTGCCTGAGGTAAAAGGAATGACCGGTGATTTCTGAAGTCCAGAGATTTGAGGTGATGGGCAGTAGGGAGAGCTCAGCTCACACCAAATGGCCCTGCCCAGCTCCTGTTCAGGCCGCCCACGCCGTCCTCAGGAAGCCCTCAGGAGCCCTGGCGGGTGACCCTGCACGGCCCCCGAAGCCCCATCCCAGCCGTTCCTCCCCAGCAGCTCCAGCCCTCCCGAAGCCCCTTCCCTACCCTCCCTTGGAGACCTTGGAATCGGTGTTCTGTTTTGCAATTTGTTGCAGGGTTTTTTTTCCTTCCCTTTCTTTCAGAAGCCTGTCTGGGTTTCTGCTCCACACTGAGGTTGGAAAGAACAGCATGGCTGCCTCTGGAAATCTTGTTTCCCGTGCCACATGACATCAGTGGGTTATATTGCAAGTTTCCACATGGCTGCCCAGACACAGACAGTTGTGTTTATGAAAATCCTCACGATACAGGCTTGGAGCCTCCCTGGCACTCAAGGCTCAAGTCTCTTTCTCGGGCTGCGGTGTGTTATGCTTAGAGGAGCAGCTGACAAAGGGCGGTTTGGAAGGCCAGGTTCCCTGCCAGGTGCTTGGTGGTGGGGCAGGGAGGGGGGCCTCAGACCCCTCTCCATCCCAAGAGAGTAGGAGCATCTTGGCCTGCACCGCACCCACCTCCACTCCGGGAGGCCTCAGCTACGCATGTCAGGGTTTTTTTTCGACAGTGGGGTCAGTTGGGGTTGGGTGGCGGGGAAAGGTCTGGTCTGGGGGTCAGAACCCCTGTTTTGGCCAGCTTTGTTGCTGACCTCTGGTGTGGTTTGGGGTAAGCCACTTCACCAGTCTGGGTCTCAAGGCTTCCTTTCAATTTCCCAAAACTGGAAGAATGATTCCCACAACCCCCCCTACCAATGTGGCGCTAGGGATTCAATGCCAAGAAATACAGAGACACGTTTGCACAGAAGCTCAGTGGACTTAGGGAAGCCATTTCAACTCTCCAAACCTCAGTTTTCCCTTCTATAAGATAATGGTGTAAATCAGTTGGTTCCTAAGGTCTTTCCAGCTCTAAGAAAAAAAAAAATCATGTCTCTGTGACTTTCAAATCTCTAGGCACTAACACTAAAAGATTAGTTAATACTCAGGGACCAAAGCCGTCCGGGAATCTTAAGTATGAGTCGAAGCTTAGGAGGCTTAATTCAGGGTCAATTCAGTGAATTCCTTTGCATAACAGCCCTTTGGACCATAAGTGCTCCCTACAGTAATGTCTGGGGGTGTTTAGGCCCTCCCTAACCTCCTGTTACTCCCTCTTAGAACTCCTGGTGCTGGTGGGCCTGGGATCCAGTTTCTAAGTTTCTGCTGCTTGGCTGGGCCATGGGACATTCTCCCTGTGATGGCTGCCCTGGCCGCCCAACCAGAATGGAAGCACTGTGCAACAACAACCATGCTTTGGGGTCTTTGCATCCCCCATAGTCCCATGCTCAAAGATCTCCCTCCCTCCCCCTCCCTCCTCCCCTCCCCTCCCCTCCCCTCCCCTCCCTTCCCTCCCTCCCTCCCTCCTTTCCTCCCTCCCTCCCTTCTTCCCTTCGTCCCTTCCTTCCTTCCTTCCCACACCTTGAACAACACACGGAAAGACACGGTCTAGTGGAAAGTAAACATTCAGCATACTTCCTGGGTCCCTCTGCTCCCACCCACCCACCTATCCCAGGAAATACAAACAAACAACAAGAGCAGCAGCTAACATTTATTAAGCTCCTACTGTGTACCAGGCTCTGCTCCGAGAGCTGCATGTGGATAATTCTCACAATGATCCTACAAGACACGCACTCTCACTATCCTGCCCTTTAGAGTGAAGGATACAAAGGCACAGGGAGGTGAGGCCACCGTCCAAGGTCACACAGGAAGTGGTGGAATCTAGATTCAAATCTAGGCAGGATGACTTCAGAGTTCACTTGGCCACTGCACCAAAGGGTCTTTGGACCCAAATGTTAAAGAAAAGAGAGGAGGGAGGGACCGGTTTTCCCCAGGAGGACCGGGAAGGGTCTCCTAGAGGGGAGGCTGTTATAGGAGGATTGCAGAGGATGAATAAGAGCTCCTGGAGTAGGGCGGTAACCAGGGCCCCAGCTCTAGCCAACAGCTGGGAGGGCCCAATCGAAGAGAGGAGCCGGCAGTGTCTCCACCGTACCGTCCTTCTTCTGTGGCTCTTCCCTCAGAGAAAAGGAGGTGAGATCACAGAGGAGTATCCAGCGACTCTTACCCTCTTACAGAGGGACTGGAGACCTTGTCCTTTTCACACCCATCAGGGCTCCCATCCCCTACAACATACGACCTTTGGTACCAACTTCTTGGAATCCTACAAAGGGAGGAAAAAATTCTTGGACAAGGCTGAGGAAGAGAGTGTCTAGACACAGCAGTCACTGGAAGGCCTAAGAAGAATGTGGGGGGCCCTGAGTGTGGAGGGGAGCCAGGTCAGGCTGAGCAAGTCCCCACACTTCCAACCTCCCGACCACTTTCCCTGCCTGCCAACTGCAGCACTGCTCTGGATTCGGTGACAGTCTTCTCAGACGTGATTTAGAAGGGGCTGTGCTGAGCGGTCATCCCTTCCTAATGGGCCCGAGTCATAATTCTTAGCAACCATCCTCCTCTGCCCCATACCCACCCCTTCCCTGTGGCTACTGCTCTGAGGCAGTTAGAGCAGATTTAAGATCAAAGTCAAATCACATTCACCAAACAAAGTGTCAGGCCAGGCAGGAGGGGCTGGGGGCTCAGAGTTATAGCCCGGAAGGCCTGGCAGTTCCTTGGAGACTATTAAGTGAGTATATTTTATGGCCAGACACAATGCTGAGAGAACCATCCGTAACACAATTACAGGAAACTTCCCCACGCGTCTCAGGGATGCTGTAGATGGCTAGGTGGGTGATGAGTAAGCATACATTTGTACCCATCAGGCATTCCTGAGGGTCCCACCTGCTGGTGACTTGCTGCCTGGCTCCATCCTTAGGAGCCAGGCAGACTCGGAGGCAGGATTACTTCCCAGAAAGGGCAAGGAGGTATGCTCTGCATTTAGAGAGCAATGAATTCTTAAGATGAAGGGGGCTCATTTTACCAATGGAAGAGTGGACACTCAGAGACGGGAAGAGCCCTTCTGGCCTGCAGTCACACTGCTCCTGGGAACTAGAAATGGGTCTCCTGACTCCAAGGCCAGTGCTCTTTCAGGCTGTCAAGTCTCCCAACCTCCTGTGGAAAAAGGCAGAAAGCAGATTTCCCCCACATACCCTGCTGGTTAGGATTCTGTGCCTAACACCCCCGATGATGAGTCTTGACTAGTTTTGAAAGTAATTTTCAGGAATCTTGCAGACCTCAGGTCCAGGTTAGGGCCCTGGTGTCCACTGGGGTGGAGATCATAGCGTCCACTCTGGGCTTATGTTCCGTGAGGGATGCCCTGACCTGGGATCCCCTAGATAGCTGTCATTAAAGCCCTAGATCATGGGATCTGAGGAATGTCCCACCCTCCCTACAAGAACACCAATCTATCAATATCTGAAGTCAGGGATGTATTTATTATCTTTGCATCATATAAGATGGCATCTGGTACCTAAGAAGTATTCAGTGGATATATGTTAAATTAATGAGTGCACCTAAGCCAACCCCTTTACCATCAATTCACAGATGAGGAAGTTGACATGTACAGAGGTACCGTTACTTGGTCAAGGTCACACAGTGACAGTGACAGGACCTGGATGAGGACCAAGGTCTTTATCTCCAGTGCCCTGTGCTCTGCCCTCTACAACAATTGTCCCCTCTCAGATTCCCCAGGGCTGAACTAATATTGATCCAGAATGAATCCTCTGCTCCCTTCCCGCTGGGAAAATCCGGTTGTGCCATCCATTCTAGCTGTTGGGGTCCCACTTTAGAGTGGGTGGGATTTAGAGGAAAATGGCACTTCCTCTTGTGGAGCCCTGGGGTCCCTCTCCCCTGTGCAGCCACCAGCCCTCCCCCTCCAGCCCTCCCCTTTCTGGAGCCAGTGCAGAGCTCTTGCTGGACATCTCTGAGGACCTGGAGAGGCTCTGGGGAAACAAAACCCAGGGGACCCAGCTGCTTCCCTGTCAAGTCCAGCTGCCCTGAGGGCTGCCAGCTTGACAAGTGGCATTAGAATAAAAAACCTCACAGTGGCAGCTGCAGGCTCTGTGCCAGAGCCTTGGGCATCCCTGCCTGGTGCCATTCACTGTCACCAGGGGTAGGCACCTGCCAGCCAGAGGTGCATGGCTGTATCTCAGGCCCGGGTGTCAGACCCTGAGCACCTCCGGCTCTCTGGTCTCCTGCAGCAGCTCTCTCAGCAACACAGCAGCCCACCCAGGTACCTCTGAGCCCTTTCCCCAGGGGGCAAAGAGCCTCCCTGTCTTTGTCCCAGCTTTTCCTTGTCCCAAGGAGGGCCCCCAATGCCCCAGGCCCCTCCAGTTTCCTGATGGGAAAATTCTGCTCTTCCAGCGTAACTCAGCTTGATTCCTCCCATGTCCCTCACACTTCTCTTTCCTAATTTTTTTTTCTCTCTGACTAGGGTGCCCTGTGCCCACCCTCATTTTCTCATCTGAGGTGAGAGAGGGAATCTGTGAAGTGCTCTTGGGGATGAGGACCTCGGTGTTGCTCAAGAGCAGGGGGACACCCTTTCCTGGATTCTCTGCCTAACGCCCTGGATAACAAGTCTTTACTATGTGGGCAGAGATGCGCAGGGCAGCAGTAGCCCTTGTTGACAATAAATGGCAGGCCCTCCAAGATGAAAGGCAGCGGATACCTCAGGGCTGTGCTGCAGACTGGAGGCTGGGACCAGATAAAGTGACCTTCCTCTGGGATCCCCCTCCCCCAGGTACCATGGCCAAGGTCTTGTTGCCCCCTCTCCAACCTTTGTAATTTGGATACACAGATAAGGCCTGAAAACCTTCCCTGGGTTTCCAAAGCACGGACTTTTTAAAAACAGAGTAAAACTAGTGGAAGACAAAAGAATAGCAACTACAATAAACAAGCAGCTTATGAGCCCTCTCCTGCCCTGGGTCCAGCTGGTCACTGGTCACCCCGGGGCTCTCTAATTGGGACATACAAATGTGGGAGCAGCCCATTCTGCCACTCCTTCTCCCCTTTGCTCTCTTTCTCCCTCCTCCCCTCCCCTTCCCCTCCTCCCCCCCTTCCCCTCCTCCCCCCTTCTCTCCCCCACTTCCCTCTCCACCTCGGCCTTCCTCACACTGAGGCCCACTGGTCTTCTCTTGGTTCCTGCCCTGGGCCTTTGTGACTGTCCACCTCCCCCGCACCGTCCCCTCTCGCTGCCAACGCACCCTGTTCTTGTCTTTCATGGCCCCTCCCAAATTATGAAATTGTATACTTTTGTGTAAATACTTATCTTAAAAATACTTATCAGTTAATATGTCCTTCCTTTCCTTTGTAAATTACTTTTTAACCAAAGTGATAGACACACAAAATTTAAAAATCAAATAATGTCAAGAGGTTTTGCAGGAAAGGCACCAGGCCCTTTCCACCCTCTAGAGTCAACCACTTCCAACTCTGGGCTGTTTCTCCTAGTGTTTAGATCTCTTCATCTAAGCAACATATTCACGCTTCCACCTTTTTCTTAACATCTTATTATAAAAATTTTCAAACATATAAAAAAGTTGGATTTACAGCAGACATCCATAAATCCACCATCTAGTTCTACAATTAATATTTTGTGATCATTGCTCTATCACATAACTTTGTAATTTTCAATCCTTCTATCCATCTGTCACTCCCTCTTATCTTTTGGTACATTTCCAAGTCAGTTGCAGATAGGAGTACACTTTAGTCATCCCTAAACACTTCACCATACATATCATTAGAATTCAATATTTGCCTGTGGTTCTTTTCTCCTTCCTTTTGAGATAAATTTTACAGGCCGTGAAATGTGCAATTCTTCAGCGTACAGATCCATGAGGTCAAAGCTATGCATGTGACTATGTACATTACCATCCCCTCGGGGAATTCCCTCAGGCACCCTTGCAGTAAATGCCGATGGCTGCCCACATAAGGCAGGCAGCTACTGCTTTCTCTTTGTCTTTTTTTAACTCTATTTTTTGACAAAACAATTTTTTGATCTTGTCTACTGACTTCCTATTATGGCATGAGTCTTAGCTCATAGCTTTGCCTCCCCATAATATACTTATATCACGTTTTGAAAATTAAATCTATAATCTCTTCTTCCACAACAAGAAGTAAAACATGTCCACTCCTGAGACAGGACTCTATGATGGTTCTGTTTCCTTTCTGGGGCAACTTTATGCTTTTCCTCATTTTTGGTTTACTTTCTTTTCTATGGTCTTCTCAAAATTTTTTTTTATGATTCAACAAAATGGGAGACCATCTATCAGTATTATTTATCACATGAGCAAGTGTATCAATAATCTATAACTTAATTTTTTCCCCAGGAGACTGTCCTCTAATCCATTGATGGTGACTCCACTGCTGCTCCCTTTCTGGAAGCATTTTGGAGCCTCTCATTTCTGGTGTCTGAAACATAATGACATTATATTATACTTTGGGCCTTTAGTGAAACCTCAATCTGAAAACCAACGTCGCTCAGTTCTGGGAAATTTTCTTCTATTATTTCTTTGAAAATTTTCCCCTCCATTTTCTTGGAACCTGTCTAGAATTCCCAGTGGTCAAATGCTGGACCTCCTGAGCTGATCCTTCTCTCCCATTATCTGTATTTCTCTTACTCTCTCTCTTTCTGTTCCACTTTTGGGGATATTTCTTCTATTTTATCCTTCAGAACTTTTATTGAATTTTGAATTTTTGCTATCACTTTTAATAGCCAAGAGCTCTTCCTTGTGCTTTGATTTTATATATGGCAGTCTATATCATGCTTCCTCCCTCCCCCTTTCCCCTTCCTTCCTTGTCTCCCTCCCTCCCTCCCTTCTTCCTTCTTTTCTCTTTCTTTCTTTCTCTTTCTTTCTTTCTTTCTTTCTTTCTTTCTTTCTTTCTTTCTTTCTTCCTTCCTTCCTTTCTCTCCCTCTTCCTTTCTTTTTCTCTTTCTTCCTTTCTTCCTTTCTTTCTTTCTTTCTTTCTTTCTTTCTTTCTTTCTTTCTTCCTTCCTTTCTTTCTTTCCTTCCTTCCTTCTTTCTTTCTTTCTTTCTTTCCTTCCTTCCTTCCTTCTTTCTTTCTTTCTCCTGCTCTTATTTCAGGTAAAATATCTGCTTTTGTCTCTCTGAGAATATTAATCATATATATTTTAAAACTTTTTTTAAAATTCACAACCTTGTCTCTGTTTCTTTTGAGTTCCCTATTCTCCTCCTATTTGCTTATCTAGTCTTAATGGTGGAGGCTTTCCTAGAATGTCTGGTGCTCCTTAGTTGCCCATACTTAAGAGTGTGAATCATTTTAAAAGAAAACCTGATTGGCAGTTGTTTGAGTATGGATGGGTCCCTGTTGGTTGGTGGGTTTCACTGTAGGGTGAATAGACAAGGAGCTGGCTTTATTTTTTTTGAAAGACCCACAAAATTCTGTTGGCCCCCTACAAACTTGGGGCATTTCGTTTTTCCAGAGGAAAATTCTCCTGCCTCCAGTCTGGGGTGGGGGTGAGGGATGGGAGTTGAGTGATATCTTGGCTGTTAGCACTATGAAATCTCAGTTGGGAAGGAGGCTGAGGTTGTCCCTGTTCAATATGGAGAGTTTAACTTAATATTCCTATTTTATACTACTTTTTTGCCCCCTTCTGTCTGTGTGTGTGGTGTCCCTGTGCTCTCTGGTTCAATTTCTTTAGGAGCTGGCTTCCCCCTCCTGCCCTCTCCCTCCCCTAGTTGGGATAAGGACGCTTGCTTGGCTGCATAGGCCAGGTGAGGGGCCATGAAGGTCTAACTGGTGCCCCTGTGTTAGACCCCTGCCCCATCCTACCTTCTGCCATGTTGATGTGCTGATTCCTCAGGCTTTCCTGAGGTACCCAGGGGCCATGACTCCTTTCTCATGACACCTCCTTCCACAGTCTGGGACACTTAAGCCTCCTCCATTCTGTTAAGTCAGTTGTCACTCTTCCATTTACTTTCTCTCTCCCCCAAATTTGATAACATTTCTCATGTGCTGTTGTCACCTCTTCCACTTTCTTTTTCCTGCAGGATTTTTAGTGACTTGAGTCTCATTTTAGGGTGATTTGGGGAGAGGACGATGATAAATGATTGTTATCAATCCACCATCTTTAGCCTGACGTCTGTTTAATTAATAAATCCCCCCCATTGTAAGACACTATAGATATGGATTATGCCTGTTTTATTCAATACTTTTCCTAGCAGAGTGGCTAACTCATAACGAGGTTCATAACTAATTTGGTTCCTAGAAAACAGATACTGACTGAATTAAAAGTATGAAGGATGGAAGGTTTTATATATTCTCTTATGTAACAAGGTTCAGTACCCTGGATGTGGGGAATCCTCAGTCTTCTCTGGAAAACAGAGAGGCTGGATTGGATTACGGGATTATCAATTGTGGTTGGGATGGAGAAAAAAAGAATCAAAAGTGGATGAACTCTTGGTTCCACCGACTCAGATGTTCTAGCATTATAAGGACTGGCTGGATACCCCTTAGAGGGAGTGGTGGCTGGGTGTCCTGAGGTGCCTGGCTTCAGTCCCACTACCTGTCCCACTATCCCCTTACCATCCTCCCCTCCCAGAACAGAGGTGCTGTCTCACAGCTGGAGGGAAGGGAGTGCCGAGGAGGACTTAAAACCTCTTCCCTCCCCTAGAAGGCCAGGGAGGGAGGAAGGAGGGGAGAGAAGACCAGGGAGGGTGGCGTACATCAGCATCAGAGCCCAGATGCTGGCTGATGAGCTAAATATACAGCCAGAGGTGTCCCCCCTCCCCCACTGTCTTAATGTGGTTTTTAAAATAAGTCAGCCTCTCTCTAGTTCTCCCTTTCCACTGTCATTTATTTCAGTTTTTATCTCCACAACAAAAATTCCTTCCAACTTTTTTTTTTCCCTCTCTCCCTCTAATGCTCCTCTCTTTCAAATGCTAATAATCTCCAGCTGTAAAAGGCTTAGAAGTGGCTCTAGATTGTTTGATCTTTGGCCTGTGATCTGCTTTCATCTCTCTGCTTTCAAATGTTACTTTAGATTTACTTTAACCTATTAACATGCTTGGTATTCATAGACACGCTCCCAACCTGCTTCCCAGCACCGCGGCCCCCCAGCCTCCCATCAGAACTAGATAAGGAAAGTGAAACTCCAGGCACAGAAGGTAACTTTGGCAGCGAAGGGGCAGGAGGCTTTGAAGGCAGGGACAGGTGGATGGAGCGAGGAGGGAAAAGGCTGCGGTGTGTGTGTGGGGGGGGGGGGGGGGTTGCGGGGGGAGGGGAGGTGATGGGGGAGGACAGGGAAGGAGAGGAGACTCAGGAAAGAAGACAAGAAGGTGGGAGAGGAGAGGAAAGAAAGGAAGAAGGAGGTGAAGCCAGAGAAAGGGAGAGCTGGATGGACGCGGAGGGACAAGTCTCCCTCGCCGAGCATGCTGCCTCCTGGCTGGTTAGACACCAGCTAAATCTGCTCTCCCCGGCGCTGGAGCTGGGCTGGGGAGTGGAGAGACTGAATTAGTGCTTCAGATTTCTTGCTCCCACCGTCGTCGTGCTGGAATGTCGCGTGTTCGTTTCCACAGGAAACGCGAGGCATGAATATGGATGAAGCTCCTCACCGAGACCACAAGGGTGCGGCTCAATTATTTGCCATGTAAAGCAGCACAGGAAGGTTCTCTGCACTTGATCTTCTCCTCTGTGTAGGGCTGTGTGCTCGCGCACGCATGTGTGTTGGGGGGGGCCTGTGCGGGGGCTCGGGAAGGGGACCCAGGCTGGTCAGGCGGCGCCTCTGAAGGGCACCGTGCCATTTAGACCCTCCACGAAGCTCCGGTTACAGCAGAGTGCCTGGGGGTGGTTTGGGGAGAGAGCCTCCCCCCGCCCCCGCTTCCCACCTCCCCACCCAACACACACACACACACACACACACACACACACACACACACACACACACACGGTGACAGCTGTGACTCCACAGTCTCTGACATAGAGCCACAGAGACCAAAGGAGGAGGCCTGCTGTTAGCAGAGTTTTTGGAAAACCCAGGGCAGGAGCCATCCCATGCCAGGCTGATGGACTCTTTCTCCTGAGGCTGTTCCTTTGGGGAGAAAGCAGATGTCCCGTCTCCCCGAGGGAAAGCCTGAGCCAGCCACCCAGCTTCTGAAGGGTGGTGGCTCCATCAGGAAGCAGGAGGGAGAGGCTGTCTTGGCTGGCTGAGAGGGACACTGCGGGGCACCAGAGTCTGCTGGACAGTCTCCGCATAGCTGAAAAGCCACCGAAGCCGCTGGAGGCAGAGGAGTGCAAGGAAGTCTCACGGAGCACCAGAAAGCCTGAAGTTCAAGTCTTGGGCCGGTGATCTTGCCCTTCTGCCCTCAGTTTTCTCATCTATGAAATGGACTAACACCACTCCTGACTTCCAAGGGCGATCGTGATGGCAAAATAGTCGAAGAAAGGATTACAATTATAATTCACAGGGCACTCGTCATGTGGCAGGTACTATTCTAAGTATGTTATTAACTCACTTAATCCTGCATTAATCCTCACTTAATACCCATTTAACCCTACGAGGTGGATCCTGTTATTAGCCTCACTTTGCAGATAAGGAAACTGAGACACATAATGTTTAAGCAATTTGCACAAGGTCACACAGCTAGAGCTATTAGGTTCATTTTAGGCTAATTAGGCTACTGGGTCACTTGAACTCATCTGTTACTCATTTCCTCCCCCAACATCCCTCTGGGTTGGTATCCTTGCTTCTACTTTACACAGAACCTAGCAGTAAGTACTAGCCCAGGTCCTCTGTCTCCCAAGCCCACACGTCTTATCGTCCTGCTATGCTGTAGAGATGCTTTTCAACTGCAAAGGGCTTTAAAATGTCAGTTATTATTATCCACAAATGTTGGGGATTTCTGCCAAAGGGGAAACTCACATTCAGTGAATTGGAGGTCCTGGGTGCAAAGGAAAAGCTGGGGTTCCTAGGCTGTCCTCTCTCCAAGGTCTTCTCTAGGGCAAACCAGACCCTTCCTGCTGTAGCCAGTTGCTCCTGACCCTGAGCAAGGAGGAGGGGTGGGGTGGAAGTTATCCCATCCTGTAGCCTAACAGACTCTGCATGGGAAGGTGGGGAACAGGGACCCACCTTAGGTTGGTGGATCACCTCCACGGGTGTCACACCCCAGCTTCCCACGGTGGAGGGGGCAGTGTTTACAAGGGCTCAGCAGAGGGGTGACTGAGCTGGCCCATTGAAGCGGAAGGAAGTGGACCCCATCTGAACACTGCCACGTGCCAGGCAGCGCAGGAGGTCTTTCCATACGTGTTGGTCTATTCAGACTTCACACCAACGCTGTGAGTCAGGCGTCCATCCCCATCATCATTTCTGAGATGCTGAGAGTTTAACTGACTTGGATGTGGTCGCATGAAATCTTCTCACTGCACCCCACTGCCTCTCTTAGTTCTCAGCAGGTACAGATGGACCATAATAATCCTGTATTAACCTGGAAAGCAGCTCTGTGGTCCCTAGACACCAGTGACACCACAGTCCCACGAAGGTCCCGTTTCACAGGGCACTGGGCTTACCCGGGGCGGGGCCTCGGTCTGCTTGTGACCTGGTGGCACTGAAGCTTAAAGCATTTCTTCTTTTCACTCTGGGTTCTGTCTCCTCCCAGTGCGGGTCCAGGAGTGAGCCCACATGCCAGGTGCCTGTGTGACGAGAGGGAACTCAGCTCTTCAGCTTCCTGGCTGTGTCCCCTGCATAAGTACCTTAGCCTCTTTGAGGCCAAGTCCCCTCATCTCCCTAAATGGTGGCGTGGCCCGAATGAGCCATGGACCCAGGGGGGTGATGGGGCCCTGGGAGTGTTGTGCCTTCTGCTTAGCCCCTTGGGCTCTTCCTGGGGCAGGGAGGGCCTCACGCAGAGCCCCTACCTCTGGGGCTTGGTGAAGGCTCCTGCTGGTGATGAAGGAGGGAAGGACACTTGTCTCCTTCACTTTTTTGGCTCCAGCAAAGCTCAGAGGCCCCACCTCCACCCCAAGCATACAGTCTAAACACCAGTGGCTGTTTCCAGATGCGCCTGACCAAGGGCAGGACACATGCCAGAGCACCCAGCCTCTGCGCCGAGGTACCCCCCCTGAAACCCAGGAGTCAGCTCTTCAGGCCAGAAGAATCCTTCCAGGTTGTCATGGGAGTGGAAGAGAAGCCAGGGCTTGTTAGGGCATTTGCTCTTGCTTCTCTGTCGCTCTCTTTGGTGTCACAGCCTCACCAGGAGCCTGGCGAAGCTGGGGGTGGGAGGTGGGCAGTGGGCACTGAGGCAGAGTCCCTACTTCCTTCACACCCACCCACCAGTTCTTAGTTACTGGAAAGAGCAAATGCAAATGGATCCAAAGCACAACATCCATAATGCACTGCCACGCTTCCTAGGGGCTCACTCTAAGTTAGAGCTGGGCTCCTCCTGGGGGCTGACATTTTCCCTGGTTCAAACATCTGCGCTTTGCCAAGCTTGGCGAAAGGTGAGGGAGCCAGTCACTGCCACCTCAGAGTCAAGTGAAAGAGAAGAACACATCCCCACAGGTTCCTCCCACCTGGATGGAGCTCTGGGCCCCATGTGCACTGGCACACATACACCCTTGCCTGCGCATCCCTGCGTGCACGCAGACTCACGCGTGTACCCCTTCACTAACCCTCATGCCTCCTCAAGCACACACACGTATGTACACGTGTATCTGCCCGTGAGCAACAACAACACGCAAGCATCTGTGAACCAGGGGAGCAGGTCTGTCCTCCCCCCATCTCCCCCCACCCCCGAGGGGCTGCCGAGGATTTGAAATAAATGCGTTCTTAGGAAGAAGGACCACGTTTCCCTCCAGACCAAGTCTCCAAATGAAATCAGACTGGGAGAAAGGAACCACTGAGATGCACAAAACAATGTGAAGAAGAAACTCCAAAGAAACAAATAATCATATAAAAAAAAAAGGTGAGAGTTATTTTTCAGCTCACTGGCTTTCTGAAAAGTAATATAAAGTTGGACAGCATCTTCTTGGAATCAATCTTCCTGAGCCGAGGCCCGGACCGCACGCACATCTCTTTCTATTACCCGAAATTTGTATGGTTTCATCTCCTCCGATTTTCTTTCATTTGTGCGCCTGTGCAAACCCCTTGTGACAGGGGCCTGTTCCTAACCCGACAGCCGGCCGTGCTGGGAGCTGCTTCTCCCTGGCACCCCGCGGGGCTGAGAATTGAGAGCCTCCCCTGCAGTTCTCCCCAATCTAGGCTCTGCCACCCTTGACTCTGTCCCCTCCCTTCCCAGAAGGGCTGCAGACCTCCTCCCTCCCCTTCTCTGCACCAATCTGGCCTTCTTTGTTCCTAAAAGAATTCTCTTGCACACTGTTCTCTCGACCAGGGCTGGAAAGCAGGCCTGGACGGGGTGAGGGGCCCAGGGTCCTGGAGCCCAGAGCCCAACCCAGGCCTGGGTGCAGAACAGATGTTTAATAAATGCAGGAAAGAGCAGGCGTATCAAAGGATGATTCTGCCTCCTTCAGGGTGTGGAGGGAAAAAGATTTCCCTTCTAAAACGTCCAGGAAAGGGAATTCCCTGGTGGTCCAGTGGTTAGGACTCAGCGCTTTCATTGCTGTGGCCCGGGTTCAATCCCTGGTCAGGGAACTAAGATCTTGTAAGACACGTGGCACAGCCAAAAAAAAGAACGTCCAGGGAAAAGGTTTAGGAAGGGGAGATGAAGAATATTCCTAACAATGACATCCCCTGTAGTTCCAGTCGATTCTCCAGCAGAATGAGCCTGGGAGGACACACCTAATGGTGGTCCCTCTGCCTCTCCTCTTCTGCCACCTCCCACCCCGTGACACACACACTTCTGTATGTGCACACATGGACATCTGCACACGTGCAAACACTGCAAATACACCCATACTGTACACATGCACCCAACCCTGAAACAAACACACATGTGCACCCCTCAAATACACATGTGTATATGCCTCAAACACATCCACACAGATATACACACAGCTCTCAGACAAACACACATGCACACCCTGCAGAAACACACAAACTCGTGTGCACAACCCTCAAGACAAACTCACATGGAGGCACACACAATTTCCTCTCAAACACACACACACACACGGAGACAGATGTACCTGTACTTTGCCTACATTTTAGAGGTACACCAGTGACCTTTCCAGGGACCCGTGTCCATTCCCAGCTTCTACATCCTGCCCTGAAAAGGTGGGGGACTTGATGGTCTATATCCCTATCAATCTTTGCAATAAACATACCACACAGGGGATGATGGCATGTTGCATCTTCTTTGCTGCAAAGGGGAATGAAGGGGGCCTGGCTTCCCCCAGCCTGGGGATGCAGTGGTTTCGGTAGAAGCTTCAGTCTGGCACCTGCCCTGGGTCCACCCAGCAGAGATAAGAAATCTCTGTATGGATGTGTTTGGGGTAGGGAAGTGGGGACATGGGGACGTAGGGAAAGTTATTGAATCTTTTCTCCAGAAGAGATTAGGATAGTGCACTAGTCAGGCTAAGATCATTGCTGTGACAAACAGCCCCCAAATCTCCGTGGATTAGTTCAATCAAAGTTTCAAAGACATGTCCCTCTTCAGTGAGAGATGGCAGGGATGCTCTATTTGATGAAGTATTATTGGGACCCAGATTCCTTCTGTCTTGTGGCTCTGGTGTCCTCCAGGTATTTGGCATATCTTGATTTAACGGGTGTATGGAAAAGCCAGGAAGGGTTCATATGGAATGCTTTTTATGGGCCATGCCTAGAGATGGCATGCATCACCTCTGCTCACACTCCATAGGCTAGAACACGGTCCCATGGCTACGTCTAATGACAGGAAGGCTGGCAAATGTAGTCCAGCTGGGCATCCAGGGAGAAGAGGAGAATGTAGACATTGGTGAGCCCTGCCAGTCTTCATCACACCCGGAATCACACAGCTAATCATGGTGGAATCCGTTTTTTGACATAGGTCTCCTGATTCCAGAACTGTGCTTGTTCCTTCCAGTACTTTACTTTGAAGCATTAAGCTTTACTAACAGAGCACTGTTCCTTGGTCCTTGTTCTAGGTCTAGAAGTCCTTGCATTTATAAAAATATAATAATAATGACAATACTATCTGTTCTATTATGCATGATATCTCATTTAACCCTTATCACCACCCTGTAAGATATGTAGTAAAACCCTAGCTTCTAACTGAGCACATTGCAGCTCAGAGAGATTAAGGAGCCTCTCTGAGGTTGTAGGAGAGTGAGAACGTGAGCCTCAGGCTTTCTGGTCCTCGTCTCCCATCTTCCTCTTTTGCTGCCATGGCTCCCCCTAGACATGAGATTTGAGGTTAGGTGGGTGAAGCATCAGCCTTCTTTATCCTGTAGAGCAGACACCCTGGTGAAGCTTATGTAGGATGCAAATGGCATCAGGAGTGGGCAGAGTTCTTGCTGCCTTTCTGCTCTGGGAAGCATCTGGAAAAATGTGAGAGCCTAGGCCACCGTAGCTTAGTTTAGTTGATAACTGTTTACCTGGAGATATTAGAGGCACTGGGATTTGAATTCTGATTATATGATCCTCAGCAAAGTATCCTGGGTTACGAGTCAAAAGACATTCATATGGAAATCCATCCATAGTTAACTGTGTGACTTTGAGCATCTCATGTAAAGTTTCTGGTGTTCAGTATGACCAGCCTCCCTCCCTCGCAAATTGGAAATTGTAGCCACCACCCTCATTCCAGACCCTATGAGGACGTCAAGGATCCCAGTTGGTTTCCCCAACACCACATAGTTTCTCTTCAAATCCTTCCTGCCCATCGCTGACAGAGTAATTTTCTTAATCACACACATTTCATCATGTCTTTTTTCTACTCAGCAACTTTCACGACTATCATAAAGTCCAAACTCCTTAGTCAGCCCTCATATTTCTTTATACTCTGCCCTGAGATTACTGGTCCAGATGGAGCACCCTTGGCTACCCTAAATATCTCAAATTCTCCTGCCATGCTGCCCTGTTCCTCTCCCTGAATCCCCTTCTCCGGGTGGCCTTCATTGCCAGCCTACCTGTTGTCACCTAAAATATACCTCCCTTAATCACCCCATATAATCTTCACTCTTACGTCATCGCATTTGTGCCCTCAGGCAATGTTTGGAGAGGAGGTACCCTTGGTGCCTTGGTCTTATGGGAATGTTTCTTATTTTCTTCAGCAGATTGCCAGCCTCCTCAGAGTGAGAGCTAAGTCTTGTACAATTTGTCCCTTTGGATACAACAGCCCTTGGACAATAGTTTTTGAGTGAAAAAAATAGTCAAAAGATAGCAAAGACTTTCAGGGATATGCAAATGAAAACTTATCTTAGGAACCACATTAAAGTTTTTTGGACTGTTTTCCGCCAGCCAGGGATCATGGGGCAGCTCCCACATCTTGGCAGGCTGGTAACCTCCTTGGGTTTATCTGCAAGAGTTTATGGCTGGGACCTCAAATCAGAGACTTGGGACACTTTGGGTTGTGTTTCTTTGCCCACTAGTCGGGGAGGGGCTAAGACCAGTCCTCCAACAGGCTGACCTGTCAGGTAGAAGTGAGCTGGGTGTGTGCATTTGGGGAACATCTCAAATCGAGCTCTTTGGGCTTTACTGCCCACACTCAGCCCCTCCACACCAGGCCAAACTGTAGGCTGAAGCCAGTGGAGAAAGTAATAGATTGGAAGCAGGATGCTCAGGTTAAATGGGCCGCTTTGTGGAGCTCATCCATAATCCTGCTGGAGCCCAGAGAATAATACGTTAATTAGAGCCAAAGGCAATGCTCCCACCAGCCATCCATCCTGCCTGTGTCTGCAGGGCCATCCCCATGGACACGCCAGCCCATTCCCTTCCCTGAAAGAGATTTATTCATTATCAATGTTTGTCTGCAAGAGGGACTAGCGGGGAGGGAATGAGATTCCTAGAGGGATGGGATATGAAAAAGGCAGAGCCAGGCCTGCTGGCAGCTAACAAAGTAGTGTGTTTGGGGGCTGGAGACGGGGTGTCCCAATTAGGAGGATGAGGCACATCTACCTGGTTGGACAGGGCAAAGGTGAGCCAAAGGGAGTGAGAAAAAATTCAGTAAATGTGTCTGACAAGGGGTCCTTGTGGGAGTTTTAGCTTGGGACCTCATTTTCTTTAAGCTACAAATCATGGGGAAAGAAGATAAGGAACAGATGAAGCCCATTTATCTAATGTCTACGCTGGTGCTTTCACTTAAAAAGCACTCAGAAAGTGCTTGTTGAGTGAATAAATAAATGACTTTTGTGGCAGCCAGAGGGATAGCATAAGGAGCTCACTGCTGATGAGCAAAGAGAAGTAGGAGCCAGAAAGACCAAGAAAGGGTTCTGGGATTTTTACACAGGAGTTCCTTGAAAGAAAGGGAGATATATCTCATTTTTCCTGGATCCCATTATCTCTGTATCATGTTGGATTTTGGAGAAAATGGGAGAAGACTGGCTCTCCCCAAGATAGTATGGCAGCCTGCAGAGGGGAGAAGTCTACAGGTCAGAGACAGCAAAGGACCGGCCGGGTGGTGGCCCACTGACCAAAGCTCCAGGGAGAACGAGAGGGGGTGAGCAGAGGGATGCAAAGTCACTGCTTCTCAGATTGTCTCATAAGAGGGACACGCAGAATTAGCGCCCCTTCTCAGTGGCTCTGCAGCCCAGATGGGGAAAGGGGAGGTGGTGGGCGGTGACTTGCCCAGAATCCCACAGCTAGTGTATGCCAGCATTGTGCTGTTCAAGGGGTGAACAGCATCCCATCACCCAGGGCAGCACCCCAGAACTACTGAATCCAAATATGCATTTTAACAAGATCCTCATGTGATTTCTATACACACCAAAGTTTGAGAAGCAGGTCAGCTACATCGCGTGCCTAGTTCTTAGGGGGACCACATGGTGTCTTAGGGAGAGTGTGGTGGATTGGATGTTCTAGTGCTGACACTCCATTAATTGGCTGGGGGAGTTGAGGGAAATCGCTTAGTCTCTTTGGGCCTTAGTTTACGCTTCTTGTTTTTTTTTTAAAGAAGTATAGTTGATGTACAGTGTTGTGTTAGTTTCAGGTGTACAGCAAAGTGATTCAGTTATACATACATATATATATATATACATATATATATGTTCTTTTTCAGATTCTTTTCCATTATACATTATTACAAGATATTGAATATAGTTCCCTGTGCTATACAGTAGGTCCGTGTTGTTTATCTATTTTATATAGATTACTCATTTTTTTTTTTGTGGTACGCGGGCCTCTCACTGTTGTGGCCTCTCCCGTCACGGAGCACAAGCTCCGGACACGCAGCCTCAGCGGCCATGGCTCACGGGCCCAGCCGCTCTGCGGCACGTGGGATCCTCACGGACCGGGGCACGAACCCGCGTCCCCTGCATCGGCAGCCGGACTCTCAACCACTGCGCCACCAGGGAAGCCCAGATTACTCATTTTTAATGTGAGAGGATTGAAGCAGATCAGTGACTTAAACTTTAGCCATCATCAGGATCACCTGGAACGAAAGGCTGGTTCCCGGGTGCCACCCTGAGTTTCTGTGTAGGGACTGAGAATTTGCATTTCTAAGAGGTTCCTGGACCATGATTATACGGCTGGTCTGGGGAGCCCACCTTGAGAACTACTTGACTAGATGATTTCTAAGGTTCCTTCTTATTCAGATATTCTGTGGGATTCCCATCCCCAGTTTGTAAGCTTCCTCCTCCCAGTGGCATCGACTGGTCCCCTGTTGTTTCTGACTTCCCCTCCTTCTCCAGGTATTTAATGTCATTTTCCCAGCACACCGGGGACCAATGAGCTGTCTTATAAAATGCATGGAAGGTAATACAGGCAAAGTATTATCCACAAGATTTAAGAAGAGTCCTACAAAATACAGCAATAAAACCTGGAAATAACTATCCATTTCCTACAACAAAATGTCTCATTTCCGAGTCCATAAACGTTCCCCCTCCAGATCCCCAGACCCACCTGTTTTGTAAGCATGTTTAATTATTAGCACCATAAAGTCTCTTTCTATACCTAATGTAATTATCGGGAACCAAAATAATATCAGGTAAAGGAGGGGGATGGAGAGGGAGGCTTGCTCACCACAAACTCAGACTATTTTTTTAAAGAGAGAGAAATAGGCACATGGGAAGGTAACGATTCTTTATAGTGATATTATACTTCCTGTGGAGGCTTTGGGGACAGCTTTGCAAATAAGACTGAGCTGGCTCATCTCAAAGTACAGAGTGGTTTCCAACCCTGGACAGAGGATTTAGGTCCTTTTGGGAACTAGGAATTAGGATCACCTTGCTTCCGCTGCCACCAACTTCAGATTCTCTGGAGGCCCTGAGGACATGACTTCCCATCCAGAGGTATTCCCAAAGCCAGTTTTTTCCTTTCCTTCCTTTTGTACTTCCGCTGGAGGAAAAAAAAAAAAGTTTACAGAGCTACTCTGAGATAACGGCCAGCTGGTAGTTCAGAGTAAATTCAGGACTAGTGTCTTTGTGTCCTGCCTCCGTGACTTGAGCAAATGGATGAAGTGACGGACGAATGGATAAGGTACAGATGATGACAGGACCTGTGATTACAGGAGGAGGAGAACATATTCCTTCTCTTCTTCTGTCTCATTTCTGATGGGGTGCAGGACCAAATAAGGACCAATGAGACATTACTGCCAGGCTGATTTTGATTTACCTTATTATTAGCAAAATAGCATTCTGATCCTGAGAGCTGTCCAAATGGAAGTGCACTCTTGGCCCAAGGGGTGAGTTTTCCATCATTGGAGATTTTCAAACAGAGCCTGGGAAACTTTCCCCATGAGTCTAATCTAGGAGGTTGATGTATTAGGTACGAAAGAGGGGTGGGGGCGATGAGAATATTTATTGAGCATTTACTGTGTGCCCAACTCTTTATATAATCTCGTTTAATCCACTCACCAAACCCACGAGGTAGATGCTCTTACTCCTATTTTAAAAATACAGAAAGCAAGTTCAGAGATTCATGGAACTCGTCCATGCCACCCAGCTAGTAAGAGGTGGAGCTAGGATGCAAACCAGCTCTGTCTGCTCCAAAGTTCATCTTCCTTCTACGGCGACTGGAGATACCACGCTAAGCTTCACATTCTTTAGTGCACTCGGCGGAACTGAACTTGACATGCCCGACTTGGGAAAACACGGGCTGCTGCCACTGCTGGCTGAGATATTGGTCTATTTTCTGGATCCGTCACTGAGAATTCAAAGCTCTCTTAAGAGGGCCTGTTGTGGGAAGTGACTGTTTTCAAGGCAATTCTCTTTGGGTTCGAATTGTTTTGTCAAGCTGCTCTTACACCTTCTCATCTGCAGATTTGCTTGCCTGCCAGGATCCTGAATCAACGTGATGGTTTAGGGCTTTCATTCTCTGATCTGGGAATCTATATGTGCTGTGGTCCCTTCATTTCCCTCCCCGCTCTGCGGAATGGGCCCCCGTCTCCTGCTCTCACACTGACTACATTCAGGGCCGCCTAGAGGAGCATTTCAGCCGGGCAGGGGCAGATGGCAGGGGCTACAGACTGCCCGGCTGTCACTAATTTCTACTGATGAGAGAATCCCCAAGGGGCTGGTAGTGCAGTCTGGGCAAGACTGAAAAGTTGGACTGATGTGCTCTCTGAAGCCTCTTGGCAGCCTTTGGAGGCAGCTTCGTGTGTCTGTGTTTCCCTCCTGTCTCTGTCCCTTGTTCTCATGCCAACCTTCTTTGGGTGCCCACCAGGTCCCTTCCATGCCCTGTTTCTCATCTCTCTTTGTAACCGCATGACGGGGACTCCTTGCCCATGTGCTGAGGGAACGGGTGATGAAACGGGGCCGTAATCAACTTGTCTGCCCGTGTCAGGCCACCACCTTTCCTCTCTGAAGTCCACCCCTTTCCTTTGCCTCTGCTTGCCTCTGTCTCTAGTTCCTTCCAATCCAGCTTAATATCATGCCAGGGTCACCCCAGCTAGAGAAGGGCACCAGCCAGGCCTCTGGGAGGGCGTCTGCTTCGGCTGATAAGTACCCCGTCTTTCTCCTACCCTTCGGCGGGGCAGAGATGCCCTCCCCCATGAGCTATGGAATTAAAGCAGGGAGCTGGGCTTTGGCAACTAGCCTTCCCACTGGCACCACGCCTGCTCTGTCTCCACGGATTTCTCTCTGAGCGTCACTGTCGCCTGATGAAAAATGATTCCTTCTTGCAAAGCAAAATAGGGTTTTGTGTGGAGTCCACCCCCTAAATGTGATGGAAAGTTGGAACTCTAGGGTCCCAGAACACGGTCAATAGAAAAGAAGGACTTCAGGGTCTGATAATCGGTTTCCCTTCCAGGCTGAGGGGAGGTTCTGGAGCAGAGGGCTGCATGGAGGGCAAACCTGATCTTCCCAGCCTCAGGTCTGTGGTTATCCGTCTAGCCTAGTGTGTTTGTCTGCTCGGACTGCTGTGACAAAGTGCCACAGACTGGGTGGCTTAAACAACAGAAATGTACTGTCTCAGGGCTCTGGAGGCTGGAAGTCCAAAATCAAGGTGTTGGCGGGGTCGGTTCCTTCTGAGGGCTGCGAGGGAGGACCTGTGCCAGGCCTCTCTGCTTGGCTTGTAGATGGCCGTCTTCTCCTTGCGTCTCTTTGTATCATCTTACCCCTGTGGGTGTCTTTGTGTCCAAGTTTCCCTTTTTTATAAGGACACTAGTTGTATTGGCCAGCTCAGGCTTCTGTTGCAAAATATCACCCATGGAATGACTTAAACAATAGGTATGAATTCTCTCACAGTTCTGGAGGCTGGAAAGTTCAAGATCTAGACCTGGCAGGGTTTGGTTTCTGGTGAGAGCCCTCTTCCCAGCTTGCAGATGGCCTCCTCACTGTGTTTTCACATGGGGGAAGGAGAGAGCTCTTGTGTCTCTTCCTCTTCTTATAAGGACACCAGCCCTATCGGATTAGGGCCCCACCTTTATGACCTCATTTAATCTTCTTTTTTGGGGGGGGGGAAGTTTTAATTTATTTGTAAATTTTGGACTTTTCTTTTCTTCTTCCAACAGTTTCTTTGACAGTCTTATTTTTCCGTTGGGTTCCTTTGAGTTCAATTTACCTGTAACCTGTAAACATTTCTTCTATCAACAACCTGCTCCACAGTTGACCTAACTCTTCAGAATTACACAGCCTTAGCTTAAACTAATTCCAATGTATAATCTACAATTTCCATGTATAATTTATAATTTTCAGTACACTATAGTCCAGGCTGACCTCATTTAATCTTAGTTACCTTCTCACAGGCCTGATCTCCAAATACACTCACATTGGAGGTTGAAGCTTAAACATATGAATTTTGAGGGGATGCAATTCAGTCCCCAGGCATATAGGATTACGCCCCACTCTAATAACCTAATTTTAATTGATTACCTCTGTAAAGGCTCTATTGCCAAATAAATTCACATTCTGCGGTACTGGGTAGGTCAGGACTTCCAAGCGACATAATTCAACTTATAATACTCAGACTCCACTCAACTCACTCTGCCACTGTGAAATCTATTCCAGAGAAGACTAATGGCTCCTCAACAGGGTTCCCCTTCCTTGTCGGAGCCTGCCTCGTTTTCTGGGGGCAAGGGGTGAGTACAGTCCCCTTATCAGCCCCCTTTTCTGATGCTGGACACGCAGGGCACCCTAGGTTCTGCTCAGCAGCCCCACCTCTTTGTTGCCATCTCTGCTCACAGCTGCAGGTTCCTGTGTGTCAGCTCCCCCATGGCCACCCTGGCTGACTCGGCTTCCTGTCAGCAGGGTGTGAGGAAGTACAGCATCCCGGTGGCCGTTTCAGGTGTCCTTGGGGACATCTGGGCCAAGCCAGCCAGCAAGCACATTTGAAGAAGACTTGGGGATGGGGTATGTGGGGAGGGTCAGAGAAGTGGAGGAGATGGAGAAGAAGGGTAAGAAGAGAGACAAGTGGGAATTAGATTCTCTTTCGTTCCAAATTCGCTGTCACGGCCACGGAGAAAACCTTTTCTCCACACTTTCTCCCCATAATAGGATTATCCCCAAAACATTTCAAGCGAGAGAAATGCTGTTTTCTTTTAAATCTGTATTTAGAGTACACAAAGATCAGAATTTTCTTCTCTAGATTAAGTAGCCCTTATATCTTTATCATTCTCCCATTATTTCCCTCTGGGGGTAGACAAGGCAGACCTCAGCTATTCTCAGGTGGCCCCCAGGCCATGCTGTGATTCTGTGATTCTGAGTTTCAGAGCTGGCGCCTGAGTCAGGGTGTTTGGACTCCTCTCCCGTCCCCTCCCGATGACCACACACTCACCCCTGGACTCTCACCCCTGATGAGCCCTGGATCTCTCCCGGGCTACTCCTCTACCTCCCTCCTTAGCATCTGCACGCCCCTCTCAGCATTGCAGAGAAGGGAGAACACTGGGCTGCGAGTTAGAAGAACTCACTTTGCTCACCGTGTGATCTCAGTGGATTGGGATGCTGGGGGCTCAAAGGAAAAGCTCACAGGGGAGGTAGATTTCATGTCCCTTTCATTCTGGTTGCAGCTGCCCTGGCCACTTTCTGGGGAGAAGGGTGGCTGCATGATGCCCCTCCCACCACCCGCACATCTCTGCCTTAAAATCACAGACTTTGAGAGACAGAAGAGTCTTTGGAAAGTGTCAAACTCAGCTCCCTCCTGAATGCGTGGATGCCGGATGGGGCTCTGCTTTCATACATCCAGGGTGGGCAGCTCAGAGTGTTAGAACATCTTCTCTAGATGTTCTCTAGAGATGTGTAGGATTCTTCCTGTATTAGTCAGGGCTCTACAGAGAAACAGAACTAATAGAATGTGTGTGTGTGTGTGTGTGTGTGTGTATGTACATATATGTCCATATATATTTTCATATATATGTGCATATATATTTCCATATATGTGTGCATATACAGTTTCACATTCATCTGCCATATGTACTGTATACAGAAATATATATTTCCATATATATGTATATATATACGTGGAAAGGGATTTATTAAAAGGAATTGGCTCATGCAATTATGGAGGCTAACAAGTCCTAAAATCTCCACGGTCAGTGGGCAAGCTGGAGAACCAATGGTGTATTTCCAGTCTGAAGGCTCAAGACCCAAGACATGCCAATATTTTGGTTTGAGTCCAAAGGCAGCAAAAAGCCGATACAGTAAGTTCCCTACATATGACCCTTCAAGTTGTGAACTTTCAAAGATGGGAACATGTGTTCACATGTCCAATCACGTAAGTTAGTTCACGTGTCTGATATACATTGTCATGTGTGTGCATCCTCTACAAGTGGTTGTGCCTTTATGGACTTTACTGTACAGTACAGTATAGAGTGCAGTAGTGCAGTATCTTTATTTCAAGCCCAGGATGTCCGGAAGCAAGTGTAAAAGCATCAGTGATGTACCTGGTGCTACTGTGCTTTTCAAAAGATTAAAAATGTTTTCTTTATTTTTTGCGTTTCTTTGTTTTAATGAATTATTTGTGTGAAAATCATTATAAGCCTATTACAGTACAGTACTGTATAGCTGATTGTGTTAGCTGAGTACCTAGGCTAACTTTGTTGGACTTACAAACAAATTGGACTTATGAACGTGCTCTAGGAATGGAACTCGTTTGGATGTAGGGGACTTATTGTATCTTAACTCAAAGGCAGGAGAAATTCTCTGTTACTCATGGAGTGTCCGCCTTTTTGTTCTATCCAGGCCTTCAACTGATTGGACAAGGCCCACCCACACGAGGGAGGACAATCTGCTTTACTCAGTCTATTGATTCAATGTCAATCTCCTCCAGAAACACCCTTAGAAAAACATTCAGAATAATGTTTGACCAAATGTCTTGGCACCTGGTGGCCCAGTCAAGTTGACATGTAAAATTAATTATCACACTTTCTTCCTACAATTCCCCATTAGCCTGGTCCTCCTTATCTGGTCTTACAAGGAAGGGGGGAGCCCCTCAGTGGGGCTCAGAGTGTTCAGCCTAGTTGACTGCTCCTGGGAAGGGGCCTGGGTACCCCACCTGGAAGATGCTTCCCATTCCCACTACATTGTCTCTCTCCACAGTCGAGCAGCCAGCTCCTCTTACCTCAGCTGGGCCAGAGGCACATCTACCATGCCTGTGCCCTGCCCTCCCTCTCCCCAGCGCATCCAGCTGTGGTGTCACGGTGGAATTGTCAGGGGTGCTCAGGCCAGAGGGAGTGAAGCTGGCTGGCCCGTGCTTGGTTCTATCTTAGCGATAACTTGCTCTCAGGATAAGGAAGCCCATCTCCCTCCCCCTCCCCACCACGTCCCTCTCTGCTTCTGGCTGAATCACTGGCAGTGGTGACTGGGGCTAATAGGAACCATATCCTGGGACAGATCTTTGCGGAAAGGAAGAAAGTGCTTTTCCATTTCTAGGGGCCTCAGGGAGGGAGGAGAAGGGGGCTACTACTTAAATGCTAAAGGCTCTACATGCCTTGCATCCTTGAAGCTGCATGAAAACTCAGCACAGGCAAACCTCATCTCTGTTTTAACCACAGGGAAACTGATGCGTGGTGGGAGGGGCTGCATGTCATCAGCTCAGAGTCAGGTAGCTGCCAACTGCAGGAGCCAGGATTTGAATCCAGCTTTTGTGGGTTTCAAAACCTCCACTTTCCGCTACATCTTGGGATGTTATGTGCCTGTGCAGGCCCCATAAACTGTATTGCCTAAGGGCTGAGGGGCAATGCTCAGATTTAACAGAATTCCCACAACAGCAATGTAGTCCTGCCCAGGCAGCTCGGTGGTCAGTGGTGAGTCTGTGAATGGAGTCGCTGGAGGTCTGACACTGCTGTGTGGTGTCATCTGGGACCCTAGGGATGAAAGCCTTTCCAGTGACAAGGAGGACCCCTAGGGCAGGAAGCCTGGAGGTTCCTTCATTTTGGTGGCACTTAGGAAAGTGACAGGTGGAGGAACAAGTGGCCAGCTGTCCCAGAGTGCCTCAGGGCCGGCTGTCCTTTCTCCTGTTGTGTGAGAGCAGGGCCTCGCTGGGGGAGGTGGGTGGACGGGAGCCTTTGCAAAGGGCAGAGCAGAAGTGGAGTCTGGTCTCCTGTTTGTCTGGGACCCTGCCGGCCTGTGTTCTGCAGTGACTCGGAAGAGGAAAGCAAACAAGGGATTTTCAGATGGTCTCTGGGTGCGTTCTCCTTTGTTTTCCCTTGGAGGGAGAGGCAGCCGCCATGGGTCCTCTAAATCTTGGCCTGGAAGGCACAAGAAGTTGGAGGGGGGATGGCTTATGTGAGATGAGAAGGCTGAAGCCACGTTAAGTTGAGCTGCGGGGCAGTTGATCTGCGCCCTGCTTGGGGAAGCTCCGGCTTCTCAGGAGAGGATGCGTGCTGACCTTTCTGGATCTCCTTGCTTCTCTTACAACGGACTCTAACAGGAACTGTTGTTAATTTGGAGAATCTTGGGACCGAGGTGGGGTCTGAAGTTAATCACCCGGGTACTCCTTGAACCCCTGTGGAGACGGTGACCTCACTAAGCTTCCAGGGCCGCCCTTTTCGTCTTTGTGCAGCTCCTGCCTGGGAAATCTGTCTCCTGTTAGCTTTCATTCATTCTGGGGCCTCCTCCTCCATGGCAGTGCTGTGCGTATGCATGTCCTCTGACCCCGCATGTGCATTTTGCTTGGAGAGCCATCGCGTCCCCCATGGGAATGTGGCCCTTGCTCTGAGGTTACCTCCTGTGATAGTCATCTCATCTCCTTGGCTGGACTGTAAGCTGCCTTCAGCAAGGATGTCTCGTCTCTGTCTTTTTATCCCCCGTGCTCACTACTAGAGGGCTGAGCATATGGTGAATGTTTAATCACCGCATGGTGGAAGGGTGGAAGGAAGGAAGGAATGAAGGAAGGAAGAAAGGAAGGGAGGGAGGGAGAGATGGAGGAAGGAGAGAAAGATTTGCCCCCATCTTTTTTGTCTGCTAGACAATGGATATGCACCCTGGATTACAATTAGTTGCTCCTGTCTGGGGGGTACCCTGGTGTGGGGAACAGCTCCAGGCTCTGGCCTCAGTACCTGGGTTCCAGTTCCGGCCTTTGTATTTCCCAGCCAGGCAACCCTGGGCCAGTTAGTCCTCTGAGCCCCAGTTTCCTCTCTGTACAAAGGGAATAAGAATCACTCACTTCATACAGGGCTGCTGTGGAGATCACATCAGAGCAAGGACTCACACCCTCTGTAAACTGGGTTTCCTTAGTCACGAGGGGCAATGCTCAGGTTTAGCATATGGTAACCTTGATTCTAACATTAATGATGCTGTTATTATTTGATTAATTTCTACTGTGTGCTGACCATTGAGAAGTTTCTCATGTATGTTGTTTTTGTATATACAAGGCTTATGAGGTGGGTAGTTTACCAGAAAAGGTCAGAAAGCATAAGCGGCTTGAAAAACTAGGATTTGAATTCAGATCCCTAAAGGCATCCAAGCCCAAATACTCTTTCTACTGCATCAGGCTGCTTCCCATTAAAGGCAAATGAGGGCCAATATGAGGGGGCGGTTGACCAGGGTAGTGATGGGGATGTTGGATTCCAGGACCCTAGAACAGACCCTAAATCTTGCGATTTTACACTTTCCTATCGAATAGGGCAAAGCAAATACCCAAGGCTCATTCTTCTCCTGGGTTGTTTTTTAAAATCTTTTCCTCCATCTGAGTGTCTCATCTGTAGTCAGATTTGGATCTGCTAACCAGGCGCTACTTCTTTTCCAAAGAACCAGGGGTGGCTGCATAAAAGATATGGGTTTCCAGAAGCACTCAGTGGGAGTGTGTTTTTGTTGGTGGGGGGTGGGGGGGTGGGAATCTAGAAATCAGGCAGGACAAGGCAAGGAAGATGTGGCTTTGAGGCTGTAACCAAAGGATCATTCGGCAAAATGTATTGGGCATTTACATGAGCCAGCACTGTGCTAAACCCTGCGGGGCTGAAGAAACCTCACGCTCTGATCTCCAGGAGCTTACAGATTGGTGAGGAAGACAGGATTCAAGGCAGATGGAAGCTCCTTCTGCTTAAGGATGGGCTGGGGAGGGGAGGGGAGGATGGCGGGAAGGAGGGTGTGCGCTGGGAGAGAGGATCTGTTGGGGGGGGGCAGTGGAGGAGGGTGGCACACCTGGGCCCCTCTCTGGAATTCTCTACCCCCACAGTCCCCGTGGTCCTGATTCTCAGTTTAAGTCAAGTGACTTTGGTCCCCAGTTGCCTCCTGCCTGCCACGTTCCAGCTCGATCATTCTTTGAAATTTGGAGCTGTAGCTAAAACGCTTTTGCCCAGTAACAGGATTTTCACAGGCTCCGCAGCAGCGGTAACGTGGCTCATCACCTGCTGTTGTAATCGGCCCCGCTAAGCCCGCGGCTCCAGGCAAAAAGCTTAACTTGCCTTGCTGATTCCAGCTTGCTCTTCCTGGCATCAGAGCGCTGTTTTACGAGGGGAGCTAATCCATTCCCCCCAACTTGCATTTCAAAGGAAATACAAATGGCAGAGGGAGGGGCTGTGAGAACCCAGTTCCTCCAGACCTAAGGGGTGGCAGGAATGGCGTCCCGGGGTCTGTGACCTGTCCCTTCCCCTGAAGGGGGTGTGTGAGGGAGCTGGCGTTGCTGCTTTCCCTGAGGGTCCTGTTTCTTGGCCAGGTTTCAGGGTCTATATTGGGAGAGCTGGCTCTGTTGAAGGGAATGGTGAGTTGTGAGCAGGAGGGAGCGTGTGTACATTTGCCCACTGTGCCTGATGAAACACCTAGAAACTTTTTCTAAAATTAAACTCGTTGCTGGTAATTTTTTGCCCTCTATCTCCATCTTAACACTTTGTACTTCCAAAGACCAGATCCCGGAGCACCTAGAGAGCGTGCTTGACACACATAAGAGTTCACTGCGGGCTCCTTGAATGAATGAGTACCAGCACTTTAGCTCAGCTTTGTTCCAGGCACTGTGCTATACTCTTAAACCCACGGGGACGATGGGAATCAGATCACATAGGTGATAAGTGGGAAAGGAGATTGGAAATAGGAACAAGTCGTAAACTCCTCGGATGCGTACAAGCATTCATTCATTCAAGAAATATTTACTGAGCTTAACATGTGCCACATGTTCTTACTAGATGCTGAGGATATAGGCATGAAATATATAGACAAACATTCCTGCCCCTGTCCTAGTGAAGTATACTGGACCGAGACTGGGCAACGATCAGATTTTAGCTTAACCTAAGAAATAACTTTCTGACCACTAGAACTGCTCGACAATGTAATGTGCTACTGTTTTAGGTAGTGAGCTCCCCGTCAGTGGAAAAGTTTGAGCAGAGGCTACATGGGCATATACTGGGGATACAGAAGAGGGGGTACAGCAGATCCTATGGATGACTGCCCACATCCCCCTTCCCTTATCTCTTTGGTGCACACTGGAAAACTTCCGATTATTAGCACCTGCATTTGTTTGCCTGACGGTTTTTCTGGCCCCCAGAATCTATTGTGCTGCCCACTCAGCAAGCTGAAAGTGCCAAGGAATTAACGCCCCTGGGAGTATCCTTTTCTGTGTCACCTGACCAGAGAAGAACCAGGGCAGAGGGATGAGCAAGTAGTTAGTGGGGCTCATTGCCTATTACCCCACAGGGCCTGGGCACCAAAGGCCCAGGAGTAGTATGATTAAAGCATATTTTCTTGTGGACAGGGGAGAGGGACAGTAGGTATGCTAGACACCCTTGCAGGATGCGGAGACTTGCCTTCAGTGAAGGACTTGAACTAGCTGCTGGGGAATGGATCAGCAAACAGACTTCAGCAGTTGGCCCCATCAGAGACTGCTTCAGCTGCAGAAAGCTTCCTGCCCAAGGTTATCCCCCTTCTGGGGTGGCCCACATCCAGTGACAGATTGATGTGGGAATAGAAGGCTTGGCCATCTCGGCCGGATCGGGGACTAGATCCATAGGGCCATTCCAAGCTCCAGAACTCCTTGTGGGGTAGGCCAAGGTGCTGTTGGTCTATATAAAAGCTGAATTCCTCCCTCTGCCTGTGCTTACTTCCTATCCTTCCTTCCCACTGGTGTGGATCTCATGAGCACTCCTTAATAAACACCTTGCTGGCGAAACTCCATCTCAGAGGCTGCTTCCCAAGGAACCCACCACATGACAGTGGGACCTTTCCCCTGCCTGCTTAACTGAGCCTCTGGAACTGGTCTGCTAAACCCTGTTCTTCCCAAATTGTCATTTCTACAGCAAGCTCTAGCTACCTTAAAGACTAAGCCAGGCTCAGCTCCTTTCCTACTGGTCTTCATCTCGGCTTCTCAAGGAAGGGATGTGTGTCGACAGGCTGGTGGGAGTAGGGTACCCGATTCTCTGATGGCCATGGCCCTTCCCTTCAGCACACACGTGCCACCCCATGGTGCTGTGTGTGGATGCCTCAGGCACTGTGCACCCAGACAAAAGTAGTCGGGGACCGCCAAGAAGACTGAGACAGTCACGGGCCCCAGAGTAACATTTCTGGGTCTGAGGCGCATTCCAGCAGCTGGAACTACGATGGGAGCTTGCTTTCCTAGATCCCATTATAAATGGATGCTTTGCGATCTCGGAAGATAAATGGGAACCTTAATGCAGAGGTATCCTGTCTGGAGAAACTGGAGAGTTATGGATGTTAGCTTTGTAGCTTTATGAAAGCACTTTCTTATGGAAACTGAAATGACCAGGATTAGATTGAATTAATAGGTACTGGTATGAGCTTTTTCTCCCGCTAACCATCTTGATTTTTTTTAAAGGGAAGAGATTTGCCTCCTGTATGAGCATTTCATAAAAATGCAAATCCCAAGTTTGGATTTGATAATTAGCAGAGTTGTCTTCTGGTGTCAGTGAGGCAGGAGCCCAGCTGGGACTCCCTTTCGCAGTGGAGAAGGAGGCACCCTCTCCTGGCTTCGTCCCTGGGCTGTGTCTGCTCCTTCCGGCCTACTCCCTTCCCACTGGTGCCAGGTGTTCCCCTCACCTGTCCCCATAGAACACAGATGGATTAGTGAGAACTTCTGTCCCAGCAGCTGGGCTCCTGGCCATCCCCTTTGAGGGATGGGATCTCCCCATCCTACACAGATCCCGCTCTCCATCATGAGTTCTCCAGCCTGAACTTTGGGTCCAGATCCTAGCTGGGTGGCAAGGCTTTCTGCCAGCAAACAAATCCATGATGGATGTTTGAGCACTTTTGATAACAAGCACAGTGCCAGGCACTGGGGAAACAAAGATACAGATGCTGATCCTCTGCCCTTGAGGAGATCAATCTAATTGTGGATATAGATTCCTTCCAAACCTGAAGGGCCCAATAGAACTTTCTGTGATCATGGAAATATTCTATATCTGTGCTGTCTGGTAGCCACCAGGTGGTCCCATGGAAATAACTTAAGAATGGCATTCTGGAGAGGAATTCCAAGCTTAGTTTTTCAGCCAATCATTTTGGAACCTCAGTTTCATCTTCTGTAAAATGGGACTATTAAAACCTGCTCTGCCTCTCTAGAATATCAGAACCAAGGTACCTGGCCCAACTTCCTCATTCTATGGAGGAGGGAGCTGAGGTCGTGACCTGTCTGTCTTACGGCAGGGGAGGGGTGGAATCAGACCCTTAACATCTAGTCCCTGGCTTTTTGGCCACAGCAGGCCGCTGCTTGGGGGTACTGTGGGGATTGAATATAGAAAAAGAAAGGAAGATCTTTGAAGAGTTAAACTGTATTTAAGGTGGTGGCTGTTGAAACCACTCATAGGAGCCATAGCAGCTGTTCAAGACCAAGTGTTGAAGCTTAGAGGACAAAGGTGGAAGAGGCCTTGTTTGTGATACTACTCGGGCTCTAGGCCTAGCACACATCCCGCAGTCAGTGTCTGCCCCAAACATCAGCATGGTAAAGGGATTCCTAGAGTCAAGGCTGCAGAAGGAGACAAAATGGTGTGTGTGCCACCTGAGGTCAAAGGAGACCTCAGATGTGGGGAGCCCTGAGAGCTTCAGAGCCTCTCAGATGCTTTATTGGGGTTGAGGGCTGACCTGTTGAGTGCCCAGGATATCTACCAGGCAATGAATGGGGTGTCCCAGACAGCTTCTGGAGCTGCCTTTGAGCCAAGAAACTTGGCAGAGATGGAGAGAGGGAGCCCCCAAATGAAATATAAGTGGAGGACTCCTAGCAATGGACTTGGCCTCCAGGGGAGGGGTGTCAGGACAGAAATGGAATTTAAATGAAGGGTTGCGTGCTGGACAGGGAGATGAGAGGGTTCATTTAAAATTTAAAACACAGATTAAACATCTTCTTTTTTTTACTTGAAAGATATAAAATGCAATTTAATGAAATCATAACAGATAGTTAAAGATGTGTACTAGTCATAAATTCAATGAATTTTCACAAAATGAACACACCTCTGTAGCCTACATACAGAACAAGAATAGGTAAATGTATAACTGAATCACTTTGCTGTGTACCTGAAACTAACACAACATTGTTAATCAACCACACTCCAATATAAAGTAAAAAATTTTAAAAAGAGTCAAAAAAAAACATATTTGTGTTTCAAAAAAAAAAAAGAAACAGAACTTTAACAGCATCTTGGAATTGCTCTCATGTTCCTTTTGAGTCACTAACCTCTTTCCCAAGGTAACTGTTATAATGACTTCTAATAACATTACATTAATTTTGCATGTATATGAACTTGATGTAAAAGGAATCATACAGGGCTTCCCTGGTGGCGCAGTGGTTGAGAGTCCGCCTGCCGATGCAGGGGGCGTGGGTTCGTGCCCCGGTCCGGGAGGATCCCACGTGCCGCGGAGCGGCTGGGCCCGTGAGCCATGGCCGCTGAGCCTGCTCGTCCGGAGCCTGTGCTCCGCAACGGGAGAGGCCACAACAGTGAGAGGCCTGTGTACCACAAAAAAAAAAAAAAAAAAAAGGAATCATACAGTAAATACCTTATTGTATATGAATTCTTTTGCTCGACAGTATGTTTATGAGATTCATCCATGTTTTTTATGTATAAGTTCATCTTGTCTGTCAGCAAACTAAATGTCCATCAACAGATGAATTGATAAAGATGTAGTATATACATATGGAATGGAATACTACTTAACCATAAAGAAGAGTGAAATTTTGCCATTTGCAGCAACAGGGCATTATGCTAAGTTACATAAGTCAGACAGAGAAAGACAAATGCTGTATGATATAACTTATATGTGGAGTCTAAAAAATACAACAAGCTAGTGAATAAAACAAAAGCAGGCTCACATATAGAGAACAAACTAGTGGTTACCAGTGGGGAGAGGGAAGGCAAGAGAGGAAATATAGGGGTAGGGGGGAAAATGGGTTATAATGGGAATATATGAAATCACGTGTGTGAAAATTTTGAAAACTAAACAGCTTCTCTTATGATGATAAGCGCTGTGCCTCTCCCAAATCCCAGGGTGCTTTCTCTGTGAGGTGCTGAGCTCTGTTGGATGGAAGTCCAGCACTGAACTAAGGCCTTGGGGGCTGCTTTTCCTATAGGTCCCCACCTCAGCCCCCAACATGGCCCACTGGGGCCTCAGGGGCTCCGCCCAAGGCCTGCCAGCCCCAAGGCTGCCTCCGTTTCAAGCTCCGTCCAGTAAGACTGTTTTTGCTCAAGGGAGCTGCTTCCCTCTTGCCTGGTGGTTCCTTTCTTTGGGCCTGGAGAAGGTGAGATATTGCTCAGATGAGATGTGCTTCTTCCTCTTAACGTTGGCTTCTCCATCTCCTCCAGGCTGAGACAGGAATAAAGCTGAAGCACCTTGGGGAGGACTGCAAACATCTCCTCTACCCCCATTTGACAGAGGAAGAACTAAGGTCCCGAGGCAGGACGTGACTTGTCCAAGGTCACACAGCTAGTCAGCAGCAAAGTTGGAACTGAAATTCAGAATGTCTAACTCATTCAATCCATAGATTTTTAGTAAATACCTAGTATATGCCCCAAACTGTGCCAGCCAAGGGGATGGTAGAGAAGAGACATGGTCTCTATTCAAGGAGTTTGCCTTGGAGTGGGGCCTAATGAGTATATAATCCTAGACGTTTACAGGTGTTAGGAAGGAAATTAGCAGGGTGACATGAGAGAGAGAAGTTGGATGGGGGCTGGTAGAGATGTCTCATCTGAAGAAGTGACATATAAACTCAGATCTGCCGGATGAATAGGGGCAGGTAAAGATGGGGAGGAGAGGATTCCAGGCAAGGCAACAGCCTGCACAAAAGCCCTGAAGTAGGAAAGTTGGGCATGTTTAAAAAAAACAAAAACAAACAACCAAAAGGCAGTGTGTTTGGGGAGAGTGAGTGTGAGAGAGAGTGGCAGGAGATGATGGTGGGGAAGGAGGCGGGGCAAGACCACGAGGCAAACCTTCCTAAGACAAGTTAAAGACTTTGGATTTTATTCTTATTTCCACTATGCAGTAGGCATGTGACAGATGCATTTAGGTGGCACGGCGAAAGGCCGAAGGATGACCATGGCATCTGGAAAAGCAGGGGCATAGCAGTGATGAGTAGAGGGCTTCTGAAGACCCTGGTGTGACTCGCGGTTGGGGGCACTGGTAGAGCTTAACTCAGCCAGGGAAGAGGATGCCCAAGAGAGCACAAACAAAGAGGTCCTGGAAGAGGGGCCTTGGGGCTGGCACCAGAGGCTCTTAGGGGCCACTGGGAGGGCAGCTTGACGAGAAAGGGTTAGGTGCACCCAGGGACTGGGGCCAAGGGGGATGGCCTAGCTAGCCAGGCCTTAATAGCTCCTGATGGAAGAGGCCAGACTTGGCCCTTAGGCTGTGATTAAGCTGTAGACCTGTGATTCACTTTCCTGTATGTGCTGGTGCCCCCAACAGTCCTGACCGGTGATTCTAACTAACAGGTGGAGTGTGTGCAACACTGACATGTCACTTACCAGGGAGATGAGCTGTAGAATATGCATGGGGACAGGTGGCAGGGCCGAGTTCAAAGCTTCCACCCTGGATGCAGCAGGGAGGAGAATGGGGTGGGGGGCTTCCTTCAGGTTAAATGGACCTGGGTCCGCCATTCTTTCCCAGGGGACCCTCTTCTCTGGCTTGGCTGTGGAGGTCCAAAGCTATAGGGTCAGCCTGCTTCCTGCCCCATGTGAGTGTGGTGGGCACAGCTCTGGAGATGGACCTTCCCAAGCTTTCATCCAACGTGGCATAACAACCTGGTTGACCTTGTTCCCTCTCCACAGGCCATCATAGTGTCCTCTCAGGGTACCGGCGCCGGATGAAAAAAGCACTTAGCACACGCCCAAGATACTGTAGATGCTCAGCTTAGCTACTGTCATCCTCATTATTTATTGGATCAGGTGTCCTCTGTTAATGTGGGTTAACTCCCTTGCCCTGAAATGAGCTCCCTGGCCTCCCCGCACGACCTGATGTCCTCCCATCTTTCAAGAGCAGACAATATAGTACAGGGACGTTAGTTTCCCACTTGGTGCTGGCCCAAGTGTGTGACCCCGGCCAAGTCACTTTTGCTCCCCACATTTGCTTTCTCATCTGTCATTGGATGAGCTTATTCTGAATCTGAGCTTCCCAGCAGATGTGCTGCGGTACGTGGTGGCGGGCTGGGGGGCTGAACTCAAATAGGTAAGATAAGGATTGTTGAGATAGGGACTCCCTCAGCCCTCCAGTTGCCTGGGTGGGTGGGGACGGCCCCCAGGGCCCTGGCCGGCTCTCCTCCAGCTGGGAGTAGCCGATGCTGTATGCTCCAGTATGCAAAACAAATGTTACCATTTCTCTGTGCGCCATGATGTAAAAAAAGTTAAGAAGTCCTGGAGATCGACTCTGAAGTCTGCTGGGATAATATCGCTAATGTTCTGAGTCATCTCCTAGCTTCAAAATGCACCTCTTCTGAGAAGTCTGCCCCTACAACATCGTTCAACGACGTACCACCCTCATGGTCTCCTTAGCGTTCATGACCTGCTTGAGCCTGAAATTTAATTTGTACTTCTTAATATGCGGCCTGTGGGTTGTTTCCTATAACAGCTACTGCTGCCATTACAAGCGTGCAAGTGCTGGACCCTTCACGAAGGGCTCTGCTATTCACTCTCACGGCAGTGCCGTGGGGTGTGCGTGATGAGTCGGGATTTGGACGTGAGCCTCTTGGTCTGATGCAGCCCACGCTCTTAGCCGGTGAAGCAGTGTGTGTGTGTGTGTGTGTGTGTGTGTTCTCTCTCCCGGTTAGACGGCCGATGTCCAAGGAAGAGGCTTGTGTTTTCTACATTCTTTCCATCTCCCCACAGTTCAGGACCGGGCTCAGTAGTAAGAGCTCAAGGGTGATTGCTGGCATGCCAGATACTTTCGTGTGAATGGAAAGCAAGCGCCAGGACAGCCTTTCAGGACAGCCTTCCCCTGTCAAAGATGGAAGGCACAATTGACCTCTAGTCATGGATCTCTTTGGAGGTGAGTTGGTGAAATCTTACAGGCACCGTGGCACAGCAGAGCAAGCTCCATGTAGCCTGACCTCTGTTGTTTTAAGGTAAGAGGTTGCCCCCAGGGAAGTCCAGAACTGATACAAAGTACCCAGCCAACGAGGACTGATCCTGAGGCCCCCTGAAGCTTGCCCCACAGCCCTGTCCAGGGCTCTCCACAAGAGGGAGAAATAAGAGTCAGTGATTGGCATCTGGGATCAGTGGGTCCTGGGAGCCTGGAGTGGGGTTCAAATAGCCAAGCAGTGCTCGCCCGGGTGGCCCTGGCCTCCAGGCTACAGCCTACAGCACCCCAGGACTCACTCTTGACCTGGTCTCCTTCCTTCCTGGGGCTCACTGTCCCCCTAGGTTATGAATTGGTCCTGACCTGGCCTTTTCACTGCCTAGGCTGCCAGCCAGGTCCTGTGAAGGATTTACATTTGGACTCTCGGTGAGTTGTCCACAAGGACCCCAGCCCACTCGTCCTTCACCTCAACACCCAAACCACACACGTACATGCTGCATGGTTAAGGGTCAGACAGACCTGAATTTGACTTTCAGCTACAACCCAGAACATGTAACCTTGGATAAGTTTGCTAACATTTATTCAAGAAATATTTACTATGTGTTTTATTGTACCTGCTGTGTTTCAGGTAACTGTTCTAGGCATGTGGTAGTATAGCGTATAGAATAAGAGCAACAGGTGCGTGCCTAGGAAGGTGGTCAGCTAAGGCCTCTTTGAGTTGAAACCTGAGTGATGATGCAGAGGTAATCTGGAGCAAGGACATTCTGCTGAGACAGAGGGAACAGGCAGTGCAAAGGCCCTGGGGCACAATGAAGGCTGACATGTTCCCTGGGTTTATAGCTTATTGCTCCATGTAGAGCGAATTGCAGGGGATCGAGAGTGGAAGTAGGGAGACTGGTTAGAAGGTTATTTCAAAGGTTCAGCTCAGCAAGGATGATGGCTGGGTGAGTTACATGAGCTCTCTGAACCTCAGTTTCCTCACAGCATGAAGATAACCCCAGTACCTACCTTACAGGGTGGTTGTGAAGATTAAATGAGTAAACACATAGCATACAATAAATGGTAATTATTAGCATTAATAAAAAGAGTAATAGTCATAAGCATGAGGGCTTACATAGTTAGGCCCTCACAGGAGGGCTAAGCCTTTAATTAAGCTGAGAATTTTCCATTCAGCAGGTCCAGGGATGCTTCCAGTGAGGCAGGAATTGGATGCCTCCTGCCCCTCCTGTCTCACCTATCCTGGGCTTAGCACAGGGAGGGGGACAGATAGGTGGCCTTGGGAGGGAGGGCAGTGACTTCTCTGTGTTACAAAAGCGAGCCAGCCCACGAATGAGAAAGCCCAAGCACCCCATGCTCCATTTATTTCTGGGAAAGACCCGGGAGAAATCCTCCCCTCATCCAAGAAGCCTTCTGAGTTGAGAGAGGGGCTTGAGAAAGGCAAGTTGATGAGCTAGCAGGGAACGCAACCAGGATAAGAAGGCAAGGAGGCAGGCTCTTCTTATTTCTGACTTTCCATAACCCAAGGCAGGGATGTGGGGCGAATGGAGGAAGGGTATGGGGTCATTACCTGAGTTTAAGTCATCTTTGAGATGTGAGAACGAGATGGAAGAGGCTGAAGCTCCCACGAGGGATTTGCAGAGACACTCACAACCTCAAAGGCAGCAGCTGGACCCCATGCCATATTTCTGCTCCAACAAGCAGGGGCTTCTCCCCTGCAGAAATTCTCTTCCACGCAGTGCGGGGGACAATCCCACCCAGAGGCGGGTGGAGCTCCAATGACCTCCAGGGGACCCCCACCTGCTCTCAGCCTCTGCAATGGCTGTAGAGGGACATTTTATGAGCTCTTCAGTTCTCGGGTCCCATGAGGCTTTTGCCTTGCTCCAGACCATCTCTGATACACACATATATCTTAAAAAGGAAAAGAAAGAGAGAGAAAAGCTATTTTATTTCATTGCCAAACTATCCACTTTAAATACCCTTTTTATTACAGTATCTGCTGTATAGTAATACTAATAATAGATCTTGTTGGCAGCTCTAATGAGGGTGGAGAATATAAGGTTTCCAATAAAAATTGTTGCCTTTAATATTCTCATACATTTATACATGGTAAATCTTTAAAGGAGAAAAAACACTCCATTTCTTTCCTGCTAAGCAGGTGGTTCTAGACTAGATGGGGAGAGACTGCACTGGTGACGTTGGTGGAGGGCTGGACTCTCAGATAACTTGGATTTTGATCTCCCAAACCTTTCTCCAGTGGTAAGAGCATGAGTTTTGAGCCAGAAAGATCTGGGTTTCAATGCTGGCTTTGTCAATTCTAGCTTTGTAGCTAGGACAACTTGCTTACCTTCTGTTAGTCTCAGTCTCTTTGTGTGTGAAATGGGAGTCATGATAAATGCATATAAATCTCAACATGGTGGTTGGCATTTAGACAAGGCTCCACACATACGAACTATTTCTGTTATTGGACACTATTAAATCATATTCACTCACTGTATCATTAATTGTGGAATAAATCAGGGTGTTACAATCATCGTATCTGAACTTCACAGCTAGCTGCCTTTTTTTTCTGTCAATCAAGTTCTCAAGGTTACCCAGCAGTAAGTGGCAGATAGGATGAGAAGCCAGGATTCTTGGTCCCCTGCAACTTTGAAACTAGGCAGCCCTTGACATCCACAGCTCCTCTCCACCCCACGACTAAGAACTTCCTTGAGCAACTTTCCCTTCTGCTCACCTCTTCACCAGACCTGTGTCCACTGCCTGGGCCCTGGACCAACCTGGTTAAAATGCCATCGTGAAGGGAGGAATCTTCCTCCAGTCTTGGGACAGACTCTCGTGACTCCAGTCCAACCTCTCCCAGTGGTCATTTTTCTTTGTTTTTACCTTCTCTTGAAGAAATTTCATGATTTTTACAGTCACAGAACAAGGAAGAACGTATGTTTCACCATTTCTTATATAGCTGATTTCATGTATTTTTGACAGTGCCATCAGATTTCTGACATTTACAATGTTTTTCTCCCAGGGGGGTGAGTAGAAGGAGAGGTTCACCTCCATACGCCACCCCCATGATCAGGGAAAGGGAGAGAGGGACCTGAAATGCCCCGGGTTAGGGACAGGCCTATGTGACTTGGGTTTCAACAAATGGATCACCAGCAGGGGACCCCCACCTCCCCGACCTTCCCCACCCAGCCAGGGTTCTTTTGCTCTACACATCAACGCCTCTCCCGCTGACAACTGGTAAGAAATACTATGTGACAGGCCGGTTTCCATGGCAACCCTCATTTCCAGTTAAACAACCGGGCCCTGATGAAAGGAGTCTCGTTTGCTTTGGTTAAAGGTTTTTTGGGAAGGGTGTGGGGCTGGTTCCTTCCTTCTTCTCTCATCCCCTTTCTTACTCCCTACTGGCTCCTTCTCCTTTTCGGGGATGAGGTAGAGGCAGTGATGGGCCAGCCTCTGTCCAGGCCCTAGAGAATGGGAGTCTAGTTCCAAGCTGGGCCAGAGGAGCCAGGATGGGGACTCAGTCTGAGATGAGAGCCGAGGTTGTATGTCCTCAGGAAGACAGCCACGGTTCTCCGCCCAGCCCCGCCAGTCCCAGGTCCCCAGGTCCCCAGGTCCCCTGCCCTCCCAGAAGAAGGACCTGTTGGGCGAAGGAATGGGCTGGTGGAGGACCCTGTGTCCCAACAGGTGGTTGGGTAATTAAGTGAGCTTTATGCACACAACACTGTTTTGCCCGATGTAATTGCAGTTTCCATATAAATAATTCACGGGAAATTATTAGAGTGAGGACATCGCCCGCCTCCTCATAATTTGCTTAACCGAAATAGGCTCTTTCATCATCTACGTTGATTTGCCTTAAGACCATGTACTCAGCGTCCTTCATAGGCCTGCTCCTTCCAAAACGAGAATGCAGAATTTAATTAAGTTATGCAAATCGGCGTCCCCTGCCTGGGGAGAGGCAGGGTGTTTGCCTACATGGCTGTGGGATGGTGCGGGGGAGGGGGGCAGGGGCTGTGCTACGCCCCAGGTGATGGCAGCTGTTTGGGGAGGTGGGAAGAAACTCCCCCCACCCCAAAGGAGGAGCAGCACACCCATGGCAAGTTCAGGAGCTGAACTCCACAGATAAGGCAGGGCAGAGTCAAAGCTTGAACTCTGGGGTCTGCCTCCTGGCTTACTAGCTGCATAATTTGGGGGCAAGTACTTAATATCATTACACCTCAGCTTCCTTCTCTGTAAAATGAGGATAATAGAGGCCCCACTCTCCTAGGGTTGAGGTGAGGAACACATGAGGGGATCTGTGTAAAGTGCTTAATATGGTCCTGGCCATAGTGCTTCTTAAGCAGCCGCTATTACTGTTGTTATTATTACCATTACCATAGTTGTTGTTATTGATATTTTTAGATGTATTAGACTTTCGGCTTGTGGCTTCCATGGCTCTTGATGGAAATATCTGATTGACTCCACCCTGTCCTTCTGCCATGGGGAGGGTTAAATTTATGACTTCATCCATAAATTATTCCATGATTTTGGGAAGGAATAGTCGAATTAGAGGAAAAAATCCTGGCATTTTGGAGGCACACAGATCAAGGTCCAAATCCCAGTGCTGTTGCTTGCATACTGTGTGGTCTTGGGCAAGTCACTTTACCTTCATGGGGGCTTGAGTGCCTCTTGGGTAAAATGGGGGGAGTATTTTGGCCCCGTTTGGGGCTTGTGAGTTTTAGGAGTAATGTGTGAAAGGCACCAGGCACATGTCTGCCACATCATTTATACCCAACAAATGCTAAAGGGAATCTTCAAGTCTGGAGCTAGCATCCCTGCAGTGAGTCCAGGCAGAGCCTTTCCTTGCCTCTCACTCTCCACTCTCTCTGTTCCTTAGTGGCAGGCCTTCCTCTCCATCCTTTCAGTCACCCTTGCTCTCATGCTTTCTTTTCAAGGGTCCAGTAAACTCACTCACCCTGAGGCATTAGTGTCTGATGTGCTTAAAATTTCTACTTCTCCTGAGGAGACTTTCATTTTCTCAAGGGGATAAAATGCTTGATTATTCCTTTTCTCTTTAAGATTTATTTATTTATTTATTTTATTTATTTTGGGCTGCGTCGGGTCTTAGTTGCGGCATGCGGGATCTTCGTTGAGGCATGAGGGATCTTTCGTTGGGGCGCGTGGGCTTCTCTCTAGTTGTGGCGTGCAGGTTTTCTCTCTCTAGTTGTGGCGCACAGGCTCCAGGGAGTGTGGACTCTGTAGTCTGTGGCACACGGGCTCTAGTTGAGGCACGCGAGCTCTGTAGTTGTGGCACGTGGGCTTAGTTGCCCCACGGCATGTGGGATCTTAGTTCCCGGACCAGGGATCGAGCCCGTGTCCCTTGCATTGCAAGATTCTTTACCACTAGACCACCAGAGAAGTCCCTACTTGATTATTCTTAAACTAAAGGTTTGGTGCTTTAATGGAAGTATCTCATAAACCTGCAATAAAGCAGAGAGGTGCTCCTACAATCTCACCTGGAAAGCAATGGCTTCCTTGCAGAAGAACCACTGGGTGTGGGGATACGCCCTGATGGCTGGTGCCTCTCATCACTCTCCATCTCTTGCTCAGATTCAAGCTCTGTCACAGAGCCAGTTGTTTTATGCATTTGACAAAGATTTATTGAGCACCTACTATATGCCAGGCATTGTGGGAAGCATTAGGTTTACACTGGTGAGCAAAAGAGCACTGCTCCTGCCCTGAGTGAACTTAAAAGCTAGTGGGAACTACTGGGCTTGTACCCTGAGAAAACCATAATTCAAAAAGAGACATGTACCACAATCTCCATTGCAGCACTATTTACAATAGTCAGGACATGGAAGCAACCTAAATGTCCATCAACAGATGAATGGATAAAGAACATGTGGCACATATATACAATGGAATATTACTCAGCCATAAAAAGAAAAGAAACTGAGTTATTTGTAGTGAGGTGGATGGACCTAGAGTCCGTCATACAGAGTGAAGTAAGTCAGAAAGAGAAAAACAAATACCATATGCTAACACATATATATGGAATCTTAAAAAAAAAATGGTTCTGAAGAACCTAGGGACAGGACATGAATAAAGACGCAGATGTAGAGAACGGACTTGAGGACATGGGGAGGGGGAAGGGTAAGCTGGGATGAAGTGAGAGAGTGGCATAGACATATATACACTACCAAATGTAAAATAGATAGCTAGTGGGAAGCAGCCGCATAGCACAGGGAGATCAGCTCTGTGCTTTGTGACCACCTAGAGGGGTGGGACAGGGAGGGTGGGAGGGAGACGCAAGAGGGAAGAGATATGGGGATATATATATATGTATAGCTGATTCACTTTGTTATAAAGCAGAAACTAACACACCATTGTAAAGCAATTATACTCCAATAAAGATGTTAAAAAACTAAAAGCTAGTGGGAGGCACAATTATTAAACAAATCATGGCAATTAATACATACTTACATACTCAACAGGATTAGAAAGGAAAGGAGCAAGGGGTAATAAGAGAACAGCAGGGGGACTGAATTTAAATGGTGGGTGGGAAATGAAAGAGAGAAGGAAGAGGAGTGAACTGGGTGAAGAGTGAGAGGAAGGGCACTACTGGCAAAGGAAAGCGCATGTTCCAAGGCTCAGAGGCAGGAAAAAGACTGGTGCCTTTGAGAAACTGAAAGGAGATCAGTGGCTGGAGAGACTAAGGGAGACACGAGGTGAGTTTGCTGACGTAGGCGAGCATCACAAGTGGGGATCTTAGGGCAACAGGGAGCCATCTTGAGCAGGAGATGCAGAGTCTGGGATCTTGACCGAATTCACTGATGAGGAGGCCCTTCAGTATCCAGGCTTTGTGTCCCAAAGAAGCCCATGCCCTATCCTAGAGGGAGAAGAAGCAAACCTGTCTGCAGGAGGGACTGGGGAGACTCCTGGACTCAGCATCAGGAAAGCCAGCTTGGTTCTGGCTCTGCTAATTGTTCCTTAGGAAATTTTCTGCTCTGAACCTTCACATCCTCACCTGCAGTGGGCACACTGCTGGCACCTCCAGCCCCACTTGCCACCTTTCTCTGCACTGCTCTGGGCCCTGGGGGTGCTGCTCTGTACGGACTGCATCAACGGGCCCCCCTTGCCTCCTATGTGGCTGATCGGTGGTCCCAGTACAGAGACTGGGTCAGGAGGAGACTGAGGGGAACGGACCTATTAACCTCACTCCCACCCTGCTGGGCCATGGGTCGTCTGCATCCCTCTCTAAAAGGCCACCACTCATCTCCTGTTGCTCTCCTACAGCTACTGAATCTAGTTCTGGTCACTGCTCCCCCCGCAGATCCCTTCAGCCTAGGAGTGACAATGGCTCCCTGCAATTGCTAGCCCTGACGTATGTCACTCTTCCTTGCCAGTTTCCCTTAACCCTGCCCACATCTTTGCAAAGAGTCCCCTCCGTGGATGTGATGGTTAATTTTACACATCAGCTGGACTGGGCCACAGGTGCCCAGACATTTGGTCAAACGTTCCTTTGGGTGTGTCTGTGAGGATGTTTCTGGATGAGATGAACATCTGAACACAGACTGAGTGAAGCCACTGCCTTCCGTCACGTGGGTGAGCTCCACCCAATCAGATGAAGACCTGACTAGGACAAAAAGTCTGCCCCTCACTGAGTGGAGGGAGACTCACTCTGTCTGAGGAGGGCCTTCAAGTTGGGACAAGCTGGGATGTCGGTTCTTTCCTGCCTTCAGACTGGAACCAAAACATTGGCTCTTCCTGGTCTTGAGCCTGTGGTTTTGCATCTGGAACTTACACCTGGCTCTCCAGCTTGCTGTCTGCAAATCTTGACCTGCACCTGCCCTGCCCACCTCCCTGGGCCATCTTGAGGCTCTGCTGAGCCAGGACCTGTGAAGGTGCTTTGCAAACTGCTAAGTGCGACACAATTGTGAGACATGACAAATGTTGCATTTTTGTTCTCCTGAAGGTTGGGTCTTCTGTTTGTTCACTGAGGTAGGGGTCGGGGACATGACACTCAAGTGTGTGATTTCAGGTCTCAGTACATTGTCACTAAAGTTCTCTGGGAACTGTCGTTCAATAAACAGTTAGTGAGGGGTGAGCTTGGCCACAGCTGCCATACCAGCTCTCTCCTGCCCCTTAGCTCACGATTAGAGCAGGAGGGACAGAAGTCAGGAGCTCAGCCTTGGCAGCCAGAAGGTCTGGGCCCAGATCCCAGCTCCTCCTTTTCCCACCCATGTGGTGTTTGGCAGCTCTCTTACTTCCTTAGGCCTCAGGTTCTCACCTGTAAAACAGGGATGCGAAGGTTATTACATAGTTATCTATATGCACACCACTGCCTTGTCAGATTATCTTGGCATAGTGCATGGCACAGTGTAAATTTTCAGGAAATGCTAGCTATTACCACTTTGTCAGTAACCAGCTGTGTGACCTTGGGCAAGTCACTTTACTTTTCTGGGCCTCAGGGATCTCTTCTCTAAAATATGTCTGGAGTGAGTGCATGTATTAGTTTTCTATTGCTGCATAACCAATTTCCACAACTTTAGCACCTTAGAACAGCACCCAAATCCTGTGGGTCAGAAGTCCCAGTGTGGCTTAACTGGGTCTTCTGCTTGGGTCTCCCAAGGTTGCAATCACGGTGCTGGTCGGGCTGTGTTCATAATTATCTGGATCTCAGGGTGCTCTTTCAAGCTCATTCATGTTGTTGGCAGAATTCAGCTCCTGTGGCAGCAAGACTGAAGAGGCTGTCCCTCTCCATAAACAATTCACAACATGCCCGATTGTTCCTCAAGGGCAGCAGGAGAGTGTCCTTCTCAAGAAGGGCCTAGTCCCTCTTTTAAGGGTTTTGCCAGATTAAGCCAGGCCCACCCAGGATAATCTCTCTTTTCATTAATTAAAAATCAACTGATTTGGGACCTTAATTACATTTGAAAAAAAACTGCCTTCACCTTTGCCATTTAAAATAATATGATCAAGGGAGTTAAATTCCATCACCATTGTCATATTGTATGGGATGAAAGCAAGTCATCAGTTCTGTCCACACTCAAGGGGAGGGGATAGACAAGGAAAAGCACCAGGGGACAGAGATCATGGAGGCTGTCCTAGAATTCTGTTGACCACAGTGAATTATGGTAACAATGTCCTTAATGTCTGTCTCCCTGTAGACTGAATGCTCTGGGGGTCAGGGACTGAATGTTTGTCTTGGTTCCTTTGCTTCTGGTATCTAAAACACAGTAGGAGTTTGTGATGGTTAACTTTATGTGTCAACTGGACTGGGCTATGCAGTGCCCAAGCATTTGGTCAAACATTATTCTGGGTGTGTTTGTGAGGGTGTTTCTCGATGAGATGAACCTTTGAACCATGGACTGAGTAAAGCAGATTGCCTTCCCTGATGTGGGTGGGCCTCATCTAATCAGATGAAGACCTGAATTGAACCAAAAGACTGGCTTTCCTGTGAGTTCCCTTCTCTTGTCTGACAGCTTCAGCTGCGGCATTGGTCTCCTGTCCTCACAATGGGTTTTACACCATTGACTCTCTTGGGTCTCTAGTTTGCTGCCTGCAGATCTTGGGACTTCTCAGCCTCTGTAATCATATGAGTCAATTCCTTAAAATCAATCAATCTCTCTTTCCATATATATCACACACATGTGTATATGTATGTGTGTGTATACTCTTGGTTCTGTTTCTCTGGAGAGCCCCAATACAGTGTTCAATAAATATTTGCTGACTATTGTGTGTGTTTTATCATCTCTCAGGTCCCTGCCAGCTCTCAAACTCATCAATTTAAGAAACAGAGAGTCGAGGGGGATAGGGGAGGGTATGAGGTAAAGGAGTACATTAGATGCCCTGCGACTGGTCCAAGCCCAGATGTCCTTTCATCTTTACTCTTTCTGTCTCCCTCCATCATCTCCAGGCCTTGACTGGGGAGTTAGTATCAGGGGAAGGGAAGAGACAAAACAATAATCTTCCCTACTACTCTTGTACCTCTTTGTGGATCTTTTAATTTTTAAGCCTTATTGAAATATAACTGCATACAATAAACCGAACATATTTAAAGTGTACAATTTGATAAGTTTTGACATATGTATATTAAAAATAATGAATATATCCATCATCCCCCAAAGTTTTATTGTGCCCCTTTGTAATCTCTCTCTCCTGCACTCCCCCACCCCCAATCCCCAGGCAACCACTGATCTGCTGTCACTATAGATTCATTTGCATTTCCTAGAATTATATAAATGGAAGCATACAGTATGCACTCTTTTTTGGCCTGCCTTCTTTCACTCAGCATAATTATTTTGAGATCCATCTGTGTTGTAGTATATATCAATAGTTTATTCCTTTTCATTTCTGATAGCATTTCATTAAATGAATACACCATAGTTTATCTGCTCACTGGTTGATGGATATTTGGGTTATGTCCAGTTTGGGGCTATTACAAATCGTGCTCTTGGGAACACTAGTTTTTGTGTTTTTTGTGAAGACTTTTTGTGTAAAAGTCTTGGTGTGTACCTACACATTCATTTCCCTTGGACAAATAAGAGAGGAATGACTAGACCATATAGTAAGTGGATGTTTAAAGTTTTGAGAAACTGCTGTGCTGTTTTCCAAATTAGTTGTGCCATTTTATATTCCTCCTAGAAGTGTATGAGAATCCCAATTGCCTCATTTCCTTGGCAACACTTGGTATGGTAGGCTTCTTAATTTTGGCCATTCCAATAGAGGTACAGTGTTTTGTTTTGTTTTTTAATATATACCATTTTATTTGACAATTACACCTCCATAAAGCTGAAAAAATCTAATGAAGAAATGACCAACTGAAAAACAATTTGATACAATACTTTTTAAAAGCACAAAAAATGTTTAAAGCCCAGAGAACTACAAAGGACTAAAAATATGTCTTATTACTTAGGTACAGTGGTTTTAATTTGCATTTCCCTAATGACTAATGACATTGAGCATCTTTTCATATACTTCTTTGCTATCTGTATACCTTTTTTAGTGAAGTCAAATCTTTTGCTCATTTTTAAATAGGATTATGTTCTTATTGAATTTGAGAATTATTTACATATCCATAGATATAATTCCTTCATCAAATATATGATTTGCTGTTTTCTCTTGGTCTGTGTTTTGTCTTTTCATTCTCCTAACAGCGTCTTTGAAGAGCAGTTTTTAATTTTGATGAAGTCCAATTTACCAATTTGTTCTTTTTTTTGGCTGCTTTGTTGCTGTGCGCGGGCTTTCTTTAGTTGCAGCGAGCAGGGGCTACTCTTCCTTGTGGTGCACGGGCTGCTCATTGTGGTGGCTTCTTTGTTGCGGAGCACAGGCTCTAAGCATGCAGGCTTCAGTAGTTGTGGCTTTTGGGTTCTAGAGCACAGGCTCAGTAGTTGTGGCACACGGGCTTAGCTGCTCCGCGGCATGTGGGATCTTCCCAGATCGAACCCGTGTCCCCTGCATTGGCAGGTGGATTCTTAACCACTGTGCCACCAGGGAAGCCCCCCAATTTGTTCTTTTATGCAGTTGTATCTAAGAAATCTTTGCTGAACCCAAGGTCATAAAAAGTTTCTTCTAGAACTTTTAAAGTTTTACATTTGTGTCTATGTTCCTTTTAGAGTTAAGTTTTTTTCTTTTTTGCGGTACACGGGCCTCTCACTGCTGTGGCCTCCCCCGTTGCGGAGCACTGGCTCCGGACGCGCAGGCTCAGCGGACATGGCTCACGGGCCCAGCCGCTCCGCGGCATGTGGGATCCTCCCGGACGGGGGCACGAACCTGTGTCCCCTGCATCGGCAGGCAGACTCTCAACCACTGCGCCACCAGGGAAGCCCTAGAGTTAATTTTTGTATGTGGTATAAGGAATGGATCAAAGTTCCTGTTTTTCGTGTGGATATCCAATTGTTCTAAGTACTATTAGTTGAAAATATGCTTTCTCCACTGAATGGCCTTTACAAATTTGTCAAAAATCAGTTATCTATACATATTTGGGTTAATTTCTGCTGTACAGGGAAGTGACTCAGTTATACACATATATACAATCCTTTTTTATATTCTTTTCCATTATGGTTTATCCCAGGATATTGAATATAGTTCCCTGTGCTGTATAGTAGGACCTTGTTGGTTATCCATTCTATGTGTAATAGTTTGCATCTGCTAACCCCAAACTCCTAGTCCATTCCTCCCCCACCCTCTTCCCCCTTGGCAACCACAGGTCTGTTCCCTGTGTTTGTGAGTCTGTTTCTGCTCTGTAGATAGGTTCATTTGTGCTATATTTTAGAGTCCACATATAGTTGATATCATATGGTATTTGTCTTTCTCTTTCTGACTTACTTCCATTAAAAAAATAAATTAAAAATATGTATGTTTGGGTCTATTTCTGTACTCTATTCTGTTACATTGATTTTTTTTTTTTTAATTTTAGTTTTTACATCATTACCACACAAAGTTGATTACTGCAACTTTATAATAACTCTTGAAATCAGGTAGTGTTGATCCTCCAACTTTGTGCTTCTTCTTCAAAGTTGTTTTGGCTATTCCAGGTTCTTTGCATTTCCATACAAATTTTAGAATCAGTTTGTCAATGTCTACTAAAATGTATGTCGGGATGTTGATTGGGTTTGCACTGAATCTATTGAAGAATTTGGATAGAACTGACGTTTTAATAATAGTGACTCTTCCAATCCATGAACACAGTATGTATCTCCATTTATTTAGGTATTTAAAATTTTCTTTCAGCAATGTTTTATGGTTCACCTATCTTTTATAACTTTTGCACATTTATCCCTAAGTATTTTGATACTACTAAAAATGATATTGTGCTTTCTTAATTTCTATTTTGATTATTCATTGTTAGTTTATAAAAAGAATTGATATTTGTCTATTGATTTTCTATAATTCAACCTTGATAAACTCACTTATTAGATCTAGTAGCTTTTAATGGGTTCCACAGAATTTTTTTCATAGACAATAATGTCGCCTGTGAATAATGACTGTTCTTCTTCTTTTCTAATCTTGATTCTTTTCATTTCTTTTTCTTTTCTTATTGCACTGGTTAGAACCTCCAGCACAACTTTGAATATAATGTTGTGCTGGAGGACATCCTTGTGTTGTTCTTGGTCTTGGTGTGTCTGTGAGCATTAATCTTTTTTATAGGTGCCCTTTATCAAGTTGAGGAAGTTCCCCTCTATTCCCACTAAATTGTGAATTTCTCTCTTATGTGGATGTTGGATTTTGTCAAATGATTTACCTGCATGTATTGATAATATCATATGGCTTTTCTTTTTTTTTTAATTTGCTCCCATTGTGAATTACATAGATACATTTTTAATGTTAAGCTAGCTTTACATACCAGTGTTAAATCCACTTAGTCATGATTATTACCTTTTTTGTATATTGTTGAATTCAACTTAAATTTTGTTCAGAAGTTTTTCATCTATGATATTAATCGGTAGCTTTCTTTTCTTAAAATATCTTTGTGTGATTTTGATATCTGGGTGACACTGGCCTCATAGAATGATTTGGGAAGTATTGCCTCCTCTTCAGTTATCTAGAAGACTTTGTGTAGAATTGGTATTACTTTTCTGTACATATTTGGTAGAATTCACCAATGAACCTATCTGGGCCTGAAGTTTTACTTATCAGAAGATTTTAACTTCAAATTCAATTCCTTTAATAGCTATAAGTCTATTCAGGTTACCTATTTCTTCTTTAGTGAGAGTTGGTAATTTGTATCTTTCAGTGTATTGATTTTTTTCTAAGATGGATCTATTGACCTACAGTTGTTTATAATATTTGCTTATTCTTTAATATATGTGTAATCTGTACAGTTGCCATGTCTCTCATTATTTATATTTGTAATTTGTGTCTTTGCCCCATTTTTAGTGATCAGCCTGGCTAAAGCTTCATCAATTCTGTTGATACTCTCAAAAAACCAACTTTTGGTTTCATTGATTTTTCTGTTTTGTTTTCTGTTTCATTGATTTCTACTCTAATCTTTATTAGCATCAGAACTCTTTGCTTACTTTGGGTTTAATTTACTCTTTGTTTTCAAGCTTTTTAAGGTGAAAGCTTACGTCTTTGATTTGATACTTTCCTGTTCCTTCTTTTCTAATATAGGCATTTAGTATTCTAAATCCCTGCATCTCACCAGCCCAGTACTTCTTTGTGGCTTCCCACAATTTTGACTAGATTGTGTTTCATATTTACTCAGTTGAAAATACTTTCTAATTTCCTTTCTTATTTCTTCTCTGACTCACAGGTTATTTAAAAGTGTGTTATTTTGTTTCCAAATATTTGGGAATTTTCCAGAGATATTTTTGTCATTAATCTCTAACTTAATCCAATTAAATTGAGGAAACATATTTAGTATAGCTTGACCTCTCTACATTTATGTGTGGTATGGAATGCATTCCATCTTATGAAATGTTCTTTGTGCAGTTGAAAAAAATTGCATTGTGCTGTTGTTGGGTGAAGTGTTCTATGGTATCAATTAGGTCGATTTGTTTGATGGTGCTGTTCAAATCTTCTATCTCTTTAATAATTTTCTGTCTACTTGTTCTATCAATTATGAGAAAGGAGTTTTTTAGTGTCTGACTATAATTGTGGATTTACCCCATTTCTCCTTGAAGTTCTATCAGTTTATTTTTGTTGTTGTCCTTTTTTTTTTAACATCTTTATT